>NC_134453.1:3684431-4296789 GCF_030867145.1 Opisthocomus hoazin | reverse complement strand
TCCTTTTCTCCCATATGTGCCGTGGCTACCAGAAATCCTGAGAAAGTATCCACATTAACATGTACACAATGCAGTTGACCAAATGTTGGGTATATGTGTAATATCACTTTGCCACAACTCATCAGCTCGTAAACCACGAGGGTTCACTCCTGCACATGATGGTACGGGTGTAATACATTGACAGTCAGGGCATGCATGAACATTTTCTGTGGCTTGCCCCTGGGGCAAAGCAAATTGTTTATGCAAGGAAGAGGCATTTTGATGAAAGAAGTCATGAGATAATCGGGCTTGCTTAAAACCATGTGGCAGTACTGCTGCCATTGTCAATTTATCTGCTACAGCCTTTCCCTTCAGTTATTGGTTCCTGGTTAGAGTAGTATGTGACCATATATGCATTATAAAATTATACATGTACACGATTTTCTAATTTCAATAGCAAGGAAAAAAAAATTGTTTGTTATTGACTTCTCTTATCATTGCATCTGCAATGGCGTTTAAACAATATTCACAACATATGCAGAATCTGCGACAACATTGAGTGGTTCAGTCGAAAACAATTCAAAGACGTGCAAGGCCGCTGATAGCTTAACAATTGTTGTGGATCCTTCAACGACTAAAATAGATGATTGCTAATCTGATGAATTTGTTTGTTTCCGAAACACTGTTCGTGCTCCTTTAATAGGAACAGAAACACATCGTTTTTTTTGGCTGCAATGAAATTGAGAGGGGAATGTAACAGCTTATGTTGTGGAAGGGTATAACGTATGTTATTTAAATAATCAGCTAGAGCGGCTTGCAGTGATAAGGATTCACTGTTTAATACCACAAAGTCATCTTTAGCCAGCAGCAGGCAAATAGTATCAACGTGCTGACAGTGATTCCAACCTTGTGCTATTAAGGACACTATGATGTGTACCTTTGAGGTCAATGTTTTCATGGGCGTATGAGACAAAAAAGATTCATTCCAGAGTCTTCAACTTCTGCGTGTTAACCACACCACTGATCGAAAAGAGGGTAAGGGCTGTAAAACAAAACCTTCATAAATGATATACAAATTTGTTGGCAATTCGACATTAATTCTGAAGGTAAAGGCAATTGCAATTCTATCTGAAATCTTTTGTAAAACAGTTTTTGCTTTTGGCATTTTTCTTCGGGGGAAATAATAAATCTGAGTCCCTTTTAACAAAGTAAATAGAGGGAGACAAATCTTCAGCTGTAAAGTCAATATTTTCACCTTTCAACAGAGGTGAATAACATCATTTAGACAGACCATCTGAACCTTGGAAAGATAATAAAGTCCAACTGTTTTGTTCAGAAGGAATTCTACTGCAGTAATTGAATTGTATACATTTTTTGTAACCAAGTCCTTGAATGTCAGAAAGATGGTTCTCACCGCGCGCCGCTTCTGGGGCTGGCCGGGACGGGCCGGCGCGCTGGGATCGAGGGAAGGGGAGGGGGGGGGGGGAAAGGGGGTTTTGGGGGGGAAGCATGCCGCCCGGTTGCCCGGGGGGAGCCATGTGCCCCACCAGGTGTAAGGTTTGCTGACCCGTTCGATGCGGTGACTGCTGGCGCGGCGGCTGTACAGCGTCTGAGGGACTGTGCAGTTTTATGTTGGAATTCACCTCGTTTTGATCTCAGGTCAGGTACGCCAATTGCTGTAGAGAGACCCTGTCGTGCACTTTCGGGATGCCGGATTTTTACACTCCAGTTCCCATTTCTCTGGATTCAAAGGATCGTCAGGTTTTGGCAGATTTACTTCCCGCATTTCTCATGTTCGGTAGGAATTTCGTCGTATGTAGGGTTAAATTTCAACAGACTGCTGCTCTGTCCTTGCTTTTGAGATAAGGACCGAGGAGTAGCAGCTGCTTCTAAGATAGTCTCTGTAAGTTTTAGAGCATTTCAAGCTGAGTGCACTGATTTCCAAGTAATGATTTCCTCAGGGATTTAAACTGCAAGGACTTTTTTTCTTTCAAACTTCACTGTAAAAATTTTTTGACGGAGCTTTCGCTCCTTTCTAGGTGACTATCCCATCCTGCAGCGAGCCAGGGGGGGGATCAGACCCAGCCCCTGCTCACGGCTTTCTTCAGGTGGTACATTTGCAACAAAAGGACTTTTCTGAATGACTCTGGCCACATTTTTTTTTTTTTTGTGCACAGGCACACAGAGACTGGGGCTGCCCTCTTGCCTTGCACACCTCAATTTTCAAATGTAGCCCAAAGATCCCTGCCGAGCGCCTCCAGCAGACCTGCACTGAAGATGTGAACATCTCCAGATAGATCGCACCCAGAAGGGACTAGCCTTGAAAACTGTTTCTCAGCCTTATCTGCCAATGGCACTGCTCGCACAGGCGCACAGAGACTGGGGCTGCTTGCTTGCCTTGCCACCTCAAACTTCAAACTTACCCTAGGGGGTCTTTGCCGGCGGCCCGCTGCACCCCTGTCCGAATATGCTAGTGTCTCAGGATATCTCTTACCATAAAGGGGCTAGCCTGGAAAGCTGTTGCTCAGCCTCATCTGCCCATGGCACTGGTCACACAGGCGCACAGAGAATGCAACTGCTTGCTTGCCTTGCCACCTCAAACTTGAAACGTAGCCTAGGGGGTCTTTGCTGGCGGCCTCCCGCAGTCCTCACCCGAATATGCGGATGTCTGCGGATAGCTCGCAACCAGAAGGGGCTAGCCTGGAAAGCTGTTGTGCTCAGCCTCATCTGCCCATGGCACTGCTCAAACAGGCACACAGAGACTGTGGCTTCTTGTTTGCCTTGCCACCTTAAAATTCAAACGTAGACTAGGGGGTCGCAGTCGGGTGCCTCCAGCAGCCCTGTCCGAAATATGAGAACGTCTCCAGATAGCTCGCATCCAGAAGGGTCTAGCCTTGAAAGGTGTTGCTCAGCCTCATCTGCTCATGGCACTGCTTGCACAAGTGCTCAGAGACTGGGGCTGCTTTCTTGCCTTGCTACCTGAAACTTCAAACGTAGCTTGGGGATCCCTGCAGGGTGCCTCAGGCACACCTGCACCGAAAATGTGTACTTCTCTACAAAGATCGCACACAGAAGGGGCTAGCCTGCAAAGCTGTTGCACAGCCTCATCTTTCCATAGCACTGCTTGCACAGGCGCACACAGACTGGGGCTGCTTGCTTGCCTTGCCACCTCAAACTTCAAACGTAGCCTAGGGGGTCTTAGCCTGGCGCCTGCCGCACCCCTGTACCAAATATGCGAGTGTCTCAGGATATCTCTTACCAAGAAGGGGCTAGCCTGGAAAGCTGTTTGTCAGACTCATCTGCCCATGGCACTGCTCGCACAGGCACACAGAGACTGGGCTTCTTGCTTGTCTTGCCACCTTAAACTTCAAACATAGCCCGGGTGTCCCAGCCGGGTGCCTCCAGCAGCCCTGCACTGAAAATGCGAACGTGTCCTGCGAGCGACGGAGGAAAACAGGCAGAAGACTCAATATGAGTGATAAGGCACTGAATCCGTTTATTGTCCAGATAGCTCTCCTTTTATCCTGTTAGTTTTAATTATGCCTACTAGTCAAGCAGTAATTGGCCATAGCTCTAAAGGTTACATTCACATAGTTCTCCTACTTGCGGTTATTTTGCGGTTACAGCTGCAGCTGGCTTTCTCTTCTTAAATCCTGTTTACGCGCTGCTGGGGATCTCCAGACCCGTCAAGGACACAGTGTCCTTGACGGCGCCCGCGGCCTAGTCATGCTAAGGTCTCTAGGCTCTGCTCGTACAACTGTTCCATGGAGTCGTGGCCTCTCTCCTTTAGCCAATTCCCAACAATTCCCCCTTCTTCTTTTTGTACGATCATAGCCTGTTGAGCTGCTTGCATAAACAGTTTCTTAATACACGAAAATATACATGAAAGACATAGCAACACTACCATTACTATTATTAGTAACATAATTAAGCTTTCTAATAGGCTGCCAATCCAACCCCCAAGGTTAAGCATATTTGTTAGACCTTCCAAACCAAACAGTCCAGTATCCTGTTTTATCTTCTTTGAGTGGTCCATTAATTGCTGGATTTGCCTGTGAATGGCGCTAGAGTTATCCTGTAGGTCCATACAGCACATACCCTCAAAATCTTCACACCCATGACCATGCGCTAAAAGCAAAAATCAATAGCCATGCAGTTCTGCAATACAGCATGTTGAGCATTAAATAATGAGTCAGCTAACTCCCCCAGAATCAAGCTGGTTTGATTGGCCTCTTTCTCAGCCCATCATGCAGGTTTATTAATCTTGGTATTAGCTTTTGCCGCAGCTGCTCCTGGGGCAAATATGGAAGCAAAGATTATTTCCCACCTATTCCATAAATTAACATCACCACATCTATTCCCTGCTGCACCAAATGCTTCTGAAGTCTTGATAAATCAGAGTCCAAACACAACAGTCCAAAGTCAAAAACCAGAAATAGTCAATACCTGCAGAACGTACCAAATCAGAGACACAAAACAGTTACTTAGTCCAGACAAATCCGTTAGATCACAGAAACCAAATAAATCCATCAGATCACAGAAATACAAGCACTGCAACATAAAATCACACGTTCATGGTCGCGACCACACACACACACACACAGGCACACCAAGTTTTCAGCATAAATCCAAAAATTGCAAAGACAGGACTTACAATAATATTCAACATTTACCAGACAAATTCCCAAGCTTCAGTTTCAGGAAGAGTACTCTCTTTTCAATTTTGGATCAGAAAGGACGCTTTCCCTTCTCGTCAGTAATATAGCTCAGTGCTGTGAAGCTTTTACTATGACTAACAAATAGGCAACAAGAAACAATACTGGAAGAATGCCTTTGCCTTATTAATGATTCATGCTCATAACTTTTTGGTCCAGTGATCAGAGGTTCTCCCCGAGAATCCCTCGGTGCCGGCTGGAGGTCCTGCAGTCCCTCGGACCATTGAAGTTCAAGAGCAGCGTCCTACCTGGGTACCCAAAATCTATTACTAGAAAGCAGCAAAATAATTAACTTCCTAAAACTTAATGTTGGAGTTCTAGAAAGCAGGCATTCTTTACTGCAGTACTGAACGCACAGGGAATAGATCTACTCAAATGTGTGTACCGAAAAGACACTCTTACTAGATATTTATGCCATGTTAACATACATAATCATTACATTTCTGCAAAGTACTTATCATTCTCCATTTCTCCCCCCCCCCCCCTTTTTTTTTTTTAATATATATTAATGTCTTTTGTACATGCATATTGGCACCTCTGGGCAGTTGTCAGGAGCCCTCAGGTGAAGGTTTATACTTTTCCTCACGGTGTCTGCTAGTTGACCTTTGCTCTTGTGCAGATGCAGTTCTAAAATCACGTATACCGTGTCCTCCAAGATTGCTTCATTATACAAAAGCTGTTGTGGGAGATAATTGCCAAATATGCAAGGAATGTATTAATTGGTGTGGGTGGTGCACCCACTGCAGTCATCAGAGTACTTGCGTTTGCTGCAATTTTTTCAGTGTTCCCTGTGTAATAGGATCATCCAGAGTGGATCTCTTCTGCTTCCATGTCAGAGGTTGCTCCCTGAGAGTGAGCGTGGTCACCTCTGGCATCGGATTCTGCGTTATGTTCTTTCAGCTCATGATATAGCTTCACATATATTGCCGGTAACCATCGAGGGCCTGTTGAAAGAAGAACACACGCATACCCTCTTCCCCACGTTATTAGTTCTATAGGACTTGTCCATTGCGATTCCCCAAATTCTTTATACCATACCATTGGTCGAGCCACAAATGGAGGGACCATCCCGAATTGACGGTCAGCTGCTGTTGTAAATAACTGATCATCAGAACGATTTAAAAAATTAAGTACATATAGTGCTTTGCCTAACTGTCCTGTGGGGTAACACTGCCCATAGGATTCCCCCTTTTTTGTTTATTTAGCATAGCTTTGAGGGTCCCGTGGACACTTTTGACAATGGCTTGTGCAGTAGAAGAATGCTGTATACCTGTAACATGTTGTATACTCCAGTCCTGTAGGAAAACAGAAATTGTCCGTGAAACGTTCCTTTTCTCCCATATGTGCCGTGGCTACCAGAAATCCTGAGAAAGTATCCACATTAACATGTACACAATGCAGTTGACCAAATGTTGGTATATGTGTAATATCACTTTGCCACAACTCATCAGCTCGTAAACCACGAGGGTTCACTCCTGCACATGATGGTACGGGTGTAATACATTGACAGTCAGGGCATGCATGAACATTTTCTGTGGCTTGCCCCTGGGGCAAAGCAAATTGTTTATGCAAGGAAGAGGCATTTTGATGAAAGAAGTCATGAGATAATCGGGCTTGCTTAAAACCATGTGGCAGTACTGCTGCCATTGTCAATTTATCTGCTACAGCCTTTCCTTCAGTTATTGGTCCTGGTAGAGTAGTATGTGACCATATATGCATTATAAAATATACATGTACACGATTTTCTAATTTCAATAGCAAGGAAAAAAAAATTGTTTGTTATTGACTTCTCTTATCATTGCATCTGCAATGCGTTAAACAATATTCACAACATATGCAGAATCTGCGACAACATTGAGTGGTTCAGTCGAAAACAATTCAAAGACGTGCAAGGCCGCTGATAGCTTAACAATTTGTGTGGATCCTTCAACGACTAAAATAGATGATTGCTAATCTGATGAATTTGTTTGTTTCCGAAACACTGTTCGTGCTCCTTTAATAGGAACAGAAACACATCGTTTTTTTGGCTGCAATGAAATTGAGAGAGGGAATGTAACAGCTTATGTTGTGGAAGGGTATAACGTATGTTATTTAAATAATCAGCTAGAGCGGCTTGCAGTGATAAGGATTCACTGTTTAATACCACAAAGTCATCTTTAGCCAGCAGCAGGCAAATAGTATCAACGTGCTGACAGTGATTCCAACCTTGTGCTATTAAGGACACTATGATGTGTACCTTTGAGGTCAATGTTTTCATGGGCGTATGAGACAAAAAGATTCATTCCAGAGTCTTCAACTTCTGCGTGTTAACACACCACTGATCGAAAAGAGGGTAAGGCTGTAAAACAAAACCTTCATAAATGATATACAAATTTGTTGGCAATTCGACATTAATTCTGAAGGTAAAGGCAATTGCAATTCTATCTGAAATCTTTTGTAAAACAGTTTTTGCTTTTGGCATTTTTCTTCGGGGAAATAATAAATCTGAGTCCCTTTTAACAAAGTAAATAGAGGGGACAAATCTTCAGCTGTAAAGTCAATATTTTCACCTTTCAACAGAGTGAATAACATCATTTAGACAGACCATCTGAACCTTGGAAAGATAATAAAGTCCAACTGTTTGTTCAGAAGGAATTCTACTGCAGTAATTGAATTGTATACATTTTTTGTAACCAAGTCCTTGAATGTCAGAAAGATGGTTCTCACCGCGCCGCTTCTGGGCTGGCCGGGACGGGCCGGCGCGCTGGGATCGAGGGAAGGGGAGGGGGGGGGGGGGAAAGGGGGGTTTTGGGGGGGAAGCATGCCGCCGGTTGCCCGGGGGGAGCCATGTGCCCCACCAGGTGTAAGGTTTGCTGACCCGTTCGATGCGGTGACTGCTGGCGCGGCGGCTGTACAGCGTCTGAGGGACTGTGCAGTTTTATGTTGGAATTCACCTCGTTTTGATCTCAGGTCAGGTACGCCAATTGCTGTAGAGAGACCCTGTCGTGCACTTTCGGGATGCCGGATTTTTACACTCCAGTTCCCATTTCTCTGGATTCAAAGGATCGTCAGGTTTTGGCAGATTTACTTCCCGCATTTCTCATGTTCGGTAGGAATTTCGTCGTATGTAGGGTTAAATTTCAACAGACTGCTGCTCTGTCCTTGCTTTTGAGATAAGGACCGAGGAGTAGCAGCTGCTTCTAAGATAGTCTCTGTAAGTTTTAGAGCATTTCAAGCTGAGTGCACTGATTTCCAAGTAATGATTTCCTCAGGGATTTTAAACTGCAAGACTTTTTTCTTTCAAACTTCACTGTAAAAATTTTTTGACGGAGCTTTCGCTCCTTTCTAGGTGACTATCCCATCCTGCAGCGAGCCAGGGGGGGGATCAGACCCAGCCCCTGCTCACGGCTTTCTTCAGGTGGTACATTTGCAACAAAAGGACTTTTCTGAATGACTCTGGCCACATTTTTTTTTTTTTGTGCACAGGCACACAGAGACTGGGGCTGCCCTCTTGCCTTGCCACCTCAATTTTCAAATGTAGCCCAAAGATCCCTGCCGAGCGCCTCCAGCAGACCTGCACTGAAGATGTGAACATCTCCAGATAGATCGCACCCAGAAGGGACTAGCCTTGAAAACTGTTTCTCAGCCTTATCTGCCAATGGCACTGCTCGCACAGGCGCACAGAGACTGGGGCTGCTTGCTTGCCTTGCCACCTCAAACTTCAAACTTACCCTAGGGGGTCTTTGCCGGGCGCCCGCTGCACCCCTGTCCCGAATATGCTAGTGTCTCAGGATATCTCTTACCATAAAGGGGCTAGCCTGGAAAGCTGTTGCTCAGCCTCATCTGCCCATGGCACTGGTCACACAGGCGCACAGAGAATGCAACTGCTTGCTTGCCTTGCCACCTCAAACTTGAAACGTAGCCTAGGGGGTCTTTGCTGGCGGCCTCCCGCAGTCCTCACCCGAATATGCGGATGTCTGCGGATAGCTCGCAACCAGAAGGGGCTAGCCTGGAAAGCTGTTGCTCAGCCTCATCTGCCCATGGCACTGCTCAAACAGGCACACAGAGACTGTGGCTTCTTGTTTGCCTTGCCACCTTAAAATTCAAACGTAGACTAGGGGGTCGCAGTCGGGTGCCTCCAGCAGCCCTGTCCGAAATATGAGAACGTCTCCAGATAGCTCGCATCCAGAAGGGTCTAGCCTTGAAAGGTGTTGCTCAGCCTCATCTGCTCATGGCACTGCTTGCACAAGTGCTCAGAGACTGGGGCTGCTTTCTTGCCTTGCTACCTGAAACTTCAAACGTAGCTTGGGGATCCCTGCAGGGTGCCTCAGGCACACCTGCACCGAAAATGTGTACTTCTCTACAAAGATCGCACACAGAAGGGGCTAGCCTGCAAAGCTGTTGCACAGCCTCATCTTTCCATAGCACTGCTTGCACAGGCGCACACAGACTGGGGCTGCTTGCTTGCCTTGCCACCTCAAACTTCAAACGTAGCCTAGGGGGTCTTAGCCTGGCGCCTGCCGCACCCCTGTACCAAATATGCGAGTGTCTCAGGATATCTCTTACCAAGAAGGGGCTAGCCTGGAAAGCTGTTTGTCAGACTCATCTGCCCATGGCACTGCTCGCACAGGCACACAGAGACTGGGCTTCTTGCTTGTCTTGCCACCTTAAACTTCAAACATAGCCCGGGTGTCCCAGCCGGGTGCCTCCAGCAGCCCTGCACTGAAAATGCGAACGTGTCCTGCGAGCGACGGAGGAAAACAGGCAGAAGACTCAATATGAGTGATAAGGCACTGAATCCGTTTATTGTCCAGATAGCTCTCCTTTTATCCTGTTAGTTTTAATTATGCCTACTAGTCAAGCAGTAATTGGCCATAGCTCTAAAGGTTACATTCACATAGTTCTCCTACTTGCGGTTATTTTGCGGTTACAGCTGCAGCTGGCTTTCTCTTCTTAAATCCTGTTTACGCGCTGCTGGGGATCTCCAGACCCGTCAAGGACACAGTGTCCTTGACGGCGCCCGCGGCCTAGTCATGCTAAGGTCTCTAGGCTCTGCTCGTACAACTGTTCCATGGAGTCGTGGCCTCTCTCCTTTAGCCAATTCCCAACAATTCCCCCTTCTTCTTTTTGTACGATCATAGCCTGTTGAGCTGCTTGCATAAACAGTTTCTTAATACACGAAAATATACATGAAAGACATAGCAACACTACCATTACTATTATTAGTAACATAATTAAGCTTTCTAATAGGCTGCCAATCCAACCCCCAAGGTTAAGCATATTTGTTAGACCTTCCAAACCAAACAGTCCAGTATCCTGTTTTATCTTCTTTGAGTGGTCCATTAATTGCTGGATTTGCCTGTGAATGGCGCTAGAGTTATCCTGTAGGTCCATACAGCACATACCCTCAAAATCTTCACACCCATGACCATGCGCTAAAAGCAAAAATCAATAGCCATGCAGTTCTGCAATACAGCATGTTGAGCATTAAATAATGAGTCAGCTAACTCCCCCAGAATCAAGCTGGTTTGATTGGCCTCTTTCTCAGCCCATCATGCAGGTTTATTAATCTTGGTATTAGCTTTTGCCGCAGCTGCTCCTGGGGCAAATATGGAAGCAAAGATTATTTCCCACCTATTCCATAAATTAACATCACCACATCTATTCCCTGCTGCACCAAATGCTTCTGAAGTCTTGATAAATCAGAGTCCAAACACAACAGTCCAAAGTCAAAAACCAGAAATAGTCAATACCTGCAGAACGTACCAAATCAGAGACACAAAACAGTTACTTAGTCCAGACAAATCCGTTAGATCACAGAAACCAAATAAATCCATCAGATCACAGAAATACAAGCACTGCAACATAAAATCACACGTTCATGGTCGCGACCACACACACACACACACAGGCACACCAAGTTTTCAGCATAAATCCAAAAATTGCAAAGACAGGACTTACAATAATATTCAACATTTACCAGACAAATTCCCAAGCTTCAGTTTCAGGAAGAGTACTCTCTTTTCAATTTTGGATCAGAAAGGACGCTTTCCCTTCTCGTCAGTAATATAGCTCAGTGCTGTGAAGCTTTTACTATGACTAACAAATAGGCAACAAGAAACAATACTGGAAGAATGCCTTTGCCTTATTAATGATTCATGCTCATAACTTTTTGGTCCAGTGATCAGAGGTTCTCCCCGAGAATCCCTCGGTGCCGGCTGGAGGTCCTGCAGTCCCTCGGACCATTGAAGTTCAAGAGCAGCGTCCTACCTGGGTACCCAAAATCTATTACTAGAAAGCAGCAAAATAATTAACTTCCTAAAACTTAATGTTGGAGTTCTAGAAAGCAGGCATTCTTTACTGCAGTACTGAACGCACAGGGAATAGATCTACTCAAATGTGTGTACCGAAAAGACACTCTTACTAGATATTTATGCCATGTTAACATACATAATCATTACATTTCTGCAAAGTACTTATCATTCTCCATTTCTCCCCCCCCCCCCCCTTTTTTTTTTTTAATATATATTAATGTCTTTTGTACATGCATATTGGCACCTCTGGGCAGTTGTCAGGAGCCCTCAGGTGAAGGTTTATACTTTTCCTCACGGTGTCTGCTAGTTGACCTTTGCTCTTGTGCAGATGCAGTTCTAAAATCACGTATACCGTGTCCTCCAAGATTGCTTCATTATACAAAAGCTGTTGTGGGAGATAATTGCCAAATATGCAAGGAATGTATTAATTGGTGTGGGTGGTGCACCCACTGCAGTCATCAGAGTACTTGCGTTTGCTGCAATTTTTTCAGTGTTCCCTGTGTAATAGGATCATCCAGAGTGGATCTCTTCTGCTTCCATGTCAGAGGTTGCTCCCTGAGAGTGAGCGTGGTCACCTCTGGCATCGGATTCTGCGTTATGTTCTTTCAGCTCATGATATAGCTTCACATATATTGCCGGTAACCATCGAGGGCCTGTTGAAAGAAGAACACACGCATACCCTCTTCCCCACGTTATTAGTTCTATAGGACTTGTCCATTGCGATTCCCCAAATTCTTTATACCATACCATTGGTCGAGCCACAAATGGAGGGACCATCCCGAATTGACGGTCAGCTGCTGTTGTAAATAACTGATCATCAGAACGATTTAAAAAATTAAGTACATATAGTGCTTTGCCTAACTGTCCTGTGGGGTAACACTGCCCATAGGATTCCCCCTTTTTTGTTTATTTAGCATAGCTTTGAGGGTCCCGTGGACACTTTTGACAATGGCTTGTGCAGTAGAAGAATGCTGTATACCTGTAACATGTTGTATACTCCAGTCCTGTAGGAAAACAGAAATTGTCCGTGAAACGTTCCTTTTCTCCCATATGTGCCGTGGCTACCAGAAATCCTGAGAAAGTATCCACATTAACATGTACACAATGCAGTTGACCAAATGTTGGTATATGTGTAATATCACTTTGCCACAACTCATCAGCTCGTAAACCACGAGGGTTCACTCCTGCACATGATGGTACGGGTGTAATACATTGACAGTCAGGGCATGCATGAACATTTGTTGTGGCTTGCCCCTGGGGCAAAGCAAATTGTTTATGCAAGGAAGAGGCATTTTGATGAAAGAAGTCATGAGATAATCGGGCTTGCTTAAAACCATGTGGCAGTACTGCTGCCATTGTCAATTTATCTGCTACAGCCTTTCCTTCAGTTATTGGTCCTGGTAGAGTAGTATGTGACCATATATGCATTATAAAATATACATGTACACGATTTTCTAATTTCAATAGCAAGGAAAAAAAAATTGTTTGTTATTGACTTCTCTTATCATTGCATCTGCAATGCGTTAAACAATATTCACAACATATGCAGAATCTGCGACAACATTGAGTGGTTCAGTCGAAAACAATTCAAAGACGTGCAAGGCCGCTGATAGCTTAACAATTTGTGTGGATCCTTCAACGACTAAAATAGATGATTGCTAATCTGATGAATTTGTTTGTTTCCGAAACACTGTTCGTGCTCCTTTAATAGGAACAGAAACACATCGTTTTTTTGGCTGCAATGAAATTGAGAGAGGGAATGTAACAGCTTATGTTGTGGAAGGGTATAACGTATGTTATTTAAATAATCAGCTAGAGCGGCTTGCAGTGATAAGGATTCACTGTTTAATACCACAAAGTCATCTTTAGCCAGCAGCAGGCAAATAGTATCAACGTGCTGACAGTGATTCCAACCTTGTGCTATTAAGGACACTATGATGTGTACCTTTGAGGTCAATGTTTTCATGGGCGTATGAGACAAAAAGATTCATTCCAGAGTCTTCAACTTCTGCGTGTTAACACACCACTGATCGAAAAGAGGGTAAGGCTGTAAAACAAAACCTTCATAAATGATATACAAATTTGTTGGCAATTCGACATTAATTCTGAAGGTAAAGGCAATTGCAATTCTATCTGAAATCTTTTGTAAAACAGTTTTTGCTTTTGGCATTTTTCTTCGGGGAAATAATAAATCTGAGTCCCTTTTAACAAAGTAAATAGAGGGGACAAATCTTCAGCTGTAAAGTCAATATTTTCACCTTTCAACAGAGTGAATAACATCATTTAGACAGACCATCTGAACCTTGGAAAGATAATAAAGTCCAACTGTTTGTTCAGAAGGAATTCTACTGCAGTAATTGAATTGTATACATTTTTTGTAACCAAGTCCTTGAATGTCAGAAAGATGGTTCTCACCGCGCCGCTTCTGGGCTGGCCGGGACGGGCCGGCGCGCTGGGATCGAGGGAAGGGGAGGGGGGGGGGGGGAAAGGGGGGTTTTGGGGGGGAAGCATGCCGCCGGTTGCCCGGGGGGAGCCATGTGCCCCACCAGGTGTAAGGTTTGCTGACCCGTTCGATGCGGTGACTGCTGGCGCGGCGGCTGTACAGCGTCTGAGGGACTGTGCAGTTTTATGTTGGAATTCACCTCGTTTTGATCTCAGGTCAGGTACGCCAATTGCTGTAGAGAGACCCTGTCGTGCACTTTCGGGATGCCGGATTTTTACACTCCAGTTCCCATTTCTCTGGATTCAAAGGATCGTCAGGTTTTGGCAGATTTACTTCCCGCATTTCTCATGTTCGGTAGGAATTTCGTCGTATGTAGGGTTAAATTTCAACAGACTGCTGCTCTGTCCTTGCTTTTGAGATAAGGACCGAGGAGTAGCAGCTGCTTCTAAGATAGTCTCTGTAAGTTTTAGAGCATTTCAAGCTGAGTGCACTGATTTCCAAGTAATGATTTCCTCAGGGATTTTAAACTGCAAGACTTTTTTCTTTCAAACTTCACTGTAAAAATTTTTTGACGGAGCTTTCGCTCCTTTCTAGGTGACTATCCCATCCTGCAGCGAGCCAGGGGGGGGATCAGACCCAGCCCCTGCTCACGGCTTTCTTCAGGTGGTACATTTGCAACAAAAGGACTTTTCTGAATGACTCTGGCCACATTTTTTTTTTTTTGTGCACAGGCACACAGAGACTGGGGCTGCCCTCTTGCCTTGCCACCTCAATTTTCAAATGTAGCCCAAAGATCCCTGCCGAGCGCCTCCAGCAGACCTGCACTGAAGATGTGAACATCTCCAGATAGATCGCACCCAGAAGGGACTAGCCTTGAAAACTGTTTCTCAGCCTTATCTGCCAATGGCACTGCTCGCACAGGCGCACAGAGACTGGGGCTGCTTGCTTGCCTTGCCACCTCAAACTTCAAACTTACCCTAGGGGGTCTTTGCCGGGCGCCCGCTGCACCCCTGTCCCGAATATGCTAGTGTCTCAGGATATCTCTTACCATAAAGGGGCTAGCCTGGAAAGCTGTTGCTCAGCCTCATCTGCCCATGGCACTGGTCACACAGGCGCACAGAGAATGCAACTGCTTGCTTGCCTTGCCACCTCAAACTTGAAACGTAGCCTAGGGGGTCTTTGCTGGCGGCCTCCCGCAGTCCTCACCCGAATATGCGGATGTCTGCGGATAGCTCGCAACCAGAAGGGGCTAGCCTGGAAAGCTGTTGCTCAGCCTCATCTGCCCATGGCACTGCTCAAACAGGCACACAGAGACTGTGGCTTCTTGTTTGCCTTGCCACCTTAAAATTCAAACGTAGACTAGGGGGTCGCAGTCGGGTGCCTCCAGCAGCCCTGTCCGAAATATGAGAACGTCTCCAGATAGCTCGCATCCAGAAGGGTCTAGCCTTGAAAGGTGTTGCTCAGCCTCATCTGCTCATGGCACTGCTTGCACAAGTGCTCAGAGACTGGGGCTGCTTTCTTGCCTTGCTACCTGAAACTTCAAACGTAGCTTGGGGATCCCTGCAGGGTGCCTCAGGCACACCTGCACCGAAAATGTGTACTTCTCTACAAAGATCGCACACAGAAGGGGCTAGCCTGCAAAGCTGTTGCACAGCCTCATCTTTCCATAGCACTGCTTGCACAGGCGCACACAGACTGGGGCTGCTTGCTTGCCTTGCCACCTCAAACTTCAAACGTAGCCTAGGGGGTCTTAGCCTGGCGCCTGCCGCACCCCTGTACCAAATATGCGAGTGTCTCAGGATATCTCTTACCAAGAAGGGGCTAGCCTGGAAAGCTGTTTGTCAGACTCATCTGCCCATGGCACTGCTCGCACAGGCACACAGAGACTGGGCTTCTTGCTTGTCTTGCCACCTTAAACTTCAAACATAGCCCGGGTGTCCCAGCCGGGTGCCTCCAGCAGCCCTGCACTGAAAATGCGAACGTGTCCTGCGAGCGACGGAGGAAAACAGGCAGAAGACTCAATATGAGTGATAAGGCACTGAATCCGTTTATTGTCCAGATAGCTCTCCTTTTATCCTGTTAGTTTTAATTATGCCTACTAGTCAAGCAGTAATTGGCCATAGCTCTAAAGGTTACATTCACATAGTTCTCCTACTTGCGGTTATTTTGCGGTTACAGCTGCAGCTGGCTTTCTCTTCTTAAATCCTGTTTACGCGCTGCTGGGGATCTCCAGACCCGTCAAGGACACAGTGTCCTTGACGGCGCCCGCGGCCTAGTCATGCTAAGGTCTCTAGGCTCTGCTCGTACAACTGTTCCATGGAGTCGTGGCCTCTCTCCTTTAGCCAATTCCCAACAATTCCCCCTTCTTCTTTTTGTACGATCATAGCCTGTTGAGCTGCTTGCATAAACAGTTTCTTAATACACGAAAATATACATGAAAGACATAGCAACACTACCATTACTATTATTAGTAACATAATTAAGCTTTCTAATAGGCTGCCAATCCAACCCCCAAGGTTAAGCATATTTGTTAGACCTTCCAAACCAAACAGTCCAGTATCCTGTTTTATCTTCTTTGAGTGGTCCATTAATTGCTGGATTTGCCTGTGAATGGCGCTAGAGTTATCCTGTAGGTCCATACAGCACATACCCTCAAAATCTTCACACCCATGACCATGCGCTAAAAGCAAAAATCAATAGCCATGCAGTTCTGCAATACAGCATGTTGAGCATTAAATAATGAGTCAGCTAACTCCCCCAGAATCAAGCTGGTTTGATTGGCCTCTTTCTCAGCCCATCATGCAGGTTTATTAATCTTGGTATTAGCTTTTGCCGCAGCTGCTCCTGGGGCAAATATGGAAGCAAAGATTATTTCCCACCTATTCCATAAATTAACATCACCACATCTATTCCCTGCTGCACCAAATGCTTCTGAAGTCTTGATAAATCAGAGTCCAAACACAACAGTCCAAAGTCAAAAACCAGAAATAGTCAATACCTGCAGAACGTACCAAATCAGAGACACAAAACAGTTACTTAGTCCAGACAAATCCGTTAGATCACAGAAACCAAATAAATCCATCAGATCACAGAAATACAAGCACTGCAACATAAAATCACACGTTCATGGTCGCGACCACACACACACACACACAGGCACACCAAGTTTTCAGCATAAATCCAAAAATTGCAAAGACAGGACTTACAATAATATTCAACATTTACCAGACAAATTCCCAAGCTTCAGTTTCAGGAAGAGTACTCTCTTTTCAATTTTGGATCAGAAAGGACGCTTTCCCTTCTCGTCAGTAATATAGCTCAGTGCTGTGAAGCTTTTACTATGACTAACAAATAGGCAACAAGAAACAATACTGGAAGAATGCCTTTGCCTTATTAATGATTCATGCTCATAACTTTTTGGTCCAGTGATCAGAGGTTCTCCCCGAGAATCCCTCGGTGCCGGCTGGAGGTCCTGCAGTCCCTCGGACCATTGAAGTTCAAGAGCAGCGTCCTACCTGGGTACCCAAAATCTATTACTAGAAAGCAGCAAAATAATTAACTTCCTAAAACTTAATGTTGGAGTTCTAGAAAGCAGGCATTCTTTACTGCAGTACTGAACGCACAGGGAATAGATCTACTCAAATGTGTGTACCGAAAAGACACTCTTACTAGATATTTATGCCATGTTAACATACATAATCATTACATTTCTGCAAAGTACTTATCATTCTCCATTTCTCCCCCCCCCCCCCTTTTTTTTTTTTAATATATATTAATGTCTTTTGTACATGCATATTGGCACCTCTGGGCAGTTGTCAGGAGCCCTCAGGTGAAGGTTTATACTTTTCCTCACGGTGTCTGCTAGTTGACCTTTGCTCTTGTGCAGATGCAGTTCTAAAATCACGTATACCGTGTCCTCCAAGATTGCTTCATTATACAAAAGCTGTTGTGGGAGATAATTGCCAAATATGCAAGGAATGTATTAATTGGTGTGGGTGGTGCACCCACTGCAGTCATCAGAGTACTTGCGTTTGCTGCAATTTTTTCAGTGTTCCCTGTGTAATAGGATCATCCAGAGTGGATCTCTTCTGCTTCCATGTCAGAGGTTGCTCCCTGAGAGTGAGCGTGGTCACCTCTGGCATCGGATTCTGCGTTATGTTCTTTCAGCTCATGATATAGCTTCACATATATTGCCGGTAACCATCGAGGGCCTGTTGAAAGAAGAACACACGCATACCCTCTTCCCCACGTTATTAGTTCTATAGGACTTGTCCATTGCGATTCCCCAAATTCTTTATACCATACCATTGGTCGAGCCACAAATGGAGGGACCATCCCGAATTGACGGTCAGCTGCTGTTGTAAATAACTGATCATCAGAACGATTTAAAAAATTAAGTACATATAGTGCTTTGCCTAACTGTCCTGTGGGGTAACACTGCCCATAGGATTCCCCCTTTTTTGTTTATTTAGCATAGCTTTGAGGGTCCCGTGGACACTTTTGACAATGGCTTGTGCAGTAGAAGAATGCTGTATACCTGTAACATGTTGTATACTCCAGTCCTGTAGGAAAACAGAAATTGTCCGTGAAACGTTCCTTTTCTCCCATATGTGCCGTGGCTACCAGAAATCCTGAGAAAGTATCCACATTAACATGTACACAATGCAGTTGACCAAATGTTGGTATATGTGTAATATCACTTTGCCACAACTCATCAGCTCGTAAACCACGAGGGTTCACTCCTGCACATGATGGTACGGGTGTAATACATTGACAGTCAGGGCATGCATGAACATTTGTTGTGGCTTGCCCCTGGGGCAAAGCAAATTGTTTATGCAAGGAAGAGGCATTTTGATGAAAGAAGTCATGAGATAATCGGGCTTGCTTAAAACCATGTGGCAGTACTGCTGCCATTGTCAATTTATCTGCTACAGCCTTTCCTTCAGTTATTGGTCCTGGTAGAGTAGTATGTGACCATATATGCATTATAAAATATACATGTACACGATTTTCTAATTTCAATAGCAAGGAAAAAAAAATTGTTTGTTATTGACTTCTCTTATCATTGCATCTGCAATGCGTTAAACAATATTCACAACATATGCAGAATCTGCGACAACATTGAGTGGTTCAGTCGAAAACAATTCAAAGACGTGCAAGGCCGCTGATAGCTTAACAATTTGTGTGGATCCTTCAACGACTAAAATAGATGATTGCTAATCTGATGAATTTGTTTGTTTCCGAAACACTGTTCGTGCTCCTTTAATAGGAACAGAAACACATCGTTTTTTTGGCTGCAATGAAATTGAGAGAGGGAATGTAACAGCTTATGTTGTGGAAGGGTATAACGTATGTTATTTAAATAATCAGCTAGAGCGGCTTGCAGTGATAAGGATTCACTGTTTAATACCACAAAGTCATCTTTAGCCAGCAGCAGGCAAATAGTATCAACGTGCTGACAGTGATTCCAACCTTGTGCTATTAAGGACACTATGATGTGTACCTTTGAGGTCAATGTTTTCATGGGCGTATGAGACAAAAAGATTCATTCCAGAGTCTTCAACTTCTGCGTGTTAACACACCACTGATCGAAAAGAGGGTAAGGCTGTAAAACAAAACCTTCATAAATGATATACAAATTTGTTGGCAATTCGACATTAATTCTGAAGGTAAAGGCAATTGCAATTCTATCTGAAATCTTTTGTAAAACAGTTTTTGCTTTTGGCATTTTTCTTCGGGGAAATAATAAATCTGAGTCCCTTTTAACAAAGTAAATAGAGGGGACAAATCTTCAGCTGTAAAGTCAATATTTTCACCTTTCAACAGAGTGAATAACATCATTTAGACAGACCATCTGAACCTTGGAAAGATAATAAAGTCCAACTGTTTGTTCAGAAGGAATTCTACTGCAGTAATTGAATTGTATACATTTTTTGTAACCAAGTCCTTGAATGTCAGAAAGATGGTTCTCACCGCGCCGCTTCTGGGCTGGCCGGGACGGGCCGGCGCGCTGGGATCGAGGGAAGGGGAGGGGGGGGGGGGGAAAGGGGGGTTTTGGGGGGGAAGCATGCCGCCGGTTGCCCGGGGGGAGCCATGTGCCCCACCAGGTGTAAGGTTTGCTGACCCGTTCGATGCGGTGACTGCTGGCGCGGCGGCTGTACAGCGTCTGAGGGACTGTGCAGTTTTATGTTGGAATTCACCTCGTTTTGATCTCAGGTCAGGTACGCCAATTGCTGTAGAGAGACCCTGTCGTGCACTTTCGGGATGCCGGATTTTTACACTCCAGTTCCCATTTCTCTGGATTCAAAGGATCGTCAGGTTTTGGCAGATTTACTTCCCGCATTTCTCATGTTCGGTAGGAATTTCGTCGTATGTAGGGTTAAATTTCAACAGACTGCTGCTCTGTCCTTGCTTTTGAGATAAGGACCGAGGAGTAGCAGCTGCTTCTAAGATAGTCTCTGTAAGTTTTAGAGCATTTCAAGCTGAGTGCACTGATTTCCAAGTAATGATTTCCTCAGGGATTTTAAACTGCAAGACTTTTTTCTTTCAAACTTCACTGTAAAAATTTTTTGACGGAGCTTTCGCTCCTTTCTAGGTGACTATCCCATCCTGCAGCGAGCCAGGGGGGGGATCAGACCCAGCCCCTGCTCACGGCTTTCTTCAGGTGGTACATTTGCAACAAAAGGACTTTTCTGAATGACTCTGGCCACATTTTTTTTTTTTTGTGCACAGGCACACAGAGACTGGGGCTGCCCTCTTGCCTTGCCACCTCAATTTTCAAATGTAGCCCAAAGATCCCTGCCGAGCGCCTCCAGCAGACCTGCACTGAAGATGTGAACATCTCCAGATAGATCGCACCCAGAAGGGACTAGCCTTGAAAACTGTTTCTCAGCCTTATCTGCCAATGGCACTGCTCGCACAGGCGCACAGAGACTGGGGCTGCTTGCTTGCCTTGCCACCTCAAACTTCAAACTTACCCTAGGGGGTCTTTGCCGGGCGCCCGCTGCACCCCTGTCCCGAATATGCTAGTGTCTCAGGATATCTCTTACCATAAAGGGGCTAGCCTGGAAAGCTGTTGCTCAGCCTCATCTGCCCATGGCACTGGTCACACAGGCGCACAGAGAATGCAACTGCTTGCTTGCCTTGCCACCTCAAACTTGAAACGTAGCCTAGGGGGTCTTTGCTGGCGGCCTCCCGCAGTCCTCACCCGAATATGCGGATGTCTGCGGATAGCTCGCAACCAGAAGGGGCTAGCCTGGAAAGCTGTTGCTCAGCCTCATCTGCCCATGGCACTGCTCAAACAGGCACACAGAGACTGTGGCTTCTTGTTTGCCTTGCCACCTTAAAATTCAAACGTAGACTAGGGGGTCGCAGTCGGGTGCCTCCAGCAGCCCTGTCCGAAATATGAGAACGTCTCCAGATAGCTCGCATCCAGAAGGGTCTAGCCTTGAAAGGTGTTGCTCAGCCTCATCTGCTCATGGCACTGCTTGCACAAGTGCTCAGAGACTGGGGCTGCTTTCTTGCCTTGCTACCTGAAACTTCAAACGTAGCTTGGGGATCCCTGCAGGGTGCCTCAGGCACACCTGCACCGAAAATGTGTACTTCTCTACAAAGATCGCACACAGAAGGGGCTAGTCTGCAAAGCTGTTGCACAGCCTCATCTTTCCATAGCACTGCTTGCACAGGCGCACACAGACTGGGGCTGCTTGCTTGCCTTGCCACCTCAAACTTCAAACGTAGCCTAGGGGGTCTTAGCCTGGCGCCTGCCGCACCCCTGTACCAAATATGCGAGTGTCTCAGGATATCTCTTACCAAGAAGGGGCTAGCCTGGAAAGCTGTTTGTCAGACTCATCTGCCCATGGCACTGCTCGCACAGGCACACAGAGACTGGGCTTCTTGCTTGTCTTGCCACCTTAAACTTCAAACATAGCCCGGGTGTCCCAGCCGGGTGCCTCCAGCAGCCCTGCACTGAAAATGCGAACGTGTCCTGCGAGCGACGGAGGAAAACAGGCAGAAGACTCAATATGAGTGATAAGGCACTGAATCCGTTTATTGTCCAGATAGCTCTCCTTTTATCCTGTTAGTTTTAATTATGCCTACTAGTCAAGCAGTAATTGGCCATAGCTCTAAAGGTTACATTCACATAGTTCTCCTACTTGCGGTTATTTTGCGGTTACAGCTGCAGCTGGCTTTCTCTTCTTAAATCCTGTTTACGCGCTGCTGGGGATCTCCAGACCCGTCAAGGACACAGTGTCCTTGACGGCGCCCGCGGCCTAGTCATGCTAAGGTCTCTAGGCTCTGCTCGTACAACTGTTCCATGGAGTCGTGGCCTCTCTCCTTTAGCCAATTCCCAACAATTCCCCCTTCTTCTTTTTGTACGATCATAGCCTGTTGAGCTGCTTGCATAAACAGTTTCTTAATACACGAAAATATACATGAAAGACATAGCAACACTACCATTACTATTATTAGTAACATAATTAAGCTTTCTAATAGGCTGCCAATCCAACCCCCAAGGTTAAGCATATTTGTTAGACCTTCCAAACCAAACAGTCCAGTATCCTGTTTTATCTTCTTTGAGTGGTCCATTAATTGCTGGATTTGCCTGTGAATGGCGCTAGAGTTATCCTGTAGGTCCATACAGCACATACCCTCAAAATCTTCACACCCATGACCATGCGCTAAAAGCAAAAATCAATAGCCATGCAGTTCTGCAATACAGCATGTTGAGCATTAAATAATGAGTCAGCTAACTCCCCCAGAATCAAGCTGGTTTGATTGGCCTCTTTCTCAGCCCATCATGCAGGTTTATTAATCTTGGTATTAGCTTTTGCCGCAGCTGCTCCTGGGGCAAATATGGAAGCAAAGATTATTTCCCACCTATTCCATAAATTAACATCACCACATCTATTCCCTGCTGCACCAAATGCTTCTGAAGTCTTGATAAATCAGAGTCCAAACACAACAGTCCAAAGTCAAAAACCAGAAATAGTCAATACCTGCAGAACGTACCAAATCAGAGACACAAAACAGTTACTTAGTCCAGACAAATCCGTTAGATCACAGAAACCAAATAAATCCATCAGATCACAGAAATACAAGCACTGCAACATAAAATCACACGTTCATGGTCGCGACCACACACACACACACACAGGCACACCAAGTTTTCAGCATAAATCCAAAAATTGCAAAGACAGGACTTACAATAATATTCAACATTTACCAGACAAATTCCCAAGCTTCAGTTTCAGGAAGAGTACTCTCTTTTCAATTTTGGATCAGAAAGGACGCTTTCCCTTCTCGTCAGTAATATAGCTCAGTGCTGTGAAGCTTTTACTATGACTAACAAATAGGCAACAAGAAACAATACTGGAAGAATGCCTTTGCCTTATTAATGATTCATGCTCATAACTTTTTGGTCCAGTGATCAGAGGTTCTCCCCGAGAATCCCTCGGTGCCGGCTGGAGGTCCTGCAGTCCCTCGGACCATTGAAGTTCAAGAGCAGCGTCCTACCTGGGTACCCAAAATCTATTACTAGAAAGCAGCAAAATAATTAACTTCCTAAAACTTAATGTTGGAGTTCTAGAAAGCAGGCATTCTTTACTGCAGTACTGAACGCACAGGGAATAGATCTACTCAAATGTGTGTACCGAAAAGACACTCTTACTAGATATTTATGCCATGTTAACATACATAATCATTACATTTCTGCAAAGTACTTATCATTCTCCATTTCTCCCCCCCCCCCCCCTTTTTTTTTTTTAATATATATTAATGTCTTTTGTACATGCATATTGGCACCTCTGGGCAGTTGTCAGGAGCCCTCAGGTGAAGGTTTATACTTTTCCTCACGGTGTCTGCTAGTTGACCTTTGCTCTTGTGCAGATGCAGTTCTAAAATCACGTATACCGTGTCCTCCAAGATTGCTTCATTATACAAAAGCTGTTGTGGGAGATAATTGCCAAATATGCAAGGAATGTATTAATTGGTGTGGGTGGTGCACCCACTGCAGTCATCAGAGTACTTGCGTTTGCTGCAATTTTTTCAGTGTTCCCTGTGTAATAGGATCATCCAGAGTGGATCTCTTCTGCTTCCATGTCAGAGGTTGCTCCCTGAGAGTGAGCGTGGTCACCTCTGGCATCGGATTCTGCGTTATGTTCTTTCAGCTCATGATATAGCTTCACATATATTGCCGGTAACCATCGAGGGCCTGTTGAAAGAAGAACACACGCATACCCTCTTCCCCACGTTATTAGTTCTATAGGACTTGTCCATTGCGATTCCCCAAATTCTTTATACCATACCATTGGTCGAGCCACAAATGGAGGGACCATCCCGAATTGACGGTCAGCTGCTGTTGTAAATAACTGATCATCAGAACGATTTAAAAAATTAAGTACATATAGTGCTTTGCCTAACTGTCCTGTGGGGTAACACTGCCCATAGGATTCCCCCTTTTTTGTTTATTTAGCATAGCTTTGAGGGTCCCGTGGACACTTTTGACAATGGCTTGTGCAGTAGAAGAATGCTGTATACCTGTAACATGTTGTATACTCCAGTCCTGTAGGAAAACAGAAATTGTCCGTGAAACGTTCCTTTTCTCCCATATGTGCCGTGGCTACCAGAAATCCTGAGAAAGTATCCACATTAACATGTACACAATGCAGTTGACCAAATGTTGGTATATGTGTAATATCACTTTGCCACAACTCATCAGCTCGTAAACCACGAGGGTTCACTCCTGCACATGATGGTACGGGTGTAATACATTGACAGTCAGGGCATGCATGAACATTTTCTGTGGCTTGCCCCTGGGGCAAAGCAAATTGTTTATGCAAGGAAGAGGCATTTTGATGAAAGAAGTCATGAGATAATCGGGCTTGCTTAAAACCATGTGGCAGTACTGCTGCCATTGTCAATTTATCTGCTACAGCCTTTCCTTCAGTTATTGGTCCTGGTAGAGTAGTATGTGACCATATATGCATTATAAAATATACATGTACACGATTTTCTAATTTCAATAGCAAGGAAAAAAAAATTGTTTGTTATTGACTTCTCTTATCATTGCATCTGCAATGCGTTAAACAATATTCACAACATATGCAGAATCTGCGACAACATTGAGTGGTTCAGTCGAAAACAATTCAAAGACGTGCAAGGCCGCTGATAGCTTAACAATTTGTGTGGATCCTTCAACGACTAAAATAGATGATTGCTAATCTGATGAATTTGTTTGTTTCCGAAACACTGTTCGTGCTCCTTTAATAGGAACAGAAACACATCGTTTTTTTGGCTGCAATGAAATTGAGAGAGGGAATGTAACAGCTTATGTTGTGGAAGGGTATAACGTATGTTATTTAAATAATCAGCTAGAGCGGCTTGCAGTGATAAGGATTCACTGTTTAATACCACAAAGTCATCTTTAGCCAGCAGCAGGCAAATAGTATCAACGTGCTGACAGTGATTCCAACCTTGTGCTATTAAGGACACTATGATGTGTACCTTTGAGGTCAATGTTTTCATGGGCGTATGAGACAAAAAGATTCATTCCAGAGTCTTCAACTTCTGCGTGTTAACACACCACTGATCGAAAAGAGGGTAAGGCTGTAAAACAAAACCTTCATAAATGATATACAAATTTGTTGGCAATTCGACATTAATTCTGAAGGTAAAGGCAATTGCAATTCTATCTGAAATCTTTTGTAAAACAGTTTTTGCTTTTGGCATTTTTCTTCGGGGAAATAATAAATCTGAGTCCCTTTTAACAAAGTAAATAGAGGGGACAAATCTTCAGCTGTAAAGTCAATATTTTCACCTTTCAACAGAGTGAATAACATCATTTAGACAGACCATCTGAACCTTGGAAAGATAATAAAGTCCAACTGTTTGTTCAGAAGGAATTCTACTGCAGTAATTGAATTGTATACATTTTTTGTAACCAAGTCCTTGAATGTCAGAAAGATGGTTCTCACCGCGCCGCTTCTGGGCTGGCCGGGACGGGCCGGCGCGCTGGGATCGAGGGAAGGGGAGGGGGGGGGGGGAAAGGGGGGTTTTGGGGGGGAAGCATGCCGCCGGTTGCCCGGGGGGAGCCATGTGCCCCACCAGGTGTAAGGTTTGCTGACCCGTTCGATGCGGTGACTGCTGGCGCGGCGGCTGTACAGCGTCTGAGGGACTGTGCAGTTTTATGTTGGAATTCACCTCGTTTTGATCTCAGGTCGGGTACGCCAATTGCTGTAGAGAGACCCTGTCGTGCACTTTCGGGATGCCGGATTTTTACACTCCAGTTCCCATTTCTCTGGATTCAAAGGATCGTCAGGTTTTGGCAGATTTACTTCCCGCATTTCTCATGTTCGGTAGGAATTTCGTCGTATGTAGGGTTAAATTTCAACAGACTGCTGCTCTGTCCTTGCTTTTGAGATAAGGACCGAGGAGTAGCAGCTGCTTCTAAGATAGTCTCTGTAAGTTTTAGAGCATTTCAAGCTGAGTGCACTGATTTCCAAGTAATGATTTCCTCAGGGATTTTAAACTGCAAGACTTTTTTCTTTCAAACTTCACTGTAAAAATTTTTTGACGGAGCTTTCGCTCCTTTCTAGGTGACTATCCCATCCTGCAGCGAGCCAGGGGGGGGATCAGACCCAGCCCCTGCTCACGGCTTTCTTCAGGTGGTACATTTGCAACAAAAGGACTTTTCTGAATGACTCTGGCCACATTTTTTTTTTTTTGTGCACAGGCACACAGAGACTGGGGCTGCTTGCTTGCCTTGTCACCTCAAACTTCAAACGTATCCCTGGGGTCCCTGCCGGATTGCCTCCAGTTGCCCTGCACCGAAAATGCAAACGCCTCAGGATATCTCTTCCTGTAATTATCTAGCCTGGAAAGCTGTTGCTCAGCCTCAACTGCACATGGCACTGCTTGCACAGGTGCAGAGAGACTGGGGCTGCTTGCTTACCTTGCCACCTCAAACTTCAAACGTAGCCTAGAGTGTCCTTGCCGTTCCCCTCCCACAGCCCTGACCTTAATATGAGAACGTCGCAGGATAGATCTTAATGAAAAGGGGCAAGCCTGGAAACTGTTGCTCAGCCTCATCTGCCCATGGCACTGCTCGCACAGGCGCCCACAGACTGGGGCTGCTTGCTTGCCTTGTCACCTCAAACTTCAAACGTATCCCTGGAGTCCCTGCCGGATTGCCTCCAATGTCCCTGCACCGAAAATGCGAACGCCTCAGGATATCTCTTCCTGTAATTATCTAGCCTTCAAACGTCCCGGGGGTCCCTACCGGGCACCTCCAGCAGCCCTGCCCCAAAAGGTAGAATGTCTTCAGATAGCTCGTACCCACAAGCGGTTAGCCTGGAAAGCTGTTGCTCAGCCTCCTCTGCCCATGGCACTGATCAAACAGGTGCACAGAGATTGGGGTTTCTTACTTGCTTTGCTAACTCACAATTCAAATGTAGCCTAGGGGTCCCTGCCGGATGCCTCCAGAAGCCCTGCAGCAAAAATGCGAACGTCTCAGGATATCACTTACCAAGTATTGGCTAGCCTGGAAAGCTGTTGCTCAGCCTAACCTGCCCATGGCACTGCTCGCACAGGCGCACAGAGAGACTGGGGCTGCTTGCTTGCCTTCCACATCAAACTTCAAACGTAGCTCGGGACTCGGGCCCCAGTGTCTGTGCATCTGTGCGAGCAGTGCCATGGGCAGATGAGGCTGAGCAAAAGCTTTCCAGGCTATCTACTACTTGGTAAATGGAATCCTGAGACGCTCGCATATTTGGGACAGGGGTGCGGCAGGCGCCAGGCAAAGAACCCCTAGGCTACATTTGAAGTTTGAGGTGGCAAGGCAAGCAAGCAGCCCCAGTCTCTGTGCGCCTGTGTGAGCAGTGCCATGGGCAGATTATGCTGAGGAACAGCTTTCCAGGCTAGCATCTTCTGGGTGGAAACTATCTGGAGACGTTCGCACTCCCGGTGCAGGTCTGCTGGAGGCACCCGGTAGTGACCCCCAGATAGGTTTGGATTCTGAGGTGGCAAGGCAAGTAAGCAGCACCAGTCTCTGAGCACCTGTGCAAGCAGTGCCATGGGCAGATGAGGCTGAGCAACAGCTTTCCAGGCTAAACAATTTTGGTACTAGATATTCTGAGGCGTTCGCATATTCAGGTCACGTCTGTGGGAGGTGCCCGGCAACGATCCCCTAGGCTAGGTTTGAAGTTTGAGGTGGCAAGGCAAGCAAGCAGCCCCAGTCTCTGTGCGCCTGTGCGACGAGTGCCATGGGCAGATGAGGCTGAGAAACAGCTTTCCAGGCTAGACCTTTCTTGGCATAAGATATCTTGAGACATTCACATATTCGGGTCTGGGCTGCGGCAGGCGCCCGGAAAAGACTTCCTAGGTTACGTTTGAAGTTTGAGGTGGCAAGGCAAGCAAGCAGCCCCACTCTCTCTGTGCCTGTGTGAGCAGTGCCATGGGCAGATGAGGCTGAGCAACAGCTTTCCAGGCTAGCCCATTTTTGGCTTAATATATCTGGAGAGGCTCACATATTCGGGTCAGGGTTGCAGCGGGCGCCTGGAAAAAACCTCCTAAGCTACGTTTGAAGTTTGAGGTGGCAAGGCTAGCAAGCAGCCCCAGTCTCTGTGCGCCTGTGCGAGCAGTGCCATGGGCAGATGAGGCTGAGCAACAGCTTTCCAGGCTAGCCCCTGTTTGGTACGAGATATCCTGAGATGTTCACATTTTCAATGCAGGGCTACTGGAGGCAATCTGGCAGGGACCTCTACGCTACGTTTGCATTTTAAGATGGCAAGGCAAGTAAGCAGCCCCAGTCTCTGTGCGCCTGTGCGAGCAGTGCCATTGGCAGATGAGTCTGAGCAACAGATTTCCAGGCTAGCCCCTTCTTGGCATAAGATATCTTGAGACACTCGCATATTCAGGTCAGGATCGCGGCAGGCGCCCGGAAAAAAACCTCCTAGGCTATGTGTTACGTTTGAGGTGGCAAGGCAAGCAAGCACTCCCAGTCTCTGGGCGCCTGTGCGAGCACTGCCATGGGCAGATGAGGCTGAGCAACAGCTTTCTAGGCTAGCCCCTTCTGGCTGCGAGCTATCTGAAGACATTCTACCTTTTGGGGCAGGGCTGCTTGAGGCACCCTGTAGGGACCCCCAGGACGTATGAATTTTGAGGTGGCAAGTTAAGCAAGCACTCTCTGTCTCTCTGCGCCTGTGCGAGCATTGCCATGGGCAGATAAGGCTGAGCAACAGCTTTCCAGCCCAGTCCCTTCTTGATGCGAGCTCTCTGGAGACTTTCACAGCTTCGATGCAGGGCTGCTGGAGGCACCCGTCAGGGACCCCTAGGTTACATTTGAATTTTGACGTGGCAAGGCAGGTAAGAAACCCCAGTCTCTGTGTGCCTGTGTGAGCAGTGCAATGGGCAGATCAGGCTGAGCAACAGATTTCCAGGCTAGACAATTTTGGTACGAGATATTCTGAGGCATTCGCATATTCGTGTCAGGTCTGTGGGATGTGCTCGGCAACGACCCCCTAGGCTAGGTTTGAAGTTTGCGCTGACAAGGCAAGCAAGCAGGACCACTCTCTGTGCGTCTGTGCGACCAGTGCCATGGGCACAGGAGGCTGACCAACAGGTTTCCAGGCTAGACCCTTCTTGGCATAAGATATCTTGAGACGCTCGCGTATTCGGTTCTGGTCTGCGGCAGGCGCCCGGCAAAGACCTCCTAGGCTACGTTTGAAGTTTGAGGTGGCAAGGCAAGCAAGCAGCCCCATTCTCTGTGCCTCTGTGCGAGCAGTGCCATGGGCAGATAAGGCTGAGCAAAAGCTTTCCTGTCTAGGCCCTTCTTGGTAAGGGATATCTTGAGACGTTAGCATATTTAGGTCCGGGCTCCGGTAGGCGCCCGGCAAGGACCCTCTAGGATGCGATTGAAGTTTGAGGTGGCAAGGCAAACAAGCACCCCCAGTCTCTGTGCGCCTGTGCGAGCAGTGCCATGGGCAGATGAGGCTGAGCAACAGCTTTCCAGGATAGCTCCTTCTCGTTAAGAGATATCCTGATATGTTCGCATATTCAGGTCAGGGCTGTGGGAGGCCCCCTGCAAGGACCCCCTAGGCTAAGTTTGAAGTTTGAAGTAGCAAGGCAAGCAGGCAGTCCCAGTCTCTGGGCGCCTGTGCGAGCAGTGCCCTTAGCAGATGAGGCTGATAAACAGCTTTCCAGGCTATCCCTTTCTTGGTAAGAGATATCCTTACACGTTACAATTCTCGGTGCAGGGCTGCTGGAGTGACCCAGCAGGGAGCCCCGAGGTAGGTGTGAAGTTTGAGGTGGCAAGGCAAGCAAGCAGCCCCAGTCTCTGATCCCCTGTGTAAGCAGTGGCATGGGCAGATGAGGCTGAGCAACAGCTTTCCTGGCTAGCCTTTTCTTGGTAATAGATATCCTGAGACGTTCGCATATTCAGGTCAGGGCTGTGGCAGGCGCCTGGCAAAGACCCCCTAGGCTACATTTGAAGTTTGAGGTGGCAAAGGAAGCAAGATACCCCAGTCTCTGTGCGCCTGTGCAAGCAGTGCCATGGGCAAATGAGGCTGAGCAACAGCTTTCCAGGCTAGCCCCTTCTTGGTAAGTTATATCCTTAGACATTCGCATTCTCGGTGCAGGGCTGCTGGAGAGACCCGGCAAAGACCACCTAGGCTACATTTGAAGTTTGAGGTGGCAAGGCAAGCAAGCAGCCCCAGTCTCTGGGTTCCTGAGTGAGAAGTGCCATGGGCAGATGAGGCTGAGCAACAGCTTTCCAGGCTAAACCCTATTTCGTAAGATATATCTTGAGACGTTCGCATTCTCAGTGCAGGGCTGCTGGAGGGACTCGGCGGGGAGCCCCAGGATACGTTTGAAGTGTGAGATGGCAAGGCAAGCAAGCAGCCTCAGTCTCTGTGCGCCTGTGCGAGCAGTGCCATGGGCAGATGAGGCTGAGTAACAGATTTCCAGGCTAGCCCCTTCTTGCTAAGAGATATCCTGAGACGTTCGCATACTAAGGTCACGCCTGCGGGAGGCCCTCTGCAAGGATCCCCTAGGCTACGTTTGACATTTGAGGTGGCAAGGCAAGAAAACAGCTCCAGTCTCTATGCGTCTGTGCGAGCAGTGACATGAGCAGATGAGGCTGAGCAACAACTTTCCAGGCAAGTCCCTTCTGGGTGAAGCTATGTGGAGACGTTCTCATACTCGGGTCAGGGCTGCAAGAGGCCCCCTGCAAGGACCCCCTAGGCTACATTTGAAGTTTGAGGTGGCAAGGCAAGCAAGCAGCCCCGGTCTCTGTGCACCTTTGCAAGCAGTGCCATGAGTAGATGAGGCTGACCATCAGCTTTAAGGACTAGCCCCATCTTGGTAAGAGATATCTTGAGAGGTTCGCATTCTCGTGCAAGGCTGCTGGAGGTACCCAGCAGAGAGCCCGGGGATATTTTTGAAGTTTTAGGTGGCAAGGCAAGCAAAGCAGCCCCAGTCTCTGTGTGCACCTGTGCAAGCAGTGCCATGGGCAGATGAGGCTGAGCAACAGCTTTCCAGGCTAGCCCCTTCTTGGTAAGAGATATCGTGAGACGTTCGCATATTAAGCTCAGGGCTGTGGGAGGGGCCAGTTAAGGACCCCTAGGCTACATTTGAAGTTTGAGGTGGCAAGGCAAGCAAGCAGCCCCAGACTCTTGGCGCCTGTGCAAGCAGTGCCATGGGCAGATGAGGCTGAGCAACAGCTTTCCAGTCCAGCCCATTCTTGGTAAGAGACATCTTGACACGTTCGCATATTTAGATCCGGGCTGCAGTAGTCACCCGGCAAGGACCACCTAAGATACGTTGCAAGTTTGAGGTGGAATGTCAAGAAGCAGCCCCAGTCTCTGTGTGCCTGTGCGAGCAGTGCCATGGGCAGATGAGGCTGAGACACAGTTTTCCAGGCTAGCCCCTTCTGGGTGTGAGCTATCTGGAGACGTTCACACCTTTGGTGCAGGGCTGTTGGAAGAACCCGGCAGGGACCCCTAGGCTACATTTGAATTTTGAGGTGGCAAGTTAAGCAAGAAACCCCAGTCTCTGTGCGTCTGTGTGAGTAGTGCCATGGGCACATGAGGCTTAGCAACAGCTTTCCAGGCTAGTCCCTTCTGGGTGCAAGCTATCTGAAGACATTCTACCTTTTGGGGCAGGGCTGCTGAAGGCACCCAGTAGGGACCCCTGGGACGTTTGAAGTTTGAGATGGCAAGTTAAGCAAGCATTCTCCAGTCTCTCTGCGCCAATACGAGCAGTGACATGGGCAGATGAGGCTGAGCAACCGCTTTCCAGGCTAGACAATTTTAGTAAGAGATATCCTGAGGTGTTCGCATAGTCGAGTCAGGTTTGTGGGAGGTGCCCGGCAACGACCCCCTAGGCTAGGTTTGAAGTTTGAGGTGGCAAGGCAAGCAAGCAGACCCAGTCTGTGTGCACCTGTGCGAGCACTACCATGGGCAGATGAGGCTGAGCAACAACTTCCGAGGCTAGCCCCTTCTTGGCATAACATATGTTTAGACGCTCACATATTAGGGCCAGGGTTGCGGCAGGCACACGGAAAAAAACTCCTAGGATACATTTGAAGTTTGAGGTGGCAAGGCAAGCCAGCACCCTCAGTCTCTGTGCGCCTGTGTGAGCAGTGCCATGGGCAGATGAGGCTGAGCAACATCATTCCAGGCTAGCCCATTCGTGGCATAAGATATGTTGAGACGTTCGCATATTCGGGTCAGGGTTGTGGCGGGCGCTCGGAAAAAAACTCCTAGGTTACGTTGGAAGTTTGAGGTGGCAAGGCAAGCAAGCAGCCCCAGTCTCTGTGCGGCGGTGCAAGCAGTGCCATGGGCAGATGAGGCTGAGCAACAGCTTTCAAGGCTAGCCCCTTCTGGTTGCGAGCTATCTGCAGACGTTCGCATTTTCGGAGCAGGGCTGTCAGAGGCGCCCAGCACGGACCACCTAAGCTACGTTTGAAGTTTGAGGGGACAAGACAAGCAAGCAGCCCCAGTCTCTGTGCCTCTGTGCGAGCAGTGCCATGGGCAGATGAGGCTGAGCAACAGCTTTCCAGGCTAGCTCTTTCTGGCTGCCAGCTATCTGCAGACATTCGCATTTTCGGAGCAGGGCTGCCGGAAGCACCTGGCACGGACCACCTAAGCTACGTTTGAAGTCTGAGGGGGTAAGACAAGCAAGCAGCCCCAGTCTCTGTGCGCCTGTGCGAGCAGTGCCATGGGCAGATGAGGCTGAGCAACGGCTTTCCAGGCTAGCCCGTTCTTGGCGTAATATATGTTGTGACGTTCACGTATTAGGGTCAGGGTTGCGGCAGGCGCCCGGAAAAAACCTCCTAGGCTACGTTTGAAGTTTGAGGTGGCAAGGCAAGCAAGCAGCCCCATTCTCTGTGCCTCTGTGCGAGCAGTGCCATGGGCAGATAAGGCTGAGCAAAAGCTTTCCTGTCTAGGCCCTTCTTGGTAAGGGATATCTTGAGACGTTAGCATATTTAGGTCCGGGCTCCGGTAGGCGCCCGGCAAGGACCCTCTAGGATGCGATTGAAGTTTGAGGTGGCAAGGCAAACAAGCACCCCCAGTCTCTGTGCGCCTGTGCGAGCAGTGCCATGGGCAGATGAGGCTGAGCAACAGCTTTCCAGGATAGCTCCTTCTCGTTAAGAGATATCCTGATATGTTCGCATATTCAGGTCAGGGCTGTGGGAGGCCCCCTGCAAGGACCCCCTAGGCTAAGTTTGAAGTTTGAAGTAGCAAGGCAAGCAGGCAGTCCCAGTCTCTGGGCGCCTGTGCGAGCAGTGCCCTTAGCAGATGAGGCTGATAAACAGCTTTCCAGGCTATCCCTTTCTTGGTAAGAGATATCCTTACACGTTACAATTCTCGGTGCAGGGCTGCTGGAGTGACCCAGCAGGGAGCCCCGAGGTAGGTGTGAAGTTTGAGGTGGCAAGGCAAGCAAGCAGCCCCAGTCTCTGATCCCCTGTGTAAGCAGTGGCATGGGCAGATGAGGCTGAGCAACAGCTTTCCTGGCTAGCCTTTTCTTGGTAATAGATATCCTGAGACGTTCGCATATTCAGGTCAGGGCTGTGGCAGGCGCCTGGCAAAGACCCCCTAGGCTACATTTGAAGTTTGAGGTGGCAAAGGAAGCAAGATACCCCAGTCTCTGTGCGCCTGTGCAAGCAGTGCCATGGGCAAATGAGGCTGAGCAACAGCTTTCCAGGCTAGCCCCTTCTTGGTAAGTTATATCCTTAGACATTCGCATTCTCGGTGCAGGGCTGCTGGAGAGACCCGGCAAAGACCACCTAGGCTACATTTGAAGTTTGAGGTGGCAAGGCAAGCAAGCAGCCCCAGTCTCTGGGTTCCTGAGTGAGAAGTGCCATGGGCAGATGAGGCTGAGCAACAGCTTTCCAGGCTAAACCCTATTTCGTAAGATATATCTTGAGACGTTCGCATTCTCAGTGCAGGGCTGCTGGAGGGACTCGGCGGGGAGCCCCAGGATACGTTTGAAGTGTGAGATGGCAAGGCAAGCAAGCAGCCTCAGTCTCTGTGCGCCTGTGCGAGCAGTGCCATGGGCAGATGAGGCTGAGTAACAGATTTCCAGGCTAGCCCCTTCTTGCTAAGAGATATCCTGAGACGTTCGCATACTAAGGTCACGCCTGCGGGAGGCCCTCTGCAAGGATCCCCTAGGCTACGTTTGACATTTGAGGTGGCAAGGCAAGAAAACAGCTCCAGTCTCTATGCGTCTGTGCGAGCAGTGACATGAGCAGATGAGGCTGAGCAACAACTTTCCAGGCAAGTCCCTTCTGGGTGAAGCTATGTGGAGACGTTCTCATACTCGGGTCAGGGCTGCAAGAGGCCCCCTGCAAGGACCCCCTAGGCTACATTTGAAGTTTGAGGTGGCAAGGCAAGCAAGCAGCCCCGGTCTCTGTGCACCTTTGCAAGCAGTGCCATGAGTAGATGAGGCTGACCATCAGCTTTAAGGACTAGCCCCATCTTGGTAAGAGATATCTTGAGAGGTTCGCATTCTCGTGCAAGGCTGCTGGAGGTACCCAGCAGAGAGCCCGGGGATATTTTTGAAGTTTTAGGTGGCAAGGCAAGCAAAGCAGCCCCAGTCTCTGTGTGCACCTGTGCAAGCAGTGCCATGGGCAGATGAGGCTGAGCAACAGCTTTCCAGGCTAGCCCCTTCTTGGTAAGAGACATCTTGACACGTTCGCATATTTAGATCCGGGCTGCAGTAGTCACCCGGCAAGGACCACCTAAGATACGTTGCAAGTTTGAGGTGGAATGTCAAGAAGCAGCCCCAGTCTCTGTGTGCCTGTGCGAGCAGTGCCATGGGCAGATGAGGCTGAGACACAGTTTTCCAGGCTAGCCCCTTCTGGGTGTGAGCTATCTGGAGACGTTCACACCTTTGGTGCAGGGCTGTTGGAAGAACCCGGCAGGGACCCCTAGGCTACATTTGAATTTTGAGGTGGCAAGTTAAGCAAGAAACCCCAGTCTCTGTGCGTCTGTGTGAGTAGTGCCATGGGCACATGAGGCTTAGCAACAGCTTTCCAGGCTAGTCCCTTCTGGGTGCAAGCTATCTGAAGACATTCTACCTTTTGGGGCAGGGCTGCTGAAGGCACCCAGTAGGGACCCCTGGGACGTTTGAAGTTTGAGATGGCAAGTTAAGCAAGCATTCTCCAGTCTCTCTGCGCCAATACGAGCAGTGACATGGGCAGATGAGGCTGAGCAACCGCTTTCCAGGCTAGACAATTTTAGTAAGAGATATCCTGAGGTGTTCGCATAGTCGAGTCAGGTTTGTGGGAGGTGCCCGGCAACGACCCCCTAGGCTAGGTTTGAAGTTTGAGGTGGCAAGGCAAGCAAGCAGACCCAGTCTGTGTGCACCTGTGCGAGCACTACCATGGGCAGATGAGGCTGAGCAACAACTTCCGAGGCTAGCCCCTTCTTGGCATAACATATGTTTAGACGCTCACATATTAGGGCCAGGGTTGCGGCAGGCACACGGAAAAAAACTCCTAGGATACATTTGAAGTTTGAGGTGGCAAGGCAAGCCAGCACCCTCAGTCTCTGTGCGCCTGTGTGAGCAGTGCCGTGGGCAGATGAGGCTGAGCAACATCATTCCAGGCTAGCCCATTCGTGGCATAAGATATGTTGAGACGCTCGCATATTCGGGTCAGGGTTGTGGCGGGCGCTCGGAAAAAAACTCCTAGGTTACGTTGGAAGTTTGAGGTGGCAAGGCAAGCAAGCAGCCCCAGTCTCTGTGCGGCGGTGCAAGCAGTGCCATGGGCAGATGAGGCTGAGCAACAGCTTTCAAGGCTAGCCCCTTCTGGTTGCGAGCTATCTGCAGACGTTCGCATTTTCGGAGCAGGGCTGTCAGAGGCGCCCAGCACGGACCACCTAAGCTACGTTTGAAGTTTGAGGGGACAAGACAAGCAAGCAGCCCCAGTCTCTGTGCCTCTGTGCGAGCAGTGCCATGGGCAGATGAGGCTGAGCAACAGCTTTCCAGGCTAGCTCTTTCTGGCTGCCAGCTATCTGCAGACGTTCGCATTTTCGGAGCAGGGCTGCCGGAAGCACCCGGCACGGACCACCTAAGCTACGTTTGAAGTCTGAGGGGGTAAGACAAGCAAGCAGCCCCAGTCTCTGTGCGCCTGTGCGAGCAGTGCCATGGGCAGATGAGGCTGACCAACAGCTTTCCAGGATAGCCCGTTCTTGGCGTAATATATGTTGTGATGTTCACGTATTAGGGTCAGGGTTGCGGCAGGCGCCCGGAAAAAACCTCCTAGGCTACGTTTGAAGTTTGAGGTGGCAAGGCAAGCAAGCAGCCCCATTCTCTGTGCCTCTGTGCGAGCAGTGCCATGGGCAGATAAGGCTGAGCAAAAGCTTTCCTGTCTAGGCCCTTCTTGGTAAGGGATATCTTGAGACGTTAGCATATTTAGGTCCGGGCTCCGGTAGGCGCCCGGCAAGGACCCTCTAGGATGCGATTGAAGTTTGAGGTGGCAAGGCAAACAAGCACCCCCAGTCTCTGTGCGCCTGTGCGAGCAGTGCCATGGGCAGATGAGGCTGAGCAACAGCTTTCCAGGATAGCTCCTTCTCGTTAAGAGATATCCTGATATGTTCGCATATTCAGGTCAGGGCTGTGGGAGGCCCCCTGCAAGGACCCCCTAGGCTAAGTTTGAAGTTTGAAGTAGCAAGGCAAGCAGGCAGTCCCAGTCTCTGGGCGCCTGTGCGAGCAGTGCCCTTAGCAGATGAGGCTGATAAACAGCTTTCCAGGCTATCCCTTTCTTGGTAAGAGATATCCTTACACGTTACAATTCTCGGTGCAGGGCTGCTGGAGTGACCCAGCAGGGAGCCCCGAGGTAGGTGTGAAGTTTGAGGTGGCAAGGCAAGCAAGCAGCCCCAGTCTCTGATCCCCTGTGTAAGCAGTGGCATGGGCAGATGAGGCTGAGCAACAGCTTTCCTGGCTAGCCTTTTCTTGGTAATAGATATCCTGAGACGTTCGCATATTCAGGTCAGGGCTGTGGCAGGCGCCTGGCAAAGACCCCCTAGGCTACATTTGAAGTTTGAGGTGGCAAAGGAAGCAAGATACCCCAGTCTCTGTGCGCCTGTGCAAGCAGTGCCATGGGCAAATGAGGCTGAGCAACAGCTTTCCAGGCTAGCCCCTTCTTGGTAAGTTATATCCTTAGACATTCGCATTCTCGGTGCAGGGCTGCTGGAGAGACCCGGCAAAGACCACCTAGGCTACATTTGAAGTTTGAGGTGGCAAGGCAAGCAAGCAGCCCCAGTCTCTGGGTTCCTGAGTGAGAAGTGCCATGGGCAGATGAGGCTGAGCAACAGCTTTCCAGGCTAAACCCTATTTCGTAAGATATATCTTGAGACGTTCGCATTCTCAGTGCAGGGCTGCTGGAGGGACTCGGCGGGGAGCCCCAGGATACGTTTGAAGTGTGAGATGGCAAGGCAAGCAAGCAGCCTCAGTCTCTGTGCGCCTGTGCGAGCAGTGCCATGGGCAGATGAGGCTGAGTAACAGATTTCCAGGCTAGCCCCTTCTTGCTAAGAGATATCCTGAGACGTTCGCATACTAAGGTCACGCCTGCGGGAGGCCCTCTGCAAGGATCCCCTAGGCTACGTTTGACATTTGAGGTGGCAAGGCAAGAAAACAGCTCCAGTCTCTATGCGTCTGTGCGAGCAGTGACATGAGCAGATGAGGCTGAGCAACAACTTTCCAGGCAAGTCCCTTCTGGGTGAAGCTATGTGGAGACGTTCTCATACTCGGGTCAGGGCTGCAAGAGGCCCCCTGCAAGGACCCCCTAGGCTACATTTGAAGTTTGAGGTGGCAAGGCAAGCAAGCAGCCCCGGTCTCTGTGCACCTTTGCAAGCAGTGCCATGAGTAGATGAGGCTGACCATCAGCTTTAAGGACTAGCCCCATCTTGGTAAGAGATATCTTGAGAGGTTCGCATTCTCGTGCAAGGCTGCTGGAGGTACCCAGCAGAGAGCCCGGGGATATTTTTGAAGTTTTAGGTGGCAAGGCAAGCAAAGCAGCCCCAGTCTCTGTGTGCACCTGTGCAAGCAGTGCCATGGGCAGATGAGGCTGAGCAACAGCTTTCCAGGCTAGCCCCTTCTTGGTAAGAGATATCGTGAGACGTTCGCATATTAAGCTCAGGGCTGTGGGAGGGGCCAGTTAAGGACCCCTAGGCTACATTTGAAGTTTGAGGTGGCAAGGCAAGCAAGCAGCCCCAGACTCTTGGCGCCTGTGCAAGCAGTGCCATGGGCAGATGAGGCTGAGCAACAGCTTTCCAGTCCAGCCCATTCTTGGTAAGAGACATCTTGACACGTTCGCATATTTAGATCCGGGCTGCAGTAGTCACCCGGCAAGGACCACCTAAGATACGTTGCAAGTTTGAGGTGGAATGTCAAGAAGCAGCCCCAGTCTCTGTGTGCCTGTGCGAGCAGTGCCATGGGCAGATGAGGCTGAGACACAGTTTTCCAGGCTAGCCCCTTCTGGGTGTGAGCTATCTGGAGACGTTCACACCTTTGGTGCAGGGCTGTTGGAAGAACCCGGCAGGGACCCCTAGGCTACATTTGAATTTTGAGGTGGCAAGTTAAGCAAGAAACCCCAGTCTCTGTGCGTCTGTGTGAGTAGTGCCATGGGCACATGAGGCTTAGCAACAGCTTTCCAGGCTAGTCCCTTCTGGGTGCAAGCTATCTGAAGACATTCTACCTTTTGGGGCAGGGCTGCTGAAGGCACCCAGTAGGGACCCCTGGGACGTTTGAAGTTTGAGATGGCAAGTTAAGCAAGCATTCTCCAGTCTCTCTGCGCCAATACGAGCAGTGACATGGGCAGATGAGGCTGAGCAACCGCTTTCCAGGCTAGACAATTTTAGTAAGAGATATCCTGAGGTGTTCGCATAGTCGAGTCAGGTTTGTGGGAGGTGCCCGGCAACGACCCCCTAGGCTAGGTTTGAAGTTTGAGGTGGCAAGGCAAGCAAGCAGACCCAGTCTGTGTGCACCTGTGCGAGCACTACCATGGGCAGATGAGGCTGAGCAACAACTTCCGAGGCTAGCCCCTTCTTGGCATAACATATGTTTAGACGCTCACATATTAGGGCCAGGGTTGCGGCAGGCACACGGAAAAAAACTCCTAGGATACATTTGAAGTTTGAGGTGGCAAGGCAAGCCAGCACCCTCAGTCTCTGTGCGCCTGTGTGAGCAGTGCCATGGGCAGATGAGGCTGAGCAACATCATTCCAGGCTAGCCCATTCGTGGCATAAGATATGTTGAGACGCTCGCATATTCGGGTCAGGGTTGTGGCGGGCGCTCGGAAAAAAACTCCTAGGTTACGTTGGAAGTTTGAGGTGGCAAGGCAAGCAAGCAGCCCCAGTCTCTGTGCGGCGGTGCAAGCAGTGCCATGGGCAGATGAGGCTGAGCAACAGCTTTCCAGGCTAGCTCTTTCTGCCTGCAAGCTATCTGCAGACGTTCGCATTTTCGGAGCAGGGCTGTCAGAGGCGCCCAGCACGGACCACCTAAGCTACGTTTGAAGTTTGAGGGGACAAGACAAGCAAGCAGCCCCAGTCTCTCTGCACCTGTGCGAGCAGTGCCATGGGCAGATGAGGTTGAGCAACAGCTTTCCAGGCTAGCCCCTTCTAGTTGAGAGATATCCTGAGACATTCGCATATTAAGGTCAGGGCTGTGGGAGGGGCCCAGCAAGGACCCCCTAGGATACGTTTGAAGTTTGAGGTGGCAAGGCAAGCAAGCAGCCCCAGTCTCTCTGTGCGTCTGTGCAAGCAGTGCCATGGACAGATGAGGCTGAGCAAAAGCTTTCCAGGCTAGCCCCTTTTTGGTACGAGATATCCTGCGACGATCGTATATTTGGGTCAGGGCTGTGGGAGGCCCCCGCCAAGGACCTCCTAGGCTACGTTTGAGGTTTGAGGTGGCAAGGCAAGCAAGCAGCCCCAGTCTCTGTCCGCCTGTGCGAGTAGTACCATGGGCAGATGAGGCTGAGCAACAGCTTTCCAGGCTAGCCCATTCTGGGTGCAAGCTATCTGTTGACATTCGCATATTCGTTGCAGGGCTGCTGGAGGCACCCGTCAGGGATTGCCGTGTTTCGTTTGAAGTTTGAGGTGGCAAGGCAAGTGAGCAGCCGCAGTCTCTGTGCGCCTGTGTGAACAGTGCCTTGGGCAGATTAGGCTGAGCAACAGCTTTCCAGGCTAGCCCCTTCTTCACAGAATCACAGAATCACAGAAAGTTTTGGGTCGGAAGGGACCCCTAGAGGTCATCTAGTCCAACCCCCCCGCAGCAAGCAGGGACACCACTAAGTAGATCAGGTTGCCCAGAGCCCCGTCCAACCTGGTCTGGAATGTTTCCAGGGATGGGGCCTCCACTACCTCTCTGGGCAACCCGTTCCAGTGTTTCACCACCCTCATTGTATAGAATTTCTTCCTTATATCTAGCCTAAACCTACCCTGTTTTAATTTAAAACCATTACCCCTCGTCCTGTCACTGTTGTCTCTACTAAAAAGATTGTCCCCATCTTTCCTATAGGCTCCTCTTTAAGTACTGAAATTCTGCAATCAGGTCTCCCTGCAGCCTTCTCTTCTCCAGGCTGAACAAGCCCAACTCTCTCAGCCTGTCCTCATAGGAGAGGTGCTCCAGCCCTCGGATCATTTTTGTAGCCCTCCTTTGGACCCACTCCAACAGTTCCATGTCCTTCTTGTGCTGAGGGCTCCAGAGCTGAACGCAGTACTCCAGGCGGGGTCTCACCAGAGCAGAGTAGAGGGGCAGAATCACCTCTCTCAACCTGCTGGCCACGCTTCTCCTGATGCAGCCCAGGACACGGTTGGCCCTCTGGGCTGCCAGCGCACATTGCCGGCTCATGTCCAGCCTTTCGTCTATCAGTACCCCCAAGTCCCTCTCAGCAGAGATGCTCTCGATCCTTTCATCCCCCAGCCTGTATTGGTACCGGGGATTACCCCGAGAACTGAAGGGCAGAAGTGAGAAAAAGGCTCCTGGGTTGAGAGCAGCACAGTTTAAGCAGCGAAGGGGGAGAAGGCCCAAACCCACAAGCGATGCAAAAGCGGTCACTCACCACTCGCAGACCGATGCCCGGCCAGCCTCTGAGGAGAAGGCGCACAGGAGCCGGCGCAGGGGCAACTGGTGCGGCCATACGGGCTCGCCGGTGGCCGCGTTGCCTCCTCAGGGGCTTTCGGATCCGGCCCGGCCCGGACTGGCCCGCCGCAGGCCCCGCAGCGCCGGTGACCAGCGGCCTCCCGGGGCCGAGGAGGAGGAGGAGGAGGAGCGGCGCTGGGTCCTGACGCCGCCGCCTCGGCGCCGGGAAGCAGGGAGCGGCCTGGCGGACACACGTGGGTGGGTACCACGCCATGTGGGCGGGCAGAAAGCGGGGGGCTCTGGCTTCAGCCAGGCTGCGGCCTTCCCTTCCCCCCCTATAGTCAATTATTGTGTATCAATTGGCTCTTGGCATGGAATGTCATGTCGTCAGAAGCGGGACTCAGCAGTGTGACACGCCTTCGGAGCGTGCATCTTGGTATGTGCATTCGGGGGCCATCTATGCTTTGTCCAAAGCAATCTCTGAAGCAATCTCTCGCTGCGCAGCCTCCGCGGCGCCCCACAGATCACTGAGTTTACAGTGATGGCCTATCCCCCCTTACTTTTGTCTGATAAGATAAGCACCAGTTATTTACTTCTTTTGTTAGCTCATGGGCTCTTGATGCCTCACTCCGTTTGTCTTCTGTCTTGCAAGGCCATCAATTTGTCCAGCAAGGCCATCGATTACAGCAAGCAAGCATCCCCAGTCTCTGTGCGCCTGTACGAGCAGTGCCATGGGCAGATGAGGCTGAGCAACAGCTTTCAAGGCTAGCTCTTTCTGGCTGCAAGCTATCTGCAGACGTTCGCATTTTCAGAGCAGCGTTGCCGGAGGCCCCCTGCACGGACACCCAAAGCTACATTTGAAGTTTGAGGTGGAAAGACAAGCAAGCAGCCCCAGTCTCTGTGCCTCTGTGCGAGCAGTGCCATGGGCAGATGAGGCTGAGAAACTGCTTTCCAGGCTAGCCCCTTCTTGGTAAGAGATATCCTGGGACGTTCGCATATTAAGATCAGGGCTGTGGGAGTGGACCAGCAAGGACCCCCTAGGCTACGTTTAAAGTTTGAGGTGGCAAGGCAAGCAAGCAGCTCCAGTCTCTGTGCACCTGCATGAGCAGTGCCATGGGCATATGAGGCTGAGCAACAGCTTTCCAGGATAAACCCTTCTTGGTACGACATATCCTGAGAGGCTCGCATATTTAGGACAGGGGTGTGGCAGGCGCCTGGCAAAGACCCCCTAGGTAACGTTTGATGTTTGAGGTGGCAAGGCAAGCAAGCAGCCCCAGTCTCTGTGCCTCTGTGCGAGCAGTGCCATGGGCAGATGATGCTGAGCAAGAGCATTCCAGGCTAGCCCCATGTGGGTGCGAGCTATCTGGAGACGTTCGCATATTAGGGTTAGGGCTGATGGAGGCACCCGGCAGGGATCCCCTGGTTACGTCTGAAGTTTGAGGTGGCAAGGCAAGCAAGCAGCCCCAGTCTCTGTGCGCCTGTGCGAGCAGTGCCATGGGCAGATGAGGTTGAGCAACAGCTTTCCAGGCTAGCCCCTTCTAGTTGAGAGATATCCTGAGACATTCGCATATTAAGGTCAGGGCTGTGGGAGGGGCCCAGCAAGGACCCCCTAGGATACGTTTGAAGTTTGAGGTGGCAAGGCAAGCAAGCAGCCCCAGTCTCTCTGTGCGTCTGTGCAAGCAGTGCCATGGACAGATGAGGCTGAGCAAAAGCTTTCCAGGCTAGCCCCTTTTTGGTACGAGATATCCTGCGACGATCGTATATTTGGGTCAGGGCTGTGGGAGGCCCCCGCCAAGGACCTCCTAGGCTACGTTTGAGGTTTGAGGTGGCAAGGCAAGCAAGCAGCCCCAGTCTCTGTCCGCCTGTGCGAGTAGTACCATGGGCAGATGAGGCTGAGCAACAGCTTTCCAGGCTAGCCCATTCTGGGTGCAAGCTATCTGTTGACATTCGCATATTCGTTGCAGGGCTGCTGGAGGCACCCGTCAGGGATTGCCGTGTTTCGTTTGAAGTTTGAGGTGGCAAGGCAAGTAAGCAGCCGCAGTCTGCGTGCGCCTGTGTGAACAGTGCCATGGGCAGATGAGGCTCAGCAACACCTTTCAAGGCTAGCACCTTCTGGTTGCGAGCTATCTGGAGACGTTCTAGTATTGGGGGCAGGGCTGCTGGAGGCACCCGGCTGGGACACCTGGGCTATGTTGGAAGTTTAAGGTGGCAAGGCAAGAAACAAGCCCCAGTCTCTGTGCATCTGTGCGAGCAGTGCCGTGGGCAGATGAGGCTGAGCAACAGCTTTCCAGGCTAAACCGTTCTTGGTACGAGATATGCTGAGACGTTCGCATTCTCCGTGCAGGGGTGCTGGAGCGACCCAGCAGAGAGCCCCGGGCTACATTTGAAGACTGAGGTGGCAAGGCAAGCAAGCACCCACAGTCCTTGTGCGCCTGTGCGAGCAGTGCCATGGGCAGATGAGGCTGAGCAACAGCTTTCAAGGCTAGCCCCTTTCTGGCACAAGATATCCTATGACGTTCGCATATTCCAGTCAGGGCTGTGGGAGGCCCCCTCCAAGGAACCCCTAGGCTACGTTTGAAGTTTGAGGAGTCAAGCCAAGCAAGCAGCCCAAGACTGTGTGCGCCTGTGCGAGCAGGGCCATGGCAGATGAGGCTGAGCAACACCTTTCCAGGCTAGCCCCTTCTCGTTAAGATATATACTGAGACGTTCGTATATTCGGGTCAGGGCGGTGGGAGGCCCCTGCCAAGGACCCCCTAGGCTACGTTTGAGGTTTCAGGTGGCAAGACAGTCAAGCAACTCCAGTCTCTCTGTGCGTCTGTGCAAGCAGTGCCATGGACAGATGAGGCTGACCAAAAGCTTTCCAGGCCAGGAACTTCAGGGTGCGAGGTATCTGGAGACGTGTGCATTGTCGGGACAGGGCTCCTGGAGGCACCCAGCAGAGAGACCCGGGCTACATTTGAAGTTTGAGGTGGCAAGGCAAGCAAGCAGCCCCAGTCTCTGTGTGCGCCTGTGCGACCAGTGCCATGGGCAGATGAGGCTGAGCAACAGCTTTGCAGGCTAGCCTCTTCTGGGGGCGGTCTATCTGGAGATGTTTGCATTTTCGGATCAGGTGTGTTGGAGACACCCGGCAGGGACTTCCGAGCTGTGTTTGAGGTTTGAGGTGGCAAGGCAAGCAAGCAGCCCAGTCTCTGTGCGTCTGTGCGGTCACTGCCATGGGCAGATGAGGCTGAGCAACAGCTTTCAAGGATAGCCCCTTTTTGGTACGAGATATCCTATGACGTTCGTATATTCCGGTCAGGGCAATGGGAGGCCCCTGCCAAGTACCCCCTAGGCTACGTTTGAGGTTTCAGGTGGCAAGGCAAGCAAGCAGCCCAGTATCTGGGCACGTGTGCGAGCAGTGCCATGGGACGATGAGGCTGAGCAACACCTTTCAAGGCTAAACCCTTCCTGGTACGAGATATCCTGAGATGTTCGCATTTTCCGGTACAGGACTGCTGGAGGCACCCGGCAGGGAGCCCCGGGCTACGTTTAAAGTTTGAGGTGGCAAGGCAAGCAAGCAGCCCCAGTCTCTTTGCGCCTGTGCGAGCAGTACCATGGGCAGATGAGGCTGAGTTAGAGCTTTCCAGGCTAGCCGGTTCTGGGTGTGATCTATTTGGAGACTCTTGCATATTCGGGTCAGGGCTGCTGGAGGCACCTGGAAGGGACCCCCAGGTTATGTTTCATGTTTCAGGTGGCAAGACAGTCAAGCAACCCCAGTCTCTGTGCCTCTGTGCGAGCAGTGCCATGGGCAGATGAGTCTGAGAAACACCTTTCCAGGCCAGAAACTTCAGGGTGCGAGGTATCTGGAGACGTGTGCATTGTCGGGACAGGGCTCCAGGAGGCATCCAGCAGAGAGACCCGGGCTACATTTGAAGTTTGAGGTGGCAAGGCAAGCAAGCAGCCCCAGTCTGTTTGCGCCTGTGCGAGCAGTGCCATGGGCAGATGAGGCGGAGCAACAGCTTTGCAGGCTAGCCTCTTCTGGGGGCGGTCTATCTGGAGATGTTTGCATTTTCGGGTCAGGTGTGTTGGAGACACCCGGCAGGGACTTCTGAGCTGTGTTTGAGGTTTGAGGTGGCAAGGCAAGCAAGCAGCCCCAGTATATGGGCGCCTGTGTGAGCAGTGCCATGGGCAGATGAGGCTGAGCAACAGCTTTCCAGGCTAGCCCCTTCTCGTTAAGATATATACTGAGACGTTCGTATATTAGGGTCAGGGCGGTGGGAGGCCCCTGCCAAGGAGGCTACTTTTGAGGTTTCAGGAGGCAAGGCAAGCAAGCAGCCCCAGTATCTGGACGCGTGTGCGAGTAGTGCCATGGGCAGATGAGGCTGAGCAACACCTTTCCAGGCTAAACACTTCCTCGTACGAGATATCCTGAGACGTTCGCATTTTCCGGCACAGGACTGCTGGAGGCACCCTGCAGGGAGCCCCGGGCTACGTTTAAAGTTTGAGGTGGCAAGGCAAGCAAGCAGCCCCAGTCTCTTTGCGCCTGTGCGAGCAGTGCCATGGGCAGATGAGTCTGAGCAACAGCTTTCCAGGCTAGCCACTTCTTGGTAAGTGATATCCTGAGACGTTCGCATATTCGGGTCAGGGCTGCAGAAGGAGCTCAGCAAGGACCCCCTAGGCTACGTTTGAAGTTTGAGGTGGCAAGGCAAACAAGCAGCCCCAGTATCTGGGCGCCTGTGCGAGCAGTGCATGGGCAGATGAGAGAGCAACAGCTTTCCCGGCTAAACACTTCTTGGTACGAGATATCCTGAGACATCCTCATTTTCGGTGCGGGGCTGCTGTAGGCACCTGGCAGGGATTCCCCGGCTACATTTGAAGATTGAGGTGGCAAAGCAGCAAGAAGCCCCAGTCTCTCTGTGCAGCTGTGAGAGCAGTGCCATGGGCAGATGAGGTTGAGCAACAGCTTTCCAGGCTAGCCCCTTCTGGGTGCGAGCTATCTGGAGACATTCGCATATTAGGGTCAGGGCTGATGGAGGCACCCTGCAGGGATCCTCTGGTTACATTTGAAGACGGAGGTGTCAAGGCAAGCAAGCAGCCCCAGTCTCTGAGCGCCTGTGCGAGCAGTGCCATGGGCAGATGAGGCTGAGCAACAGCTTTCCAGGCTAGCCCATTCTCGTTAAGATATATACTGAGACGTTCGTATATTCGGGTCAGGGCGGTGGGAGGCCCCTGCCAAGGAGGCTACGTTTGAGGTTTCAGGAGGCAAGGCAAGCAAGCAGCCCCAGTATCTGGGCGCCTGTGCGAGCAGTGCCATGGGCAGATGAGGCTGAGCAACACCTTTCCAGGCTAAACACTTCCTCGTACGAGATATCCTGAGACGTTCGCATTTTCCGGCACAGGACTGCTGGAGGCACCCTGCAGGGAGCCCCTAGGCTACGTTTAAAGTCTGAGGTGGCAAGGCAAGCAAGCAGCTCCAGTCTCTTTGCGCCTGTGCGAGCAGTGCCATGGGCAGATGAGGCTGAGTAACACATTTCAAGGCTAGCACCTTCTGGTTGCGAACTATCTGGAGACGTTCTCATATTCGGAGCAGGACTGCTGGAGGCACCCGGCTGGGACAGCCGGCTATGTTTGAAGTTTAAGGTGGCAAGGCAAGCAAGAAGCCCCAGTCTCTGTGCACCTGTGAGAGCAGTGCCATAGGCAAATGAGGCTGAGCAACAGCTTTCCAGGCTAAACCCTTCTGGGTGCAAGCTATCCGGACACATTCGTATATTCGTTGCACGGCTGCTGGAGGCACCCGGCAGGGAGCCTTGGGCTATGTTTAAAGTTTGAGGTGGCAAGGCAAGCAAGCAACCCCAGTCTCTGTGCGTCTGTGCGAGCAGTTCCATATGCAGATGAGTCTCAGCAACAGCTTTCCAGGCTAAACGCTTCTTGGTATGAGATATCCTGAGACGTTCGCATTCCCAGTGCAGGGGTTCTGGACGGACACAGCAGGGAGCCACGGGCTACGTTTGAAGTTTGAGGTGGCAAGGCAAGCAAGCACTCTCAGTCCGTGTGCGCCTGTGCAAGCAGTGCCATGGGCACATGAGGCTGAGCAACAGCTTTCAAGGTTAGCCCCTTTTTGGTACAAGACATCCTAACATGTTCGTATATTCGTTCAGGGCTGAGGGAGGCCCCCGCAAAGGACCCCCTAGGCTACAATTGAGTTTTCAGGTGGCAAGGCAAGCAAGCAGCCCCAGTGTCTGTGCACCTTTGCGAGCAGTGCCATAGGTAGATGAGGCTGAGCAACAGCTTTCCAGGCAAAACCCTTCTTGGTAAGAGATATCCTGAGACGTTCGCATTCCCAGTGCAGGGGTGCTGGAGAAACCCAGCAGGGAGCCCCGGGCTACGTTTGAAGTTTGAGGTGGCAAGGCAAGCAAGAAGCCCCAGTCTGTGTGCGCCTGTGCGACCAGTGCCATGGGCAGATGAGGCTGAGCAACAGCTTTCAAGGTTAGCCCCTTTTTGGTACAAGACATCCTAACATGTTCGTATATTCGGGTCAGGGCTGTGGGAGGCCCCCGCAAAGGACCCCCTAGGCTACATTTGAGTTTTCAGGTGGCAAGGCAAGCAAGCAGCCCCAGTATCTGTGCACCTTTGCGAGCAGTGCCATAGGTAGATGAGGCTGAGCAACAGCTTTCCAGGCAAATCCCTTCTTGGTAAGAGATATCCTGAGACGTTCGCATTCTCCGTGCAGGGGTGCTGGAGGGACCCAGAAGGGAGCCCCGGGCTACGTTTGAAGTTTGAGGTGGCAAGGCAAGCAAGCACTCTCAGTCCGTGTGCGCCTGTGCAAGCAGTGCCATGGGCACATGAGGCTGAGCAACAGCTTTCCAGGCTAGCCCTATTTTGGTAAGAGATATCCTGAGACGTTCGCATATTTGTGTCAAGGCTGCGACAGGTGACCGGCAAAGACCCCATAAGATACGTTTGAAGTTTGAGGTGGCAAGGCAAGCAAGCAGCCCCAGTATCTGTGCGCCTGTGCAAGCAGTGCCATGGGCAGATGAGGCTGAGCAACAGCTTTCCAGGCTAGCCCCTTCTTGGTAAGAGATATCCTTAGACGTTAGCATTCTCGGTGCAGGGCTGCTGGAGGGACCCGGCAGGGAGCCCCGAGGTAAGTGTGAAGTTTGAGGTGGCAAGGCAAGCAAGCAGCCCCAGTCTCTGTTCGCCTGTGTGAGCAGTGCCACGGGCAGATGAGTGAGCAACAGCTTTCCAGGCTAAACCCTTCTTGGTACGAGATATGCTGAGATGTTCGCATTCTCCGTGCAGGGATGCTGGAGGGACCCAGCAGGGAGGCCCGGGCTACGTTTGAAGATTGAGGTGGCAAGGCAATGAAGCACCCCCAGTCTCTGTGTGCCTGTGCGAGCAGTGCCATGGACAGATGAGGCTGAGAAACTGCTTTCAAGGATAGCCCCTTTTTGGTACGATATATCCTATGACGTTCGTATATTCGTGTCAGGGCTGTGGGAGCCCCCGCCAAGGACCCCCTAGGCTACGTTTGAAGTTTGAGGAGTCAAGGCAAGCAAGCAGCCCCAGACTGTGTACGCCTGTGTGAGCAGTGCCATGGGCAGATGAGGCTGAGCAACAGCTTTCCAGGCTAGCCCCTTCTCGTTAAGAGATATCCTGAGACGTTCGCATATTCGGGTCAGGGCTGCAGAAGGAGCTCAGCAAGGACCCCCTAGGCTACGTTTCAAGTTTGAGGTGGCAAGGCAAGCGAGCAGCCCAAGACTGTGTGCGCCTGTGCGAGCAGGGCCATGGCAGATGAGGCTGAGCAACACCTTTCCAGGCTAGCCCTTTCTTGTTAAAGATATCCTTAGACGTTAGCATTCTCGGTGCAGGGCTGCTGGAGGTACCCGGCAGGGAGCCCTGAGGTAAGTGTGAAATTTGAGGGGGCAAGGCAAGCAAGAAGCCCTAGTCTCTGTGCATCTGTGCGAGCAGTGCCATGGGCAGATGAGGCTGAGCAACACCTTTCAAGGCTAGCCCCTTCTGGGTGCGAGCTATCTGGAGACGTTCGCATATTAGGGGCAAGGCTGAAGGAGGCATACTGCAGGGACCCCCTAGGCTACTTTTGAAGTTTGAGGTGGCAAGGCAGGCAAGCAGCCTCAGTCTCTGTGCGCCTGTGAGAGCAGTGCCATAGGCAAATGAGGCTGAGCAACAGCTTTCCAGGCTATCCCCTTCTGGGTGCAAGCTATCTGGAGACATTCGCATATTCGTTGCAGGGCTGCTGGAGGCACCCGGCAGGGAGCCTTGGGCTACGTTTAAAGTTTGAGGTGTCAAGGTAAGCAAGAAGCCCCATTCTCTGTGCGCCTGTGCGAGCAGTGCCATGGGCAGATGAGGCTGAGCAACAGCTTTCCAGGCTAGCCCCTTCTTGGTAAGAGATATCCTGAGACGTTTGCTTATTTGTGTCAAGGCTGCGGCAGGTGCCCGGCAAAGACCCCATAAGCTACGTTTGAAGCTTGAGGTGGCAAGGGAAGCAAGCAGCCCCAGTCTCTGCGCGCCTGTGCGAGCAGTGCCATGGGCAGATGAGTCTGAGCAACAGCTTTCCAGGCTAGCCACTTCTTGGTAAGTGATATCCTGAGACGTTCGCATATTCGGGTCAGGGCTGCAGAAGGAGCTCAGCAAGGACCCCCTAGGCTACGTTTGAAGTTTGAGGTGGCAAGGCAAACAAGCAGCCCCAGTATCTGGGCGCCTGTGCGAGCAGTGCATGGGCAGATGAGAGAGCAACAGCTTTCCCGGCTAAACACTTCTTGGTACGAGATTTCCTGAGACATCCTCATTTTCGGTGCGGGGCTGCTGGAGGCACCTGGCAGGGATTCCCCGGCTACGTTTGAAGATTGAGGTGGCAAAGCAGCAAGAAGCCCCAGTCTCTGTGCAGCTGTGAGAGCAGTGCCATGGGCAGATGAGGTTGAGCAACAGCTTTCCAGGCTAGCCCCTTCTGGGTGCGAGCTATCTGGAGACATTCGCATATTAGGGTCAGGGCTGATGGAGGCACCCTGCAGGGATCCTCTGGTTACATTTGAAGACGGAGGTGTCAAGGCAAGCAAGCAGCCCCAGTCTCTGAGCGCCTGTGCGAGCAGTGCCATGGGCAGATGAGGCTGAGCAACAGCTTTCCAGGCTAGCCCCTTCTCGTTAAGATATATACTGAGACGTTCGTATATTCGGGTCAGGGCGGTGGGAGGCCCCTGCCAAGGAGGCTACTTTTGAGGTTTCAGGAGGCAAGGCAAGCAAGCAGCCCCAGTATCTGGGCGCCTGTGCGAGTAGTGCCATGGGCAGATGAGGCTGAGCAACACCTTTCCAGGCTAAACACTTCCTCGTACGAGATATCCTGAGACGTTCGCATTTTCCGGCACAGGACTGCTGGAGGCACCCTGCAGGGAGCCCCGGGCTACGTTTAAAGTTTGAGGTGGCAAGGCAAGCAAGCAGCCCCAGACTCTTTGCGCCTGTGCGAGCAGTGCATGGGCAGATGAGGCTGAGCAACAGCTTTCCAGGCTAGCCCCTTCTCGTTAAGATATATACTGAGACGTTCGTATATTAGGGTCAGGGCGGTGGGAGGCCCCTGCCAAGGAGGCTACGTTTGAGGTTTCAGGAGGCAAGGCAAGCAAGCAGCCCCAGTATCTGGGCGCGTGTGCGAGCAGTGCCATGGGCAGATGAGGCTGAGCAACACCTTTCCAGGCTAAACACTTCCTCGTACGAGATATCCTGAGACGTTCGCATTTTCCGGCACAGGACTGCTGGAGGCACCCTGCAGGGAGCCCCTAGGCTACGTTTAAAGTCTGAGGTGGCAAGGCAAGCAAGCAGCCCCAGTCTCTGTGCGCCTGTGTGAGCAGTGCCATGGGCAGATGAGGCTGAGTAACACATTTCAAGGCTAGCACCTTCTGGTTGCGAACTATCTGGAGACATTCTGATATTCGGAGTAGGACTGCTGGAGGCACCCGGCTGGGACAGCCGGCTATGTTTGAAGTTTAAGGTGGCAAGGCAAGCAAGAAGCCCCAGTCTCTGTGCGTCTGTGAGAGCAGTGCCATAGGCAAATGAGGCTGAGCAACAGCTTTCCAGGCTAAACCCTTCTGGGTGCAAGCTATCCGGAGACATTCGTATATTTGTTGCAGGGCTGCTGGAGGCACCCGGCAGGGAGCCTTGGGCTATGTTTAAAGTTTGAGGTGGCAAGGCAAGCAAGCAACCCCAGTCTCTGTGCGTCTGTGCGAGCAGTTCCATATGCAGATGAGTCTCAGCAACAGCTTTCCAGGCTAAACGCTTCTTGGTATGAGATATCCTGAGACGTTCGCATTCCCAGTGCAGGGGTTCTGGAGGGACACAGCAGGGAGCCCTGGGCTACGTTTGAAGTTTGAGGTGGCAAGGCAAGCAAGAAGCCCCAGTCTGTGTGCGCCTGTGCGACCAGTGCCATGGGCAGATGAGGCTGAGCAACAGCTTTCAAGGTTAGCCCCTTTTTGGTACAAGACATCCTAACATGTTCGTATATTCGGGTCAGGGCTGTGGGAGGCCCCCGCAAAGGACCCCCTAGGCTACATTTGAGTTTTCAGGTGGCAAGGCAAGCAAGCAGCCCCAGTATCTGTGCACCTTTGCGAGCAGTGCCATAGGTAGATGAGGCTGAGCAACAGCTTTCCAGGCAAATCCCTTCTTGGTAAGAGATATCCTGAGACGTTCGCATTCTCCGTGCAGGGGTGCTGGAGGGACCCAGAAGGGAGCCCCGGGCTACGTTTGAAGTTTGAGGTGGCAAGGCAAGCAAGCACTCTCAGTCCGTGTGCGCCTGTGCAAGCAGTGCCATGGGCACATGAGGCTGAGCAACAGCTTTCCAGGCTAGCCCTATTTTGGTAAGAGATATCCTGAGACGTTCGCATATTTGTGTCAAGGCTGCGACAGGTGACCGGCAAAGACCCCATAAGATACGTTTGAAGTTTGAGGTGGCAAGGCAAGCAAGCAGCCCCAGTATCTGCGCGCCTGTGCAAGCAGTGCCATGGGCAGATGAGGCTGAGCAACAGCTTTCCAGGCTAGCCCCTTCTTGGTAAGAGATATCCTTAGACGTTAGCATTCTCGGTGCAGGGCTGCTGGAGGGACCCGGCAGGGAGCCCCGAGGTAAGTGTGAAGTTTGAGGTGGCAAGGCAAGCAAGCAGCCCCAGTCTCTGTTCGCCTGTGTGAGCAGTGCCACGGGCAGATGAGTGAGCAACAGCTTTCCAGGCTAAACCCTTCTTGGTACGAGATATGCTGAGATGTTCGCATTCTCCGTGCAGGGATGCTGGAGGGACCCAGCAGGGAGGCCCGGGCTACGTTTGAAGATTGAGGTGGCAAGGCAATGAAGCACCCCCAGTCTCTGTGTGCCTGTGCGAGCAGTGCCATGGACAGATGAGGCTGAGAAACTGCTTTCAAGGATAGCCCCTTTTTGGTACGATATATCCTATGACGTTCGTATATTCGTGTCAGGGCTGTGGGAGCCCCCGCCAAGGACCCCCTAGGCTACGTTTGAAGTTTGAGGAGTCAAGGCAAGCAAGCAGCCCCAGACTGTGTACGCCTGTGTGAGCAGTGCCATGGGCAGATGAGGCTGAGCAACAGCTTTCCAGGCTAGCCCCTTCTCGTTAAGAGATATCCTGAGACGTTCGCATATTCGGGTCAGGGCTGCAGAAGGAGCTCAGCAAGGACCCCCTAGGCTACGTTTGAAGTTTGAGGTGGCAAGGCAAGCGAGCAGCCCAAGACTGTGTGCGCCTGTGCGAGCAGGGCCATGGCAGATGAGGCTGAGCAACACCTTTCCAGGCTAGCCCTTTCTTGTTAAAGATATCCTTAGACGTTAGCATTCTCGGTGCAGGGCTGCTGGAGGTACCCGGCAGGGAGCCCTGAGGTAAGTGTGAAATTTGAGGGGGCAAGGCAAGCAAGAAGCCCTAGTCTCTGTGCATCTGTGCGAGCAGTGCCATGGGCAGATGAGGCTGAGCAACACCTTTCAAGGCTAGCCCCTTCTGGGTGCGAGCTATCTGGAGACGTTCGCATATTAGGGGCAAGGCTGAAGGAGGCATACTGCAGGGACCCCCTAGGCTACTTTTGAAGTTTGAGGTGGCAAGGCAAGCAAGCAGCCTCAGTCTCTGTGCGCCTGTGAGAGCAGTGCCATAGGCAAATGAGGCTGAGCAACAGCTTTCCAGGCTATCCCCTTCTGGGTGCAAGCTATCTGGAGACATTCGCATATTCGTTGCAGGGCTGCTGGAGGCACCCGGCAGGGAGCCTTGGGCTACGTTTAAAGTTTGAGGTGTCAAGGTAAGCAAGCAGCCCCATTCTCTGTGCGCCTGTGCGAGCAGTGCCATGGGCAGATGAGGCTGAGCAACAGCTTTCCAGGCTAGCCCCTTCTTGGTAAGAGATATCCTGAGACATTTGCTTATTTGTGTCAAGGCTGCGGCAGGTGCCCGGCAAAGACCCCATAAGCTACGTTTGAAGCTTGAGGTGGCAAGGCAAGCAAGAAGCCCCAGTCTCTGGGCGCCTGTGCGAGCAGTGCCATGGGAAGATGAGGCTGAGCAAAATCTTTCCAGGTTAGCCCCTCCTTGGTAAGAGATATCTTGAGACACTTGCATGTTCGGTGCAGTGCTGCTGGAGGAACCCGGCAGGGACCCCTGGGCTACGTTTGAAGTTTGAGGTGGCAAGGCAAGCAAGCAGCCCCAGTATCTGGGCGCCTGTGCGAGCAGTGCCATGGGCAGATGAGAGAGCAACAGCATTCCAGGCTAAACCCTTCTTGGTACGAGATATCCTGAGACATTCTCATTTTCGGTGCGGGGCTGCTGGAGGCACCTGGCAGGGAGTCCCCGGCTACGTTTGAAGATTGAGGTGGCAAAGCAGCAAGAAGCCCCAGTCTCTGTGCAGCTGTGAGAGCAGTGCCATGGGCAGATGAGGTTGAGCAACAGCTTTCCAGGCTAGCCCCTTCTGGGTGCGAGCTATCTGGAGACATTCGCATATTAGGGTCAGGGCTGATGGAGGCACCCTGCAGGGATCCTCTGGTTACATTTGAAGACGGAGGTGTCAAGGCAAGCAAGCAGCCCCAGTCTCTGAGCGCCTGTGCGAGCATTTCCATATGCAGATGAGTCTCAGCAACAGCTTTCCAGGCTAAACGCTTCTTGGTATGAGATATCCTGTGACAGAATCACAGAATCACACAATAGTAGGGGTTGGAAGGGACCTCAGTGCGTCATCTAGTCCAACCCCCCTACCGAAGCAGGGTCACCTACAGCAGGCCGCACAGGACCTTGTCCAGGCTGGTCTTGAATATCTCCAGAGAAGGAGACTCCACAACCTGCCCGGGCAGCCTGTTCCAGTGCTCCGTCACCCTCAGAGGGAAGAAGTTCTTCCTCATGTTCAGACGGAACTTCCTGTGCCTGAGTTTGTGCCCATTGCCCCTTGTCCTGTCACTGGGCACCACTGAAAAGAGCTTGGCCCCATCCTCCTGACACCCACCCTTCAGATATTTGTAGGCATTTATAAGGTCCCCTCGCAGCCTTCTCTTCTTCAGGCTGAACAAGCCCAGTTCCCTCAACCTCTCCTCGTAGGGGAGATGCTCCAGTCGCCTCACCATCCTCGTAGCCCTCCGCTGGACTCTCTCCAGTAGCTCTTCATCTTTCTTGAACTGGGGAGCCCAGAACTGGACACAGTACTCCAGATGAGGCCTCACCAGGGCAGTGTAGAGGGGAAGGAGAACCTCCCTCGTCCTGCTGGCCACACTCTTCTTGATGCACCCCAGGATCCCATTGGCTTTCTTGGCAGCCAGGGCACACTGCTGGCTCATGGTAAACCTGTCGTCCACCAGGACACACAGGTCCCTCTCCGCAGAGCTGCTCTCCAGCAGGTCCACCCCAAGCCTGTACTGGTGCATGAGGTTGTTCCTCCCCAGGTGCAGGACCCTGCATTTGCCTTTGTTGAACCTCATCAGGTTCCTCTCTGCCCAGCTTTCCAGCCTATCCAGGTCACGCTGAATGGCAGCACAGCCTTCCGGTGTGTCTACCACACCTCCCAGTTTGGTGTCGTCAGCAAACTTGCTGAGGGTACATTCTAACTCTTCATCCAGGTCGTTGATGAAGAAGTCAAACAAGACTGGGCCCAGTACTGACCCCTGGGGGACACCACTTGTTACCAGCCTCCAACTAGACTCAGCGCCGCTGATGACAACCCTCTGAGTTCTGCCATTCAGCCAGTTCTCTATCCACTTCACCGACCATAGCATTCTCGGTGCAGGGCTGCTGGAGGCACCCGGAAGGGACACCCAGGCTATGTTTGAAATTTGAGGTGGCAAGGCACGCAAGCAACCCCAGTCTCTGAGCGCCTGTACGAGCAGTGCCATGGGCAGATGAGCTTGAGAAACAGCTTTCCAGGCTAGCCCATTTTTGGTATGATATATTCTGAGACGTTTGCATATTCAGGTCAGGGCTGCTGGAGGTGCCTGGCAAAGACCCTCTAGGCTACTTCTGAAGTTTGAGGTGGCAAGGCAAGCAAGCAGCCCCAGTCTCTGTTCACGTGTGCAAGCAGTGCCATGGGCAGAAGAGGCAGTGCAACAGCGTTCCAGGCTAGCCCCTTCTCGATGCGAGCTTTCACGAGATGTTCGCATATTCGGTGCAGCGCTGCTGGACGCGTCCGGCAGTGATCCCGAGGCTACGTTTGAAGTTTGAGTTGGCAAGGCAAGCAAGAAGCCCAAGTCTCTGTGCACCTGTGCGAGCAGTGCCATGGGCAGATGAGGCTGAGCAACAGCTTTCCAGGCTAGCCCCTTCTGGGTTCAGGCTATCTGGAGATGTTTGCATTTTTGGAGCATGGCAGCTGGAGGCACCCAGTACGGATTCCCGGGCTACGTTTGAAATTTGAGGTGGCAAGGCACGCAAGCAACTCCAGTCTCTGAGCGCCTGTGCGAGCAGTGCCATGGGCAGATGAGGCTGAGCAACAGCTTTCCAGGCTAGCCCCTTCTTGGTAAGAGATATCCTGAGACGTTCTCATATTCGGGACAGGGCTGCTGGATGTGCCTGGCAAAGACCCCCTAGGCTACTTCTGAAGTTTGAGGTGGCAAGGCAAGCAAGCAGCCCCAGTCTCTGTGCGGCGGTGCAAGCAGTGCCATGGGCAGATGAGGCTGAGAAACAGCTTTCCAGGCTACCCCCTTCCGTTTGCGAGATATCTGGAGACTTTCTCATATTTGGGGCAGGGCTGCTGGAGGCACTAGGAAGGGACACCCGGGATATGTTTGACGTTTAAGGTGCAAGACAAGCAAGCAGCCCCAGTCTGTGTGCTCTTGTGCAAGCAGTGCCATGAGCTGATGAGGCTGAGTAACAGCTTTCCAGGCTAGCCCCTTCTAGGTGCGGGCTTTCTGGAGACGTTCCCATTTTCGTAGCACGGCTGCGGGAATCACAGAGCACGGAGTCCCGGGCTACGTTTGAAGTTCAGGTGGCAAGGGAAGCAAGCAGCCCCATTCTCTGTGCATCTGTGCGAGCAGTGCCATGGGCAGATGAGGCTGAGCAATACCTTTCCAGGTTAGCCCCTCCTTGGTAAGAGATATCTTGAGACACTTGCATGTTCGGTGCAGTGCTGCTGGAGGAACCCGGCAGGGACCCCTGGGCTACGTTTGAAGTTTGAGGTGGCAAGGCAAGCAAGCAGCCCCAGTATCTGGGCGCCTGTGCGAGCAGTGCCATGGGCATATGAGGCTGAGCAACAGCTTTCCAGGCTACACCCTTCTTGGTAAGAGATATCCTTAGACAGAATCACAGAATCACAGAATAGTAGGGGTTGGAAGGGACCTCTGTGGGTCATCTAGTCCAACCCCCCTGCCGAAGCAGGGTCACCTACAGGAGGCTGCACAGGACCTTGTCCAGGCTGGTCTTGAATATCTCCAGAGAAGGAGACTCCACAACCTCCCCGGGCAGCCTGTTCCAGTGCTCCGTCACCCTCAGAGGGAAGAAGTTCTTCCTCATGTTCAGACGGAACTTCCTGTGCCTGAGTTTGTGCCCATTGCCCCTTGTCCTGTCACTGGGCACCACTGAAAAGAGCTTGGCCCCATCCTCCTGACACCCACCCTTCAGATATTTGTAGGCATTTATAAGGTCCCCTCGCAGCCTTCTCTTCTTCAGGCTGAACAAGCCCAGTTCCCTCAACCTCTCCTCGTAGGGGAGATGCTCCAGTCGCCTCACCATCCTCGTAGCCCTCCGCTGGACTCTCTCCAGTAGCTCTTCATCTTTCTTGAACTGGGGAGCCCAGAACTGGACACAGTACTCCAGATGAGGCCTCACCAGGGCAGTGTAGAGGGGAAGGAGAACCTCCCTCGTCCTGCTGGCCACACTCTTCTTGATGCACCCCAGGATCCCATTGGCTTTCTTGGCAGCCAGGGCACACTGCTGGCTCATGGTAAACCTGTCGTCCACCAGGACACACAGGTCCCTCTCCGCAGAGCTGCTCTCCAGCAGGTCCACCCCAAGCCTGTACTGGTGCATGAGGTTGTTCCTCCCCAGGTGCAGGACCCTGCATTTGCCTTTGTTGAACCTCATCAGGTTCCTCTCTGCCCAGTTTTCCAGCCTATCCAGGTCACGCTGAATGGCAGCACAGCCTTCCGGTGTGTCTACCACACCTCCCAGTTTGGTGTCGTCAGCAAACTTGCTGAGGGTACATTCTAACTCTTCATCCAGGTCGTTGATGAAGAAGTCAAACAAGACTGGGCCCAGTACTGACCCCTGGGGGACACCACTTGTTACCAGCCTCCAACTAGACTCAGCGCCGCTGATGACAACCCTCTGAGTTCTGCCATTCAGCCAGTTCTCTATCCACTTCACCGACCATAGCATTCTCGGTGCAGGGCTGCTGGAGACACCCGGAAGGGACACCCAGGCTATGTTTGAAATTTGAGGTGGCAAGGCACGCAAGCAGCCCCAGTCTCTGAGCGCCTGTACGAGCAGTGCCATGGGCAGATGAGGCTGAGCAACAGCTTTCCAGGCTAGCCCCTTCTTGGTAGGAGATATCCTGAGACGTTCTCATATTCGGGACAGGGCTGCTGGATGTGCCTGGCAAAGACCCCCTAGGCTAATTCTGAAGTTTGAGGTGGTAAGGCAAGCAAGCAGCCCCAGCCTCTGTGCCTCTGTGCGAGCAGTGCCATGGGAAGATGAGGCTGAGCAAAATCTTTCCAGGTTAGCCCCTCCTTGGTAAGAGATATCTTGAGACACTTGGATATTCGGTGCAGTGCTGCTGGAGGAACCCGGCAGGGACCCCTAGGCTACGTTTGAAGTTTGAGGTGGCAAGGCAAGCAAGCAGCCCCAGTCTCTGTGCGCCTGTGCGAGCAGTGCCATGGGCAGATGAGGCTGAGCAACAGCTTTCCAGGCTAAACCCTTCTTGGTAAGAGATATCCCGAGACGTTCGCATTTTCGGTGCAGGGCTACTGGAGGCACCCGGAAGGGCCACCCAGGCTATGTTTGAAGTTTAAGGTGGCAAGGCAAGCAAGCAGACCCAGTCTCTGTGAATTTGTGCAAGCAGTGCCATGACCAGATGAGGCTGAGCAACAGCTTTCCAGGCTAAACCCTTCTTGGTAAGAGATACCCTGAGACGCTCGCATATTCGGGACAGGTGTGCAGAAGGAGCTTGGCAAGGCCCCCCTAGGCTATGTTTGAAGTTTGAGGTGGCAAGGCAAGCAAGCAGCACCAGTCTCTGTGCGCCTGTGCGAGCAGTGCCATGGGCAGATGAGGCTGAGCAACAGCTTTCCAGGCTAGCCTGTGAAGTTCTGGCTGAACGAGAGGGGACATCGTTTGGTGCATTGAGCATCCCAGGTTCCAATCTGGAAGTGAGCCTTGGGAGCGGCTGACACATAACCGTGCTGGGAAGGCAGAGCGACGAGGTCGGGACACTGGAGCAGGGGGAATGTCACCATTTCCTGCCATACTGTCACTTCCTTCCTGCCACGTTGCTGTTTCCTGCCACAGTACTGTTTTCACTTTGAGATGCAGCTCTGCACCAATCACAACAAGTTGCAGTAGTTTTGCCTGTATATGGATTGGGGCTTTAACCATTCAGATGCTGTAATAGTTTTGCTATATAAACCTTGTTTTTGCTGACTAATAAAGGTGTACGATCATACTCATATTGGGGTCACATCGTTACAACGGATCCGTAACCCACGCCAACATTTGGTAGCAGAGGATAGACGGTTTCCCTGCAGGAGTCCCTCGGTCTGCGGTGAGCAGCTAGAGAGGGGGCGTGGGAACAACGGCTGGAAGGGTCCTGCCTGGGTGTGAACGCGCAGGGCAGGCACGGACGGCCGACTACCAGGGATTTTCGAGCCACACTGGGGCTGCCTGGCGCAGCTAAATTTGAACGTGGAGGCCGTGGTCGCAGGCATGGAGGTGGATGCCGTGGCAACGTTGTTAGTCGGTATTCTCTCTAAGAGAGGAATAGACACAATGGCAAAGCAACTCATGAAGTTGATTAAACTGGGGCAACGATGGGGTCACTTTGCGGACACCCCGCTACTGTTTTCTGTCTCGGAATGGCAAGACTTAGGAGACACTATGTGGGAAAGGACAATAACCGGGGTGGACAAAGAGGAAAAGGAGATAAAAGCCATCCGCGAGCTCTGGCGAACAGTATTACACACCTTAAAAGCCATGAAAGCTGAACGAGAGGTGGCGTGTGCTGCAGCTCAGATGCTAGCTCCGGAGCCCGGGAAAGATCACGCGCCTAAGCCTGGGACATTATCACAGGTTTTCGGGCTACCTGCCGTTAGAGGGATGACTGGGATCACTTGTAACACAATTGCTGATATTCGAGCGAGTGCAGAGTGCGGTTCCGGTCTCGGCGCAGAGGGGGGTTGGCCCACCGGAAGTTGCTGCCAGAGAGATCAACTCGAAATGCGAGCCGAACGTGGTAGTATGACCGCCCCCGGGGAAGGGGGAGGAGTCGGGCGCGGAACTGCGGCTGCCTTTCAGAAGAGGGGAGGAGCGGCTGCGTTTCGGAAGAGGGGAGGAGCGGCTAGTACCACCCCCAGAGGGGGAGGGAGAAGGGGTGCGGCTTACGACATCGGCCCCTCCTGGGACGCGGCCTGCAACATCGGCCCCTCCTCTCTATCCACCCCTGCCGTCTTCCGGCGAGGCGTCTCCACTCCCGACGCCCTCTGATGGCGGCCAGAACGAATTGCAAAAAAAAAAAAACAAAAAAAAAAAACAACAAAAAAACAAAAAAAAAAAACCCATACGATCTGTTGCAGTCAGTTTTGCAGAGTCTTCGAGATATGAGCTTGCAGTTCCAGCATATGTCAATCGTTACCAACCCCCCCACCGGGAAAATGAGGCTTCCTCTCCGAGATGTTTAGCTGGGCCTCTGGCACGGATCACACCTACCCATTGGAGCAGTGTTATAACAGATGCCATCCTAGATGGACAGTGGAACGTTGCCACCATTATCAGAGGTACACAAGCCTTAGCCTGTCCTGTGCAACAGGTTAATGGATGACAATCGTAAGTACAGGTGTTTGGCCGGAGGAGTGGCCACTAAGTTACCACCTGAAGAAAGCCGTGAGCAGGGGCTGGGTCTAACAGACCCTGAGCAGGAATCAGGTCTGTTCCCCCCACCCCCCGGCTCGCTGGAGAATGGGACAGTCACTGAGAAAAGGAGCGAAGGCTCCATTAAGAATTTTTTACAGTGAAGTTTGAAAGAACAAAGTCTTGCAGTTTAAAATCCCTGAGGAAATCATTACTTGGAAATCAGTGCACTCAGCTTTAAATGCTCTAAAACTTACAGAGACTATCTCAGAAGCAGCTGCTACTCCTCCACTGTTATCTCAAAAGCAAGGACAGAGCAGCAGTCTGTTGAAATTTAACCCTACATACGACAAAATTCCTACCGAACATGAGAAATGCGGGAAGTAAATCTGCCAGAACCTGACGATCCTTTGAATCCAGAGAAATGGGAAGTGGGGTGTAAAAATCCGGCATCCCAAAAGTGCACGACAGGGTCTCTCGACAGCAATTGGCGTACCCGACCTGAGATCAAAACGAGGTGAATTCCAACATAAAACTGCACAGTCCCTCAGACGCTGTACAGCCGCCGCGCCAGCAGTCACCGCATCGAACGGGTCAGCAAACCTTACACCTGGTGGGGTACATGGCTCCCCCCAGGCAACCGGCGGCACGGTCCCCCCCCCAAACCCCCCCCCCTTTTTTTCCCCCCTCCATTCCCTCGATCCCAGCGCGCCGGTCTGTCCCCGCCAGCCCAGAAGCGGCGCGGTGAGAACCATCTTTCTGACATTCAAGGACTTGGTTACAAAAAATGTATACAATTCAATTACTGCAGTAGAATTCCTTGTGAACAAACAGCTGGACTTTATTATCTTTCCAAGGTTCAGATGGTATACCTACATGATGTTATTCACTCTGTTGAAAGGTGAAAATATTGACTTTACAGCTGAAGATTTGTCCCCTCTATTTACTTTGTTAAAAGGGACTCAGATTTATTATTTTCCTGAAGATCAATGCCAAAAGCAAAAACTGTTTTACAAAAGATTTCAGCTAGAATTCCAATTGCCTTTACCTTCAGAATTAATGTCGAATTGCCAACAAATTTGTATATCATTTATGAAGGTTTTGTTTTACAGCCTTACCCTCTTTTCGATCAGTGGTGTGTTAACACGCAGAAGTTGAAGACTCTGGAATGAATCTTTTTGTCTCATACGCCCATGAAAACATTGACTTCAAAGGTACACATCATAGTGTCCTTAATAGCACAAGGTTGGAATCACTGTCAGCACGTTGATACTATTTGCCTGCTACTGGCTAAAGATGACTTTGTGGCATTAAACAGTGAATCCTTATCGCTGCAAGCCGCTCCAGCTGATTATTTAAATAACATACGTTATACCCTTCCACAACATAAGCTGTTACATTCCCTCTCTCAAATTTCATTGCAGCCAGAAAACCGATGTGTTTCTGTTCCTATTAAAGGAGCACGAACAGTGTTTCGGAAACAAACAAATTCATCCGATTAGCAATCATCTATTTTAGTCGTTGAAGGATCCACACAAATTGTTAAGCTATCAGTGGCCTTGCACGTCTTTGAATTGTTTTCGACTGAACCACTCAATGTTGTCACAGATTCTGCATATGTTGTGAATATTGTTCAACGCATTGCAGATGCAATTGCTATTGAAATTAGAAAATCGTGTACGTGTGTATTTTATAATGCATATATAGTTACATACTACTCTACTAAAACAAATAACTGAAGAAAAAGTTGTAGCAGATCAATTGACAATGGCAGCAGTACTGCCACACAGTTTCAAGCAAGCCCGATTATCTCATGACTTCTTTCATCAAAATGCCTCTTCCTTGCATAAACAATTTGCTTTGCCCCAGGGGCAAGCCACAGAAAATGTTCATGCATGCCCTTACTGTCAATGTATTACACCCGTACCATCGTGTGCAGGAGTGAACCCTCGTGGTTTACGAGCTGATGAGTTGTGGCAAAGTGATGTTACACGTATATCAACATTTGGTCAACTGCATTGTGTACATGTTAATGTGGATACTTTCTCAGGATTTCTGGTAGCCATGGCACATATGGGAGAAAAGGAACTTTTCACGGACAATTTCTGTTTTCCTACAGGACTGGAGTATACAACATGTTACAGGTATACAACATTCTTCTACTGCACAAGCCATTGTTGAAAGTGTCCACGGGACCCTCAAAGCTATGCTAAATAAACAAAAAAGGGGGAATCCTATGGGCAGTGTTACCCCACAGGAACAGTTAATGTACTTAATTTTTAAAATCGTTCTGATGATCAATTATTTACAACAGCAGCTGACCGTCAATTCGGGATGGTCCCTCCATTTGTGGTTCGACCAAAAGTATGGTATAAAGAATTTGGGGAATCACAATGGACAAGTCCTATAGAACTAATAATGTGGGGAAGAGGGTATGCGTGTGTTCTTCTTTCAACAGGCCCTCGATGGTTACCTGCAATATATGTGAAGCTATATCATGAGCTGAAAGAACATAACGCAGAATCCGATGCCAGAGGTGACCACGCTCACTCTCAGGGAGCAACCTCTGACATGGAAGCAGAAGAGATCCACTCTGGATGATCCTATTACACAGGGAACACTGAAAAAATTGCAGCAAACGCAAGTACTCTGATGACTGCAGTGGGTGCACCACCCACACCAATTAATACATTCCTTGCGTATTTGGCAATTATCTCCCACAACAGCTTTTGTATAACGAAGCAATCTTGGAGGCCACGGTATACGCAATTTCAGAACTGAGTCTGCACAAGAGCAAAGGTCAACTAGCAGACACCGTGAGGAAAAGTATAAACCTTCACCTGAGGGCTCCCGACAACTGCCCAGAGGTGCCAATATGCATGTACAAAAGACATTAATATATAAATATATTAAAAAAAAAAAAAACAACAGGGGGGGAGAAATGGAGAATGATAAGTACTTCGCAGAAATGTAATGATTATGTATGTTAACATGGCATAAATATCTAGTAAGAGTGTCTTTTCGGTACACACATTTGAGTAGAGCTATTCCCTGTGCGTTCAGTACTGCAGTAAAGAATGCCTGCTTTCTAGAACTCCAACATTAAGTTTTAGGAAGTTAATTATTTTGCTGCTTTCTAGTAATAGATTTTGGGTACCCAGGTGGGACGCTGCTCTTGAACTTCAATGGTCCGAGGGACTGCAGGACCTCCAGCCGGCACCGAGGGATTCTCGGGGAGAACCTCTGATCACTGGACCAAAAAGTTATGAGCAGGAACCATTAATAAGGCAAAGGCATTCTTCCAGTATTGTTTCTTGTTGCCTATTTGTTAGTCATAGTAAAAACTTCACAGCATTGGGCTATATCCCTGACATGAAAGGAAAGCATCCTTTCTAATCCAGAATTGAAAAGAGAGTACTCTTCCTGAAACTGAAGCTTGGGAATTTGTCTGTTAAATGTTGAATATTATTGTAAGTCCTGTCTTTGCAATATTTGGATTTATGCTGAAAACTTGGTGTGCCTGCGTGTGTGTGTGTGGTCGCGACCGTGAACGTGTGGTTTTATGTTACAGTGTTTGTATTTCTGTGTTCTGATGGATTTATTGGGTTTCTGTGATCTAACGGATTTGTCTGGACTAAGTAACTGTTTTGTGTCTCTGGTTTGGTAAGTTCTGCAGGTATTGACTATTTCTGGTTTTTGACTTTAGATTGTTGTATTTGAACTCTGATTTATCAAGACTTCGGAAGCATTTGATGCAGCAGGGAATAGATGTGGTGATGTTTGCAGCTTTATGCTTTTATGTACATTAATTTTAGCCTATATAGTTAATGAGTCATAGTTCTAGATACATTGATCTTAACCTAGGTGATTAATATGGATAGCCAATACTAAATGTTATGGATGTTTGTATATGTGATAAGTATACCTATAACCCAAGTGCAAATTTACTGAGCTCATATTATTGATACACTGCTATTTCGACGCCTAATGCGATGAGATGCATCCCCTCCCATTGACAATAATGATATGTTGTGGTCAAGCGGTACTTTAGTCCCACCGCCCACACAGGAAGAAAACTGGATACAAGTAAATCCAGCAAGAAAATTGAATACAAGTAAATCAATCTACGCCCATATGCTAGGTAACAGATTTACCATCAGTATGTATCATTCTCAAGTTAATTTAATCTTTCTTTATATCCAGCAGGTTGTGGTATGCACTTCACATCTCTATGTCTTCAATTAGCATTTGTGTTCTTATATCTGTTAGTATTGTAGTTTGTGTGGGCCTCTGAAAAAGTGGTAGCAAGCTGAAGACCAAAATTATGTCAGCTCTCATCATCATCAACAACCTCATCAACTATACCTGGCTTGCTCAAAAAACAAAAAGGGGGAATTGTGGATTCCTGGCTGGATGAGAGGGGACATAATTTGGTGCTGTTGAGCAACCCAGGCTTGGTAATGGAGATAGACCTTGAAAGTAGCGAACACGGAACACTGCTACAGAAGTAGATTGGCGAACACTGAACGCTGGGCAGAGAAGCAAGCCAGTGTCACCACAAAAGTCTTGCAATACTTGCTAGAAGATCAGAGTAGTCTACAACATGCAGTATTGCAAAATAGAGCCGCAATTGATTTTTTACTGCTGGCCCAGGGACATGGTTGTGAAGATTCTGAAGGCATGTGCTGTATGAACTTGTCCGAGCATACTAAGTCCATCCACAAGCAATTACAATGGCTCGAACAGCACGCCAATCAAATACAACAAAACCAGGGATTTTTTGATGGATTTCTCACCTCGCTCTTTGGTAATCTGCCGGCTTGGCTTAACAGTTTAATTGTAGAAATTTTGCGCATATGTATCGTGTTACTTGCTGTTGGAATTATAATATGTATTTGCTTTAGCTGTCTTAAAAGGGCTCTCTCCAAGATGACGAAGCAAACCTGGCTTGCTCAAAAACAAGAAGGGGTGTGGGCCTCAGCAGGGCCCCCAGCGCGGTGCAATTGATGAGGAAGGATGTGCTGGAACTTGTGGGCCATAAACCCTGGGAAGAAGGGAGATAGTGCCCAGCCATCCTGAAGGAGGAAGTAGGGCCTTAGATAAGATAAGAAAAGAATGTGTCTGCATGGCCTTAGTTTAGATAAGCTTAGGAAAAGAATGTGTCTGTGTTAGCAACTGTGTTAACCATTCAATAGGTGCCTAGTTTGAAACTTAACCAATCAGTTTAAAACACGCTACCTTCTGATCTGTATAAATGTATGTGTGTAAGGACAATAAAACGATCATCCCGCTTGCATCAAGCAGGTGTCCCGTCTCTCAATCGCGGCAAATTGGTGACCCCGATGTGATTCGGAGAAAAACCACCTATCTGCGTGGCATGCTGCGAGTCCCACAGGACGTTGAATGAGCTGCTGAAAGGAAGCAGGAGCCGGCTTAAACAGTCCCTCCGGAGCTGAGAGGTGAGCTGTGGGAAACATGGGAAGTCAGACGTCTTCCCCAGAGAGAGACGTATATAAGCTTATGAAAGCTCTCCTTAAAAGACATGGAAAGAATATTTCTGGGCACGATCTCAAACTGATACTTAAATGGGTACAGGTGAAGATGCCCACTGTAACTGCGTCTACTATCTTTACGCGGGAACTTTGGGACGATGTGGGGGTGAAACTATGGGATGCGGCAACGACAGGGAACACTGAAGCGCAGCGTATGCTCCCCTGGTGGAGGAGTGTTTTTGAGACTTTAAAAGCGCAAGAGAAAAATCATAAAGACAAAGCAGGGGAGGAGGATAACTTTCCCACGGCGCCTCCGGTGCTGCTGGAGGACAAACCCTTAAGAGTGTGTGCTGCAGAATACCCCCCAGGGGGGGATCCTTTTGACCCGGGTCCGGTGGATCCCAAAAAAGAACTGGATCTCTACCCCCCTAACCCGTGCGATGTGTGGGCTAATCTAAAACGCCAAGCCTTGAAGGAGGGGGAGTTAGAAATCGCTAAAACAATTGTAGCCCCCGTGATCTATCAGGGTCGGGGGGCTCAGTGAGAGGCTTTATCTTTCTCGGTAATTAAGGAGCTGTGTCGTACTGTTACTGAGCACGGGCTTTCGTCTCCGTATTTTGCAAGTTTGCTGTCTTCTGTTTTCGACACTTATGTTATGACTCCGCATGATTTAAAATCTTTAGCGCAACTGTTACTGACTCCGACACAGTACTCCCTGTGGGAGTCACACTGGAGGGGGGGACTCCAGGCACTTCTCATGACTTACGTGGGTCATGGCAATGCAGCTATAGCTGCGCTGACCATAGAACACCTTACTGGCACGGGTCAGTATTCTGATCCGGTGGCTCAAGCCCGGGATATCCCACGGGAAGCTCTTGAAGCGATTCGTGAAGAAGCTAAAAAAGCCCTTTTTAAGGTCCCTGACTCACAAAAACCGCAAAAAACCTTCACTACGATTACCCAGGACCCCCGGGAACCTTATATGCAGTTTATTGACAGGCTGAAGCAAGCCCTGGAGCGTCAGATAGTCAATACGGAAGCGCGGGAGATTTTGTTGTTAAAATTGGCTGTAGAAAATGCTAATGTGGATTGTAAAAAGTTACTGAAATCTCTCCCAAATCCAAACCCCACACTGGTGGAGATGGTAGAGGCTTTTAATAGAATTGGCACTATGGATCATAAATTTGAAGCCATGGCTGCTGCTTTCGCGGCCGTGCACAGCTCTGGGGGGCCCGGGAATTGTTATGGTTGCGGCAAACCAGGTCATTTGAAAAAGAACTGTTTGGCTACCAATGCTGGTACCAGGCCCCAGGCCCCTGGGGTCTGCCCTAGATGCTGAAAAGGGCGTCATTATGCTAATCAATGTCGGTCTAAGTATGATTTCCAGGGTCAACCGATACAGGGAAACCGATCGCGGAGCGCGGGGCAGCGACGCGCGCAGACACAAGTACTGCAGCCGATGTTTCAACCGCTACGGAGGGAACCAGCAGTGTCTCAAGTCTCCACCCAACAGCAGCTGGTAGCGCCGGATTGGACCTGGCAACCTCTCACACAGTAACGTTGCTCGATTCCTCGGTTCACTTATTGTTAACAAACGTTTCGGGGCCCCTACTCCCAAAAACCCAAGCGCTTTTGTTAGGAAGATCATCTACCACCTTGTCAGGACTTTTTGTACTACCAGGAGTCATTGATTCTGACAGTAATGATGAAATTAAAATCATGGCATGGACCCCGTTTCCTCCCTGCACGGTGCCAGAAGGCAGCCGTATAGCACAATTGATATTGATTCCCACAGTGACGGACTCCCCAGTTCCTAACCAGCCTCAACAAAGGCAGGGTGGGTTTGGATCTACGGGGGACCCACAAATTCTATGGGTACAGTCTATTTCTCAGAAACGACCTGTGTACCAATGTACCCTTATTCGTGGGGGGCAGCAAGTAATATTAAATGGGATTATTGATACTGGAGCTGATGTCACAGTAATATCCCAGGCCAAGTGGCCTCCACAATGGCCTCTGGCTAACGTTTCCCAGACATTAGCTGGAATTGGGGGAACTGGTAAAAGCCACCAAAGCGTAGAATTAATCCAAATCCAAGGTCCGGAAGGGCATACAGCTTCTGTTAAGCCTTTTGTGTTGCCTGTTCCTATGGTCCTGTGGGGGCGCGACGTACTGTCTCAGTGGGGAATGTCCATTCGAACCCATTTTTAGATGGGGCCGTTGAAGTGCACGACACCCTGAAATTAACTTGGAAAACCGAAGACCCTATTTGGGTAGATCAATGGCCCCTCCCTCTGGAAAAGCTTCGCGCCCTCCAGGAATTAGTCACGGAGCAGTTGACAAAAGGGCACATCGTGCCCTCCACTAGCCCTTGGAATTCACCTGTCTTTGTCATCAAAAAACAAACTGGCAAGTGGCGCTTACTCCATGATCTTAGAAAAATTAATGACGCTATGGAAGATATGGGAGCCCTTCAACCAGGACTCCCGTCCCCTACTATGATCCCTCGAGACTGGCACTTGACTGTTATTGACCTCAAAGACTGCTTTTTTAATATCCCACTGCATCCAGACGATGCTCCTAAATTTGCCTTTTCAGTTCCAAGCGTCAACATGCAAGCCCCGTTGCAAAGATACCAGTGGGCTGTGCTGCCACAGGGAATGAAGAATAGTCCTACGATTTGTCAATGGTATGTAGCTAAAGTACTTACCCCTGTTAGAACTACGATGCCTAGTGTCTTGTTGTATCACTATATGGATGACATCCTGGTGGCTGCACAACTCCATGAGGTCATGGAGGAAGCTGTAGCCCTTGTCATGGCTGCTGTTAACTCGGCAGGCCTCTGTATTGCGCCGGAAAAAATTCAAAAAATATCTCCATGGAAATACTTAGGTTGGCGCATCAGGGCCCGGACTATAATTCCCCAACCTCTGCAGATACAGACAGACATACAAAATTTACATGATGCACAAAAATTATTGGGAACAATCAATTGGGTCCGACCACTGTTGGGGATTTCTAATGCAGATTTAAGTCCTTTATTTAGACTGCTAAAAGGGGACACTGACTTACGCTCCCCCCGCAGTCTTGACCCTGAAGCCACTACCTCCCTGCAAAAGGTTGCTACAGCAATTAGTCTCCGACAAGCACATTGATGGGCTCCCGAGCTACCTTTTTTTCTGATTATTTTGAACCCCGCTCGACAACCTCATGCGCTAATATTTCAGTGGGATTCTCAGAAATCAGACCCACTGCTGATTATTGAATGGATTTTCTTACCCAATCAGTCCACAAAGTCTATTTCAACACAGCACGAGATGTTTGCATCTTTAATCATTAGAGCCCGGCAACGTTTACTGACACTATCAGGAATGGACTTTGCCTGCATCTGTTTGCCTGTGGCAAGTACTTATTTACAGTGGCTCCACCAACAATCCGACGCCTTCAGTATAGCGATAGCTGGCTATACAGGCCAACTTACCTCTCACCCGCCATCTCATAAGCTACTCAATGCTGACTTTCATCTTCTGTCCAGGCCAAAAAGAAGCGACCAACCCTTGCAGGCCCTCACCGTGTTTACGGACGGCTCTGGAAAGTCGCATAAATCGGTCATCTTATGGTGGGATGACCAGCGTGGACAATGGGACTCAGATATAGAGACTGTGCCTGGTTCTCCTCAGATAGTAGAGCTGAACGCAGTTGTTTGAGTCTTTCGAAAGTGGTCCACACCGCTTAACATAATTACTGACTCAGCTTATGTTGCAGGAATTGTTGAACTGGCTGAAGCATCTGTGTTACGTGATGTCTCACATTCTGAATTGTTTGCTTTATTGCAGGAACTTATTTTCCTCCTGGACTCGCGCCCTCATCCCTATTTTGTTATGCACGTCAGAGCACATACTGTTTTACCTGGTTTTATTGCAGAAGGGAATCGACGAGCTGATATACTTATGTTACCAGTGCAAGTATTACCGGATCGCGTAGCACAGGCTAAACTCAGCCATTCTTTTTTTCACCAGAATGCTGGAGGTCTTAAACGACAATTCGGCCTCACTACTCAGCAAGCAACTAATATTATCGCCGTGTGTCCTGACTGTCAAAAACACTCCTTTCCGTCGGTAGCGGGAGGGGTTAATCCTAGGGGACTGCAGAGCTTACAACTGTGGCAAACCGATGTAACCCACTTTTCAGAATTTGGTCATCTAAAATGTATTCACTCTTCCATTGATACCTTTTCTGGTGCCTTATTTGCCTCCTGCCACACAGGAGAAAAGACACGTGATGTTCAAAAACATTTAATGCGTGCCTTTGCTACTTTAGGTATACCCTCTCAGATCAAGACGGACAACGACCCTGCCTACGTGTCCGCCGCAACAAAAGCTTTTTTTAACTCCTGGGGGATTACTCACGTTACTGGCATTCCTCACTCCCCTACAGGCCAATCCTTAATTGAACGCTCTCATCAATCTCTGAAACGCTTGTTACAACAACAAAAAGGGGGAGTAGGGACTGCTACCCCTGAGGAGCGTCTACAGAAAGCCTTATATGTTTTTAATTTTTTAAATTGTTCTCTGTTAGACAGCAACCCTCCGATAGTTCGTCATTTTAATACAAACGCTTTGTTTGAAGCAACAATCAAGGCTCCAGTATTGATTCGAGATCCCAAAACAGGTAAGATCATGGGGCCTTACCCCCTTATCACGTGGGGCAGAGGTTATGCTTGTGTTTGCACAGAAAGAGGCCCCCGATGGATTCCAGTGAAAAGCGTGCGGCCTTTCCACGAATCGTTGCCACAACCATCTGAGGATGAATCGGATCGCACTCGGGACCAACCTTCGGAGCAGCAAGTTGGTGAACCTCCTCCAGAGGACCTGGACAATCAGGACGGCTGAATCATAAAAATAGAAGGACTGTATGAACCAGCATATAGAAACACCAGTCACGAGAGTTTCGTGTCTTTTCTGTAACACTTGTGAACCGTGGGTTTTGTGTAAATGCTATACTTGTGGGCAGGAATGGTGGCGTCGGGTGACACTCGCCAGACGTTGGTGTGATGCTTGCTTAGAAAGGGAAATTGATGTCACTAGACTTCTACTCGTTACCGGGCACGAACAATCGGGCAGCAACCGATATTTTTATAACTGTGCTGAGTGGGCCAAATCTAGTACTAAAAAGAGCAGAGGATATATCATTTTCTAACTTAGAGTGTAGTAGAACTAACCTAGTGCCTGCTATATGGTCTGTCTTAAAAAAGGACTGGAATCGAACGAAAGAACGATGCAAAAAACGGTTTGCTTGGAAGGTGAAAAAGGGCAGAAAACTGCTCTGAAAATAATACTTCTAATTATGGTTATGATAGGGGAGGCATCTAACTATTCATTTTTGCCTGCATTGCCCAAAGTTAACGTATGGGTGACACTAGCGAATCTTACGGGACAGGATACCTTGTGCCTCGCTACAGCTTCTCCTAACAACCCTTTTTCTACCTGTCTTGTGGGCTTGCCATTAAACAACTGGCCGATTCCCAGGGATCTTCAGCGTATCTTCCCATCTAAAAACGTGTCTCGAAATGTAACAGACTGTTGGGACATGTGGACCCCCCAGCTTCCACTTGCTACTCTGGAGCCACAAGAAATTGAGCTGTTAGGGTCTGTAAAGATGGACTTTTGTGTCAAGTTTAACTACATGGGAAAGAATCAATCTAAGGCATGGGATGTTTCGCCTGCTCACCCTGTCTTCAAAAATGACACTGTTTGGTGCAATTATACAGCAACGAATTTGTCTAAGTCTACTAATGCTCCCCTCTTGTTGCCTCCAGGGATATTTTTTATTTGTGGAGACAGAGCATGGCCCGGTATCCCCTCGCATATAAAAGGAGGTCCGTGTAGTCTTGGGCGCTTGTCAGTATTGACCCCTAACACATCTATGATTTTGCAATACCGCCTCTCCCATAGGGCAAAACGTAGTGTTCATGCCTACACCCCTGATTGTGATGATAATGTAGAATTCTGGTCCTTTAGTCAGCATTTTGCCGCCTCTCTCTTTTTACCTGGAGCTGCCGCTGCAAAAGCATTGGCAACATTAGATAAGCTTGGCTGCTGGCTTGCTAAACAAACAAATGCTACTAGCAGTGCATTGTCGGGTCTTTTATTAGATGTAGATAGCGTTCGCCATGCAACATTACAAAATAGAGCTGCCATAGATTTTTTGCTTTTAGCACAGGGCCATGGCTGTGAGGACTTTGAGGGCATGTGTTGTATGAATCTTTCTGATCACTCTGAGTCAATCCATGCCAGCATCCAAAAGCTTAAGGACGGAGTCTCCAAACTCCGTCAGGACGACAAGTGGGATTGGCTAGATAAAATTTTTGGAAGATGGGGTCTGTCTAGATGGTTAAGAAGCCTAGTAAAAATAGCAGTTTATGTTTTAATAGTTTTTATTTTGTTGCTATTACTTCTTCCATGCCTGTTGCAGTGTTTGCAAAAACTAATAACACGCTCACTAAAAGGAATTCTTATTGTACAACAGGAAGGGGGAGATGTGGGCCTCAGCAGGGCCCCCAGCGCGGTGCAATTGATAAGGAAGGATGTGCTGGAACTTGTGGGCCATAAACCCTGAGAAGAAGGGAGACAGTGCCAAGCCATCTTGAAGGAGGAAGCAGGGCCTTAGATAAGATAAGAAGAGAATGTGTCTGCATGGCCTTAGTTTAGATAAGCTTAGGAAAAGAATGTGTCTGTCTTAGCAACTGTGTTAACCAATCAATAGGTGCCTAGTTTGAAACTTAACCAATCAGTTTAAAACACGCTGCCTTTTGATCTGTATAAATGTATGTGTGTAAGGACAATAAAACGAACATTCTGCTTGTACCAAGCAGGTGTTCCGTCTCTCAATCGTGGCAAAAGGGGAATTGTGGAGTCCTGGCTGGACGAGAGGGGACATAGCTTGGTGCGTTGAGCAACCCAGGTTCCGATTCGGAAGTGAGCCTTGGGAGCGGCTGACACGGAACCCTGCTGGGAAGGCAGAGCGACGAGCTCGGGACACTGGAGCAGGGGGAACATCACCGTTTCCTGCCACACTGTCACTTCCTTCCTGCCACGTTGTTGTTTCCTGCCACAGTACTGTTTTCACTTTGAGATGCAGCTCTGCAACAATCACAACAAGTTGCAGTAGTTTTCCCTATATATGGGTTGGGGTTTTACCATTCAGATGCTGTAATAGTTTTGCTATATAAACCTTGTTTTGCTGACTACTAAAGAGTGAACGATCATACTCATATTGGGGTCACATCGTTACAACGGATCCGTAACCCACGCCAACACAAGCCCATTCTGGATGCGAGCTATCTGGAGACGTTCGCATTTATTGAGCACGACTGCTGGAGGCACAAAGCACGGAGTCCCGCGCTATGTTTGAAGTTTGAGGTGGAAAGGCAAGCAAGCAGCCCCAGTCTCTGTGCGCCTGTGCAAGCAGTGCCATGAGCAGATGAGGCTGAGCAACAGCTTTCCAGGCTAGCCCCTTCTGGGTTCGAGCTATCTGGAGACGTTCTCATATTTGGGGCAGGGCTGCTGGAGGCACCCGGAAGGGACACCCGGGCTATGTTTGAAGTTTAAGGTGGCAAGGCAAGCAAGCAGCCCCAGTCTCTGTGCGCCTGTGCGAGCAGTGCCATGGGCAGATGAGGCTGAGCAACAGCTTTCCAGGCTAGCCCCTTCTTGGTAAGAGATGTCCTGAGACGTTCGTAGATTCGGGTCAGGGCTGCGGCAGGCCCTCATCAAGGACCCCCTAGGATACGTTTGAAGTTTGAGGTGGCAAGGCAAGCAAGCAGCCCCAGTCTCTGTGCGCCTGAACGAGCAGTGCCATGGGCAGATGAGGCTGAGCAACTGCTTTCCAGGCTAAACCCTTCTTGGTAAGTGATATCCTGAGATGTTTGCATGTTCTGGTCAGGGCTGCGAAGGATCTTGTCAAGGACCACGTAGGCTGCGTTTGAATTTTGAGGTGGCAAGGCAAGCAAGCAGCCTCAGTCTCTGAGCACCTGTGCAAGCAGTGCCTTGAGCAGACGAGGCTGAGCAACAGCTCTCCAGGCTAGCCCCTTCTGGGTGCGAGCTATCTGGAGACTTTCGCATGTTCGTTGCAGGGCTGCTGGATGCACCCGGCAAAGACCACCTAGGCTAATTTTGAAGATTGAGGTGGCAAGGCAAGCAAGCAGCCCCAGTCTGTTTGCGCCTGTGCGAGCAGTGCCATGGGCAGATGAGGCTGAGCAACAGCTTTCCAGGCAAGCCCCTTCTTGGTAAGAGATATCCTGAGACGTTCGTATGTTACGGTCAGGGCTGTGGGAGGGGCCCAGCAAGGACCCCCTAGGCTACGTTTGAAGATTGAGGTGGCAAGGCAAGCAAGCAGCCCCAGACTCTGGACGTCTGTGAGAGCAGTGCCATGGGCAGATGAGGCTGAGAAACAGATTTCCAGGTTAGTCAATACTTGGTTATAGATATCTTAAGACGTTCGCATATTCGGATAAGGGCTGCGAAGGCCCCTGGTAAGGGTCCCCTAGGCTACGTTTAAAGTTTGACGCGGCAAGGCAAGCAAGCAGACCCAGTCTCTGTGCATCTGTGCGAGCAGTGCCATGGGCAGATGGGGCTGAGAAACAGCTTTCAAGGCTAGTCCCTTCTCGGTGTGATCTATCTGGAGATGTTCAAATTTTCAGTGCGGGTCTCCTAGAGTCACCCGGCAGGGATCCCTGGGCTACGTTTGAAGTTTGAGGTGGCAAGTCAAGCAAGCAGCCCCAGTATCTTTGCATCTGTGCGAGCAGTGCCATGGGCAGATGATGCTGAGGAACAGTTTTCCAGCATAGCCCCTTCTGGTTGCAAGCTATCTGGAGACGTTCTCATTTTTGGGGCAGGGCTGCTGGAGGCACCCGGAAGGGAAACCGGGCTGTGTCTGAAGTTTAAGGTGGCAAGGCAAGCAAGCAGCCCCAGTCTGTGTGCGCTTGTGCGACCAGTCCCATGGGCAGATGAGGCTGAGCAACAACTTTCCAGGCTAGCCCCTTCTTGATAAGATATACTCTGAGACGTTCGCATATTCAGGTCTCGGATCTGGAGATGCCGGTCAAAGGCCTACGAGGTTACGTTTCAAGTTTGACGCGGCAAGGCAAGCACACAGCCCCAGTCTCTGTGCGTCTGTGCAAGCAGTGCCATGGGCAGATGAGGCTGAGCAACAGCTTTCCAGGCTAGCCCCTTTTTGTTTCGAGCTATCCGAAGACGTTCACACCTTCTGTGCAGGGCTGATGGAAGCACCCGGTAGTGACCCCCAGATAGGTTTGAAGTTTAACGTGAAAGGCAAGCAAGCAGCCCTGTTGGCCTGGGTTACGGAAACTTTGTAACGTTGTGACCCCAATATGAGTATGATCGTTCACCTTTATTAGTCAGCAAATCAAGGTTTATATAGCAAAGCAATTACAGCATCTGATTAGTCAAACCCCCAATCCATATATAGGCAAAACTACTGCAACTCGTTGTGATTGGTGCAGAGCTGCATCTCGATGTGAAAACAGTGCTGTGGCAAGAAAAAAACAGTGTGGCAGGAAGGAAGTGCCAGTGTGGCAGGACACAGTGACGTTCCCCCTGCTCCAGTGTCCCGAGCTCGCCGCTCTGCCTTCCCAGCACGGTTTCGTGTCAGCCGCTCCCAAGGCTCACTTCTGGATCGGAACCTGGGTTGCTCAACGCACCAAGCTATGTCCCCTCTCATCCAGCCAGGACTCCACAATTCCCCCTTCTTGTTTTTGAGCAAGCCAGGCTTGCTTCGTCATCTTGGAGAGAGCCCTTTTAGGACAGCTAAAGCAAATACATATTATAATTCCAACAGCAAGTAACACGATACATATGCGCAAAATTTCTATAATTGAAATGTTAAGCCAGGCGGGCAGATTACCAAAGAGCGAGGTGAGCAGTCCATCAAAAAAAATCCCTGGTTTTGTTGTATTTGATTGGTGTGCTGTTCGAGCCATTGTAATTGCTTGTGGATGGACTTAGTATGATCGGACAAGTTCATACAGCACATGCCTTCAAAATCCTCACAGCCATGTCCCTGGGCCAGCAGTAAAAAATCAATTGCGGCTCTATTTTGCAATACTGCATGTCGTAGACTACTCTGATCTTCTAGCAAGGATTGCAAGACTTTTGTGGTAACACTGGCTTGCTTCTCTGCCCAGCGTTCAGTGTTCGCCACTCTACTTCTGTAGCAGTGTTCCGTGTTCGCTACTTTCAAGGTCTATCTCCATTACCAAGCCTGGGTTGCTCAACAGCACCAAACTATGTCCCCTCTCATCCAGCCAGGAATCCACAATTCCCCCTTTTTGTTTTTTGAGCAAGCCAGGTATAGTTGATGAGGTTGTTGATGATGATGAGAGCTGACATAATTTTGGTCTTCAGCTTGCTACCACTCTTTCAGAGGCCCACACAAACTACAATACTAACAGATAAAAGAACACAAATGCTAATTGAAGACATAGAGATGTGAAGTGCATACCACAACCTGCTGGATATAAAGAAAGATTAAATTAACTTGAGAATGATACATACTGATGGTAAATCTGTTACCTAGCATATGGGTGTAGATTGATTTACTTGTATTCAATTTTCTTGCTGGATTTACTTGTATCCAATTTTCTTCCTGTGTGGGCGGTGGGACTAAAGTACCGCTTGACCACAACATATCATTATTGTCAATGGGAGGGGATGCATCTCATCGCATTAGGCGTCGAAATAGCAGTGTATCAATAATATGAGCTCAGTGAATTTGCACTTGGGTTATAGGTATACTTATCACATATACAAACATCCATAACATTTAGTATTGGCTATCCATATTAATCACCTAGGTTAAAATCAATGTATCTAGAACTATGACTCATTAACTATATAGGCTAAAATTAATGTACATAAAAGCATAAAGCTGCAAACATCACCACATCTATTCCCTGCTGCATCAAATGCTTCCGAAGTCTTGATAAATCAGAGTTCAAATACAACAGTCTAAAGTCAAAAACCAGAAACAGTCAATACCTGCAGAACTTACCAAACCAGAGACACAAAACAGTTACTTAGTCCAGACAAATCCGTTAGATCACAGAAACCCAATAAATCCACCAGATCACAGAAATACAAGCACTGTAACATAAAACCACACGTTCACGGTCGCGACCACACACACACACGCAGGCACACCAAGTTTTCAGCATAAATCCAAATATTGCAAAGACAGGACTTACAATAATATTCAACATTTAACAGACAAATTCCCAAGCTTCAGTTTCAGGAAGAGTACTCTCTTTTCAATTCTGGATCAGAAAGGACGCTTTCCCTTCTCGTCAGGGATATAGCTCAATGCTGTGAAGCTTTTACTATGACTAACAAATAGGCAGCAAGAAACAATACTGGAAGAATGCCTTTGCCTTATTAATGGTTCCTGCTCATAACTTTTTGGTCCAGTGATCAGAGGTTCTCCCCGAGAATCCCTCGGTGCCGGCTGGAGGTCCTGCAGTCCCTCGGACCATTGAAGTTCAAGAGCAGCGTCCTACCTGGGTACCCAAAATCTATTACTAGAAAGCAGCAAAATAATTAACTTCCTAAAACTTAATGTTGGAGTTCTAGAAAGCAGGCATTCTTTACTGCAGTACTGAACGCACAGGGAATAGCTCTACTCAAATGTGTGTACCGAAAAGACACTCTTACTAGATATTTATGCCATGCTAACATACATAATCATTACATTTCTGCGAAGTACTTATCATTCTCCATTTCTCCCCCCCCCCTTTTTTTTTTTTAATATATTTATATATTAATGTCTTTTGTACATGCATATTGGCACCTCTGGGCAGTTGTCGGGAGCCCTCAGGTGAAGGTTCATACTTTTCCTCACGGTGTCTGCTAGTTAACCTTTGCTCTTGTGCAGACGCAGTTCTAAAATCACGTATACCGTGTCCTCCAAGATTGCTTCATTATACAAAAGCTGTTGTGGGAGATAATTGCCAAATATGCAAGGAATGTATTAATTGGTGTGGGTGGTGCACCCACTGCAGTCATCAGAGTACTTGCGTTTGCTGCAATTTTTTCAGTGTTCCCTGTGTAATAGGATCATCCAGAGTGGATCTCTTCTGCTTCCATGTCAGAGGTTGCTCCCTGAGAGTGAGCGTGGTCACCTCTGGCATCGGATTCTGCGTTACGTTCTTTCAGCTCATGATATGGCTTCACATATTTTGCAGGTAACCATCGAGGGCCTGTTGAAAGAAGAACACACGCATACCCTCTTCCCCACGTTATTAGTTCTACGGGACCTGTCCATTGCGATTCCCCAAATTCTTTATACCATACTTTTGGTCGAACCACAAATGGAGGGACCATCCCGAATTGACGGTCAGCTGCTGTTGTAAATAATTGATCATCAGAACGATTTTAAAAATTAAGTACATATAATGCTTTGTCTAACTGTTCCTGTGGGGTAACACTGCCCATGGGATTCCCCCTTTCTTTGTTTATTTAGCATAGCTTTGAGAGTCCCGTGGACACTTTCGACAATGGCTTGTGCAGTAGAAGAATGTGGTATACCTGTAGCATGTTGTATACTCCAGTCCTGTAACTCATCAGCTCGTAAACCACGAGGGTTCACTCCTGCACACGATGGTACGGGTGTTATACATTGACAGTCAGGGCATGCATGAACATTTGTTGTGGCTTGCCCCTGGGGCAAAGCAAATTGTTTATGCAAGGAAGAGGCATTTTGATGAAAGAAGTCATGAGATAATCGGGCTTGCTTAAAACCATGTGGCAGTACTGCTGCCAATGGCAAATTATCTGCTACAGCCTTTCCTTCAGTTATTGGTCCTGGTAGAGTAGTATGTGACCATATATGCATTATAAAATATACATGTACACGATTTTCTAATTTCAATAGCAAGGAAAAAAATTTGTTTGTTATTGACTTCTCTTATCATTGCATCTGCAATGCGTTAAACAATATTCACAACATATGCAGAATCTGCGACAACATTGAGTGGTTCAGTCGAAAACAATTCAAAGACGTGCAAGGCCGCTGATAGCTTAACAATTTGTGTGGATCCTTCAACGACTAAAATAGATGATTGCTAATCGGATGAATTTGTTTGTTTCCGAAACACTGTTCGTGCTCCTTTAATAGGAACAGAAACACATCGTTTTTTTGGCTGCAATGAAATTTGAGAGAGGGAATGTAACAGCTTATGTTGTGGAAGGGTATAACGTATGTTATTTAAATAATCAGCTAGAGCGGCTTGCAGCGATAAGGATTCACTGTTTAATGCCACAAAGTCATCTTTAACCAGCAGCAGGAAAATAGTATCAACTTGCTGACAGTGACTCCAACCTCGTGCTACTAAGGACACTATGATGTGTACCTTTGAGGTCAATGTTTTCATGGGCGTATGAGACAAAAAGATTCATTCCAGAGTCTTCAACTTCTGCGTGTTAACACACCACTGATCGAAAAGAGGGTAAGGCTGTAAAACAAAACCTTCATAAATGATATACAAATTTGTTGGCAATTCGACATTAATTCTGAAGGTAAAGGCAATTGGAATTCTAGCTGAAATCTTTTGTAAAACAGTTTTTGCTTTTGGCATTGTTCTTCGGGAAAATAATAAATCTGAGTCCCTTTTAACAAGGTAAATAGAGGGGACAACTCTTCAGCTGTAAAGTCAATATTTTCACCTTTCAGCAGAGTGAATAACATCATGTAGGTAGACCATCTGAACCTTGGAAAGATAATAAAGTCCAGCTGTTTGTTCACAAGGAATTCTACTGCAGTAATTGAATTGTATACATTTTTTGTAACCAAGTCCTTGAATGTCAGAAAGATGGTTCTCGCCGCGCCGCTTCTGGGCTGGCCGGGACGGGCCAGCGCGCTGGGATCGAGGGAATGGAGGGGGGAAAAAACGGGGGGTTGGGGGGAGAACCGTGCCGCCGGTTGCCTGGGGGGAGCCATGTACCCCACCAGGTGTAAGGTTTGCTGACCCGTTCGATGCGGTGACTGCTGGCATGGCGGCTGTACAGCGTCTGAGGGATCGTGCAGTTTTATGTTGGAATTCACCTCGTTTTGATCTCAGGTCGGGTACGCCAATTGCTGTCGAGAGACCCTTTCGTGCACTTTTGGGATGCCGGATTTTTACACCCCACTTCCCATTTCTCTGGATTCAAAGGATCGTCAGGTTCTGGCAGATTTACTTCCCGCATTTCTCATGTTCGGTAGGAATTTCGTCGTATGTAGGGTTAAATTTCAACAGACTGCTGCTCTGTCCTTGCTTTTGAGATAACAGTGGAGGAGTAGCAGCTGCTTCTGAGATAGTCTCTGTAAGTTTTAGAGCATTTCAAGCTGTATGCACTGATTTCCAAGTAATGATTTCCTCAGGGATTTTAAACTGCAAGACTTTGTTCTTTCAAACTTCACTGTAAAAAATTCTTTAATGGAGCCTTCGCTCCTTTTCTCAGTGACTGTCCCATTCTCCAGCGAGCCGGGGGGTGGGGGGAACAGACCTGATTCCTGCTCAGGGTCTGTTGGACCCAGCCCCTGCTCACGGCTTTCTTCAGGTGGTACATTTGCAACAAAAGGACTCTTCTGAACGACAGTGGCCACCTTTTCTTCTGCTGTTATTTCATAATAAGGGTCCAGATGTCACATCGCCTCATCTACCGCCCATTGTATCCACGCTGATCCCCACAACAAGAACTGAGTAGGAGTTAGCAGCAGTCGCATTAAATTCCGACCGTCATACGGGCACATCAAGTCAGCAGAAAAAATCCAGGTAACAATTTGTCGAGTGGCCTCAGACTTCACCCCATATTGCATTATGGAGCTACAGGCCTGTTGCAAAATCTTCCAGTCATGTGGTTCCCATTTGCTTTGTCCATTAACCTGTGCCACAGGACAGGCTAAGGCTTGTGTACCTCCCATAGTGGTGGCAACGTTCCACTGTCCATCTAGGATGGCATCTCTTATAACACCGCTCAAGCGGGCAGGTGTGATCGGTGCCGGAGGCCCAGCTAAACATTTCAGAGAGGAAGCCTCATTTTCCCGGTGGGGGGGGTTGGTAACGATTGACATATGCTGTAACTGCAAGCTCATGTCTTGAAGACTCTGCAAAACTGACTGCAAAAGATCGCACGCTTTTTTTTCCTTGCAATTCGTTCTGGCCGCCATCAGAGGGCGTCGGTAGTGGAGACGCCTCGCTGGAAGATGGCAAGGGTGGATAGAGAGGAGGGGCCAATGTTGCAGGCCGCGCCCCAGGAGGGGCCGATGTCGTAAGCCGCGCCCCTTCTCCCTCCCCCTCTGGGGGTGGTACTAGCCACAGAGGAGGGGCCGATGTTGCAGGCCACGCCCCAGGAGGGGCTAATGTTGTAAGCCGCGCCTCTTCTCCCTCCCCCTCTGGGGGTGGTACTAGCCGCTCCTCCTCTCTTCCGGAAGGCAGCCGCTCCTCCCCTCTTCCGAAAGACAGTCGCACTTCCGCACCCGACTCCTCCCCGTTCCCCAGGGGTGGTCATACTACCGCGTCCAGCTCGCATTTCGAGTTGATCTCTCTGGCGGCAACTTCCGGTGGGCCCCCCCCCTCTGCGCCCAGACCGGAACCGTGCTCCGCACTCGCTCGAATCTCGGCAATTGTGTTACAAGTGATCCCAGTCATCCCTCTAACGGCAGGTAGCCCAAAAACCCGTGATAATGTCCCAGGCTTAGGCGCGTGATCTTTCCCGGGCTCCGGAGCTAGCATCTGAGCTGCAGCACACGCCACCTCTCTTTCAGCTTTCATGGCTTTTAAGGTCTGTAATACTGTTCGCCAGAGCTCGCGGACGGCTTTTATCTCCTTTTCCTCCTTTTCCTCCCCCGTTATTGTCCATTCCCACATAGTCTCTCCTAATTCTTGCCATTCCGAGATGGAAAACAGTAGCGGGGTATCCGCAAAGTGACCCCATCGTTGCCCCAGTTTAATCAACTTCATGAGTTGCTTTGCCGTTGCATCTATTCCTCTCTTAGAGAGCATACCGACGAGCAATGTTGCCGCAGCATCCACCTCCATGCCTGCGACCACGGCCTCCACGTTAAATTTTAGCTGCGCCAGGCAGCCCGAGTGTGGCTCGAAAATTCCTGAGAGTCGGCCGTCCGTATCTGTCCTGCGCGTTCGCACCCAGGCAGGACCCTCCCAGCCGTTGTTCCCACAACCCCTCTCTAGCTGCTTACCGCAGAATGAAGGACTCCTGTAGGGAAACTGTCCATCCGCTGCTACCAAATGTTGGCGTGGGTTACGGAAACGTAGTGACGATGTGACCCCAATATGAGTATGATCGTTCACCTTTATTAGTCAGCAAAAACAAGGTTTATATAGCAAAGCAATTACACCATCTGATTAGTCAAACCCCCAATCCATATATAGGCAAAACTACTGCAACTCGTTGTGATTGGTGCAGAGCTGCATCTCGATGTGAAAACAGTGCTGTGGCAGGAAACAACAGCGTGGCAGGAAGGAAGTGACAGTGTGGCAGGAAACGGTGACGTTCCCCCTGCTCCAGTGTCCCGAGCTCATCGCTCTGCCTTCCCAGCAGGGTTCCGTGTCAGCCGCTCCCAAGGCTCTCTTCCGGATCGGAACCTGGGTTGCTCAACGCACCAAGCTATGTCCCCTCTCGTCCAGCCAGGACTCCACAATTACCCCTTCTTATTTTTGAGCAAGCCTCTTCTTGGTACGATATATCCTGAGACGTTCGCATATTAAGCTCAGGACTGTGGGAGGGGCACGGCAAAGACCCCCTAGGCTACGTTTGAAGATTGAGGTGACAAGGCAAGTAAGCAGCTCCATTCCCTACGCGCCTGTGCGAGCAGTGCCATGGGCAGATGAGGCTGAGCAACAGCTATCCAGGCTAGCCCCTTCTGGGTGGAAGCTATCTGGAGACGTTCGCCTGTTCAGGTCAGGGCTGCTGGATGCAACCAGCAGGGACAACATATATACGTTTGAAGTTTTAGGTGGCAAGGCAAGAAAGCAGCCCCAGTCTGTGGGCGCCTGTGTGAGCAGTGCCATGGGCAGATGAGGCTGAGCAACACCTTTCAAGGATAGCTCCTTTTTGGTAAGAGATATAGTGAGACGCGCGCACATTCAGGTCAGGGTTGTGGGAGGCGCCCGGCAAACACCTCCTAGGCTACGTTTGAAGTTTGAGGTGGCAAGGCAAGCAAGCAGACCCAGTCTCTGTGCATCTGTGCGAGCAGTGCCATGGGCAGATGAGGCTGAACAACAACTTTCCAGGCTAGCCCGTTCTGTGTGCAATCTATCTGGAGACGTTCGCATATTCGGTGCACGGCTGATGGAGGCACCCGGAAGTGACCCCCGGGCTATGTTTGAAGTTTGAGGTGGCAAGGCAAGCAAGCAGCCCCAGTCTCTGGGTGCCTGTGCGAGCAGTGCCATGGGCAGATGAGGCTTAGCAACAGCTTTCCAGGCTAGCCCCTTCTGGATGGAAGCTATCTGGACATGTTCGCATTTTTGGTGCAGGTCCGCTGGAGTCACCCGGCAAGGATCCCCAAGATGCGTTTCGAGAGTGAGGTGGCAAGGCAAGCAATCAGCCCCAGTGTCTTAGCACCTGTGCAAGCAGTGCCATGAGCAGATGAGGATGAGCAACAGCTTTCCAGGCTAACCCCTTCTTGTTAATAGATATCCTTAGACGTTAGCATGTTAAGGTCAGGGCTGCTGGAGGGACCAGACAGGGACCCCCTGGTTACGTTTGAAGTTTGAGGTGACAAGGCAAGCAAGGAGCCCCAGTCTCTGAGCGCCTGTGCGAGCAGTGCCATGGGCAGATATGCTGAACAACAGCTTTGTAGGCTAGCCCGTTCTGGGTGCAAGCTACGTGGAGACGTTCGCATATTCGGTGCACGGCTGATGGAGGCACCCGGAAGGGACCCCCGGGCTATGTTTGAAGTTTGAGGTGGCAAGGCAAGAAAGCAGCCCCAGTCTCTGGGCGCCTGTGCGAGCAGTGCCATGTGCAGATGAGGCTGAGCAACAGCTTTCCAGCCTAGCCCCTTCTGGTTGCAAGCTATCTGGAGACGTTTGCATTTTTTGTGACAGACTGCTGAAGGGACCAGGCACAGAGCCCCTGGATACATTTGAAGTTTGAGATGGCAAGGCAAGCAAGCAGCCCCAATCTCTGTGTGTCTGTGCGAGCAGTGCCATGGGCAGATGAGGCTGGGAAACAACTTTCCAGCCTAGACCCTTCTAAGTGCGAGCTATCTGGAGACGTTCACACCTTTGGTGCAGGGCTGCTGCAGGAAACCGGCAGGGATCACCAAGCTACGTTTGACGTCTGAGGTGGCAAGGCAAGCAAGCAGCCCCAGTCTCTGTGCCTCTGTGCGAGCAGTGCCATGGGAAGATGAGGGTGAGCAACAGCTTCCCGGGCTACCTCTTTCTGACTGCGAGCTATCTACAGACGTTCGCATTTTGGGAGCAGGGCTGGCCGAGGCGCCCGGCACTGACCCCCTAAGATACGTTTGAAGATTGAGGTGGCAAGGCAATCAAGCAGTCCCAGTCTCTGTGCCTCTGTGCGAGCAGTGCCATGGGCAGATGAGGCTGAGCAAATGTTTTTCAGGCTAGCCCCTTCAGGTTGCGAGCTATTTGGAGAAATTTGCATATTTGTTGCGGGTCTGATGGAGGCACCCGGCAGAGACCCCCTTGTTACGTTTGAAGATTGACGTGGCAACGAAAGCAATCAGCCCCCGTCTCTGGGCGCCTGTGCAAGCAGTTCCATGGGCAGATGAGGCTGAGCAAAAGCTTTCAAGGCTAGCCCCTTCTGGGTGCGATCTGTCTGGAGATGTTTCGATTTTTGGTGCAGGTCTGCTGGAGGAACCCTGAAGAGACCCACTGTTTACGTTTGCAGATTGAGGTGGCAAGGCAAGCAAGCAGCCCCAGTCTCTGAGCCCCTGTGCGAGCAGTGCCATGGGCAGATGAGGCTGAGCAACAGCTTTCCAGAGTAGCCCCTTCTTGGTAATAAATAATCCGAGGCGTTCGCATTTTCGGTGCAGGGCTGCTGGACGGACCGGGCAGGGAACCTCTGGATACCTTTGAAGTTTGAGGTAGCAAGGCAAGCAAGCAGCCCCAGTCTCTGTTTGTCTGTACGAGCAGTGCCATGGACAGAGGAGGCTGAGCAACAGCTTTGCAGGATAGCCCCTTCTTGGTACGATATATCCTGAGACGTTCGCATATTAAGCTCAGGACTGTGGGAGGGGCACGGCAAAGACCCCCCAGGCTACGTTTGAAGATTGAGGTGACAAGGCAAGGAAGCAGCTCCATTCTCTATGCGCCTGTGTGAGCAGTGCCATGGGCAGATGAGGCTGAGCAACACCTTTCAAGGATAGCTCCTTTTTTGTAAGAGATATAGTGAGACGCGCGCATATTCAGGTCAGGGCTGTGGGAGGCGCCCGGCAAGCACCTCCTAGGCTACGTTTGATGTTTGAGGTGGCAAGGCAAGCAAGCAGACCCAGTCTCTGTGCGTCTGTGCGAGCAGTGCCATGGGCAGATGAGGCTGAACAACAGCTTTCCAGGCTAGCCCCTTCTGGATGGAAGCTATCTGGACATGTTCGCATTTTTGGTGCAGGTCCGCTGGAGTCACCCGGCAAGGATCCCCAAGATGCGTTTCGAGAGTGAGGTGGCAAGGCAAGCAATCAGCCCCAGTGTCTTAGCACCTGTGCAAGCAGTGCCATGAGCAGATGAGGATGAGCAACAGCTTTCCAGGCTAACCCCTTCTTGGTAATAGATATCCTTAGACGTTAGCATGTTAAGGTCAGGGCTGCTGGAGGGACCAGACAGGGACCCCCTGGTTACGTTTGAAGTTTGAGGTGACAAGGCAAGCAGGGAGCCCCAGTCTCTGAGCGCCTGTGCGAGCAGTGCCATGGGCAGATATGCTGAACAACAGCTTTCTAGGCTAGCCCGTTCTGGGTGCAAGCTACGTGGAGACGTTCGCATATTCGGTGCACGGCTGATGGAGGCACCCGGAAGGGACCCCCGGGCTATGTTTGAAGTTTGAGGTGGCAAGGCAAGCAAGCAGCCCCAGTCTCTGGGTGCCTGTGCGAGCAGTGCCATGGGCAGATGAGGCTGAGCAACAGCTTTCCAGCCTAGCCCCTTCTGGTTGCAAGCTATCTGGAGACGTTTGCATTTTTTGTGACGGGCTGCTGGAGGGACCAGGCAGAGAGCCCCTGGATACATTTGAAGTTTGAGGTGGCAAGCAAGCAGCCCCAGTCTCTGTGTGTCTGTGCGAGCAGTGCCATGGGCAGATGAGGCTGGGAAACAACTTTCCAGCCTAGACCCTTCTAAGTGCGAGCTATCTGGAGATATTCACACCTTTGGTGCAGGGCTGCTGCAGGAAACCAGCAGGGATCACCAAGCTACGTTTGACGTCTGAGGTGGCAAGGCAAGCAAGCAGCCCCAGTCTCTGTGCCTCTGTGCGAGCAGTGCCATGGGAAGATGAGGGTGAGAAACAGCTTCCCGGGCTACCTCTTTCTGACTGCGAGCTATCTACAGACGTTCGCATTTTGGGAGCAGGGCTGCCCGAGGCGCCCGGCACTGACCCCCTAAGTTACGTTTGAAGATTGAGGTGGCAAGGCAATCAAGCAGTCCCAGTCTCTGTGCCTCTGTGCGAGCAGTGCCATGGGCAGATGAGGCTGAGCAACAGCTTTCCGAGCTGCCCCTGCTGGGTACGAGCTATCTGCAGACGTTCGCATTTTCGGAGCAGGGCGGCTAAAGGCTCCCGTCAGGGACCCCCTGGTTACGTTTGAAGATTGTGGTGGCAAGGCAAGAAAACAGCCGCAGACTCTGGTCTCCCTGTGCAAGCAGTGCCATGGGCAGATGAGGCTGAGCAACAGATTTCCAGGCTAGCCCGTTCTGGGTGTGAGCGATCTGGAGACGTTCGCACATTATTTGCAGGGCTGCTGGAGGCACGCGTCAGGGACCCCAGGGCTACGATTGAAGATTGAGGTTTCAAGGCAAATAAGCAGCCCCAGTTTCTGGGCGCCTGTGCAAGCAGTACCATTGGCAGATGAGACTGAGCAACAGCTTTCCAGGCTAACCCCTTCTTGTTAATAGATAACGAGAGGCATTCTCATTTTCGGTGCAGGGCTGCTGGAGGGATCGGGTAGAGAGCCCCGGGATATGTTTGAAGTTTGAGGTGGCAAAGCACGCAAGCAGCCCCAGGGTCTGAGCACCTGTGCAAGCAATGCCATGAGCAGATGAGGCTGAGCAACAGCTCTCCAGGCTAGCCAGTTCTCTGTGCGAGCTATCTGGAGACATTCGCATATTCTTTGCAGGGCTGCTGGAGGCACCAGTCAGGGAATTCCTGGTTAAGTTTGAATATTGAGGTGGCAAGGCAAGCAAGCAGCCCCAGTCCCTGTGCGCCTGTGCGTGCAGTGACATGGGCAGATGTGGCTGAGCAACAGCTTTCCAGGCTAGCCCCTTCTTGGTAAGAGACATCCTGAGACTTTCACTTTTTCGGTGCAGGGCTGCTAGAGGGACCGGGTAGGGTACCCCTGGATACGTCTGAAGTTTGAGGTGGCAAGGCAAGCAAGCACCCCCAGTCTCTGTGCATCTGTGCGAGCAGTGCTATGGGCAGATGAGGCTGAGCAACAGCTTTCCAGGCTAGCCCCTTCTGGGTGGAAGCTCTCTGGAGACGTTCGCCTATTCAGGTCAGGGCGGCTGGAGGCAACCAGCAGGGACCACATATATACGTTTGAAGTTTTAGGTGGCAAGGCAAGAAAGCAGCCCCAGTCTCTGGGCGCCTGTGGAAGCAGTGCCAGGGGCAGATGAGGCTGAGCAACACCTTTCAAGGCTAGCCCCTTTTTGGTAAGAGATATAGTGAGACGCGCGCATATTCAGGTCAGGGCTGCGGGAGGCGCCCGGCAAGGACCTCCTAGGCTACGTTTGAAGTTTGAGGTGGCAAGGCAAGCAAGCAGACCCAGTCTCTGTGCATCTGTGCGAGCAGTGCCATGGGCAGATGAGGCTGAACAACAACTTTCCAGGCTAGTCCGTTCTGTGCGCAAGCTATCTGGAGACGTTCGCATATTCGGTGCACGGCTGATGGAGGCACCCGGAAGTGACCCCCGGGCTATGTTTGAAGTTTCAGGTGGCAAGGCAAGCAAGCAGCCCCAGTCTCTGGGTGCCTGTGCGAGCAGTGCCATGGGCAGATGAGGCTGAGCAACAGCTTTCCAGGCTAGCCCCTTCTGGATGGAAGCTATCTGGACATGTTCGCATTTTTGGTGCAGGTCCGCTGGAGTCACCCGGCAAGGATCCCAAGATGCGATTCGAGAGTGAGGTGGCAAGACAAGCAATCAGCCCCAGTGTCTTAGCACCTGTGCAAGTGGTGCCATGAGCAGATGAGGATGAGCAACAGCTTTCTAGGCTAACCCCTTCTTGTTAATAGATATCCTTAGACATTAGCATGTTAAGGTCAGGGCTGCTGGAGGGACCAGACAGGAACCCCCTGGTTATGTTTGAAGTTGGAGGTGGCAAGGCAAGCAAGCACCCCCATCTCTGGGCGCCTGTGCGAGCAGAGCAACGGGCAGATGAGGCTGAGCAACAACTTTCTAGGCTAGCCCGTTCTGGGTGCAAGCTATGTGGAGACGTTCGCATATTCGGTGCACGGCTGATGGAGGCACCCGGAAGGGACCCCCTAGTCTATGTTTGAAGTTTGAGGTGGCAAGGCAAGCAAGCAGACCCAGTCTCGGTGTGCCTGTGCAAGCAGTGCCATGGGCAGATGAGGCTGAGAAACAGTTTTCAAGTCTACTCCCTTCTGGGTGCAATCTATCTGGAGATGTTCGCATTTTTGGTGCAGGTCTGCTGGAGGTACCCGGCAGGGATCACCAAGCTACGTTTGAAGTCTGAGGTGTCAAGGCAAGCAAGCAGCCCCAGCCTCTGTGCCTCTATGCGAGCACTGCCATGGGCAGATGAGGCTGAGCAACAGCTTTCCAGGCTAGCCCCTTCTGGGTGTGAGCTATCTGCAGACGTTCGCATTTTCGGAGCAGGGCGGCTAAAGGCTCCCGTCAGGGACCCCCTGGTTACGTTTGAAGATTGTGGTGGCAAGGCAAGCAAACAGCCCCAGACTCTGGTCTCCCAGTGCAAGCAGTGCCAAGGGCAAATGAGGCAGAGCACACATTTCAAGGCTAGCCCCTTTTTGGTAAGAGATATATTGTGACGCGCGCATATTCGGGTCAGGGCTGTGGGAGGCGCCCAGCAAGGACCTCCTAGGCTACGTTTGAAGTTTGAGGTGGCAAGGCAAGCAAGCAACCCCAGTGTCTGAGCACTTGTGCGAGCAGTACCATGAGCAGATGAGGCTGAGCAACAACTTTCCAGGCTAGCCCGTTCTGTTTGCGAGGTATCTGGAAACGTTTGCATATTCTTTGCAGGGCTGCTGGAGGCACCCGTCAGGGACCACCTGGTTACGTTTGAAGATTGTGGTGGCAAGGCAAGCAAGCAGCCCCAGACTCTGGTCGCCTGTGCAAGCAGTGCCATGAGCAGATGAGTCTGAGCAACAGGTTTCCAGGCCAGCCCCTTCTGGGTAGAAGCTAACTGGAGAAGTTTGCCTATTCGGGTCACGGCTGCTGGAGGCACCCACAAGGGACTCCCTGGTTACGTTTGAAGATTGAGGTGTCAAGGCAAGCAAGCAGACCCACACTTTGGGTGCCTGTGCAAGACTATCCTCTTCTTGGTAAGAGGTATCCTGAGACATTCTCATTTTCAGTGCGGAGCTGCTGGAGGATCTGGCTGGGAGTCCCAGGCTATGTTTGAAGACTGAGGTGGCAAGGCAAGCAAGCAGCCCCAGACTCTGAGCGCCTGTGCGAGCAGTGCCAGGGGCAGATGAGGTTGAGCAACAGCTTTCCAGGCTAGTCCCTTCTCGTTAACATACATCCTAAGACGTTCGCATATTAAGGTCAGGGCTGTGGGAGGGGCCCGGCAAGCACACCCTAGGGTACGTTTGAAGTTTGAGGTGGCAAGTCAAGCAAGCAGCCCCAGTCTCTGTGTGCCGGTGCGAGCAGTGCCATAGGCAAAAGAGGCTGAGCAACAGCTTTCCAGGCTAGCCCCTTCTGGGTCCAAGCTATCTGGAGACGTTCGCATATTAGGGTCAGGGCTGATGGAGGAAACCTGCAGGGACCCCCTGGATACGTTTGAAGACTGAGGTGGCAAAGCAAGCAAGCAGCTCCAGTCTCTGTGCGCGTGTGCGAGCAGTGCCATGGGCAGATGAGGCTGAGCAACAGGTTTCCAGGCTAGCCCCTCCTTGGTAAGTGATATCCTGAGACGTTCGCATATTCAGATCGGGGCTGTGGTAGGCACAAGGAAAAGACCCCCAAGACGACGTTTGAAGTTTGAGGTAACAAGGCAAGCAAGCAGGCCTAGTATCGGTCCGGCTGTGCGAGCAGTGTCATGGGCAGATGAGGCTGAGCAAGAGCTTTCCAGGTTAGCCCCTACTGGATGCGGGCTATCTGGAGACATTCGCATTTTCCGTGCAGGGTTGCTGGAGGCACCCTGCAGGGACGCCCGCTATTTGTTTGAATTTTGAGGTGGCAAGGCAAGCAAGCAGCCCCAGTCTCTGCACGCCTCTGTGAGCAGTGCCATGGGCAGATGAGGCTGAGCAACAGCTTTCCGGGCTAGTCGCTTCTGGGTGCAGGCTATCTGGAGACATTGGCATTTTCGGAGCACGGCTGCTGGAAACACAACGCCCGAAGTCCCGGGCTATGTTTGAAGTTTGATGTGGCAAGGCAAGCAAGCAGCCCCAGTCTCTGAGCACCTGTGCGAGCAATGCCATGAGCAGATGAGACTGAGGGAGAGCTTTCCAGGCTAGCCCCTTCTTTGCATAGATATCTTGAGACGTTCCCATTTTCGGTGCAGGGTTGCTGGAGGGACCCGGAATGGAGGCCTGGGCTACGTTTGTAGTTTGAGGTGTCAAGGCAAGCAAGCAGCCCCAGCCTCTGTACCTCTGTGTGAGCAGTGCCATGGGCAGAAGAGGACGAGCAACAGCTTTCCAGGCAAGCCCCTTCTTGATAAGAGACATTCTGAGACGTTCGCATATTCAGGATAGGGCTGCTGGTGGTGCTGGATAAAGACCCCCTAGGCTACGTTTCAAGTTTGAGGTGGCAAGCAAGCAGACCCAATCTCTGTGCATCTGTGCGAGCTGCTGGAGGCAAAGAGCACAGAGTCCTGGGCTACGTTTGAAGTTTGAGGTGGCAAGGCAGGCCAGCAGACGCAGTCTATGTGCACCTGTGCGACCAGTGCCATGGGCAGATGAGACTGAGGAACAGATTTCCAGGCTAGCCCCTTCTTGGAAAAAGATATCCTGAGACGCTCGCATATTCGGGACAGTGGTGTGGGAGGAGCTTGGCAAGGACCCCCTAGGCTACGTTTAGTTTTGACGTGCAAGGCAAGCAAGCAGCCCCAGTCTCTGTATGCCTGTGCGAGCAGTGCCATGGGCAGACGAGGCTGAGCAACAGCTTTCCTCGCTAGCCCCTTGTGGGTGCGAGCTATCCGCAGACTTTCGCATATTCAGGTGAGGGCTGCAGGAGGCCCCCAGCAAAGACCCCTTAGGCTACGTTTGAAGTTTGCGGTGGCAGGGAAAGCAAGGAGCCCCAGTGTCTGTGCGCCTCTGCGAGCAGTGTCATGGGCAGATGAGGCTGAGCAACAGCTTTCCAGGCTAGCCCCTTCTTGGTAAGAGATATCCTGAGACGCGCGCATATTCGGGACAAGGGTGCGGCGAACATCCAGCAAAGACCCCCTAGGCTACGTTTCAAGTTTGAAGTGGCAAGGCAAGCTAGCAGCCCCAGTCTCTGTGCGCCTGTGCGAGCAGTGCCATGGGCAGATGAGGCTGAACAACAGCTTTCCAGGCTATTCAATACTTGGTAAGATATATCGTGAGGCGTTCACATATTCAGGTGAGGGCTGCGGGAGGCCCCCAGAAAGGACCCCCTAGGCTACGTTTGAAGTCAGAGTTGGCAAGGCAAGCAAGCAGCCCCAGTCTCTGTGCGCCTGTGCGAGCAGTGCCATGGCCAGATGAGGCTGAGCAACAGCTTTCTAGTATACTCCCTTCTGGTTGCGATCTATATGGAGATGTTCGCATTTTCAGTGGAAGTGTGCTGGAGGCACCTGGCAGGGATCCCCAAGCTACGTTTGAAGATTGAGGTGGCAAGGGAAGCAAGCAGACCGGGTCTCTGTGCGTCTGTGCAAGCAATGCCATGGGCAGATGAGGCTGAGCAACAGCTTTCCAGGCTAGCCCCTTCTGGGTGTGAGCTACCTGTAGACGTTTACACGTTCTGTGCAGGGCTGCTATAGGCATGCGGCAGGGACAGCAGGAGTACGTCTTAAGTTTGAGTTGGCACGGAAAGCAAGCAGTCCCAGTCTCTGTGCGCCTGTGCGAGCAGTGCCATGGGCAGATGAGGCTGAGCAACAGCTTACCAGGCTAGTCAATACTTGGTAAGTGATATTTAGAGACATTTTCATATTCGGGTGAGGGTTGTGGGATGCCCTTAGCAAAGATTTCCTAGGCTACGTTTGAAGTTTGAGGTGGCAAGGGAAGCAAGCAGCCCCAGTCTCTGTGCGCCTGTGCGAGCAGTGCCATGGGCAGAAGAGGCTGAGCAACAGCTTTCCGGGCTAGCCCTTTCTGGGTGCGCGCTGTCTGGTGACTTTCGCATTTTCAGAGCACGGCTGCTGGAGGCAAAAAGCACGGAGTCCAGGGCTACGTTTGAAGTTTGATGTGGCAAGGCAGGCAAGCAGCCGCAGTCTATGTGCGCCTGTGCGACCAGTGCCATGGGCAGATGAGGCTGAGCAAGAGCTTTCCAGGCTAGCCCCTTCTTGGAAAATGTGCGTAGCTAGTGAAAGTGAAGGGTTCCGGAGCAGAGGCTCGCGCCGAGGGAGCCTTTGTCCGGTGGCAAAACCGCAGCGGCAGGGCGGCAAAAAGCGCCGAGATAGAGAGAGGTGCCCCCAGTCCCCCCCCCCGAGCGGGAAAGCGGAAACTGCCAACGAGAGGCAGCTCTGACTCAGCGGGGGCGGAGTCGAGTGTGACAGCGGCCAAACACCCTCACGGATAAGAGCAGCTCCCAGGGAGCGTGGGCGACCAGGAGCGCGGGCAAACAGAGCCGGCAAACAGAGGCGGCGCAGCAGCCCGGGAGCGGCGCAGCAGTTTGCGCGGCAGTTCGTGCAGGCAGGGCGAGCGGGGAAGGCGACTGGCAGGGTACAGCCGCCCCTTCTGGCAACTCAAGTAGTGGGCATCGCTCTTCCAGGAGATATTCTAGCCATGGTTACCACCCGTGGTAAAGCTGTTGCTCGAAGGAGTGTGGGGACCCAGACGGAGGCCCCACGCAAGAATGCCGGTGTCCAGGTCTCTGGCTGCAGGGAGTGCCTGAGCCTGGCGCTCGTACCGGCGGACAGCAGAGACAACGGCTGTGTTCGGTGCGAGCAGGTGAATGACCTGCTCAGCCTGGTGGCAGAGCTGAAGGAGGAAGTGGAGAGGCTGAGGAGCATCCGGGAGTGTGAGAGGGAGATCGACTGGTGGGGCAGCACCCTGCCCTCCCTGAGGCAGAGGCAGCAGGAGGCGGCTCCACAGAAAGCAGAGAACCCCCTACCCTCTTGCCACCGAGCAGAAAGAGGGGGCCTAAGAGATGGGGGGAAATGGAAACGGGTCCCTGCTCGGGGGGGCAAGCGAATCTCCCCCCCCTCACCGGCCCAGTTGCCCTTAAGCAACAGATATGGGGCTCTGGAATGTGAGGGACTGGCCACAGAGGATGTGGGTGAAGGTGAAGATCCATCCAGGGGGTTGCCTAGGACGAGTCACACAGCCCCACGTATTACAACTGCCTCAACTAAGAAAAAAAGGAGGGTCATTGTCATAGGTGATTCCCTTCTGAGGGGAACAGAGGGCCCGATCTGCCGACCGGACCCATCCCACAGGGAAGTCTGCTGCCTCCCTGGGGCCCGGGTTAGGGATGTTGCTAAGGAACTCCCTGGTCTGGTGCGGCCTGCTGATTACTACCCCCTCTTGGTAATGCAGGTTGGCGAGGACGAGATAGCAGAAAGAAGTCCCAAGGCCATCAAAAGGGACTTCAGGGCACTGGGGCGACGGCTTGAGGGATCAGGGGCGCAGGTGGTGTTTTCCTCCATCCCATCAGTGGCAGGGAACAGCACTGAAAGGGGCAGGAAAACTCACCTGGTTAACAGGTGGCTCAGGGACTGGTGCCATCAGTCAAATTTTGGCTTCTTTGATCATGGAAAGGTGCACACAGCACTGGGCCTGCTGGCGACAGGTGGAACTCAGCTATCTCAAAGGGGAAAAAGAATTCTTGGCCACGAGCTGGCGGGGCTCATTGAGAGGGCTTTAAACTAGGTTCGAAGGGGGAAGGGGATACTGCCCAGCTCACTAGGGATGAGCATAGGCTTGGCGTGTCAAGGCCAGGGGTGAGATTGACAGCCCAGCTCAAGTGTGTTTACACCAATGCACGTAGCATGGGCAATAAACAGGAGGAGCTGGAAGCCATTATACAGCAGGACGGCTACGACTTGGTCGCCATCACAGAAACGTGGTGGGACAACTTGCATGACTGGCATGCTGTCATAGATGGCTACAGACTCTTTAGGAAAGACAGGCCAACAAGGAGAGGTGGGGGAGTTGCTCTATATGTGAGGGAGCAACTAGAATGCATTGAGCTTGGCCTGGGGGCAAATGAGGAACGAGTTGAAAGCTTGTGGGTTAGAATTAAGGGACAGGCTCATAAGGGTGACATTACGGTGGGTGTATACTACAGGCCACCTGACCAGGAGAAGGAGGTTGATGAGGCCTTCTACAGGCAGCTGCAAGCAGCCTCACAGTCACAGGCCCTGGTTCTCATGGGGGACTTCAACCACCCTGACATCAGCTGGGAAGACCATACAGCTAGGCAGGCGCAATCCAGGAGGTTCCTACAGAGCATCGATGATAACTTTCTGATGCAAGTGGTGGAGGAACCAACAAGGAAAGGCGCGCTGCTGGACCTCGTGTTAACAAACAAGGAGGGACTGGTGGAGGATGTGAAGGTTGGAGATAGACTCGGCTGCAGTGACCATGAAATGGTCGAGTTCAGGATCCTGCGTGGAGGAAGCAGGGCGATAAGCAGGATCAAAACCCTGGACCTCAGGAGGGCTGACTTTGCCCTCTTCAAGGAGCTACTGGGAGGAATCCCGTGGGCCAGGGCTCTCGAAGGCAGGGGGGTCCATGAGTGCTGGTCGCTCTTTAAACAACACTTCTTCCATGCACAGGAGCAATGCATCCCCCTGAGAAAGAAATCGAGCAAAGGAGGCAGGAGACCTGCATGGTTAAACAAGGAGCTTCTAGCGGAGATCAGGCAGAAGAGAAAGGTCCATGGAATGTGGAAAGAGGGACAGGCCACTTGGGAAGAGTACAGAAACGTGGTGAGAGCGTGCAGGGATGCGACGAGGAAGGCCAAGGCTCACCTGGAATTGAAGCTGGCAAGGGATGTCAAAAACAACAAGAAGGGCTTCTTCAACTACATCAGCAGCAAAAGGAAGGCTAGGGACAACGTGGGGCCGCTGCTGAATGAGGCGGGTGTCCTGGTGACGGAGGATGCGGAGAAGGCGGAGCTACTGAATGCCTTCTTTGCTTCAGTCTTCAGTGCTAAGACTGGCCCTGGGGAATCCCAGGCCCCGGAGGTAAGAGAAGAAGCCTACAAAGAGGACGACTTTCCCTTGGTCGAGGAGGACTGTGTGAGGGATCGCTTAAGCAATCTGGACTTCCACAAATCCATGGGCCCCGATGGAATGCACCCACGAGTGCTGAGGGAGCTGGCGGATGTCATTGCTGAGCCACTCTCCATCATCTTTGAGAGGTCCTGGAGGACAGGAGAGGTGCCCGAGGACTGGAGAAAGGCCAATGTCACTCCAATCTTCAAAAAGGGCAAGAAGGAGGACCCAGGGAACTACAGGTCGGTCAGCCTCACCTCCATCCCGGGTAAGGTGATGGAGCAGCTTATCCTGGAGGCCATCATGAAGCAAGTGGAAGAAAAGAAGGTTATCAGGAGTAGTCAGCATGGATTCACCAAGGGGAAATCATGCCTGACCAATCTAATAGCTTACTACAATGACATGACTGGCTGGGTAGATGAAGGGAGAGCCGTGGATGTTGTCTACCTTGACTTCAGCAAGGCTTTCGACACAGTCTCCCATGATATCCTCCTAGGGAAGCTGAGGAAGTGTGGGCTGAATGAGTGGTCGGTGAAGTGGATAGAGAACTGGCTGAATGGCAGAACTCAGAGGGTTGTCATCAGCGGCGCTGAGTCTAGTTGGAGGCTGGTAACAAGTGGTGTCCCCCAGGGGTCAGTACTGGGCCCAGTCTTGTTTGACTTCTTCATCAATGACCTGGATGAAGAGTTAGAATGTACCCTCAGCAAGTTTGCTGACGACACCAAACTGGGAGGTGTGGTAGACACACCGGAAGGCTGTGCTGCCATTCAGCGTGACCTGGATAGGCTGGAAAGCTGGGCAGAGAGGAACCTGATGAGGTTCAACAAAGGCAAATGCAGGGTCCTGCACCTGGGGAGGAACAACCTCATGCACCAGTACAGGTTTGGGGGGACCTGCTGGAGAGCAGCTCTGCGGAGAGGGACCTGGGCGTCCTGGTGGACGACAGGTTAACCATGAGCCAGCAGTGTGCCCTGGCTGCCAAGAAAGCCAATGGGATCCTGGGGTGCATCAAGAAGAGTGTGGCCAGCAGGACGAGGGAGGTTCTCCTTCCCCTCTACACTGCCCTGGTGAGGCCTCATCTGGAGTACTGTGTCCAGTTCTGGGCTCCCCAGTTCAAGAAAGATGAAGAGTTACTGGAGAAAGTCCAGCAGAGGGCTACAAGGATGATGAGGGGACTGGAACATCTCCCCTACGAGGAGAGGCTGAGGGAACTGGGCTTGTTCAGCCTGAAGAAGAGAAGGCTGCGAAGGGACCTAATAAATGCTTATAAATATCTGAAGGGTGGGTGTCAGGAGGATGGGGCCAAGCTCTTTTCAGTGGTGCCCAGTGACAGGACAAGGGGCAATGGGCACAAACTCAGGCACAGGAAGTTCCGTCTGAACATGAGGAAGAACTTCTTCCCTCTGAGGGTGACGGAGCACTGGAACAGGCTGCCCAGGGAGGTTGTGGAGTCTCCTTCTCTGGAGATATTCAAGACCCGCCTGGACAAGGTCCTGTGCAGCCTGCTGTAGGTGACCCTGCTTCGGCAGGAGGGTTGGACTAGATGACCCACAGTGGTCCCTTCCAACCCCTAATATTCTGTGATTCTGTGATTCTGTGAGACGCTCGCATATTCCGGTCAGGTCTGCGGAAGGAGTTTGGCAAGGTCCCACTAGGCTACGTTTGAAGTTTGAGGTGGCAAGGCAACCAAGCAGCCCCGGTCTCTGTGCGCCTGTGCGAGCGGTGCCATGGGCAGATGAGGCTGAGCAACAGCTTTCCATGCTAGCCCCTTCTGGGTGCGAGCTATCTGGAGACTTTCGCGTTTTCGGTGCAGGTCTGCTGGAGGCACCCAGCAGGGACGCCCGGGATTTGTTTGAAGTTTGAGGATGCAAGGCAAGCAAGAAGCCTCAGTCCCTCTCTGCGCCTGTGTGAGCACTGCAATGGGCAGAGGAGGCTGAGAAACTTCTTTGCAGGCTAGCCCCTTCTGGTTGCGAGCTATCCGGAGACGTTCTCATATTTGGGGCAAGGCTGTGGGAGAGTCACAGCAAGGACCCCCTAGGCTACGTTTGAAGTTTGCGGTGGCAGGTAAAGCAAGGAGCCCCAGTCACTGTGAGCCTGTGCAAGCAATGCCATGAGTAGATGAGGCTGAGCAACAGCTTTCCAGGCTAGCCCTTTCAGGGTGTGAACTGTCTGTAGATGTTTGCACCTTTGGTGCAGGGCTGCTTGAGACACCCGGCAGGGACAGCAGGGCTACGTTTGAATTTTTAGTTGGCAAGGAAAGCAAGCATCCCCAGTCTCTGTGCGCCTGTGCGAGCAGTGCCATGGGCAGAAGAGGAGGCAGAGCAACTGCTTTGCAGGCTAGCCCCTTCTGGTTGCGAGCTATCTGGAGACGTTCTCATATGTGGGGCAGGGCTGCTGGAGGCACCCGGAAGGGACACCCGGGCTGTGTTTGAAGTTTGAGGTAGCAAGGCAAGCAAGCAGCCCCAGTCTCTGTGCACCTGTGCGAGCAGTGACATGGGCAGATGAGGCTGAGCAACAGCTTTCAAGGCTAGCCCCTTCTGGGTGCGATCTATCTGGAGATGTTCACATTTTCAGTGCAGGTCTGCTGGAGGAACCCGGCAGAAATCCCCGGGCTACGTTTAAAGATTGAGATGGCAAGGTAAGCAAGCAGACCCAGTCTCTATGCCTCTGTGCAAGCAATACCATGAGCAGATGAGACTGAGCAACAGCTTTCCAGGCTAGCTCTTTCAGGGTGCGAGCTATCTGCAGACATTCGCATTTTCGAAGCAGGTCTGCGAAGGGAGCCTGTCAGGGACCTTCCCAATTCCCAGGCTACGTTTGAAGTTTGAGGTGGCAAGACAGGCAAGCAGCCCCAATGTCTGTGTGTCTGTGCAAGCAGTGCTATGAGCAGATGAGGCTGAGCAACAGCTTTCCTGCCAGGCCACTTCTGGGTGTGAGCTATCTGTAGACTTTTGGACCTTCTGTGCAGGACTGCTAGAGGCACCCGCCAGGGATACCAGAGCTACGTCTGAAGTTTGAGTTTGCAAGGAAAGCAAGCAGCCCCAGTCTCTGTGCGCCTGTGCGAGCAGTGCCATGGGCAGATGAGGCTGAGCAACAGCTTGCCAGGCTAGCCAATACTTGGTAAGAGATATCCTGAGACGTTCGCATATTCGGGTCAGGGCTGCGGGAGGCCCCTGGCAAGGGTCCCCTGGGATACGTCTGAAGTTTGACTTTGCAAGGAAAGCAAGCAGCCCCAGTCTCTGTGCATCTGTGAGAGCAGTTCCATGGGCAGATGAGGCTGAGAAACAGCTTTCCAGTCTAGCCCCTTCTTGGTAAGAGATATCCTGAGACGCGCGCATATTCGAGTCACGGCTGCGGGAGGCCCTTGGCAAAGACCCACTAGGCTAAGTTTGTAGTTTCAGGTGTCAAGGCAAGCAAGCAGCCTCAGTCTCTGTGCAACTGTGCAAGCAGTGCCATGGGCAGATGAGGCTGAGCAACAGCTTTCAAGGCTAGCCAGTACTTGGTAAGAGATATCCTGAGACATTCGCATATTCTGGTCAGGGCTGCTGGAGGAGCTTGGCAAGGACCCCCTAGGCTACGTTTGAAGTTTGAGGGAGCAAGGCAAGCAAGAAGCCTCAGTATCTGCGAGCGTGTGCAAGTAGTGCCATGGGCAGATGAGGCTGAGAAACAGCTTTCAGGCTAGCCCCTTCTGGGTGCGAGATATCCGTAGACTTTCGCATTTTCAGTGCAGGTCTGCTGGAGGCACCCGCTAGGGATCCATGGGCTACGTTTGAAAATAGAAGTGGCAAGGCAAGCAAGCAGCCCCAGTCTCTGTGCATCTGTGCAAGCAGTGCCATGAGCAGATAAGGCTGAGCAACAGCTTTCCAGGCTAGCCAATACTTGGTAAGAGATTGATTCGAAGATCCGGTAAGAAAAACCTAACAGTACAATGTATACTGTTAAGCAGGTATTCTTTATTGCGGCGCCGGGCACACGGGGGATTTCTCCTCCAAACGTGCGCACCAGACACCCTGTTGCTTCAGGTTAAATACAATCACACAGGTAATTATTCATTATATTTCTAGGAACTAATTAGCATATGTAAATATCTTTCACGCATGTCTGTTAGTATCTTTGGTTGGTCTTCGGGGGTCCCAAGATGAAGGCCTATCCTCTTCATCACGCTGTTCACTGATTGACATTTGTTTCTGCGCAAACTCAGTTCTAGCATCACGTATATCATGTCCTTCAGGTTGTTTTGCTCCGGTCTTGTTGCTCTCTTGGTGCCTCCTTATCTCTGTAGCTTAGCGCATTTGCCCTCCCAAGGCTGAGCTGTCTGGAGTAGAGTTATTTAGGAGTCTCTTTTATCCCACAATTATCCCAATTATTTGCTGAGAATCAAGACCACTTTTGTTTCACTTAATTATTTTGTCTAACGACTAAGTGATAGCTTGTGCCCATGTCCTTCCACTACATTCCTTAATGAGAAAACAGGGATTAGTGTAACAGTTATATTGTTAGATCACTATGCATGCAGAAATACAAGTTACAGTACTAAAGACTACTAAAAACTAGAAAATATTCAGGCTTTTTGTTATAGTTTCACATTTCTTACAATCCCCTCTATCATTCCCCCCTTTTCTTTTAAGACTTTTGCTTCTTTTAGATCAAAAAGTCTTAGTAATCATCAGATGAGTCCATTCTTACATTGCCAACATAATCGATCACAGCACTTGTAGCATTGAATCATTATGCAGGCCAAAACACATACACCTACTATCACAAGAGCTAGGAAAAATAGGTTCTTTAACCAGGATAAATTTGGTAGCTGTGAGGTGAGTTTATTCCACATTTCCTCAAATCCGTAGGAAGTATCATCTTTAACTACTTCGTGTAATATTCTGGTGTTAAATAAATCTTACCTTGTTCACTTACTCCCAAATCTTTTACTGATTTCATATCTTCTTTTGAATATTTAAATTCCATTTCTGTATCTACGAGTTTACCGTCTGGTACCAGTGCCAAGGTTTTTACAAAACTTCTTTCTGCCTCTTGATCTGCTAGTTTATTTCCCAGTTCCTGTTCAGTGTTACCTTTTTGATGTCCTCTGCAATGCATTATTGCCACTTGTTCTGGTAGATTTAAGATTTCTTTTGCATGTTTGATCTGTTTACCTTGAGCTGTGAGCAGTCCTCGTTCTTTCCACAATGCTCCATGAGCATGGACGACCCCGAAGGCATATTTGGAGTCTGTCCAAATATTTATTTTCTTTCCTTTCGCCAATTCTAAGGCTCTGGTTAAAGCGATTATCTCTGCCTTTTGAGCAGACGTACCTGCAGGTAAAGGTTCTGCCTCGATTACCTGTGTGCGGTAGTTACTGCATACCCTGCTTTACGAGCTCCGTCTTTTATGAAGCTGCTTCCATCGGTGAACCAGGAGTCCTCTGCGCTTTCCAACGATTCCTCCTTTAAATCAGGTCTGCTGGAATAGACTGTTTCAATAGTCTCCAAGCAGTCGTGCGTTAGGGGTTCCATAGTGGCGGAATCTTTACTAAGAAAAGATGCTGGATTTACAATGTTAGCTGTCACAATATTAACATCATCTTGTTCCACCAAAATAGCCTGATACTTTAGGAATCGGGATGGTGAGAGCCAATGGCCCCCTTTTTGTTCCAATACTGCAGAAACTGTGTGTGAGACTATGACTGTCATTTTCTGGCCCATAGTGAACTTACGAGCTTCTTGAATGTTAAGGACAACTGCTGCCACAGCTCGCAGACACCCAGGCCATCCTTTGCTTACCTCATCCAATTGCTTGGAGAAATATGCCACTGCTCTCTTGTGCAGCCCCAGCTGTTGAGCGAGCACTTGTCTCTCGTGAGAAAATAGCCAAAAGGGTTTTAGAACATTTGCAAGTCCAAGAGCAGGGGCTCTCATAAGTTCCTTTTTAACTGTTCAAAAGCCCTTTTTGCATCTCCGGTCCAAATCAGGTATCTGGCATTATTTTTCAACAGTTCATACAAGGGCTTTACCATTAGTCCATAATTATATATCCATAGTCTACACCATCCTGTCATTCCTAAAAAGGTTCTTAATTCTTTTACCGTTTGTGGTTCTGGAGTCCGGCAGATTGCTTCTTTCCTCTCTCTTCCCAGTTCTCGTTGTCCTCTTGAGATTTTGAGTCCGAGGTAAGTCACTTGTTGTTGAATCATCTGAGCTTTCTGTTGAGAAACTCGATAACCATTAAGTCCCAGAAAATTAAGAAGACTCACTGTCCATTTTTTGCAATCCCCCTCTGTTTCTGCAGCGATGAGGAGATCATCGACATATTGTAACAAAGTCCCCTTTTGTGTCGGAGGATTCCATTTTTCGAGATCCCGAGCTAGCTGATTTCCAAAGATGGTAGGGCTATTTTTGAAACCTTGGGGTAACACTGTCCAGGTTAACTGGGTTTTTCGTCCAGAATCTGGATTTTCCCATTCAAAAGGTTCTGACTGTTTGAGGCCAGAGGTAAACAGAAAAAGGCATCTTTTAAATCCAGTACGGTAAACCATCCCTGGCTATCTTCCAGTTTATTCAACAAGGTATAGGGATTAGCTACTACTGGGTAGAGATCTTCCACGATTTTATTAATTGCCCTCAAATCTTGTTTTCCCTAGCTTTATGTTAACCAGTGGATCTGCTAGGGTGGATTCCCCAGGTCCCCGTCATTCAGTATCCTGTAGGTCAGCAACTATTCTGGGGCAGGGTGCCTTTTTCTTCTGTGGACATTCCCTCTGCCAATGTCCGAATCCCTTACAACGAGCGCACTGATTGCTTTTTAGTCTCCTTTGATCGTAATTCCTCTTATTGTTCTCATCCCTGTTACGATACACTCGCCACGCCTCTTCCACTAGTTTCTCTAAATTCCTTACATCTGGTTCTTTAAGTTTCTGCAGCTTCTTTCTAATATCGTTAGCAGCCTGTCCTATAAATAGAGATATTAGCTGCTGTCTAGCTGAATCTGATGCCGGATCCATGGTAGTGTATTTCCGCACTGCTGTTCGTAATCTATCTAAGACTTCTGTCGGAGTTTCTGTCGGACCTTGTTTTACTTCATATAAGGCTGACCAGTTTACTGCTTTCGGGATCCCGTGTTCCAGCCCATACTGAATCCAAACACGGTATTGCTGTAACAGTCGATACTGGGTTTGATCATTAGGGTCCCACCCCGGGTCTCTAAGTGGAACATGTTGTTCCTCGGTCCCTTGTAAAGTACCTGCAGTAATTTGTGCCCTCACATGATCCCTTGCTGTTTTTAACACAATTCCTTTCTCAGTCTCTGTCATTGCCTCTAACATCAAATCCACATCTTTCCAATCCGGATCCAAATTCTTAACTATCCATTCAAATTTCTTGGCTACCCTGCTAGGATCTTCCCTGTATTCCCTTACAGTTTCTCTCCATTTGTCTATATCTTCCATTTGGAAGGGTGTTCTTATCAGGGTTGGCCCCCCCGGCCCCATCGCCTGTCTTAAAGGGGCTTGGATGATGGGTCCCGCCCTACTACGAGTCCGAGCAGTGATGGGACTTGACCTGCTAGATGGTGTTCCGTCCTCATCAGAGGACTCGTCCCGGTCTGCGCGGGCGGGGGTTCCCGCAGCCGACCCAGCATCAGGGAGAGGGGGGGGTGACACAAAATCCTCCATACGCTCCTCTAATTTCTTCCGATTCCCTTTTGTTTTTAGACACCTTTGCCCTATGCTGCACGCAGAACAACACCGCTTAAGTTTTCCCGGCTCTTTCTTTCTATCCCTTTTCAATGCCAACACAAGGGGATCCTGCGGGGCTAGATTTATACCACTTTCTTTTTGCCACTCGGGGTGATTTCGCAAAGTGAAAAACATATCGGCATATGAGACCTCATCCCATTTTCCTTCTCTTCTCAAGAACAACATTAGCTGTAGCAAAGTATTATAATCCAGGGTCCCATTCTCAGGCCACTTTGCCTCCTCATCTAACTTGTATAACGGCCACCATTGATTACAATACTATAACTAACGTCCTTTTATTCACTCTACCTCCTGGGGGTCCCCCTATCTCCTTCCAATGTTGCAAAATACAGCCCAAGGGGCTCTTCTTCAGAATCTCTTTGCTCTGTGAAGTTCCCATTATGCAGCACGTCCACCTCTTTGTTCCCCAATCAATGTACAGCAAACCCTAACAAACAAACCTAAACAAATCCTTCTAACGCCGTTAGCTCTAATTACTTAACCAAAATTCTATACTTTAAGCTAAGAGAAATAAGTACTTAACCGCGATTTTACACCAGAACGTTATACACACTTATAACAAAACAACTATTATAATTATCACTAGTAGTATTCCGTCGATAACAACAATGGGATAATTACTTTAAAATAAACATTCACTGTTTTCTTACGCTTTGTTCTTTACCGGCTGCTTCCCTCGCGGGAGAACAGAACCGCAGGTCAAAACTCCACACTCACCCTTGTTTATATGTCTCATTCACACAGAGGCCTCACACACAGTCACACAATTTTAACCCGGAGTTACTGCAATCCGAACCAACAGCTTTCCAGGCTAGCCAGTACTTGGTAAGTGATATATTGAGACGTTTGCATATTCAGGTCAGGGCTGTGGCAGGCGCTTGGCAAAGACCCCCTAGGATACGTTTGAAGTTTAAGGTTGCATGGGAAGCAAGCAGCCCCAGTCTCTGTGCATCTGTGAGGACAGTGCCATGGGCAGATGAGGCTGAGAAACAGCTTTCAAGGCTAGTCCCTTCTGGGTGCGATCTATCTGGAGATGTTCGCATTTTCAGTGTAGGTCTGCTGGAGGCACCAGACAGGGACACCGTGGCTACGTTTGAAGACTGAGGTGGCAAGGCAAGCAATCAGCCCCAGTCTCTGTGCGTCTGTGAAAGCACTGCCATAAGCAGATGAGCCTGAGCAACAGCTTTCCAGCCTAACCACTTCTGGGTGTGAGCTATCTGTAGACGTTTGGACCTTCTGTGCAGGGCTGCTAGAGGCACCCGGCAGGGACACCAGGGCTACATTTGAAGTTTGAGTTGGCAAGGAAAGTAAGCATCCGCAGTCTCTGTGCGCCTGTGCGAGCAGTTCCATGGGCAGATGAGGCTGAGCAACACCTTTCAGGCCAGCCCATTCTTGGTGCAAGCAATCCGGAGACGTTCGCATTTTTGGTGCAGGGCTGCTTTAGGCATCCGTCAGGGACGCCCGGGTTTTGTTTAAAGTTTAATGTGGCAAGGCAAGAGAGCAGCGCAGTCTCTCTGTGAACCTGTGTGAGCAGTGCCATGGGCAGATGAGGCTGCACAACAGCTTTCCAGGCTAGCCCCTTCTTGGTGCGACCTATCTGGACATGGTCGCATTTTTGGTGCAGTGCTGATAGAGGCACCCAGCAGGAACCCCTGGGCTATGTTTGAAGTTTGAGGTGGCAAGGCAAGCAAGCAGACCCAGTCTCTCTCTGCATCTGTGCAAGCAGTGCCATGGCCAGATGAGGCTGAGAAACAGCTTTCCCGGCTCGACACTTCTGGGTGCGAGATACCTTGAGACGTTTACATATTCAGGTCAGTGTTGTTAGAGGCAACCAGCAGGGACCCCTGGGCTATGACTGAAGTTTGAGGTGGCAAGGCAAGCAAGCAGCCCCACTCTCTCAGTGCGCCTGTGTGAGCAGTGCCATGGGCAGATGAGGCTGAGCAACAGCTTTCCAGGCTAGCCCCTTCTTGGTAACAGATATCTCGAGACATTCGCATATTAAGGTTAGGGCCGTGGGAGGGTTCGGGCAAGGACCCCCAAGGCTATGTTTGAAGTTTCAGGTGGCAAGGCAAGCAAGCAGCCCAGTCTCTGTGCGTCTGTGCGGTCACTGCCATGGGCAGATGAGGCTGAGCAACAGCTTTCCAGGCTAGCCGTTTCTGGGTGCGAGCTGTCTGGAGACGTACGCATATTCGTTGCAGTACTGCTGGAGACACCCGTCAGGGAACCACTGGTTACGTTTGAAGTTGGAGGTGGCAAGGCAAGCAAGCAGCCCCAGTCTCTGGGCACCTGTGTGAGCAGTGCCAAGGGTAGATGAGGCTGAGCAACAAATTGCCAGGTTAGCCCCTTTTTGGTAAGAGACATGCTGAGACGTTCGCTTATTAAGGTCAGGGCTGTGGGAGGCACCCGTCAAGAGAGCCTTTGGTTACGTTTGAAGATTGAGGCGCCAAGGCAAGCAAGCAGCCCCAGTCTCTGAGCACCTGTGCGAGCAGTGCCATGGGCACATGACGCTGAGCAACAGCTTTCCAGGATAACCGCTTCTTAGTAAGAAATATCCTGAGACGTTCGCATATTAAGGTTAGGGCAGTGGATGGGGCCCGGCAAAGACCCCCAAGGCTATGTTTGAAGTTTCAGGTGGCAAGTCAAGCAAGCAGCCCAGTCTCTGTGCGTCTGTGCGGTCAGTGCCATGGGCAGATTAGGCTGAGCAACAACTTTCCAGGCTAGCCCCTTCTTGGTAAGAGACATCCTGAGACGTTCGCATATTCATTGCAGGTCTGGTGGAGACACTCGTCAGGGAACCACTGGTTACATTTGAAGATTGAGGTGGCAAGGCAAGCAAGCAGCCCCAGTCTCTATGCGCCTGTGTGAGCAGTGCCATGGGCACATGAGGCTGAGCAACAGCTTTCCAGGCTAGCCCCTTCTTGGTACGAGATATCCTGAGAAGTTCGTATGTTAAGGTCAGGGCTGTGGGAGGCACCCGTCAGGGACCCTTTGGTTACGTTTGAATATTGAGATGGCAAGGCAAGCAAGCAGCCCCAGTCTCTGAGCACCTGTGCAAGCAGTGCCATGGGCAGATGAGGCTGAGCAACAGCTTTCCAGGCTAGGCCCTTTTTGGTACGAGATAACCCAAGGCGTTCGCATTTTCAGTGCAGGGCTGCAGGAAAGACCGGGTAGGGAGCCTAGGGATACGTTTAAAGTTTGAGGTGGCATGGCAAGCAAGCAGCCCCAGTCTCTGTGCCTCTGTGCAAGCAGTGCCATGGGCAGATGAGGCTGAGCAACAGCCTTCGAGGCTAACCCCTTCTTGGTAACAGATAACCCGAGGCGTTCGCATTTTCAGTGCAGGACTGCTGGAGGGATCGGGCAGGGAGCCCCGAGATATGTTTGAAGTTTTAGGTGGCAAGGCAAGCAAGCAGCCCCAGTCTCTGAGCACCTGTGCGAGCAGTGCCATTAGCGGTTGAGGCTGAGTAACAGCTCTCCAGGCTAGCGCGTTCTGGGTGCAAGCTATCTGGAGACGTTCGCATATACTTTGCAGGGCTGCTGGAGGCACCCGTCAGGGACCTCCTCTTTATGTTTCAAGACTGCGGTGGCAAGACAAGCAAGCAGCCCCAGAATTTGGGCACTTGTGCAAGTAGTGTCAAGGGCAGATGAGGATGAACAACAGCTTTCCAGGCTAGCCCCTTCTTGGTAAGAGATATCCAGAGACGCGCGCATATTCGGGTCAGGGATGTGGCAGGTGCCTGACAAAGACCCGCTGGATACATTTGAAGTTTAAGGTGGCAAAGGAATCAAGATACACCAGTCTCTGTGCGCCTGTGAGACCAGTGCCATAGGCAAATGAGGCTGAGCAACAGCTTTCCATGCTAGCACCTTCTGGGTGGAAGCTATCTGGAGAAGTTCGCCTATTCAGGTCACGGCTGCTGGAGGCAACCGGCAGGGTCTCCCTAGTTACGTTTGAAGTTTGAGGTGGCAAGGCAAGCAAGCAGCCCCAGTGTCTGTACGTCTGTGCGAGTAGTGCCATGGGCAGTTGAGGTTGAGCAACACCTTTCAAGGCTAGTCCCTTTTTGGTAAGAGATATAGTGAGACGCGCGCATATTCGGGTCAGGTCTGTGGGAGGTGCCCGGCAACGACCCCCTAGGTTGGGTTTGAAGTTTGAGGTGGCAAGGCAAGCAAGCAGCCCCAGTCTCTGTGCGCCTGCGCGAGAAGTGCCATGGGCAGATGAGGCTGAGCAACAGCTTTCCATGCTAGCGTCTTCTTGGTAAGAGATATATCGAGACGTTCGCATTTTCAGTGCAGGGCTACTGGAGGCAACCCGGCAGGGACCCCAGGGCGACGTTTGAAGTTTAAGGTGGCAAGGCAAGCAAGCAGGCCCAGTCTCTGTGCGCCTGTGCGAGCAGTGCCATGGGCAGATGAGGCTGGGCAACAGCTTTTCAGACTAGCCCCTTGTGGGTTCAAGATATCTGGAAACGCTCGCATATTCGGGTCAGGGTTGCGGCAGACACCCGAAAAAAAACTCTTAGGCTTCTTTTGAAGTTTGAGGTGGCAAGGCAACCAAGAAACCCAAGTCTCTGTGCGCCCGTGCGAGTAGTGCCATGGGCAGATGAGGCTGAGCAACAGCTTTCCAGGTTAGCCCCTTCTTGGTAAGAGATATCCTGAGACGTTTGCATATTAAGGACAAGGGTGTGGGAGGCACCCGTCAGGGACCCTTTGGTTACGTTTGAAGATTGAGGTGGCAAGGCAATCAAGCAGCCGCAGTGTCTGGGCGCCTGTGCAAGCAGTGCCAAGGGCAGACGAGGCTGAACAAAAGCTTTCCAGGCTAGCCCCTTCTTGATACGACATATCCTGAGACGTTCGCATATTAAGGTCAGGACTGTGGGAGCCACCAGTCAGGGACCCTTTGGATAGGTTTGAAGATTGAGGTGGCAAGGCAAGCAAGCAGCCCCAGTCTCTGTGCATCTGTGAGAGCAGTGCCATGGGCAGATGAGGCTGAGCAACAGCTTTCCAGGCTAGCCTGTTTGGTTGCGAGCTCTCTGGAGTCGTTCGCATATTCGGTGCATGGCTGCTGCAGGCACCCGGAAGAGACCCTCGGGCTATGATTGAAAATTGAGGTGGCAAGGCAAGCAAGCAGCCCCAGTCTCTGGGCGCCTGTGCGAGCAGTGCCATGCGCAGATGAGGCTGAGCAACAGCGTTCCAGGCTAGCCCGTTTGGTTGCGAGCTCTCTGGAGACGTTCGCATATTCGGTGCACGGCTGCTGGAGGCTCCCCTCAGGGACCCTTTGGTTACGTTTGAATATTGAGATGGCAAGGCAAGCAAGCAGCCCCAGTCTCTGAGCACCTGTGCAAGCAGTGCCATGAGCAGATGAGGCTGAGCAAAAGCTTTCCAAGCTAGGCCCTTCTGGGTGGAATCTATCTGGAGATGTTCGCATTTTTGGTGCAGGTCTGCTGGAGGCACCCGGCAGGGATCCCCAAGGTACGTTTGAAGTTTGAGGTGGCATGGCAAGCAAGCAGCCCCAGTCTCTGTGCACCTGTGCGAGCAGTGCCATGGGCAGATGAGGCTGAGCAGCAGCTTTCCAGGCTAGCCCCTTTTTGGTACGAGATATCCTGAGACGTTCGCATTTTCGGTGCAGGGCTACCGGAGGCAACCAGGAAGGGACCCCAGGGATACGTTTGAAGTTTGAGGTGGCAAGGCAAGCAAGCAGCCCCAGTCTCTGTGCGCCTGTGCGAGCAGTGCCATGGGCAGATGAGACTGAGAAAGAGATTTCCAGGCTAGACCCTTCTGGGTGCAACCTATCTGAAGACATTCTACCTTTTGGGGCAGGGGTGCTTGAGGTGCCCGGCAGAGACCCCCGGGATATTTGAAGTTTGAGGTGGAAAGGTAAGCAAGCATTCTCAGTCTCTCTGCACCTGTGCGAGCAGTGCCATGGGCAGATTAGGCTGAACAACAGCTTTCCAGGCGAGCCCCTTCTTGGCATAAGATATGTTGAGTAGCTCGCCTATTCGAGTCAGGATTGCAACAGGTGCCTGTAAAAAACCACCTCGGTTACATTTCAAGTCTGAGGTGGCAAGGCAAGCAAGCAGCCCCAGTCTCAGGGGCCTGTGCGAGCAGTGCCTTGGGCAGAGGACTCTGAGCAACAGCTTTCCAGGCTAGCCCCTTTTTTTTACGAGATATCGTGAGACGTTCGCATTCTCGGTGCAGGGCTACAAGAGGCAACCCGGAAGGGACCCCTACGCTACATTTGAATTTTGGGGTGGCAAGGCAAGCAAGCATTCTCAGTCTCTGTGCGCCTGTGTGAGCAGTGCCATGGGCAGAGGAGGCTGAGCAACAGCTTTCCAGGCTAGCCCTTTCGTGACATAAGCTCTGTTGAGACGCTCGCATATTGGGGTCAGTATTGCGGCAGGCGCCTGTAAAAAACCTCCTAGGATACGTTTGAAGTTTGAGGTGGCAAGGCAAGAGAGCAGCCTCAGTCTCTGTGCGCCTGTACGAGCAGTGCCATGGGCAGATAAGGCTGAGCCAAAGCTTTGCAGTCTAGCCCATTCTTGGTAAGAGATATCTTGAGACGTTCGCATATTTAGGTCCGTGCTGCAGTAGGCGCCCGGCAAGGACTCCCTAGGCTGCGATTAATGTTTGAGGTGGCAAGTCACGCAAGCAGCCGCAGTCTCTGTGCACCTGTGCAAGCAGTGCCATGGGCACATGAGGCTGAGCAACAGCTTTCCAGACCAGCCCCTTCTGGGTGCGAGCAATCTGGAGACGTTCACACCTTCGGTGCAGGGCCGCTGGAGGCACCCAGCAGGGATCCCCTAGGTTACATTTGAATTTTGAGGAGGCAAGGCAAGCAAGCAGCCCCAGTCTGTGGGCGCCTGTGAAACCAGTGGCATGGGCAGATGAGGCTGAGCAACAGCTTTCCAGGCTAGCCTTATCTGGGTGAGAGCTATCTGAAGACATTCTACCTTCAGGGACAGGGCTGATGGAGGTGCCCAGTAGGGACCCCCGGGAATTTTGAAGTTTGAAGTGGCAAGGTAAGCAAGCATTCTCAGTCTCTCTGCACCTGTACGAGCAGTGCCATGGGCAGATGAGGCTGAGCAACAGCTTTCAAGGCTAGACAATTTTTATTCGAGATATCCTGAGGCGTTCGCATATTCGGGTCAGGTCTGTGGGAGGTGCCCAACAACGACCCCCTCGGCTAGGTTTGAAGTCTGCTGTGGCAAGGCAAGCAAGCAGCCCCAGTCTCTGTGCGCCTGTGCGACCACTGCCATGGGCAGATGAGGCTGAGCAACAGCTTTCCAGGCTAGCCCCTGTTTGGTACGAGATATCCTGAGACGTTCACATTTTCGGTGCAGGGCTACTGGAGGCAATCCGGCAGGGACCCCTACGCTAGATGTGAATTTTGAGGTGTCAAGGCAAGCAAAAAACCCCAGTCACTCTGCGCGTGTACGAGCAGTGCCATGGGCAGATGAGGCTGAGCAACAGCTATCCAGGCTACACAATTTTGGTACGACATATCGTGAGGCGTTCGCATATTCAGGTCAGGTCTGAGGGAGGTGCCCAGCAAAGACCCCGTAGGCTAGGTTTGAAGTTTGCGGTGGCAAGGCAAGCAAGCAGCCCCAGTCTCTGTGCGCCTGTGTGAGCAGTGCCATGGGCAGAGGAGGCTGAGCAACAGCTTTCAAGGCTAGCCCCTTCATGACATAAGATATGTTGAGACGCTCGTATATTCAGGTCACAATTGCGGCAGGCGCCTGTAAAAAACCTCCTAGGCTACGTTTGAGGTTTGAGGTGGCAAGGCAAGAGAGCAGCCTCAGTCTCTGTGCGCCTGTACGAGCAGTGCCATGGGCAGATAAGGCTGAGCCAAAGCTTTGCAGTCTAGCCCATTCTTGGTAAGAGATATCTTGAGACGTTCGCATATTTAGGTCCGTGCTGCAGTAGGCGCCCGGCAAGGACTCCCTAGGCTGCGATTAATGTTTGAGGTGGCAAGTCACGCAAGCAGCCGCAGTCTCTGTGCACCTGTGCAAGCAGTGCCATGGGCACATGAGGCTGAGCAACAGCTTTCCAGACCAGCCCCTTCTGGGTGCGAGCAATCTGGAGACGTTCACACCTTCGGTGCAGGGCCGCTGGAGGCACCCAGCAGGGATCCCCTAGGTTACATTTGAATTTTGAGGAGGCAAGGCAAGCAAGCAGCCCCAGTCTGTGGGCGCCTGTGAAACCAGTGGCATGGGCAGATGAGGCTGAGCAACAGCTTTCCAGGCTAGCCTTATCTGGGTGAGAGCTATCTGAAGACATTCTACCTTCAGGGACAGGGCTGATGGAGGTGCCCAGTAGGGACCCCCGGGAATTTTGAAGTTTGAAGTGGCAAGGTAAGCAAGCATTCTCAGTCTCTCTGCACCTGTACGAGCAGTGCCATGGGCAGATGAGGCTGAGCAACAGCTTTCAAGGCTAGACAATTTTTATTCGAGATATCCTGAGGCGTTCGCATATTCGGGTCAGGTCTGTGGGAGGTGCCCAACAACGACCCCCTCGGCTAGGTTTGAAGTCTGCTGTGGCAAGGCAAGCAAGCAGCCCCAGTCTCTGTGCGCCTGTGCGACCACTGCCATGGGCAGATGAGGCTGAGCAACAGCTTTCCAGGCTAGCCCCTGTTTGGTACGAGATATCCTGAGACGTTCACATTTTCGGTGCAGGGCTACTGGAGGCAATCCGGCAGGGACCCCTACGCTAGATGTGAATTTTGAGGTGTCAAGGCAAGCAAAAAACCCCAGTCACTCTGCGCGTGTACGAGCAGTGCCATGGGCAGATGAGGCTGAGCAACAGCTATCCAGGCTACACAATTTTGGTACGACATATCGTGAGGCGTTCGCATATTCAGGTCAGGTCTGAGGGAGGTGCCCAGCAAAGACCCCGTAGGCTAGGTTTGAAGTTTGCGGTGGCAAGGCAAGCAAGCAGCCCCAGTCTCTGTGCGCCTGTGTGAGCAGTGCCATGGGCAGATGAGGCTGAGCAACAGCTTTCAAGGCTAGCCCCTTCATGACATAAGATATGTTGAGACGCTCGTATATTCAGGTCACAATTGCGGCAGGCGCCTGTAAAAAACCTCCTAGGCTACGTTTGAAGTTTGAGGTGGCAAGGCAAGCAAGCAACCCCAGTCTCTGTGCACCTGTGTGAGCGGTGCCGTGGGCAGATGAGGCTGAGCAACAACTTTCGAGGCTAGCCCCTTTTTGGTACGAGATATCCTGAGACGTTCGCATTTTCGGTGCAGGGCTACCGGAGGCAACCAGGAAGGGACCCCAGGGATACGTTTGAAGTTTGAGGTGGCAAGGCAAGCAACCAGCCCCAGTCTCTGTGCGCCTGTGCGAGCAGTGCCATGGGCAGATAAGACTGAGAAACAGATTTCCAGGCTAGACCCTTCTGGGTGCAACCTATCTGAAGACATTCTACCTTTTGGGGCAGGGGTGCTGGAGGTGCCCGGCAGAGACCCCCGGGATATTTGAAGTTTGAGATGGAAAGGTAAGCAAGCATTCTCAGTCTCTCTGCACCTGTGCGAGCAACGCCATGGCCAGATGAGGCTGAACAACAGCTTTCCAGGCGAGCCCCTTCTTGGCATAAGATATGTTGAGTAGCTCGCCTATTCGAGTCAGGATTGCAACAGGTGCCTGTAAAAAACCACCTCGGTTACATTTCAAGTCTGAGGTGGCAAGGCAAGCAAGCAGCCCCAGTCTCAGGGGCCTGTGTGAGCAGTGCCATGGGCAGAGGAGGCTGAGCAACAGCTTTCCAGGCTAGCCCCTTTTTTTTACGAGATATCCTGAGACGTTCGCATTCTCGGTGCAGGGCTACAAGAGGCAACCCGGCAGGGACCCCTACGCTACATTTGAATTTTGGGGTGGCAAGGCAAGCAAGCATTCTCAGTCTCTGTGCGCCTGTGTGAGCAGTGCCATGGGCAGAGGAGGCTGAGCAACAGCTTTCCAGGCTAGCCCCTTCGTGACATAAGCTCTGTTGAGACGCTCACATATTGGGGTCAGTATTGCGGCAGGCGCCTGTAAAAAACCTCCTAGGATACGTTTGAAGTTTGAGGTGGCAAGGCAAGAGAGCAGCCTCAGTCTCTGTGCGCCTGTACGAGCAGTGCCATGGGCAGATAAGGCTGAGCCAAAACTTTGCAGTCTAGCCCATTCTTGGTAAGAGATATCTTGAGACGTTCGCATATTTAGGTCCGTGCTGCAGTAGGCGCCCGGCAAGGACTCCCTAGGCTGCGATTAATGTTTGAGGTGGCAAGTCACGCAAGCAGCCGCAGTCTCTGTGCACCTGTGCAAGCAGTGCCATGGGCACATGAGGCTGAGCAACAGCTTTCCAGACCAGCCCCTTCTGGGTGCGAGCAATCTGGAGACGTTCACACCTTCGGTGCAGGGCCGCTGGAGGCACCCAGCAGGGATCCCCTAGGTTACATTTGAATTTTGAGGAGGCAAGGCAAGCAAGCAGCCCCAGTCTGTGGGCGCCTGTGAAACCAGTGGCATGGGCAGATGAGGCTGAGCAACAGCTTTCCAGGCTAGCCTTATCTGGGTGAGAGCTATCTGAAGACATTCTACCTTCAGGGACAGGGCTGATGGAGGTGCCCAGTAGGGACCCCCGGGAATTTTGAAGTTTGAAGTGGCAAGGTAAGCAAGCATTCTCAGTCTCTCTGCACCTGTACGAGCAGTGCCATGGGCAGATGAGGCTGAGCAACAGCTTTCAAGGCTAGACAATTTTTATTCGAGATATCCTGAGGCGTTCGCATATTCGGGTCAGGTCTGTGGGAGGTGCCCAACAACGACCCCCTCGGCTAGGTTTGAAGTCTGCTGTGGCAAGGCAAGCAAGCAGCCCCAGTCTCTGTGCGCCTGTGCGACCACTGCCATGGGCAGATGAGGCTGAGCAACAGCTTTCCAGGCTAGCCCCTGTTTGGTACGAGATATCCTGAGACGTTCACATTTTCGGTGCAGGGCTACTGGAGGCAATCCGGCAGGGACCCCTACGCTAGATGTGAATTTTGAGGTGTCAAGGCAAGCAAAAAACCCCAGTCACTCTGCGCGTGTACGAGCAGTGCCATGGGCAGATGAGGCTGAGCAACAGCTATCCAGGCTACACAATTTTGGTACGACATATCGTGAGGCGTTCGCATATTCAGGTCAGGTCTGAGGGAGGTGCCCAGCAAAGACCCCGTAGGCTAGGTTTGAAGTTTGCGGTGGCAAGGCAAGCAAGCAGCCCCAGACTCTGTGCGTGTGTGTGAGCAGTGCCATGGGCAGATGAGGCTGAGCAACAGCTTTCCAGGCTAGCCCCTTCTGGCTGCCAGCTATCTGCAGACGTTCGCACTTTCGGAGCAGGGCTGCGAAAGGAGCCGGGCTGGGACACCAACTTTCCCAGGCTACGTTTGAAGTTTGAGATGGCAAGGCAAGCAAGCAGCCCCAGTCTCTGGGCACCTGTGTGAGCAGTGCCATGAGCAGATGGGGCTGGGAAACAGCTTTCCAGCCTAGCCCCTTCTATGTTCGAGCTATCTGGAGACGTTCACACCTTCGGTACAGGGCTGCTGAACGCACCCGGCAGGGACCCCTAGGCTACGTTTGAATTTTGAGGTGTCAAGGCAAGCAAGCAGCTTCATTGTCTGTGCGCCTGTGCCAGCAGTGCCATGGGCAGATGAGGCTGAGCAACAGTTTTCCAGGCTAGCCCCTTCTGGGTGCGAGCTATCTGGAGACGTTCTCATATTTGGGCCAGGGGTGCTGGAGGCACCCGGAAGGGACACCCGGGCTATGTTTGAAGTTTGAGGTGGCAAGGCAAGCCAGAAGCCCCAGTCTCTGTGTGCGCTTGTGCGAGCAGTGCCATGGGCAGATGAGGCTGAGCAACAGCTGTCCAGGCTAGCCCCTTCTTGGTAAGAGATATCCTGAGACGCTCGCATATTTGGGACAGGGACCGTCAGGCAACCGGCAAAGACCCCCCTAGGGTACGTTTGAAGTTTGAGGTGGCAAGGCAAGCAAGCAGACCCAGTCTCTCTGCGCCTGTGCGAGCAGTGCCATGGGCAGATGAGGCTGAGCAACAGGTTTCAAGGCTAGTCCCTTCTGGGTGCGAGCTATTGGGAGATGTTCGCATTTTCAGTGCAGGTCTGCTGGAGGCACCCGGCAGGGATTCCTGGGCTATGTTTGAAAATTTATGTGGCAAGGTAAGCAAGTGTTGGCGTTGGTTACAGATCCGTTGTAACGATGTGACCCCAATATGAGTATCATCGTTCACCTTTATTATTCAGCAAAATCAATGTTTATATAGCAAAGCTGTTACAGCATCTGAATGATTAAACCTCCAATCCACATATAGGCAAAACTACTGCAACTCGTTGTGATTGGTGCAGAGCTGCATCTCGAAGTGAAAACAGTGCTGTGGCAGGAAACAACAGCGTGGCAGGAAGGAAGTGCCAGTGTGGCAGGAAACGGTGACGTTCCCCCTGCTCCAGTGTCCCGAGCTCGTCGCTCTGCCTTCCCAGCAGGGTTCCGTGTCAGCCGCTCCCAAGGCTCACTTCCAGATCGGAACCTGGGTTTCTCAACGCACCAAGCTATGTCCCCTCTCGTCCAGACAGGACTCCACAAGCAAGCAGCCCCAGTCTCTGTGCGCCTGTGCGAGCAGTACCATGGGTAGATGAGGCTGACCAACATCTTTCCAGGCTAGCCCCTTCTGGGTAAGAGTTATCCTGAGACGCTCGCATATTGGGGACAGGGGTGCGGTGGGCGCCCAGCAAAGAACCCCTAGGCCACGTTTGAAGTTTGAGGTGGCAAGGCAAGCAAGCAGCCCCCGTCTCTCTGTGCGCCTGTGCGAGCAGTGCCATGGGCAGATGAGGCTGAGCAACAGCTTTCCAAGCTAGCACATTCTTGGTAAGAGATATCCTGAGATGTTTGCGTATTCAGGTCAGGGCTGTTGCAGGCGCCCGCAGAGACCACCTAGGCTACGTTAGAAGTTTGAGGTAGCAAGGGAAGCAAGCAGCCCCAGTCTCTGTGCGCCTGTGCGAGCAGTGCCATGGGCAGATGAGACTGAGAAACAGATTTCCAGGCTAGCCCATTCTGGGTGCGAGCTATCCAGAGACGTTAGCATTTTCGCTGCAGGGCTTCTGGAGGCACCCGGCAGGGACGCCCGGGATTTGTTTGAAGTTTGAGGCGGAAAGGCAAGCAAGCAGCCCCAGTCTCTGTGCATCTGTGCGAGCAGTTGCATGGGTAGATGAGGCCGAGCAAGAGATTTCCAGGATATCCCCTTCTTAGTAAGAGATATCCTGAGACGTTTGCATATTCGGGTCAGGGCTGCGTAAGGACCCCGCCAAGGACCCCCTAAAATACGTTTGAAGTTTGAGGTGGCAAGGCAAGCAAGCAGCTTCAGTCTCTGTGCGCCTGTGGGAGCAGGGCCATGGGCAGATGAGGCTGAGAAACACTTTTCAAGGCTAGCCCCTTCTGGGTGCGATCTATCTGGAGATGTTCGCATCTTCAGTGCAGGTCTGCTGGAGGCACCCGGCGGATCCCCTGGCTACGTTTGAAAATTGAGGTGGCAAGGCAAGCAAGCAGCCCCCGTCTCTGTGCATCTGTGCGAGCAGTGCCATGGGCAGATGAGGCTGAGTAACAGCTTTCCAGGCTAGCCCCTTCCTGGGAAATGATACTCTGAGACGTTCGCATATTCAGGTCAGGACTGCTGGAGGTGTCTGAGAAAAACCCCCTAGGCTACGTTTGAAGTTTGATGTGGCAAGGCAAGCAAGCAACCCCAGTCTGTGTGCAACTGTGCGAGCAGTGCCATGGGCAGATGAGGCTGAGCAACAGCTTTCCAGGCTACCCCCTTCTGGCTGGAAGCTCTCTGGAGAAGTTCGCCTATTCGGGTCATGACTGCTGGAGGCAACAGGCAGGGAATTCCTGGTTACGTTTTAAGTTTGAGGTGGCAAGGCAAGCAAGCAGCCCCAGTCTCTGTGTGCCTTTGCGACCAGTGCCATGGGCAGATGAGGCTGAGCAACAGCTTTCCAGGCTAGCCCCTTCTGGGTTCGAGCTATCTGGAGACGTTTGCACCTTTGGTGCAGGGCTGCTAGAGGCACCCGGCAGGAACCCCTAGGCTACGTTGGAAGTTTGAGGTGGCAAGGTAAGTAAGAAATCCCAGTCTCTGTGCGCCTGTGTGAGCAGTGCCATGGGCAGATGAGGCTGAGCAAAAGCTTTCCAGTCTAGCCCCTTTCTGGCATAAGATATCTTGAGACGCTCGCATATTCTGGTCACGGTTGCGGTAGGCGCCCGGAAAAAACCTCTTAGGCTAGGTTTGAAGTTTGAGGTGGCAAGGCAAGCAAGCAGCCCCAGTCTCTGTGCGCCTCTGCGAGCAGTGCCATGGGCAGATGAGGCTGGGAAACAGTTTTCCAGCGTAGACCCTTCTAAGTGCGAGCTGTCTGGAGACGTTCTCATCTTCGGTGCAGGGCTGCTGCAGGAAAGCAGCAGGGACCCCTAGGCTACATTTGAATTTTGAGGTGGCAAGGCAAGCAAGCAGCCCCAGTCTCCGTGCGCCTGTGTGAGCAGTGCCATGGGCAGATGAGGCTGAGCAACAGCTTTCTGGGCTATCCCCTTCTTGGTAAGAGATATCTGAAGACATTCTACCTTTTGGGGCAGGGCTGCTGGAGGCGCCTAGTAGGAACCCTCAGGACATATGAATTTTGAGGTGGCAATTTAACCAAGCACTCTCAGTCTCTCTGCGCTTGTATGAGTAGTGCCATGGGCAGATGGGGCTGAGAAACAGCTTTCCAGGCTACACAATTTTTGTACGAGATATACTGAGGGGTTCGCATATTCACGTCAGGTCTGTGCGAGGTGCCCGGCAACGACCCCCTAGGCTAGGTTTGAAGTTTGAAGTGGCAGCACAAGCAAGCAGCCCCAGTCTCTGCGCGCCTCTGCGACCAGTGCCATGGGCAGATGAGGCTGAGAAACAGGTTTCCAGGCTAGCCCCTTCTTGGCATAAGATATCTTGAGACGCTCGCATATTCGGGTCAGGGTTGTGGCGGGCGCCCGGAAAAAACCTCCTAGGTTACGTTGGAAGTTTTAGGTGGCAAGGCTAGCAAGCAGCCCCAGTCTTTGTGTGCCTGTGCGAGCAGTGTTATGGGCAGATGAAGCTGAGCAACAGCTTTCCGGGATAGCCCATTCCTGGCGTAATATATGTTGTGACGCTCGCATATTAGGGTCAGGGTTGCGGCAGGCAACCGGAAAAAAACCCCTAGGCTGCGATTGAAGTTTTAGTTGGCAAGGCAAGCAAGCAGCCCCAGTCTCTGTGCGCCTGTGCGAGCAGTGCCATGGGCAGACGAGGCTGACCAACAGCTTTCCAGGCTAGCCTCTTCTTGGTAAGAGATATCTGGAGACGTTCACACCTTCGTAGCAGGGCTGCCTGAGGCACCCGGCAGGGACACCTAGGCTACGTTAGATGTTTGAGGTGGCAAGGCTAGCAAGCAGCCCCAGTCTCTCTGTGCCTGTGCGAGCAGTGCCATGGGCAGATGAGGCTGGGAAACAGCTTTCCAGCCTAGACCCTTCTAAGTGCGAGCTATCTGAAGACGTTCACACCTTCGATGCAGGGCTGCTGCAGGAAACCAGCAGGGACCCCTAGGCTACATTTGAATTTTGAGGTGGCAAGGCAAGCAAGATACCCCAGTCTCTGTGCACCTGTGTGAGCAGTGCAATGAGCAGATGAGGCTGAGCAAAAGCTTTCCAGGATAGACCCTTCGTGGCATAAGATATCTTGAGACGCTCGCATATTCAGGTCAGCGTTGCGGCTAGCGCCCCGAAAAAACCTCATAGTCTACGTGTTAAATATGAGGTGGCAAGGCAAGCAAGCAGCCCCAGTCTCTGTACACCTGTGCGAGCAGTGGCATGGGCAGATGAGGCTGAGCAACAGCTTTCTAGGCTAGCCCCTCTGGCTGCGAGCTATCTGAAGACATTCTACCTTTTGGGGCAGTGCTGCTGGTGGCGTGTTCTGGTTCGGCTGCCGCCAGCAACAAAAGCGCCACGCGGCCCCCCCTCCCCCCGCCGGTGTGCTGAGGAGAATGGAAAGAAAGAGGCAGAAACTGGTGGGTCGGGATAAGGGCAGTTTAACAGAACAGCAAACAGAGGGAAACAGGAACAACAGAGATACAGATAAGGAGAAAACACGACAAAAACAGACCCGCTCTTTCGGACCGCACCAGCGCCGCATGCTCCCGAGCCGCGAGTGAGTTCCCGCCGCGCCGCCCCCCCCCACCGGAACCCAGCGTGACGTCACATGGTATGGAGTACCGGGCTCTGTTTGGCCAGGTGGGGTCAGCCCCCACCCCCCGGCTGTGCCCCTTCCTGAAGTCCGGTGAAAATTAACCCTGTCCTGGCCAAACCCAGGACAAGGCGCCCGGTAGGAACCCCCAGGACGTATGAATTTTGAGGTGGAAAGTTAAGCAAGCACTCTCAGTCTCTCTGCGCCTGTATGAGTAGTGCCATGGGCAGATGGGGCTGAGAAACAGCTTTCAAGGCTAGACAATTTTGGTACGAGATATCCTGAGGGATTCGCATATTCAGGTCAGGTCTGTGGGAGGTGCCCGGCAACGACCCCCTAGGCTAAGTTTGAAGTTTGAGGTGGCAAGACAAGCAAGCAGCCCCAGACTCTGCGCGCCTCTGCGACCAGTGCCATGGGCAGAGGAGGCTGAGAAACAGGTTTCCAGGCTAGACCTTTCTTGGCATAAGATATCTTGAGATGCTTACATATTCGGGTAAGGGATGCAGCAGGCTCCCGGCAAAGACCTCCTAGGTTACGTTGGAAGTTTCAGGTGGCAAGGCAAGCAAGCAGCCCCACTCTCTCTGCGCCTGTGTGAGCACTGCCATGGGCAGATGAGGCTGAGCAACAGCTTTCCAGGCTAGCACATTCTTGGCGTAATATATGTTGTGACGCTTGCATATTAGGGTAAGGGTTGCGGCAGGCAACCGGAAAAACCCCCTAGGCTGCGATTCAAGTTTGAGGTGGCAAGGCAAGCAAGCAGCCCCAGTCTCTGTGCGCCTGTGTAAGCAGTGCAATGGGCAGATGAGGCTGAGCAAATACTTTCCAGGCTAGCCCCTTCTTGGCATAAGATATATTGAGACGCTTGCATATTCGGGTAAGCGTTGCGGCAGGCGCCCCGAAAAAACCTCGTAGGCTACATGTTAAATTTGTGGTGGCACGGCAAACAAGCAGCCCCAGTCTCTGTACGTCTGAGCGAATAGTGCCATGGGCAGATGAGTCTGAGCAACAGCTTTCTAGGCTAGCCCCTTCTGGGTGCGAGCTATCTGAAGACATTCTACCTTTTGGGGCAGGGCTGCTGGAGGCGCCCGGTAGGAACTTTCAGGACGTATGAATTTTGAGGTGGCAAGTTAAGCAAGCAGTCTCAGTCTCTCTGCGCCTGTATGAGTAGTGCCATGGGCAGATGGGGCTGAGAAACAGCTTTCCAGGCTAGACAATTTTGGTACGAGATATCCTGAGGGGTTCGCATATTCAGGTCAGGTCTGTGGGAGGTGCCCGGCAACGACCCCCTAGGCTAGGTTTGAAGTTTGAGGTGGCAAGACAAGCAAGCAGCTCTAGTGTCTGCGCGCCTCTGCAACCAGTGCCACGGGCAGAGGAGGCTGACAAACAGGTTTCCAGGCTAGCCCCTTCTTGGCATAAGATATCTTGAGATGCTCACATATTCGGGTAAGGGATGCGGCAGGCGCCCGGCAGGGACCTCCTAGGTCACGTTTGAAGTTTGAGGTGGCAAGGCAAGCAAGCAGCTCCAGTGTCTGTCCGCCTGTGCGATCAGGACACGGGCAGATGAGGCTGAGCAACAGCTTTCCAGGCTAGCGCCTTCTGGGTGCGAGCTATCTGGAGACGTTCACACCTTCGGTGCAGGGCTGCTGCAGGAAACAGTCAGGGACCCCTAGGCTACGTTGGAAGTTTGAGGTGGCAAGGGTAGCAAGCAGACCCAGTCTCTGTGCACCTGTGCGAGCAGTGCCATGGGCAGATGAGACTGACCAACAGCTTTCCAGTTTAGCCCATTTTTGGTAAGAGATATCCTGAGACGTTCGAATATTTAGATTCGAGCTGCGGTAGGCGCCCGGCAATGACCGCCTAGGCTACGTATGAAGTTTGAGGTGGCAAGGCTAGCAAGCAGCCCCAGTCTCTGTGCACCTGTGCGAGCACTGCCATGGGCAGATGAGGCTGAGCAACAGATTTCCAGGATAGCCTCTTCTTGGCATAATATATGTTGAGACGCTCGCATATTAGGGTCAGGGTTGTGGAAGGCGCTCGGAAAAAACCTCCTAGGTTACGTTTGAAGTTTGAGGTGGCAAGGCAAGCAAGCAGCCCCAGTTCTGGGCACCTGTGCGAGCAGTGCAATGGGCAGATAAGGCTGGGCAAAAGCTTTCCAGTCTAGCCCCTTATTGGTAAGAGATATCTTGAGACGTTCGCATATTTAGGTCCGGGCTCCGGTAGGCGCTCGGCAAGGACCCCCTAGGATGCAATTGAAGTTTGAGGTGGCAAGGCAAGCAAGCAGCCCCAGTCTCTGTGCGCCTGTGCGAGCGGTGCCGTGGGCAGATGAGCCTGGGAAACAGCTTTCTAGGCTAGCCCCTTCAGGGTGAGAGCTATCTGAAGACATTCTACCTTTTGGGGCAGGTCTGCTGGAGGCGCCCAGTAGGAACCCCCAGGACATCTGAATTTTGAGGTGTCAAGTTAAGCAAGCACTTTCACTCTCTCTGCGCCTGTATGAGCAGTGCCATGGGCAGATGAGGCTGAGCAACAGCTTTCCAGGCTAGACAATTTTGGTACGAGATATTCTGAGGCGTTCGCATATTCAGGTCAGGTCTGTGGGAGGTGCCCGGAAACGATCCCCTAGACTAGGTTTGAAGTTTGAGGTGCCAAGGCAAGCAAGCAGCCCCAGTCTCTGCACGCCTCTGCGACGAGTGCCACGGGCAGAGGAGGGTGAGAAACAATTTTCCAGGCTAGAACTTTCTTGGCATAATATATCTTGAGACATTCACATATTCGGGTCTGGGCTGCGGCAGGCGCCCGTCAAGGACCCTCTAGGCTACGTTTGAAGTCTGAGGTGGCAAGGCAAGCAAGCCTTGCTATACCTTCGGTGCAGGGCTGCTGGAGGCATCCAGCAGGGACCCTTAGGCTACATTTGAGTTTTGAGGTGGCAAGGCAAGCAAGACACCCCAGTCTCTGTGCGCCTGTGTGAGCAGTGCAATGGGCAGATGAGGCTGAGCAAAAGCTTTCCAGACTAGCCCTTTCTTGGCATAAGATATGTTGAGACGCTCGCATATTCGGGTCAGGGTTGCGTCAGGCGCCCGTTAAAAAACCTCCTAGGCTACGTGTTAGGTTTGAGGTGGTAAGTCAAGCAAGCAGCCCCAGTCTCTGTGCGCCTGTGCGAGCAGTGCCATGGGCAGATGAGGCTGAGCAACAGCTTTCCAGACTAGCCCATTCTTGGCATAAGATATCTTGAGAGGCTCGTATATTCGGGTCAGGGTTGCGTCGGGCGCCCGGAAGAAACCTCCTTAAGCTATGTGGGAAGTTTGAGGTGTAAAGACTAGCAAGCAGCCCCAGTCTCTGTGCGCCTGTGCGAGCAGTGCCATGGGCAGATGAGGCTGTCTGTATCTGCAGAGTTTGGGGAATTATAGTCTGGGCCCTGATGCGCCAACCTAAGTATTTCCATGGAGATATTTTTTGAACCTTTTCCGGCACAATACAGAGGCCTGCCGAGTTAACGGCAGCCATGACAAGGGCTACAGCTTCCTCCATGACCTCATGGAGTTGTGCAGCCACCAGGATGTCATCCATATAGTGATACAACAAGACACTAGGCATCGTAGTTCTAACAGGGGTGAGTACTTTAGCTACGTACCACTGACAAATCGTAGGACTATTCTTCATTCCCTGTGGGAGCACAGCCCACTGGTATCTTTGCAACGGGGCTTGCATGTTGACGCTTGGAACTGAAAAGGCAAATTTAGGAGCATCGTCTGGATGCAGTGGGATATTAAAAAAGCAGTCTTTGAGGTCAATAACAGTCAAGTGCCAATCTCGAGGGATCATAGTAGGGGATGGGAGTCCTGGTTGAAGGGCTCCCATATCTTCCATAGCGTCATTAATTTTTCTAAGGTCATGGAGTAAGCGCCACTTGCCAGTTTGTTTTTTGATGACAAAGACAGGTGAATTCCAAGGGCTAGTGGAGGGCACGATGTGCCCTTTTGTCATCTTCTCCGTGACTAATTCCTGGAGGGCGCGAAGCTTTTCCAGAGGTAGGGGCCATTGATCTACCCAAATAGGGTCTTCGGTTTTCCAGGTTAATTTCAGGGTGTCGCTGCCCCGTGCTCCGCGATCGGTTTCCCTGTATCGGTTGACCCTGGAAATCATACTTAGACCGACATTGATTAGCATAATGACGTCCTTTTTGGCATCTAGGGCAGACCCCAGGGGCCTGGGGCCTGGTACCAGCATTGGTAGCCAAACAGTTCTTTTTCAAATGACCTGGTTTGCCGCAACCATAACAATTCCCGGGCCCCCCAGAGCTGTGCATGGCCGCGAAAGCAGCAGCCATGGCTTCAAATTCATGATCCATAGTGCCAATTCTATTAAAAGCCTCTACCATCTCCACCAGTGTGGGGTTTGGTTTTGGGAGAGATTTCAGTAACTTTTTACAATCCACATTAGCATTTTCTACAGCCAATTTTAACAACAAAATCTCCCGCGCTTCCATATTGTCTATCTGACGCTCCAGGGCTTGCTTCAGCCTGTCAATAAACTGCATATAAGGTTCCCGGGGGTCCTGGGTAATCGTAGTGAAGGTTTTTAGTGGTTTTTGTGAGTCAGGGACCTTAAAAAGGGCTTTTTTAGCTTTTTCACGAGTCGCCTCAAGAGCTTCCCGTGGGATATCCCGGGCTTGAGCCACCGGATCAGAATATTGACCCGTGCCAGTAAGGTGTTCTATAGTCAGCGCAGCTATAGCTGCATTGCCGTGACCCACGTAAGTCGTGAGAAGTGCCTGGAGTCCCCCCCTCCAGTGTGACTCCCACAGGGAGTACTGTGTCGGAGTCAGTAACAACTGCGCTAAAGATTTTAAATCATGCGGAGTCATAACATAAGTGTCGAAAACAGAAGACAACAAACTTGCAAAATACGGAGACGAAAGCCCGTGCTCAGTAACAGTACGACGCAGTTCACAGAATATCACAGAACAGTAGGGGTTGGAAGGGACCTCTGTGGGTCATCTAGTCCAACCCCCCTGCCGAAGCAGGGTCACCTACAGCAGGCTGCACAGGACCTTGTCCAGGCGGGTCTTGAATATCTCCAGAGAAGGCGACTCCACAACCTCCCTGGGCAGCCTGTTCCAGTGCTCCGTCACCCTCAGAGGGAAGTTCTTCTTCATGTTCAGACGGAACTTCCTGTGCTTCAGTTTGTGCCCATTGCCCCTTGTCCTGTCACTGGGCACCACTGAAAAGAGCTTGGCCCCATCCTCCTGACACCCACCCTTCAGATATTTGTAGGCATTTATAAGGTCCCCTCGCAGCCTTCTCTTCTTCAGGCTGAATAAGCCCAGTTCCCTCAACCTCTCCTCGTAGGGGAGATGCTCCAGTCCCCTCACCATCCTCGTAGCCCTCCGCTGGACTCTCTCCGGTAGCTCTTCATCTTTCTTGAACTGGGGAGCTCAGAACTGGACACAGTACTCCAGATGAGGCCTCACCAGGGCAGTGTAGAGGGGAAGGAGAACCTCCCTCGTCCTGCTGGCCACACTCTTCTTGATGCACCCCAGGATCCCATTGGCTTTCTTGGCAGCCAGGGCACACTGCTGGCTCATGGTTAACCTGTCGTCCACCAGGACACCCAGGTCCCTCTCCGCAGAGCTGCTCTCCAGCAGGTCCACCCCAAGCCTGTACTGGTGCATGAGGTTGTTCCTCCCCAGGTACAGGACCCTGCACTTGCCCTTGTTGAACCTCATCAGGTTCCTCTCTGCCCAGCTTTCCGGCCTATCCAGGTCACGCTGAATGGCAGCACAGCCTTCTGGTGTATCTACCACACCTCCCAGTTTGGCGTCGTCAGCAAACTTGCTGAGGGTACATTCTAACTCTTCATCCAGGTCGTTGATGAAGAAGTTAAACAAGACTGGGCCCAGTACTGACCCCTGGGGGACACCACTTGTCACCAGCCTCCACCAGTTCCTTAATTACCGAGAAAGATAAAGCCTCTCACTGAGCCCCCCGACCCTGATAGATCACGGGGGCTACAATTGTTTTAGCGATTTCTAACTCCCCCTCCTTCAAGGCTTGGCGTTTTATATTAGCCCACACATCGCACGGGTTAGGGGGGTAGAGATCCGGTTATTTTTCAGGATCCACCGGACCCGGGTCAAAAGGATCCCCCCCTGGGGGGTATCCTGCAGCACACACTCTTAAGGGTTTGTTCTCCGGCAGCACCGGAGGCGCCGTGAGAGAGTTCTCCTCCTCCCCTGCTTTGTCTTTATGATTTTTCTCTTGCGCTTTTAAAGTCTCAAAAACACTCCTCCACCAGGGGAGCATACGCTGGGCTTCGGCGTTCCCTGTCGTTGCCGCGTCCCATAGTTTCACCCCCACATCGTCCCAAAGTTCCCGCGTAAAGATAGTAGATGCAGTTACAGTGGGCATCTTCACCTGTACCCATTTAAGTATCAGTTTGAGATCGTGCCCAGAAATATTCTTTCCATGTCTTTTAAGGAGTGCTTTCATAAGCTTATATACGTCTCTCTCTGGGGAAGACGTCTGACTTCCCATGTTTCCCACAGCTCACCTCTCAGCTCCGGAGGGATTGTTAAAGCCGGCTCCTGCTTCTTTTCAGCAGCTCATTCAACGTCCTGTGGGACTCGCAACATGCCACGCAGATAGGTGGTTTTTCTCCGAATCACATCGGGGTCACCAATTTGCCGCGACTGAGAGACGGGACACCACTTGACGCAAGCGGGATGATCGTTTTATTGTCCTTACACACATACATTTATACAGATCAGAAGGTAGCGTGTTTTAAACTGATTGGTTAAGTTTCAAACTAGGCACCTATTGATTCAACTACATCAGCAGCAAAAGGAAGGCTAGGGACAATGTGGGGCCGCTGCTGAATGAGGCGGGTGTCCTGGTGACGGAGGATGCGGAGAAGGCAGAGCTACTGAATGCCTTCTTTGCTTCAGTCTTCAGTGCTAAGACTGGCCCTCAGGAATCCCAGGCCCCGGAGGTAAGAGAAGAAGCCTGCAGAGAGGATGACTTTCCCTTGGTTGAGGAGGACTGTGTGAGGGATCGCTTAAGCGATCTGGATGTCCACAAATCCATGGGCCCCGATGGAATGCACCCACGAGTGCTGAGAGAGCTGGCGGATGTCATTGCTGAGCCACTCTCCATCATCTTTGAGAGGTCCTGGAGGACTGGAGAGGTGCCCGAGGACTGGAGAAAGGCCAATGTCACTCCAATCTTCAAAAAGGGCAAGAAGGAGGACCCAGGGAACTACAGGCCGGTCAGCCTCACCTCCATCCCGGGAAAGGTGATGGAGCAGCTTATCCTGGAGGCCATCATCAAGCAAGTGGAAGAAAAGAAGGTTATCAGGAGTAGTCAGCATGGATTCACCAAGGGGAAATCATGCCTGACCAATCTGATAGCTTTCTACGATGACATGACTGGCTGGGTAGACGAAGGGAGAGCTGTGGATGTTATCTACCTTGACTTCAGCAAGGCTTTCGACACAGTCTCCCATGATATCCTCCTGGGGAAGCTGAGGAAGTGTGGGCTGGATGAGTGGTCAGTGAAGTGGATAGAGAACTGGCTGAATGGCAGAACTCAGAGGGTTGTCATCAGCGGCGCTGAGTCTAGTTGGAGGCTGGTGACAAGTGGTGTCCCTCAGGGGTCAGTACTGGGCCCAGTCTTGTTTGACTTCTTCATCAACGACCTGGATGAAGAGTTAGAATGTACCCTCAGCAAGTTTGCTGACGACACCAAACTGGGAGGTGTGGTAGATACACCGGAAGGCTGTGCTGCCATTCAGCGTGACCTGGATAGGCTGGAGAGCTGGGCAGAGAGGAACCTGATGAGGTTCAACAAGGGCAAGTGCAGGGTCCTGCACCTGGGGAGGAACAACCTCATGCACCAGTACAGGCTTGGGGTGGACCTGCTGGAGAGCAGCTCTGCGGAGAGGGACCTGGGTGTCCTGGTGGACGACAGGTTAACTATGAGCCAGCAGTGTGCCCTGGCTGCCAAGAAGGCCAATGGGATCCTGGGGTGCATCAAGAAGAGTGTGGCCAGCAGGACGAGAGAGGTTCTCCTTCCCCTCTACACTACCCTGGTGAGGCCTCATCTGGAGTACTGTGTCCAGTTCTGGGCTCCCCAGTTCAAGAAGGATGAAGAGCTACTGGAGAGAGTCCAGCGGAGGGCTACGAGGATGGTGAGGGGACTGGAGCATCTCCCCTACGAGGAGAGGTTGAGGGAACTGGGCTTGTTCAGCCTGAAGAAGAGAAGGCTGCGAGGGGACCTTATAAATGCCTACAAATATCTGAAGGGTGGGTGTCAGGAGGATGGGGCCAAGCTCTTTTCAGTGGTGCCCAGTGACAGGACAAGGGGTAATGGGCACAAACTGAGGCACAGGAAGTTCCGTCTGAACATGAGGAGGAACTTCTTCTCTCTGAGGGTGACGGAGCACTGCAACAGGCTGCCCAGGGAGGTTGTGGAGTCTCCTTCTCTGGAGATATTCAAGACCCGCCTGGACAAGGTCCTGTGCAGCCTGCTGTAGGTGACCCTGCTTCGGCAGGGGGGTTGGACTAGATGACCCACAGAGGTCCCTTCCAACCCCTACTATTCTGTGATTCTGTGATTCTGTGATTGGTTAACACAGTTGCTAATACAGACACATTCTTTTCCTAAGCTTATCAAAACTAAGGCCATGCGGACACATTCTTTTCTTATCTTATCTAAGGCCCTGCTTCCTCCTTCAGGATGGCTCGGCACTATCTCTATTCTTCTCAGCGTCAGGATGGCTGGGCACTAACTCCCTTCTTCCCAGGGTTTATGGCCCACAAGTTCCAACACATCCTTCCTTATCAATTGCACCGCGCTGGGGGCCCTGCTGAGGCCCACAGCAAGCCCCTTCTTGGTAAGACATATCGTGAAAGGCTCGCATATTTAGGACAGGGGTGTGGCAGGCGCCTGGCAAAGACCCCCTAGGCTACGTTTGAAGTTTGAGATGGCAAGGCAAGCAAGCAGCCCCAGTCTCTGTGCGCCTGTGTGAGCAGTGCCATGGGCAGATGAGTGAGCAACAGCTTTCCAGGCTAAACCCTTCTTGGTAAGAGATATCCTGAGACATTCTCATTTTCAGTACGGGGCTGCTGGAGGCACCTGGCAGGGAGTCCTGGGCTACGTTTGAAGATTGAGGTGGCAAGGCAAGCAAGCAGCCCCATTCTCTGTGCGCCTGAGCGAGCAGTGCCATGGGCAGATTAGGCTGAGCAACAGCTTTCTAGGCTAGCCCCTTCTTGGTAAGAGATATCTAGAGACGTTCGAATTTTCGGTGAAGGGCTGCTGGAGGCTACCAGCAGGGATCCCCGACCTATGTTTGAAGATCGAGGTGGCAAGGCAAGCAAGCAGCCCCAGTCTCTGTGCGCCTGTGTGAGCAGTGCCATGGGCAGATGAGGCTGAGCAACAGATTTCCAGGCTAGCCCCTTTTCGGTAAGAGATATCATGAGACGATCGCATATTCGGGTCAGGACAGTGGCAGGCGCCTGGGTGCGAGCTATCTGGAGACGTTCGCATATTAGGGTCAGGGCTGAAGGAGGCACCCGGAAGGGATACTCGGGCTATGTTTGAAGTTTGAGGTAGCAAGGCAAGCAAACAGCCCCAGTCTCTGAGCGCCTGTGCGAGCAGTGCCATGGGCACATGAGGCTCAGCAACAGCTTTCCAGGCTAAACCCTTCTTGGCAATAGATATTCCAACATGTTCGCATTTTCGGTGCAGGGCTGCTAGAGGCCCAAAGCATGGAGTCCCGGGCTATGTTTGAAGTTTGAGGTGGCAAGGAAAGCAAGCAGCTCCAGTCTCTGTGCGTCTGTGCGACCAATGCCATGGGCAGATGAGGCTCAGCAACAGCTTTCCGGGCTAGCCCCTTCTGGGTGCGAGCTACCTGGAGACGTTTGCATTTTCGGTGCAGGGCTGCTAGAGGCACCCAGCAGGGACCCCAGGGTTATGTTTGAAGTTTGAGGATGCAAGGCAAGCAAGAAGCCTCAGTCTCTCTGTGCGCCTGTGCAAGCAGTGCCATGGGCAGATGAGGCTGAGCAACAGTTTTACAGGCTAGCCCCTTCTTGGTAAGAAATATCCTGAGACGCTCGCATATTCTGGTCAGGTGTGCGGAAGAAGCTTGGCAAGGACCCCCTAGGATATGTTTGAAGTTTGAGGTGGCAAGGCAAGTCAGCAGCCCCAGTCTCTGTGCGCCTGTGCGAGCAGTGCCATGGGCAGATGAGGCTGAGAAACTGCTTTGCAGGCTAGCCCCTTCTGGTTGCGAGCTATCTGGAGACATTCTCATATTTGGTGCAGGGCTGCTGGAGGCACCCGGAAGGGACACCCGGGCTATGTTTGAAGTTTGAGATAGCAAGGCAAGCAAGCAGCCCCAGTCTCTGTGCGCTTGTGCGAGCAGTGCCATGGGCAGATGAGGCTGAGCAACAGCTTTCCAGGCTAGCCCCTTCTTGGTAAGAGATATCCTGAGACGTTCGCATATTCAGGTCAGGGCTATGGAAGGGGCACGGCAAGGACCCCCTAGGATACGTCTGAAATTTGAGGTGGCATGTGAAGCAAGTAGCCCCAGTCTCTGTGCATCTGTGATAGCAGTGCCATGGGCAGATGAGGCTGAGAAACAGATTTCAGTCCTAGTCCTTTCTGGGTCCGATCTATCTGGATATGTTCGCATTTTCAGTGTAGGTCTGCTGGAGGCACCCGAAAGGGATCCCCGGGCTACGTTTGAAGTTTGAGGTGGCAAGGCAAGCAAGCAACCCCAGTCTCTGAGCACCTGTACAAGCAGTGCCATGAGCAGATGAGGCTGAGTAAAAGCTCTCCAGGCTGGCACGTTCTGGTTGCGAGCTATCTGCAGACGTTCGCATATTCGGTGTACGGCTGCTGGAGGCAACCGGAAGAGAAACCCGGGCTATGTTTGAAGTTTGAGGTGGCAAGGCAAGCAAGCAGCCCCAGTCTCTGCGCGCCTGTGCGAGCAGTGCCATGGGCAGACGAGGCTGAGCAACAGCTTTCCAGGCTAGCCCCTTCTTGGTAAGAGATATCCTGAGACGTTCGCATATTCAGGTCAGGGCTGTGGCAGCACCTGACAAAGACCCCTTAGGCTACGTTTGAAGTTTAAGGAGGCAAAGGAATCAAGATACAGCAGTCTCTGTGCGCCTGTGCGAGCAGTGCCATGGGCAGATGAGGCTGAGCAACAGCTTTCCAGGCTAGCCAGTTCTGGTTGCAAGCTATCTGGAGTCGTTCCTATTTTTTTTTGTGCAGGGGTGCTGGAGGGACCAAGCAGGGAGCCCCTGGATACGTTTGAAGTTTGAGGTGGCAAGGCAAGCAAGCAGCCCCAGTATCTGTGCCTCTGTGCGAGCAGTGCCGTGGGCAGATGAGGCTGAGCAACAGCTTTCCAGGCTAGCTCTTTCTGGCTGTGAGCTATCTGCAGACGTTCGCACTTTCGGAGCAGGGCTGCGAAAGGAGCCTGGCTGGGACACCAACTTTCCCAGGCTACGTTTGAAGTTTGAGGTGGCAAGACAAGCAAGCAGCCCCATTCTCTGTGCCTCTGTGCGAACAGTGCCATGGGCAGATGAGGCTGAGCAACAGCTTTCCAGGCTAGCCCCTTCTTGGTAAGAGATATCCTGAGACGTTCGCATATTCAGGTCAGGGCTATGGAAGGGGCACGGCAAGGACCCCCTAGGATACGTCTGAAATTTGAGGTGGCATGTGAAGCAAGTAGCCCCAGTCTCTGTGCATCTGTGATAGCAGTGCCATGGGCAGATGAGGCTGAGAAACAGATTTCAGTCCTAGTCCTTTCTGGGTCCGATCTATCTGGATATGTTCGCATTTTCAGTGTAGGTCTGCTGGAGGCACCCGAAAGGGATCCCCGGGCTACGTTTGAAGTTTGAGGTGGCAAGGCAAGCAAGCAGCCCCATTCTCTGTGCCTCTATGCGAACAGTGCCATGGGCAGATGAGGCTGAGCAACAGCTTTCCAGGCTAGCCCCTTCTGGCTGCCAGCTATCTGCAGACGTTCGCACTTTCGGAGCAGGGCTGCGAAAGGAGCCTGGCTGGGACACCAACTTTCCCAGGCTACGTTTGAAGTTTGAGGTGGCAAGACAAGCAAGCAGCCCCATTCTCTGTGCCTCTGTGCGAACAGTGCCATGGGCAGATGAGGCTGAGCAACAGCTTTCCAGGCTAGCCCCTTCTTGGTAAGAGATATCCTGAGACGTTCGCATATTCAGGTCAGGGCTATGGAAGGGGCACGGCAAGGACCCCCTAGGATACGTCTGAAATTTGAGGTGGCATGTGAAGCAAGTAGCCCCAGTCTCTGTGCATCTGTGATAGCAGTGCCATGGGCAGATGAGGCTGAGAAACAGATTTCAGTCCTAGTCCTTTCTGGGTCCGATCTATCTGGATATGTTCGCATTTTCAGTGTAGGTCTGCTGGAGGCACCCGAAAGGGATCCCCGGGCTACGTTTGAAGTTTGAGGTGGCAAGGCAAGCAAGCAACCCCAGTCTCTGAGCACCTGTACAAGCAGTGCCATGAGCAGATGAGGCTGAGTAAAAGCTCTCCAGGCTGGCACGTTCTGGTTGCGAGCTATCTGCAGACGTTCGCATATTCGGTGTACGGCTGCTGGAGGCAACCGGAAGAGAAACCCGGGCTATGTTTGAAGTTTGAGGTGGCAAGGCAAGCAAGCAGCCCCAGTCTCTGCGCGCCTGTGCGAGCAGTGCCATGGGCAGACGAGGCTGAGCAACAGCTTTCCAGGCTAGCCCCTTCTTGGTAAGAGATATCCTGAGACGTTCGCATATTCAGGTCAGGGCTGTGGCAGCACCTGACAAAGACCCCTTAGGCTACGTTTGAAGTTTAAGGAGGCAAAGGAATCAAGATACAGCAGTCTCTGTGCGCCTGTGCGAGCAGTGCCATGGGCAGATGAGGCTGAGCAACAGCTTTCCAGGCTAGCCAGTTCTGGTTGCAAGCTATCTGGAGTCGTTCCTATTTTTTTTTGTGCAGGGGTGCTGGAGGGACCAAGCAGGGAGCCCCTGGATACGTTTGAAGTTTGAGATGGCAAGGCAAGCAAGCAGCCCCAGTATCTGTGCCTCTGTGCGAGCAGTGCCGTGGGCAGATGAGGCTGAGCAACAGCTTTCCAGGCTAGCTCTTTCTGGCTGTGAGCTATCTGGAGACTTTTGCATATTTGGTGTACGGCTGCTGGAGGCAACCGGAAGAGAAACCCGGGCTATGTTTGAAGTTTGAGGTGGCAAGGCAAGCAAGCAGCCCCAGTCTCTGCGCGCCTGTGCGAGCAGTGCCATGGGCAGACGAGGCTGAGCAACAGCTTTCCAGGCTAGACACTTTTTGGTACGAGATATTGATGTGGGAAATTGACAGTTAGTTCGATTTTGCTGTAGCTTTAGTTTAATTTTGTTATATAACTTTGCATCTGTGTTAAGGTAAGAGTTAAACACTGTTAATTAATTTAGTTCTGCTCTTTGTAATCTTGCTAACAAGGACTGTTGTGGCTCAAATGTAGCTAAGAAGGACTGCTCGCGAGACAGACAAAGAGAAACAAGGACTGATAACCAGAACTGTGTTGTCTGTAAGAAGCAACTCTCTAGCTGATACTGGTTCTATGGTTTGGGACTCAGCCAACACAGACAACTCAGGAGTTTTTGAGCCAAAATTGAAAGCACACAGCGAGGAAGACTACGAGCCTTCATCCATAAGACCCCCACAGATGACCACCAGACAACACTGCGCAAGTGCTAAAGAGGGGTGGAGTATGATAATGAATTCCTAGAAATAATTACAACAGTTCAGCCTACTTAGATAAGCTTTGTATTAAATAGGTGCATGCTTCGTGACTCGGTGTGCAAGTTAGGAGGAGGAAACCCCTTGCACCCGGTGCCGCAATAAACATACCTGCTTTATAACTCTCTGAGTTGTGAAGTTTGATTCCGCACGTCAATTTGGCGACCAAGATGGGATCCTCTCCGTCCGGCTGCGGGATCTGCTGAGGACGGGACTCCTCCGGGCGCCCCCGAGATTTCTCGGGAGGACTCCCCTACTCACCCAGGTCACCGCGGGGACAGACAAGGACCATCTCCAGCGGACCAGGTATGTTTATACTGTAAGGGGATACCTGTAAGTCGTGAGGAGACGTCCCACACGAGGTAAAGAGCATTGGTGCTCGCCCCTGGGTTGGGGGTTTGAGGTCCCCATAAGATGGTGGTGGGGATTTGAGGTCCCCGTAAGGTGGTGGGGTAAGGCTTGTAATTCTTGTACCTCGACTAATGGTAACTTGGGTTCTCCTGACTGCGGTAGCAGGAGTTATATTTGGTATTGCCATGGTTATTGTTATATGCTGTAAAAATGCGGTACCGTGTGTTGTGTGAAGGATCATACCATCTATCACTATTATAACACCTAACAATAAGGCCTTGATGTTTGTATGAAGTGCCGGGCTAGCCCCAGAATGTATGTGTATTATTGTGCTGTTATTGTGTGTTAAAAGTGCTGGGTGAGTGATTGGGCGAGTGAGATGCAGCCTGGCTGCAAAGTGAGTGCAAAGTTCTGATCCGCAGTTTCGTGTTCTCTGCAAGGAGAGCAAGCTGGAGACTAAGGAAGCGTGTGGCAGACTGAAACAGTGTTACTTGAATCAAGTATTAACCCTTGGTGTTCCGTACATGGGGATTTTTCATGTAACTCGGTTTTTAAGTGTTTTGTTTGTGAGAAAAACGTTTGGGTACTATTTAGAGACGATTGTCAGCGTACATAATGTGGAAATTGGTCTGACTGGGACAGGATTGATTGCTCAGGTGGGCTTTAGCAAGCGATTTGAGGAAATTTAGGAAATATTAAAAATCAGTGAAATTCGGGCAATAAAAGTATAGCTACAGAATTCTTGTTATTACATGGGAAGGGACATAGGACAGAGTAGCACTGTGGTCCCTCAATGTGGAGCTCGTACTAGCTCCTGTCCACTTTGTCACTGCTGTTGCCTATTTGTTCACACTCAGTGTTCAAAGGGTTAGGAGAACATTATTTTTGTCAAATGGAAGACAGGAGCTTTATGTTAATAATTGTCTTGAATTTAGGTGTATTTGCTGTGGGGTGAGTACACCTCTGCACCTTCTGCCTTGGATAAGGTATTAGTGCTGTCGGTTTAATCAGACTGTATTCCTTAACTAGCAAGGGAGGAAGACAGGGAAAGTTCTTGCATGATACACTAGGAGAGCAAACCATTAAATGAGTAATGAGAGGTAAACAAAGTGGAGAGACAGTGAAAAAGAGCCTTTTAGGCTGTATTTTGGCTCACTGGAAGGATATAGGAGGACCACCAGGCAGGAGTGTGAACAAAAGGACCTTAATAAAGTATTGTAATCAGTGATGGCTTTGGTATAAATTAGATGATGAGGACAATAGCCCTCTAATGGAACCCTAAATTATAATACCTTGTTGCAATTGATGTTATTTTTGAGAAGAAAAAAGAAGTGGGATAAGGTTTCGTATGCAGCCCATAACTATTTCTCGGTGCTTAAAGTATAGAAGTTTGGTTAAGAGTTGGAGCTGTCGGTGTTAAAAGAATTTGTTTAAGTGCAAAGTTGGTTTGTCGTATGTTGATTGAGGGACAGAGAGGTGGACGTGGTAAATAATGGGGATTTCACAGAGCAGAGAGATACGGAAGAAAAGCCCTTTGGGCTGTATTTTGTATAAAATAAGAAAGAAGAACAAGGAAGTTGAAAGGATGTTGCTCAGCGTGTATTATAGGGCAGAGATGTACTGAGTTGGATAAAATGAAAGATCCTGGAGGGATCATGTATCTGACCTACCAGAACATTATTCATTGGGCAGTCAGCAAGTGATGCAGAAACTGAGAGCGGCAGACAGCAGGAATTTGGAAAATTTACTAGACGAAGCGTGGAGAGTGTTTAGTAACAGGGAGGAGGAGGATCAAAAGAAAGATAAGCAGATGTTGTTAGCAGCGTTACAAGAAAGTAAAAGAAGCGGATGTTAGTAGCGGTGTTACAAGACAGTGAAAGATTCAGACGTGAAGGACCTGAGAGGCCCTTGGAAAGAAACCAATGTGCGTGTTGTAGGCAGAGGGGACATTAGAAAAATGAGTGTCCAGAAAGGCAGAGCAAGAGGAAAAGAATACAGGCCCACATCAAGGAGGATTGACGGGGACCTGGGGAATCTACCCTAGCGGATCCACTGGTTGTATTAAAGCTAAGGAAACGGCAACAGAGTGTGGAGTTTTTAGTTGATACTGGAGCAACATTGTCAGTTTTAAATCAGGCATTGACACCTGTAGATGATGACTTTGTAACGGTAAGGGGAGCTACTGGCCAAAGTGAAAAGGCGTACTTTCTAAAACCTCTTGAATTCAAATTAGGGAAACAATTGGGGGTACACAAATTTTTATATATGGCTAATTCGCCAAGACCTCTATTAGGACGAGATTTATTGGAACAATTAAAGGCAGAAATAAGATTTGACAAAAGGAAAGTAGAACTCTGGGTGGGAAGTGACCAGCTAATTAAAGTTTTGAGTTTGGCCCTCATAAATAACTCTGCTGGCTCAGGAGTATCTGAGGAAGTCCAGAACCAGGTATACCCAGGAGTAAGGGCCACAGAGACACCAGGAAAAGCAAAAAATGCCTCTCCAATAATAGTCAAACTTAAGCAAGGAACATGGCCTGTAAGGATTAGAGAATATCATCTTAGAATGGAAGACAGGGAAGGAATTCAACCAGTGATCAACCGGTTCATCAAAGATGGGTTATTAATAAAGTGTGAATTAGAATATAACACTCCCATTTTATCTATTAAAAACCGGATGGTAGTTATCCAATAGTACAGGATCTCAGGGCTATCAAAAGAATTGTTAAGGATCTGCAACCTGTCGTGGCAAACCCATACACATTATTAACTAAATTGGTACCTGAATTGGCCTGGTTTACTGTCCTAGACTTGAAAGACGCCTTCTTTTGCATCCCTTTAAGTTAGAAAACCAGTTGTTGTTTGCATTTGAATGGAAAAACCCAGACTCCGGAAGGAAGACACAGCTGACATGGACTGTGTTACCCCAGGGGTTTAAAAATAGCCCCACTCTTTTTGGAAATCAATTAGCTAAAGACGTGGAACAATGGGAGCGACCCCTTGGAACAATATTACAATATGTAGATGATCTATTAATAGGCACTGAAATGAAAGAACTTTGTATAATATGGACAATCAGTCTGCTAAATTTCCTTGGACTTAACAGCTATCGAGTTTCTCCACAGAAAGCCTAAATAGGCTGACAGCAAGTAACCTACCTCGAGCATTAGAACTAGCTAAAGGCAAGAAAATTAATATCTGAACGGACTCTAAATATGCCTTTGGGGTAGTCCATGCTCATGGAGCTGTGTGGAAAGAAAGAAGACTCCTATCTACCCAAGGAAAACATATAAAACATGCCGAAGAAATTCTTAAGCTCCTGGAAGCAGTGCAGCTACCCGAGAAAGTGGCTGTCACGCATTGTAAAGTTCATCAGAAAGGAGACACCGCTCAAGAACTGTGCAACGCCATGGCGGACTGCGAGGCTAAAAGAGTAGCTGAGAAGAGTGAATTGGGGGTGCAATCTTTAGTCCCAGACGGTAAAGTACAAATTGATTGTGAACCCAAGTATTCTCAAGAAGATCAAAAATCAATTGAAGACCTAGGGGGAAAAACAGAGAAAGGTAGGTGGGCAAAGACTCCACAAGGTAAAACAATAATACTATTTGCATTGTTATGGGCCGTAGTTATGGCAGAACATAGAAAATCTCATTAGGGAACAGAGGCCCTGTATAAATATTTGAACTGGCTGATAGTCGCCCAGAATCTATACACTACTATCAAGCAGGTAACACAACAATGCGGGGTTTGTTTACAGAGTAACCCTAAGACAAGACCTAAAGCTTAGCTAGGACAAATCGGGAAAGGTAATTACCCAGGACAGCAGTGGCAAATTGATTTCTCAGAAGTGCCAAGAAAAGGGGGGTTTTGGTACCTGCTAGTCTTGACGGATACCTTTTCAGGATGACCAGAAGCATTCCCTTGTCGAACTAATAAAGCTAGGGAAGTAACCAAGGTACTGTTGCAAGAACTAATACCGAGATTTGGGGTTCCTGCGGTAATCTCGTCAGACAGAGGTTGACATTTTATTGCCAAGATCATTCAACAAGTTAGTAAACTTTTGGGAATAGATCGGCAATTACATACCCCATACAATCCAAAATCAAGCAATCAAGTAAAAAAGATGAACCACCTAATTAAACTGCAAATTGTAAAATTGGGTCAGGAGGCTAACCTGTCTTGGCCCCAATCATTGCCATTAGCATTCCTGAGAATTAGAACCAAACCCTGAACCAAAAAGGACTAAATGCTTTCGAAATAATGTACGGGAGGCCCTACATTGTACAAGCAGGAACATCAACTCAAGTTGGGGATGAAGTATTAACTAGCTATATAGTAAGTTTGCAGAAGCAGTTTCGAAAAGTAGAGGAACTGGTCTTAGGAACAAGAGCCCGAGGTCTTGATGGGCCTGTACATAATATTGAACCTGGTGACTATGTATATGTCAGATCTCTTTTAGATTCTCCACTAGAACCGAAATGGGAAGGACCGTTCCAAGTGCTGCTGACATTCCACACAGCAGTCAAGATTAAGGAGCAGACATCCTGGATCCATCATACAAGAGTGAAGAAAGCTCCTCAGCAGCAATGGAAAATAACGTCCACTGGACCCCTGAAGCTCCGCATCCAAAGACGCTAACATGGACTAACCAAGCTAAGCTAAGAACCTTTGCAATAATGTGGGTGGTAACTGTGCTGAAACCCATGAGAGTTAATACTTGGGAATGGCCTTGGTCAAAAGCCTATTTTTGATATACAGGAATTATGAGAAAAGACTTAGCGGGAATGAATCTAGCAACTGTCATCATATATGACAACAGGGAATTGCAATTACATGAATCAGAATGGAAGCATTCGATGCATAGACGGAAGGTTGATAAAAGGAAAACAATCCATATAGGTTGCAGAATCTTTAGTACTAGCAGTAGAAAAAAATTTCCCTCCTTTAACCCAAGTTACTACGAGAAGATTTTCTGAACAAAGAACAGAACCCACAATAGGTGGGGAACATTGTGCATCTGATGTTTGTTGGTTCAATTTTACTATAATTCAGTCAGTATCTGTTGTCTGTTTAAAGAGCACCGGCAGAGGAGACAGAGCGTTATCATTTAAATTTGTGTTGGACATATCACAGGAAAAGATTTCGACTACGGCTATACCTGTGCCCATCACGGTGTCAACTTCTCCTACACCCCAGAAAATGACAGCACCTTATGTATATGAAGTGGGCCCCTATATAGTTAAGCGTATGGGCAAATGGAAAATGATAGTTCATTAAAGAAAGTGGAGCTAATAATGATTCTCACATCTCAAAGGAGAAAAAGGGATACAACGGGCTTTGTGGGAACGGGTTTAATAATTTTGAACAGTATAGATTCCGAGGTGCTGGCGAATAAGTTTTCCACCATTACGCAAGATTTAAGTAGAATACAACACGTTACGATCGTCACTCTTAGCCAGAGGTAATAATCAATATCTCAAGTCAGAGGTACTACCCCAATGGGAAGGGCTAAATGAGAAACATAAGTTAAAACAGTGACAGTGTCAAATATTTTGCCAAAACCCTTAAGGAGGGTAACTTTATAGCAAAAGAATTTGCAAAAGAAGAAAGAAAAGGGGGGACGTGATGTGGGAAATAGACAGTTAGTTCGATTTTGCTATAGCTTTAATTTTGTTATATAACTTTGCATCTGTGTTAAGGTAAGAGTTAAACACTGTTAATTAATTTAGTTCTGCTCTTTGTAATCTTGCTAACAAGGACTGTTGTGGCTCAAATGTAGCTAACAAGGACTGCTCGCGAGAGAGACGAAGAGAAACAAGGACTGATAACCAGAACTGTGTTGTCTGTAAGAAGCAACTCTCCAGCTGAAACTGGTTCTGTGGTTTGGGACTCAGCCAACACAGACAACTCAGGAATTTTTGAGCCAAAACTGAAAGCACACAGCGAGGAAGACTACGAGCCTTCATCTAGAAGACCCCCACAGACGACCACCAGATGACACTGCGCAAATGCTAAAGGGGGGTGGAGTATGATAATGAATTGCTAGAAATAATTACAATAGTCCAGCCTACTTAGATAAGCTTTGTAATAAATAGGTGCATGCTTCGTGACTCGGTGTGCAAGTTAGGAGGAGCGAAACCCCTTGCACCCGGTGCCGCAATAAACATACCTGCTTTATAACTCTCTGAGTTGTGAAGTTTGATTCCGCACGTCAAGGTGGCAAGGAAAGCAAGCAGCCCCAGTCTGTCTGTGCCTGTGCGACCAGTTCCATGTCCGTATGAGGCTGAGCAACAGTTTTCCAGGCTAAACACTTCCTGGTAACAGATATCCTGAGACGTTCGCACACTCGGTGCAGGGCTGCTGGAGGCACCCGTCAGGGACCCCCTAAGCTACGTTTGAAGTTTGAGGTGGCAAGGCAAGCAAGCAGCCACAGTCTCTGTGCACCTGCGCGAGCAGTTGCATGGGCAGATGAGGCTGAACAACAGCTTTCCAGGCTAGGCCCTTCTTGGTAAGTGATATCGTGAGACGTTCGCATTTTCAGTGTAGGTGTGCTGAAGGCACCCGGCAGGGACGCCCGGGATTTGTTTGAAATTTGAGGTGGCAAGGCAAGCAAGCAGTCCCAGTCTCTGTGCGCCTGTGCGAGCAGTGCCATGGGTACATGAGGCAGAGCAACAGCTTTGCAGGCTAGACTTTTTTTGGTAAGAGATTATCTGAGATGCTCGCATATTCGGGACAAGGGTGGGCACCAGGCAAAGACTACTTAGGCTACATTTGAAGTTTGAGGTGGCAAGGGAAGCAAGATACCCCAGTCTCTGTGCACATGTGTGAGCAGTGCCATGGGCAGATGAGGCTGATCAACAACTTTCCAGGCTAGTCCCTTCTGGGTGAAGCTATCTGGAGACGTTCACGTATTCGGGTCAGGGCTGCGGGAGGCCCCCTGCAAGGATCCCCTAGGCTACGCTAGAAGTTTGAGGTGGCAAGGCAAGCAAGCAGCCCCAGTCTCTGAGCACCTGCGCGAGCAGTTGCATGGGCAGATGAGGCTGAGCAACAGCTTTCCTGGCTACCCGTTTTGGGAGCGATCGATGTGGAGACGTTCGCATAATTGTTGCAGGGCTGCTGGAGGACACCGTCAGGGCCCCCCTGGATACGTTTGAAGTTTGAGGTGGCAAGGTAAGCAAGCAGCCCCAGTCTCTGTGCACCTGTGCAAGCAGTGCCATGGGCAGATGAGGCTGAGCAACAGCTTTCCAGGCTAGTCAATACTTGGTAATAGATATTGTGAAACGTTCGCATATTCGGGTGAGGGCTGCGGGAGGCCCCCAGCAAGGACCCCCTAGGCTATTTTTGAAGTTTGAGGTGGCAAGGCAAGCAAGCAGACCCAGTCTCTGTGCCTCTGTGCGAGCAGTTCAATGGGCAGATGAGGCTGAGCAACAGCTTTCCAGGCTAGCCCTTTCTGGGTGCGAGCTATCCGGAGACCTTCGCATTTTCCGTGCAGGGCTGCTGGAGGCACCCGTTAGGGACGCCCAGGATTTGTTTGAAGTTTGAGGTGGCAAGGCAAGCAAGCAGCCCCAGTCTCTCTGTGCGCCTGTGTGAGTGTAGGCGTGGGTTACGGATCCGTTGTAACGATGTGACCCCAATATGGGTATGATCGTATACCTTTATTAGTCAGGAAAACAAGGTTTATATAGCAAAACTATTACAGCATCTGAATGGTTAAAGCCCTAATCTATATACAGGCAAAACTACTGCAACTCGTTGTGATTGGTGCAGAGCTGCATCTCGAAGTGAAAACAGTACTGTGGCAGGAAACAACAACGTGGCAGGAAGGAAGTGACAGCGTGGCAGGAAACGGTGACGTTCCCCCTGCTCCAGTGTCCCGAGCTCGTCGCTCTGCCTTCCCAGCAGGGTTCCGTGTCAGCCGCTCCCAAGGCTCACTTCCGGATCGGAACCTGGGTTGCTCAACGCACCAAGCTATGTCCCTTCTCGTCCAGCCAGGACTCCACAATTCCCCCTTTTTGTTTTTTGAGCAAGCCAGGTTTGCTTCGTCATCTTGGAGAGAGCCTTTTTAAGACAGCTAAAGCAAATACATATTATAATTCCAACAGCAAGTAACACGATACATATACGCAAAATTTCTATAATTAAACCGTTAAGCCAAGCGGGCAGATTACCAAAGAGCGAGGTGAGAAATCCATCAAAAAAAATCCCTGGTTTTGTTGTATTTGATTGGCGTGCTGGTCAAGCCATTTTAATTGCTTGCGGATGGACTTACAATGATCGGACAAGTTCATACAGCACATGCCTTCAAAATCCTCACAACCATGTCCCTGGGCCAGCAGTAAAAAATCAATTGCAAAACTGCATGTCGTAGACTACTCTGATCTTCTAGCAGGGATTGCAAGACTTTTGTGGTAACACTGGCTTGCTTCTCTGCCCAGCGTTCCGTGTTCGCCAATCTACTTCTGTAGCAGTGTTCCGTGTTCGCTACTTTCAAGGTCTATCTCCATTACCAAGCCTGGGTTGCTCAACAGCACCAAACTATGTCCCCTCTCGTCCAGCCAGGAATCCACAATTCCCCCTTTTTGTTTTTTGAGCAAGCCAGGTTTAGTTGATGAGGTTGTTGATGATGATGAGAGCTGACATAATTTTGGTCTTCAGCTTCACTTTTTCAGAGGCCCACACAAACTACAATACTAACAGATATAAGAACACAAATGCTAATTGAAGACATAGAGATGTGAAGTGCATACCATAACCTGCTAGATATAAAGAAAGATTAAATTAACTTGAGAATGATACATACTGATGGTAAATCTGTTACCTAGCATATGGGTGTAGACTGATTTACTTGTATTCAATTTTCTTGCTGGATTTACTTGTATCCAGTTTTCTTCCTGTGTGGATGGTGGGACTAAAGTACCGCTTGACCACAACATATCATTATTGTCAATGGGAGGGGATGCATCTCATCGCGTTAGGCGTCGAAATAGCAGTGTATCAATAATATGAGCTCAGTGAATTTGCACTTGGGTTATAGGTATACTTATCACATATACAAACATCCATAACATTTAGTATTGGCTATCCATATTAATTACCTAGGTTAAGATCAATGTATCTAGAACTATGACTCATTAACTATATAGGCTAAAATTAATGTACATAAAAGCATAAAGCTGCAAACATCACCACATCTATTCCCTGCTGCATCAAATGCTTCCGAAGTTTTGATAAATCAGAGTTCAAATACAACAATCTAAAGTCAAAAACCAGAAATAGTCAATACCTGCAGAACTTACCAAACCAAAAGACACAAAACAGTTACTTATTCCAGACAAATCCATTAGATCACAGAAACCAAATAAATCCACCAGATCACAGAAATACAAGCACTGTAACATAAAACCACACGTTCACGGTCGCGACCACACACACACGCAGGCACACCAAGTTTTCAGCATAAATCCAAATATTGCAAAGACAGGACTTACAATAATATTCAACATTTAACAGACAAATTCCCAAGCTTCAGTTTCAGGAAGAGTACTCTCTTTTCAATTCTGGATTAGAAAGGACGCTTTCCCTTCTCGTCAGGGATATAGCTCAATGCTGTGAAGCTTTTACTATGACTAACAAATAGGCAGCAAGAAACAATACTGGAAGAATGCCTTTACCTTATTAATGGTTCCTGCTCATAACTTTTTGGTCCAGTGATCAGAGGTTCTCCCTGAGAATCCCTCGGTGCCGGCTGGAGGTCCTGCAGTCCCTCGGACCATTGAAGTTCAAGAGCAGCGTCCTACCTGGGTACCCAAAATCTATTACTAGAAAGCAGCAAAATAATTAACTTCCTAAAACTTAATGTTGGAGTTCTAGAAAGCAGGCATTCTTTACTGCAGTACTGAACGCACAGGGAATAGCTCTACTCAAATGTGTGTACCGAAAAGACACTCTTACTAGATATTTATGCCATGTTAACATACATAATCATTACATTTCTGCAAAGTACTTCTCATTCTCCATTTCTCCCCCTTTTTTTTTTTTTTTAAATATATATATATTAATGTCTTTTGTACATGCATATTGGCACCTCTGGGCAGTTGTCAGGAGCCCTCAGGTGAAGGTTCATACTTTTCCTCACGGTGTCTGCTAGTTGACCTTTGCTCTTGTGCAGACGCAGTTCTGAAATCACGTATACCGTGTTCTCCAAGATTGCTTCGTTATACAAAAGCTGTTGTGGAAGATAATTGCCAAATATGCAAGGAATGTATTAATTGGTGTGGGTGGTGCACCCACTGCAGTCATCAGAGTACTTGCGTTTGCTGCAATTTTTTCAGTGTTCCCTGTGTAATAGGATCATCCAGAGTGGATCTCTTCTGCTTCCATGTCAGAGGTTGCTCCCTGAGAGTGAGCGTGGTCACCTCTGGCGTCGGATTCTGTGTTACGTTCTTTCAGCTCATGATATAGCTTCACATATTTTGCAGGTAACCATCGAGGGCCTGTTGAAAGAAGAACACACGCATACCCTCTTCCCCACGTTATTAGTTCTATAGGACTTGTCCATTGTGATTCCCCAAATTCTTTATACCATACTTTTGGTTGAAGCACAAATGGAGGGACCATCCCGAATTGACGGTCAGCTGCTGTTGTAAATAATTGATCATCAGAACGATTTTAAAAATTAAGTACATTAACTGTTCCTGTGGGGTAACACTGCCCATAGGATTCCCCCTTTTTTGTTTATTTAGCATAGCTTTGAGGGTCCCGTGGACACTTTTGACAATGGCTTGTGCAGTAGAAGAATGCTGTATACCTGTAACATGTTGTATACTCCAGTCCTGTAGGAAAACAGAAATTGTCCGTGAAACTTTCCTTTTCTCCCATATGTGCCGTGGCTACCAGAAATCCTGAGAAAGTATCCACATTAACATGTACACAATGCAGTTGACCAAATGTTGATATACGTGTAACATCACTTTGCCACAACTCATCAGCTCGTAAACCACGAGGGTTCACTCCTGCACACGATGGTACGGGTGTAATACATTGACAGTAAGGGCATGCATGAACATTTTCTGTGGCTTGCCCCTGGGGCAAAGCAAATTGTTTATGCAAGGAAGAGGCATTTTGATGAAAGAAGTCATGAGATAATCGGGCTTGCTTGAAACTGTGTGGCAGTACTGCTGCCATTGTCAATTGATCTGCTACAACTTTTTCTTCAGTTATTTGTTTTAGTAGAGTAGTATGTAACTATATATGCATTATAAAATATACACGTACACGATTTTCTAATTTCAATAGCAATTGCATCTGCAATGCGTTGAACAATATTCACAACATATGCAGAATCTGCGACAACATTGAGTGGTTCAGTCGAAAACAATTCAAAGACGTGCAAGGCCGCTGATAGCTTAACAATTTGTGTGGATCCTTCAACGACTAAAATAGATGATTGCTAATCGGATGAATTTGTTTGTTTCCGAAACACTGTTCGTGCTCCTTTAATAGGAACAGAAACACATCGGTGTTTTGGCTGCAATGAAATTTGAGAGAGGGAATGTAACAGCTTATGTTGTGGAAGGGTATAACGTATGTTATTTAAATAATCAGCTAGAACGGCTAGCAGTGATAAGGATTCACTGTTTAAAGCCACAAAGTCATCTTTAACCAGCAGCAGGCAAATAGTATCAACTTGCTGACAGTGATTCCAACCTTGTGCTATTAAGGACACTATGATGTGTACCTTTGAAGTCAATGTTTTCATGGGCGTATGAGACAAAAAGATTCATTCCAGAGTCTTCAACTTCTGCGTGTTAACACACCACTGATCGAAAAGAGGGTAAGGCTGTAAAACAAAACCTTCATAAATGATATACAAATTTGTTGGCAATTCGACATTAATTCTGAAGGTAAAGGCAATTGCAATTCTATCTGAAATCTTTTGTAAAACAGTTTTTGCTTTTGTCATTGTCCTTCAGGAAAATAATAAATCTGAGTCCCTTTTGACAAAGTAAATAGAGGGGACAACTCTTCAGCTGTAAAGTCAATATTTTCACCTTTCAACAGAGTGAATAACATTATCTAGATAGACCATCTGAACCTTGGAAAGATAATAAAGTCCAGCTGTTTGTTCACAAGGAATTCTACTGCAGTAATTGAATTGTATACATTTTTTGTAACCAAGTCCTTGCATGTCAGAAAGATGGTTCTCGCCGCACCGCTTCTGGGCTGGCCAGGATGGGCCGGCGCGCTGGGATCGAGGGAATGGGGGGGGGAAAAAAAGGGGGGGTTGGGGGGGGAAGCGCGCCGCCGGTTGCCCGGGGGGAGCCATGTGCCCCACCAGGTGTAAGGTTTGCTGACCCGTTCGATGCGGTGACTGCTGGCACGGCGGCTGTACAGCGTCTGAGGGACTGTGCAGTTTTATGTTGGAATTCACCTCATTTTTGTCTCAAGTCGGGTACGCCAATTGCTGTCGAGAGACCCTTTCGTGCACTTTTGGGATGCTGGATTTTTACACCCCACTTCCCGTTTCTCTGGATTCAAAGGATCGTCAGGTTCTGGCAGATTTACTTCCCGTAGTTCTCATGTTCGGTAGGAATTTCGTCGTATGTAGGGTTAAATTTCAACAGACTGCTGCTCTGTCCTTGCTTTTGAGATAAGGACAGAGGTATAGCAGCTGCTTCTAAGATAGTCTCTGTAAGTTTTAGAGCATTTAAAGCTGAGTGCACTGATTTCCAAGTAATGATTTCCTCAGGGATTTTAAACTGCAAGACTTTGTCCTTTCAAACTTCACTGTAAAAAATTCTTTAATGGAGCCTTCGCTCCTTTTCTCAGTGACTGTCCCATTCTCCAGCGAGCCGGGGGGTGGGGGGAAACAGACCTGATTCCTGCTCAGGGTCTGTTAGACCCAGCCCCTGCTCACGGCTTTCTTCAGGTGGTAACTTAGTGGCCACTCCTCCGGCCAAACACCTGTACTTACGATTGTCATCCATTAACCTGTTGCACAGGACAGGCTAAGGCTTGTGTACCTCTGATAATGGCGGCAACGCACCACTGTCCATCTAGGATGGCATCTGTTATAACACTGCTCCAATGGGTAGGTGTGATCCGTGCCAGAGGCCCAGCTAAACATCTCGGAGAGGAAGCCTCATTTTCCCGGTGGGGAGGGCTGGTAACGACTGACATATGCTGGAACTGCGAGCTCTTGTCTTGAAGATGCTGCAAAACTGACTGCAACAGATCGCACGGTTTTTGGGTTTTTTTATTGTGTTTTTTTTGTTTGGGTTTTTTTTTTTTTTTTGAGTAATTCGTTCTGGCCGCCATCAGAGGGCGTCGGGAGTGGAGACGCCTCACTGGAATGTGGCAGGGGTGGATAGAGAGGAGGGGCCGATGTTGCAGGTTGCGCCCCAGGAGGGGCCGATGTCGTAAGCCGCGCCCCTTCTCCCTCCCCCTCTGGGGGTGGTACTAGCCGCTCCTCCCCTCTTCCGAAACGCAGCCGCTCCTCCCCTCTGCCTAAAGACAGTCGCACTTCCGCACCCGACTCCTCCCCGTTCCACGGGGGCGGTCGTACTACCGCGTCCGGCTCGCATTTCAAGTTGATGTCTCTGGCAGAAACTTCCAGTGGGCCCCCCCACTCTGTGCCGAGACCGGAACCGCACGCTGCACTCGCTCGAATCTCGGCAATTGTGTTACAAGTGATCCCAGTCATCCCTCTAATGGCAGGTAGCCCGAAAACCTGTGATTATGTCCCAGGCTTAGGCGCGTGATCTTTCCCGGGCTCCGGAGCTAGCATCTGAGCTGCAGCACACGCCACCTCTCTTTCAGCTTTCATGGCTTTTAAGGTGTGTAATACTGTTCGCCAGAGCTCGCGGACGGCTTTTATCTCCTTTTCCTCCTTGTCCTCCCCCGTTATTGTCCTTTCCCACATCGTCTCTCCTAACTCTTGCCATTCTGAGACGGAAAACAGTAGCGGGGTATCAGCAAAGTGACCCCATCGTTGCCCCAGTTTAATCAACTTCATGAGTTGGTTTGCCATTGCATCTATTCCTCTCTTAGAGAGAATACCGACGAGCAATGTTGCCGCAGCATCCACCTCCATGCCTGCGACCCCGGCCTCCACGTTAAAATTTAGCTGCGCCAGGCAGCCCCAGTGTGCTCGAAAATCCCTGGGAGTCGGCTGTCCGTACCTGCCCTGCGCGTCCGCAACCAAGCAGGACCCTCCCAGCCGTTACTCCCACGCCCCCCTCTCTAGCTGCTCACCGCAGACCGAGGGACTCCTGCAGGGAAACCGTCCATCCTCTGCTACCAAATGTTGGCGTGGGTTACGGATCCGTTGTAACGATGTGACCCCAATATGAGTATGATCGTACACCTTTATTAGTCAGAAAAACAAGGTTTATATTGCAAAACTATTACAGCATCTGAATGGTTAAACCCAAATACATATATAGGCAAAACTACTGCAACTAGTTGTGATTGGTGCAGAGCTGCATCTCGATGTGAAAACAGTACTGTGGCAGGAAACAACAACGTGGCAGGAAGGAAGTGACAGTGTGGCAGGAAACGGTGACGTTCCCCCTGCTCCAGTGTCCCGAGCTCGTCGCTCTGCCTTCCCAGCAGGGTTCCGTGTCAGCTGCTCCAAAGGCTCACTTCTGGATCAAAACCTGGGTTGCTCAACACACCAAAATATGTCCTCTCTCGTCCAGCCAGTACTCCACATGTGAGCAGTGCCATGGGCAGATGAGGCTGAGCAGCAGCTTTCCAGGCTAGCCCCTTCTTGGTAAGAGATATCCTGAGACATTCGCATATTCGGGTAAGGGCTGCTGGAGGGACTTGGCAGGGAGCCCCGGGCTCCGTTTGTACTTTGAGGTGGCAAGACAAGCAAGCAGCCCCAGTCTCTGTGCATCTGTGCGAGAAGTGCCATGAGCAGATGAGGCTGAGCAAGAGCTTTCCAGGATAGCCCCTTCTGGGTGTGAGCTTTTTGAAGACGTTCGCATTTTTGGTGCAGGTCTGCTGAAAGCACCCGGCAGGAACCCCTAGGCTACGTTAGAAGTTTGAGGTGGCAAGGCAAGCAAGCAGCCCCAGTCTCTGTGCCTCTGTGCGAGCAGTGCCATGGGTAGATGAGTCTGAGCAACAGCTTTCCAGGCTAGCCCCTTCTGGTTGGAAGCTATCTGGAGAAGTTCGCCTATTCGGGTCACGGCTGCTGGAGGCAACCGACAGGGACTCCCTGGTTACGTTTGAATTTTCAGGTGGCAATGCAGGCAAGCAGCCCCAGTCTCTGTGCATCTGTGCGAGCAGTGCCGTGGGCAGATGAGGCTGAGCAACAGCTTTCCTGGCTAACTCCTTCTTGGTAATAGATAACCCGAGGCATTCTCATTTTCTGTTCCGGGCTGCTGGAGGGACCGGGCAGGGAGCCCTGGGATACGTTTGAAGTATGAGGTGGCAAAGCAAGCAAGCAGCCCCAGTCTCTGAGCGCCTGTGCAAGCAGTGCCATGAGCAGATGAGGCTGAGTAAAAGCTCTCTAGGCTAGTGCGTTTTGGTTGCGAGCTATCTGGATTCTTTCGCATATACTTTGCAGGGCTGCTGGAGGCACCTGTCAGGGACCCCCTGGTTAAGTTTGAAGATTGATGTGGCAAGGCAAGCAAGCAGCCCCAGACTCTGAGCGCCTGTGCAAGCAGTGCCATGGGCAGATGAGGCTGAGCAAAAGTTTTCCAGGCTAGCCCCTTCTGGGTGTAAGCTATCTGGAGATGTTCGCATATTCATTGCAGGGCTCGTGGAGGCCTCCGGCAGGGATCCCCAATCTACCTTTGAAGATTGAGGTGGCAAGGCAAGCAAGCAGCCCCAGTGTCTGAGCACCTGTGGAAGCAGTGCCATGAGCAGATGAGGCTGAGCAACAGCTTTCCAGGCTAAACCCTTCTTGGTAACAGATATCCTGAGACGTTCGCGTTCTCTGTGCATGGCTGCTTGAGGGACCCGACCGGTAGCCCCTAAGATACGTTTGAAGTTTGAGGTAGCAAGGCAAGCAAGCAGCCCCAGTCTCTGAGCCCCTGTGCAAGCAGTGTCATGAGCAGATGAGGCTGAGCAACAGCTTTCCAGGCTAACCCCTTCTGGGTGCGATCTATCTGGAGATGTTCGTATTTTTGGCGCAGGTCTGCTGGACGCACCAGGCAGGGATCCCGAAGCTACGTTTGAAAATTGAGGTGGCAAGGCAAACAAGCAGCCCCAGTGTCTGAGCACCTGTTTAAGCAGTGTCATGAGCAGATGAGGCTGAGCAAGAACTTTCCAGGCTAACCCCTTCTTGGGAAAAGATAAACCGAGTCGTTTGCATTTTCGGTGCAGGGATGCTAGAGGAACCGGGCAGGGAGCCCCAGGATACGTTTGAAGTTTGAGGTGGAAAGGAAAGCAAACACCCCCAGTCTGTGTGCGCCTGTGTGAGCAGTGGCATGGGCAGATGAGGCTGAGAAACAGCTTTCCAGGCTAATACCTTCTTGGTAATAGATAACCCGAGGTGTTCGCATTTTGGGTTCACGGCTGCTGGAGGGACTGGGCAGGGAGCCCTGGGCTGCGATTGAAGTTTGAGGTGGCAAGGCAAGCAAGCAGCCCCAGTCTCTGTGTGCCTGTGCGAGCAGTGCCATGGGCAGATGAGGTTGAGCAACAGCTTTCCAGGTTAGCTCTTTCTGGCTGTGAGCTATCTGGAGACTTTTGCATATTTGGTGCACGTGTGCTGGAGGCACCCGGAAGGGACCCCCGGGATACGTTTGAAGTTTCACATGGCAAAGCAAGCAAGCAGCCCCAGTCTCTGTGCGCCTGTGCGAGCAGTGCCACGGACAGATGAGACTGAGCAACATCTTTCCAGGCTAGCCCTTTCTGGGTGGAAGCTATCTGGAGACGTTCGCCTATTCGGGTCACGGCTGCTGGAGGCTACTGGCAGGCACCCCCTGGATACGTTTGAAGTTTGAGGTGGCAAGGCAAGCAAGCAGCCCCAGACTCTGGGCACCTGCGCAAGCAGTGCCATGGGCAGATGAGGCTGAGCAACAGCTTTCCAGGCTAACATATTCTTGGTAATAGATAACCCGAGGCATTCTCATTTTATGTTCAGGTCTGCTGGAGGGACCGGGCAGGGAGCCCTGGGATACGATTGAATTATTAGGTGGCAAGGCAAGCAAGAAGCCCCAGTCTCTGAGCACCTGTGCGAGCAGTGCCATGAGCAGATGAGGCTGAGAGACAGCTTTTCAGGCTAACTCCTTCTTGGTAATAGATAATCCGAGGCGTTCGCATTTTCATTGCAGGGCTGCTGGAGGGACCGGGCAGGGAGCCCCGATATATATTTGAAGTTTTAGGTGGCAAGGCAAGCAAGCAGCCCCAGTTTCTGATCACCTGTGCGAGCAGTACCATGGGCAGATGAGACTGAGCAACAGCTTTCCAGGCTAGCCTATTCTGGTTGCGAGCTATCTGGAGATGTTCACACCTTCGGTGCAGGGCTTTTGGAGGCACCCGGCAGGGACCCCTAGGCTACATTTGAATTTTGAGGTGGCAAGGCAAGCAAGAAACCCCAGTCTCTGGGCGCCTGTGCGAGCAGTGCAATGGGCAGATGAGGATGAGCAACAGCTTTCCAGGCTAGCCTGTTCGTGGTAAGGGATATCCTTAGACATTCGCATTGTCGGTGCAGGGCAGCTGGAGGGACCCTGCATGGAGCCCCGGTATACGTTTGAAGTTTGAGTTGGCAAGGTAAGCAAGCAGCCCCAGTCTCTGTGCGCCTGTGCGAGCAGTGCCATTGGCAGATGAGGCTCAGCAACAGCTTTCCAGGCTAGCCTGTTCTTGGAAATAGATATCCTGAGACTTTCCCATTCTCGTTGCAGGGCTGCTGGAGGGACCCGGTAGGGATCCCCGGCATAATTTTGAAGTTTGAGGTGGCATGGCAAGAAAGCAACCCCAGTCTCTGTGCATCTGTGGAAGCAGTGCCATGGGCAGGTGAGACTGAGCAACACCTTTCCAGGCTAGCACTTTTTTGTAAGAGATACAGTGAGACGCGCGCATATTCGGGTCAGGGCTTCGGGAGGCGCCCTGCAATCACCCCCTAGGCTACGTGTGAAGTTTGAGGTGGCAAGGCAAGCAAGCAGCCCCAGTCTCTGTGTGCATCTGTGCGAGCAGTGCCATGGGTAGACGAGGCTGAGCAACAGCTTTCCAGGCTAGCCCCTTCTGGGTCCGAGCTATCTGGTGACGTTCGCATATTCGGGTCAGGGCGGCTGGAGGGACCGGGCAGGGACCCCCTGGTTACGTTTGAAGTTTGAGGTGGCAAGGCAAGCAAGCAGCCCCAGTATCTGTGCATCTGTGCGAGCAGTGCCATGGGCAGATGAGGCTGAGCAACAGCTTTCCAGGCTTGCCCCTTCTTGATAAGAGACATCCTGAGACGTTCGCATATTCGGTGCGGTGCTGCTGGAGGCACCTAGCAGGGACCCCCAAAGTTCGTTTTAAGTTTGAGGTGGCAAGGCAAGCAAGCAGACCCATTCTCTGTGCACCTGTGCAAGCATTGCCATGGGCAGATGAGGATGAGCAACAGCTTTCCAGGCTAATACCTTCTTGGTAATAGATAACCCGAGGTGTTCGCATTTTGGGTTCACGGCTGCTGGAGGGATAGGGCAGGGAGCCCCAGGATACGTTTGAAGTTTGAGGTGGCAAGGCAAGCAAGCAGCCCCAGTCTCTGTGCGCCTGTGCAAGCAGTGCCACACAGATGAAGCTGAGCAACAGCTTTCCAGGCTAGCCCCTTCTTAGTAAGAGATATCCTTAGACGTTCGCATTCTCCCTGCACGGCTGCTGGAGGGACCGGGCAGGCAGCCTTGGCTACGATTGAAGTCTGAGGCGGCAAGGCAAGGAAGAAGCCCCAGAATCTGGGCGCCTGTGCAAGCAGTGCTATGGGCAGATGTGTCTGAGCTACATCTTTCTAAGCTAAACCCTTCTTGGTAAGGGATATCCCGAAACGTTCGCATTCTCGGTGCAGGGCTGCTGGAGGGACCAATTAGGGATGCACGGGATACTTTTGAAGCTTGAGGTGGCAAGGAAGACAAGCAGCCCCACGCTCTGGGCGCCTGTGTGAGCAGTGCCATGGGCAGATGAGGCTGAGCAACAGCTTTCAATGCTAGCCCCTTCTGGATGCAAGCGATCTGGAGATGTTCGCATATTCGTTGCAGGTCTGCTTGAGGCACCCGGCAGGGATGCCCAGGATACGTTTGAAGATTGAGGTGGCAAGGCAAGCAAGCAGCCCCACTCTCTGCGCGCATGCGCGAGCAGTGCCATGACCAGATGAGGCTGAGCAACAGATCTCCAGGCTAGCCCCTTCTGGGTGCGAGCTATCTGGAGACATTCGCATATTCTTTGCAGGGCTGTTGGAGGCACCCGTCAGGGACCCCCTGGTTACGTTTGAAGATTGAGGTGGCAATGCAAGCAAGGAGCCCCAGACTCTGGGCGCATGTGCAAGCAGTGCCATGGGCAGATGAGACCGAGCAAGAGCTTTCCAGGCTAGCCCCTTCTTGGTAAGAGATATCCTGAGACGTTCGCATATTAAGGTCAGTGCTGTGGGAGGGGCACGGCAAAGACCCCCTAGGCTACGTTTGAATTTTGAGGTGGCAACGCAAGCAAGCAGCTCCAGTCTCTGAGCATCTGTGCAAGCAGTGCCATGGGCAGATGAGGCTAAGCAACAGCTCTCCAGGCTAGCACGTTTTGGGTTGCGAGCTATCTGGAGACGTTCGCATATACTTTGCAGGGCTGCTGGAGGCACCCGTCAGGGACGCCCTGGTTACATTTGAAATTTGAAGTGGCAAGTGAAGCAAGCAGCCCCAGTCTCTGTGTGCCTGTGCGAGAAGTGCCATGGGCAGATGAGGCTGAGCAACAACTTTCCAGGCTAGCCCCTTCTGGGTGCGAGCTACCTGGAGACATTCACACCTTCTTTACAGGCCTGCTGGAGGCACCGGGCAGGGTCCCCTAAGCTACATTTCAATTTTGACGTGGCAAGGCAAACAAGCAGCCCCAGTCTCTGGGCGCCTGTGCGAGCAGTGCCATGGGCAGATGAGGCTGCGAAACAGCTTTCCAGCCTAGACCCTTCTAAGTGCGAGCTATCTGGAGATGTTCACACCTTCGTTGCAGGGCTGCCTGAGGCACCTGGCAGGGACCCCTAGACTACGTCTGAAGTTTGAGGTGGCAAGGCAAGCAAGAAATCCCAGTCTCTGTGCGCATGTGTGAGCAGTGCTCTGAGCAGACAAGGCTAAGCAAAAGCTTTCCAGTCTAGCCCCTGCTTGGCATAAGATATCTTGAGTCGATCGCATTTTCGGGTCAGCGTTGTGGCAGGCGCCCCGAAAAAACCTCGTAGGCTACGTTTGAAGTTTGAGTTGGCAAGGCAAGCAAGCAGCCCCAGTCTCCGTGCGCCTGTGCGAGCACTGCCATGGGCAGATGAGGCTGAGCTACAGCTTTCCTGGCTAGACCCTTCTTGGTAAGAGATATCTTGAGTCTTTCTACCTTTTGGGGCAGGGCTGCTGGAGGCGCCCGGTAGGAACCCCCAGGACGTATGAATTTTGAGGTGGCAAGTTAAGCAAGCACTCTCAGTCTCTCTGCGCCTGTATGAGTAGTGCCATGGGCAGATGAGGCTGAGCAAAAGCTTTCCAGGCTAGACAATTTTGGTACGAGATATCCTGAGGGGTTCGCATATTCAGGTCAGGTCTGTGGGAGGAGCCTGGCAACGACACTCAAGGTTAGGTTTGAAGTTTGAGGTGGCAAGGCAAGCAAGCAGCCCCAGTCTCTCTGCGCCCGTGTGACCAGTGCCATGGGCAGATGAGGCTGAGCAACAGCTTTCCAGGCTAGACCCTTCTTGGCATAAGATATGTTGAGAGGCTCGCATATTAGGGTCAGGGTTGCGGAGGGCTCCCAGAAAAACCTCCTAGGCTACGTCTGAAGTTTGAGGTGGCAAGGCAAGCAAGCAGCCCCAGTCTCTGTGCGCCTGTGCGAGCAGTGCCATCAGCAGATAAGGCTGAGCAAATGCTTTCTAGGCTAGCCTATTCAGGGTGCGAGCTATCTGGAGACGTTCACACCTTCGGTGCAAGGGTGCCTGAGGCACCCGACAGGGACGCCTAGGCTACGTTTGAAGTTTGTGGTGGCAAGGCTAGCAAGCAGCCCCAGTCTCTGAGCACCTCTGCGACCAGTGCCATGGGCAGATGAGGCTGAGCTACAGCTTTCCAGGCTAGAATTTTCTTGGCATAAGTTATCTTGAGATACTCGCATATTCGTGTCTGGGCTGCAGCAGGCGCCCGGAAAAGACCTCCTAGGCTACGTTTGAATTTTGAGGTGGCAAGGCAACCAAGAAACCCCAGTCTCTGTGCACCTGTGCGAGCAGTGCAATGGGTAGACGAGGCTGAGCAAAAGCTTTCCAGTCTGGCCCCTTCCGGGCATAAGATATGTTGAGACGCTCGCATATTCGGGTCAGGGTTGCGGCAGGCGCCCGGAAGAAAACCCATTCTTGGTAAGAGACATCTTAAGACGTTCGAATATTTAGATCAGGGCTGCGGTAGACGCCCGGCAAGGACCCCCTAGTCTACGTTTGAAGTTTGACGTGGCAAGGCAAGCAAGCAGCCCCAGTGTCTGAGCCCCTGTGCGAGCAGTGCCATGGGCAGAGGAGGCTGAGAACAAAGTTTCCAGGCTAGAACTTTCTTGGCATAATATATCTTGAGACATTCACATATTCAGGTTTGGGCTGCGGCAGCGCCCGGCAGGGACTTCCTAGGTTACGTTTGAAGTTTGAGTTGGCAAGGCAAGCCATCAGCTCCACTCTCTCTGCGCCTGTGTGAGCAGTGCCATGGGCAGATGAGGCTGAGCAACAGCTTTCCAGGCTAGCCCCTTCTGGTTGCAAGCTATCTGGAGACATTCGCTTTTCCGTTGCAGGGCTGACGGAGGGACCGAGCAGGGAGCCCCTGGATACGTTTGAAGAGGTGGCAAAGCAAGCAAGCAGCCTCAGTCTCTTTGCATCTGTGCGAGCAGTGCCATGGGCAGAGGAGGCTGACCAACAGCTTACCGGGCTAGCCCCTTCTGGGTGGAAGCCATCTGGAGACGTTCGCCTATTCGGGTCACGGCTGCTGGAGGCAACCTTCAGGGACCCCCTGGATTCAGTTGAAGTTTGAGGTGGCAATGCAAGCAAGCAGCCCCAGTCTCTGTGCATCTGTGCGAGCAGTGCCATGGACAGACGAGGCTGAGCAACAGCTATCCAGGCTAGCCCCTTCTTGGTACGAGATACCCTGAGATGTTCGCATATTAAGATCAGGACTGCTGGAGGCACCCGTCAGGGACCCTTTGGTTAGGTTTGAAGATTGAGGTGGCAAGGCAAGCAAGCAGCCCCAGTCTCTGTGCATCTGTGAGAGCAGTGCCATGGGCAGATGAGGCTGAGCAACAGCTTTCCAGGCTAGCCCGTTTGGTTGCGAGCTATCTGGAGATGTTCGCATATTCGTTGCAGGGCTGCTGGAGGCTCCCGTCAGGGACTATTTGGTAACATTTGGAGATTGATATGGCAAGGCAAAGAAGCAGAAAATGTCTCTGCGCACCTGTGCAAGCAGTGCCATGAGCAGATGAGGCTGAGAAACAACTTCCCAGGCTTGCCCCTTCTTAGCATAATATATGTTGAGACGCTCGCCTATTAGGGTCAGGGTTGCAGCACGCGCGCGGAAAAAAACCTCCTAGGCTACGTTTGAAGTTTGAGGTGGCAAGGCAAACAAGCAGCCCCAGTCTCTTTGCGCCTGTGCAAGCAGTGCCATGGGCAGATGAGGATGAGGAACAGCTTTCCAGGCTAGCCCCTTCTTGGTAAGAGATATCCTGAGACGTTTCCATATTCAGGTCAGGGCTGTGGCAGGCGCCTGGAAAAGACCCCCTAAGCTACGTTTGAAGTTTGAGTTGACAAAGGAAGCAAGATACCCCAGTCTCTGTGCACCTGTGCGAGCAGTGCCATGGCAGATGAGGCTGAGCAACAGATTTCTAGGCTAGCCCCTTCTTGGTAAGAGATATCCTGAGACTCTTGTATATTATGGTCAGGGCCGTGGGAGGGGCCCGGCAAGGACGCCCTAGGCTCCGTTTGAAGTTTGAGGTGACAAGGCAAGCAAGCAGCCCCAGTCTCTGTGCCTCTGTGCGAGCAGTGCCATGGGCAGATGAGGCTGAGCAACAGCTTTCCAGGCTAGCCCCTTCTTGGTAAGAGATATCCTGAGATGCTCGCATATTCTGGTCAGGGTTGTAGCAGGCGCCCAGCAAAGACCCCTTAGGCTACTGTCCTGGATTTGGCCAGGACAGGGTTAATTTTCACCGGACTCCAGGAAGGGGCACAGCCGGGGGGTGGGGGCTGACCCCGCCTGGCCAAACAGAGCCCGGTATTCCATACGATGTGACGTCACGCTGGGGTCCGGTGGGGGGGCGGTGGCGCGGCGGGAACTCTTTCGCGGCTTGGGGGGGCGCGGCACCAGTGCTGTTCAGGCGAGCGGCTGTCTGTGTCGTACGGTTCGTTGTTGTGTTTTCTCCTTATTTTTATCGTTGTTGTTCCTGTTTCCCTCTGTTTGCTGTTCTGTTAAACTGCCCTTGTCCCGACCCACCAGTTTCTGCCTCTTTCTTTCCATTCTCCTCCGCACGCCGGCGGGGGGAGGGGCGGCCGCGTGGCGCTTTTGTTGCCGGCGGCAGCCGAAAGCAAAACATTAATTTGGCGCCCAGACGTGGGGCACGGATAACGGCAGGGCTGAGCAGCGGGTGTTAAAACTGCTTTCTTAGATTTTTTTAAATTTTATTATACGCATTTTTCTGTGTTAAATAGTCGCCGGTAAAAATGTTTCTGTCTTTGATCAGATGGCTGTGGTTTTTGAATCCTTATTTGCAGTATGTATTCAATGCCATCCTGTTCATCATCGCTGGGAAAAAGATCACGATGATAATTTTGCTCTACCTTACGATATCGACTTATGACATGATAACATCAATGTGCATGAAATTAGGCTTCTATTTGCATGCGGCTCTGCGGTCATTTCCGTACCTCGGATCCTATGTCTTAGATTTTGTGAATAATCAAACCCAGTCTGTGGGGAAAACCGAAGGGGATACCTTCCCCCACTCTTTCGCTCCCCCTCTCTCCTTCAGGCCAGTCCTAACGGCTTTTGAGAATTTCGAGTACCCGTGGGATGCTCAGGGCAGCATTCTCCTTTTGTTATGCCTCCTGAATGTGTTTTGGTTTTTGTTTAGGGTTAAGCAAGTCGTGAAGAACATCGTGCAGAGACCTGCCTCGGGGCTGGATAGCTGTGAGTGGCTGGGTGTGTGGGACAGCATGGGCAAGTACCTAGGGCAGTGGGCACCTACGGTGTTTTTTAAACTCACCCCTGAGGAAGTACAGCATCCGGACAAACTAGTAAAGTATCTGCAAAAAGTGTGCTGCCACCCTGGGAACTCCAGAGAGACACAAATCACCGCAACGTGCTGGGGTCTGGCCCACGCCTACCGAGCCCTGTTCAACACTGTTCAGTGCCTTAAGGGGGAAAGGGGGGGAAACGAAGTGGCAGGCACTGCGGCTGGCGCTGCCCCCCCAGCCGGCCCTGCAGCCCCTCCAGCCCAGCAGGCAGTCCCAGCCCCCCCGACCGGCACCACGGCTGCTGCAGCCACAGCTGCAGGGTCTGCCTCGGTTTCCCCAGAGGGCACAGCAGCTGCTCCAGCCCCAGCTCCAGCCACAGGCACAGTGACTGAGCCCATTTATGGTGCAGGTCTGCTGGAGGCACCCGGAAGGGATCCCCAAGATAAGTTTCAAGATAGAGGTGGCAAGGCAAGCAAGCAGCCCCAGTCTCTGAGCACCTGTGCAAGCAGTGCCATGAGCAGATGAGGCTGAGCAACAGCTTTCCAGGCTAGCCCCTTTCTGGGTGGGAGCTATCTGGAGACGTTCGCCTATTCTGGTAAGGGCTCATGGAGGCTCCTGGCAGGGACCACATGGATACATTTGAAGTATAAGGTGGCAAGGCAAGAATGCAGCCCCAGTCTCTGGGCGTCTGTGCGAGCAATGGGTGGAGCCTCACCTTCACCCACATCCTCTGTGGCCAGTCCCTCACATTCCAGAGCCCCATATCTGTTGCTTAAGGGCAACTGGGCCGGTGAGGGAGGCCGGGGGGAGATTCGCTTGCCCCCCCGAGCAGGGACCTGTTTCCATTCCCCCCCATCTCTTAGGCCCCCTCTTTCTGCTCGGTGGCAAGAGGGTAGGGGGTTCTCTGCTTTCTGTGGAGCCGCTTCCTGCTGACTATGCCTCAGGGAGGGCAGGGAGCGGCTCCACCAGTCGATCTCCCTCTCACACTCCCAGATGCTCCTCAGCCTCTCCACTTCCTCCTTCAGCTCTGCCACCAGGCTCAGCAGGTCATTCACCTGCTCGCACCGAACACAGCAGTTGTCTCTGCTGTCCTCCGGTACGAGCGCCAGGCTCAGGCACTCCCTGCAGCCAGAGACCTGGACACCCGCGTTCTTGCGTGGGGCCTCCATCTGGGTCCCCACACTCCTTCGAGCAACAGCTTTACCACGGGTGGTAACCATGGCTAGAATATCTCCTGGAAGAGCGATGCCCACTACTTGAGTTGCCAGAAGGGGCGGCTGTACCCTGCCAGTCGCCTTCCCCGCTCGCCCTGCCTGCGCGAACTGCCGCGCAAACTGCTGCGCCGCTCCCGGGCTGCTGCGCCGCCTCTGTTTGCCGGCTCTGTTCGCCCGCGCTCCTGGTCGCTCGTGCTCCCTGGGGGCTGCTCTTATCCATGAGGGGGTTTGGCCACTGTCACACTCGACTCCGCCCCCGCTGAGTCAGAGCTGCCGCTCGTTGGCACCTCCCGCTTTCCCGCTGAGGGGTGGGGCTGGGGTCTCCTCTCTCTCTCTCAGCGCTTTTTGCCACCTCGCCGCTGCGGTTTTGCCACCGGAGAAAGGGTCCCTCGGCGCGAGCCTCTGCTCCAGAACCCTTCACCTTCAGTAGCTTCGCCGAAAACTCGAAATTCTCAAAAGCCGTTAGGACCAGCCCGAGGGAGAGAGGGGGGCGAAAGAGTGGGGGAAGGTATCCCCTCCGGTTTTACCCACAGATTGGGTTTGATTACTAACAAATTCTAAGACATAGGATCCGAGGTACGGAAATGACCGCAGTGCCGCATGCAAACACAAATCATGCACAGTGATGTTATCATATCATAAGTCGATATCATACAGTACAGCAAAATCATCATGCTGATCTTTTTTCCCGAGGTAACAAACAGCACGGCGGCAAACACATACAGCAAGTAAGGATTTACGTAGCACAGATATTTGATCAAAGTCAGAAACATTTTTACCGGCGACTTTAACTAACACAGTAAATGCGTAAAATAAATTTTAACAAAATCTATGAAAGCAGTTTTAACATCCGCTGCTCAGCCCTGCCGTTATCCCTGCTCCACGTCTGGGCGCCAATTAAATGTTCTGGTTCGGCTGCTGCCGACAACAAAAGCGCCACGCGGCCGCCCCTCCCCCTGCCGGCGTGCGGAGGAGAATGGAAAGAAAGAGGCAGAAACTGGTGGGTCGGGATAAGGGCAGTTTAACAGAACAGCAAACAGAGGGAAACAGGAACAACAACGATACAGATAAGGACAAAACACGACAAAAACAGACCCGCTCTCTCGGACCGCACCGGAGCCGCACGCTCCCAAGCCGCGAGTTATTTCCCGCCGCGCCCCACCCCCCACTTGAACCCAGCGTGACGTCACATGGTATGGAATACCCGGCTCTGTTTGGCCAGGTGGAATCAGCCCCCACCCCCCGGCTGTGCCCCTTCCTGGAGTCCGGTGAAAATTAACCCTGTCCTGGCCAAACCCAGGACAAGGCGCCCGGTAGGAACCCCCAGGACGTATGAATTTTGAGGTGGCAAGTTAAGCAAGCACTTTCACTGTCTCTGCGGCTGTAGGAGTAGTGCCATGGGCAGATGGGGCTGAGAAACAGCTTTCCAGGCTAGACAATTTTGGTACGAGATATCCTGAGAGGTTCGCATATTCAGGTCAGGTCTGTGGGAGGTGCCCGGCAACGACCCCCTAGGCTAGGTTTGAAGACTGAGGTGGCAAGGCAAGCAAGCAGCCCCAGACTCTGCACGCCTCTGCGACCAGTGCCACGGGCAGAGAAGGCTGAGAAACATGTTACCAGGCTAGACCTTTCTTGGCATAAGATATCTTGAGATGCTCACATATTCTGGCAAGGGCTGCGGCAGGCACCCGGCAAGGACCCCCTAGGTTACGTTTGAAGTTTGAGGTGGCAAGACAAGCAAGTAGCCCCAGTCTCTGGGCAACTGTGCGAGCAGTGCCATGGGAAGATGAGGCTGAGAAACAGCTTTCCAGGCTAGTCCATTCTTGGCATAAGATATGTTGAGACGCTCGCATATTCGGGTCAGGGTTGCAGCGGGCGCCCGGAAACAACCTCCTATGTTATGTTGGAAGTTTTAGGTGGCAAGGCTAGCAAGCAGCCCCAGTCTCTGTGTGCCTGTGCGAGCAGTGCCATGGGCAGATGAGGCTGAGCAACAGCTTTCCAGCCTAGACCCTTATTGGCGTAATATATGTTGTAACGCTCGCATATTAGGGTCAGGGTTGTGGCACGCGCCCGAAAAAACCTGCTAGGCTACATTTGAAGTTTATGGTGGCAAGGCAAGCAAGAAACCCCAGTCTCTGTGCACCTGTGCGAGCAGTGCCATGGGCAGATGAGGCTGAGCAACAGCTTTCCAGTTTAGCCCATTCTTGGTAAGAGACATCTTGAGACGTTCGAATATTTAGATCCGGGCTGCGGTAGGCGCTCGGCAAGGACCCCCTAGGCTATGTTTGAAGTTTGAGGTGGCAAGTCAAGCAAGCAGCCCCAGTCTCTGAGCACCTGTGCGAGCAGTGCCATGGGCAGATGAGGCTGAGCAACAGCTTTCCAGTCTAGCCCCTTCTTGGTAAGAGATATCTGGAGACGTTTGCATATTTAGGTCCAGGCTCCGGTAGGCGCCCGGCAAGGACCCCCTAGGATGCAATTGAAGTTTGAGGTGGAGGGGCAAACAAGCAGCCCCAGTCTCTGTGCGCCTGTGCGAGCAGTGCCATGGGCAGATGAGGCTGAGCAACAGCTTTCCAGGCTAGCCCCTTCTGGGTGCGAGCTATCTGGAGATGTTCACACCTTCGTTGCAGGGCAACCTGAGGCACCCGGCAGGGACACCTAGGCTACGTTGCAAGTTTGAGGTGTCAAGGCAAGCAAGCAGCCCCAGTCTCTGAGCACCTGTGCGAGCAGTGCCATGGGCAGATGAGGCTGAGCAACAGCTTTCCAGGCTAGCCCCTTCTGGGTGCGAGCTATCTGGAGACGTTCACACCTTCGTTGCAGGGCAACCTGAGGCACCCGGCAAGGACACCTAGGCTACGTTGGAAGTTGAAGGCGGCAAGGCAAGCAGATGAGGCTGAGAAACAGCTTTCCAGTTTAGCGCATTCTTGGTAAGAGACACCTTGAGACGTTTGCATATTTAGGTCCTGGCTCCGGTGGGCGCCAGGCAAGGACCCCTAGGCTGCGAATGAAGTTTGAGGTGGCAAGGCAAGCAAGCAGCCCCAGACTCTGGCCGCCTGTGCAAGAAGTGCCATGGTCAGATGAGGCTGAGTAACAGCTTTCCAGCCTAGCCGCTACTTGGTAAGAGATATACTGAGACGCTCGCATTTTAAGGTCAGGGCTGTTGGAGAGACTGGGCAGGGAGCCTTGGGCTACGTTTGAAGTTTGAGGTGGCAAGGCAAGCAAGCAGCCCCAGTCTGTCTGTGCCTGTGCGAGCAGTGCCATGGGCAGATGAGGCTGAGCAACAACTTTCCAGGCTAACCCCTTCTTGGTAAGAGATATACTGAGACTTTCGCATTTTCGGTGCAGGGCTGTTGGAGGGACCGGGCAGGGAGCCTTGGGCTATGTTTCAAGTTTGAGGTGGCAAGGCAAGCAAGCAGCCCCAGTCTCTGTGCGCCTGTGCGAGCAGTGCCATGGGCAGATGAGGCTGAGCAACAGTTTTTCAGTCTAGCCCCTTCTGGTTGCGAGCTATTTGGAGAATTTCACATATTCGTTGCAGGGCTGCTGGAGGCACACGTCAGGGACCCCCTGGTTACGTTTGAAGTTTGAGTTGGCAAGGCAAGCAAGCAGCCCCAGACTCTGGGCGCCTGTGCAAGAAGTGCCATGGTCAGATGAGGCTGAGCAACAGCTTTCCAGCCTAGCCGCTACTTGGTAAGAGATATACTGAGACGCTCGCATTTTAAAGGTCAGAGTTGTGGGAGGGACCCGGCAACGAACCCCTAGGCTACGTTTGAAATTTGAGGTGGCAAGGCAAGCAAGCAGCCCCAGTCTTTGTGCGCCTGTGCGAGCAGTGCCATGGGCAGATGAGGTTGAGCAACAACTTTCCAGGCTTGTCCCTTCTGGGTGCGATCTATCTGGAGATATTCGCATCTTCAGTGCAGGTCTGCTGTAGGCACCCGACAGGGATCCCCAAGCTATGTTTGAAGATTGAGGTGGAAAGGCAAGCAAGCAGCCCCAGTCTCTGAGCACCTGTGCAAGCAGTGCCTTGAGCAGATAAGGCTGACCAACAGCCCTCCAGGCTAGCCCGTTCTGTGTACGAGCTTTCTATAGACGTTCGCATATTCGTTGCAGGGCTGCTGGATGCACCCATCAAAGACCACCTAGGCTAATTTTGAAGATTGAGGTGGCAAGGCAAGCAAGCAGCCCCAGTGTGTGTGAGCTTGTGCGACCATTGCCATGGGCAGATGAGGCTGAGCAACAGCTTTCCAGGCTAGCCCCTTCACGGTAAGAGATATCCTGAGATGTTTGCGTATTCAGGTCAGGGCTATTGCAGGCGTCCACAAAGACCACCTAGGCTACGTTAGAAGTTTGAGGTAGCAAGGGAAGCAAGCAGCCCCAGTCTCTGTGCGCCTGTGCGAGCAGTGCCATGGGCAGATTAGACTGAGCAACAGTTTTCAAGGCTAGCCCCTTCTGGGTGTGATCTGTCTGGGGATGTTCGCATCTCCAGTGCAGGTCTGCTGGAGGCACCCGGCAGTGATCTTCAGGCTACGTTTGAAAATTGAGGTGGCAAGGCATTCAAGCAGCCCCAGTCTCTGTGCGCCTGTGCAAGCAGTGCCATGGGCAGATGAGGCTGAGCAACAACTTTCCAGGCAAGTCCCTGCAGGGTGAAGCTATCTGGAGACATTCGCGTATTCGGGTCAGGGCTGCAAGAGGCCCCCTGCAAGGATCCCCTAGGCTACGTTTGAAGTTTGAGGTGGCAAGGCAAGCAAGCAGCCCCAGTCTCTGTGCACCTTTGCAAGCAATGCCATGAGCAGATGAGGCTGAGCATCAGCTTTAAGGGCTAGCCCCATCTTGGTAAGAGATATATTGAGTGGTTCGCATTCTCGTGCAAGGCTGCTGGAGGGACCCGGCAGGGAGCCCCGGGATATTTTTGAAGGTTGAGGTGGCAAGGCAAGCAAGCAGCCCCAGTCTCTGTGTGCACCTGTGCGAGCAGTGCCATGCGCAGATGAGGCTGAGCAACAGCTTTCCAGGCTAGCCCGTTCTTGTTAAGAGATATCCTGAGACGTTCGCATATTAAGGTCAGGGCTGTGGGAGGGGCCAGGCAAGGACCCCTAGGCTACATTTGAAGTTTGAGGTGGCAAGGCAAGCAAGCAGCCCCATTGTCTGAGCACCTGTGCAAGCAGTACAATGGGCAGATGAGGCTGAGCAACAACTTTCCAGGCTAGCCTATTTTTGGTATGAGATCTCCTGTGACGTTCGCATATTCGGGTCAGAGCTGTGGGAGCCTCCCCGCCAAGGAACCTCTAGGATACGTTTGAAGTTTGAGGTGGTAAGGCAAGCAAACAGCCCCAGTCTCTCTGTGCGTTTGTGCGAGCAGTGCCATGGGCAGATGAGGTCGAGAAACAGCTTTCAAGGGTAGTACTTTTTGGGTGCGATCTATCTGGTGATGTTCGCATTTTTGGTGCAGGTCTGCTGGAGGCACCCGTCAGGTATCCAAAAGATGCGTTTCAAGATTGAGGTGGCAAGGCAAGCAAGCAGCCCCAGACTCTGGGCGCCTGTGCAAGCAGTACCATGGGCACGTGAGGCTGAGCAACAGCTTTCCAGGCTAACCACTTACTGGTAATATATAACCCTAGGCGTTGTCTTTTTCAGTGTAGGGCTGTTGGAGGGACAAGGCAGGGAGCCCCGGGATACGTTTGAAGTTTGAGGTGGCAAGGCAAGCAAGCAGCCCCAGTCTCTCTGTGCCTGTGCGAGCAGTGCCATGGGCAGATGAGCCTGAGCAACAGCTGTCCAGGCTAGCCTTTTCTTGGTAAGAGATATACTGAGACTTTCGCATTTTCTGTGCAGGGCTTTTGGAGGGACCGGGCAGGGATCCTTGGGGTACGTTTGAAGTTTGAGGTGGCAAAGCAAGCAAGCAGCCCCAGTCTCTGTGTGCCTGTGCGAGCAGTGCCATGGGCAGATGACGCTGAGCAACAGCTTTCCAGGCTAGCCCCTTCGTGGTAAGAGATATACTGAGACTTTCGCATTTTCGGTGCAGGGCTGTTGGAGGGACCGGGCAGGGAGCCTTGGGCTATGTTTGAAGTTTGAGGTGGCAAGGCAAGCAAGCAGCCCCAGTCTCTGTGTGCCTGTGCGAGCAGTGCCATGGGCAGATGAGGCTGAGCAACAGTTTTTAAGGCTAGCCCCTTCTGGTTGCGAGCTATTTGGAGAAATTCGCATATTCGTTGCAGGGCTGCTGGAGGGACCGGGCAGACGTTCCTGAGACGTTCGCATATTAAGGTCAGGGCTGTGGGAGGGGCCCGGCAAGGACCCCCTAGGCTACTTTTGAAGATTGAGGTGGCAAGACAAGCAAGCAGCCCCAGTCTCTGGACGCCTGTGCAAGCAGTGCCATGGGCAGATAAGGCTGAGCAACAGTTTCTAGGCTAGCCTATTTTTGATATGAGATATCCTGTGACGTTCGCATATTCAGGTCAGGGCTGTGGGAGCCCCCCTGCCAAGGACCCTCTAGGCTACGTTTGAAGTTTGAGGTGGCAAGGCAAGCAAGCAGCCCCAGTCTCTCTGTGCGTTTGTGCGAGCAGTGCCATGGGCAGATGAGGCTGAGAAACAAGTTTCAAGGGTACTTCCTTCTGGGTGCGATCTATCTGGAGATGTTCAAATTTTTGGTGCAGGTCTGCTGGAGGTAACTGGCAGGGATCCAAAAGATGCGTTTCAAGATTGAGGTGGCAAGGCAAGCAAGCAGCCCCAGACTCTGGGCGCCTGTGCAAGCAGTACCATGGGCACATGAGGCTGAGCAACAGCTTTCCAGGCTAACCACTTCTTGGTAATATATAACTCTAGGCGTTGTCTTTTTCAGTGTAGGGCTCTTGGAGGGACAGGGCAGGGATCCCCGGGATACGTTTGAAGTTTGAGGTGGCAAGGCAAGCAAGCAGCCCCAGTCTCAGTGTGCCTGTGCGAGCAGTGCCATGCGCAGATGAGGCTGGGCAACACGTTTCAAGGCTAGCCCCTTCTGGGTGCGATCTATCTGGAGACGTTCGCATTTTCGGAGCACGACTGCTGGAGTCACAAAGCACGGAGTCCCGGGCTACGTTTAAAGTTTGAAGTGGCAAGGCAAGCAAGCAGACCCAGTCTCTGTGCGCGTGTGCGAGCAGTGCCATGGGCACATGAGGCTGAGAAACAGCTTTAAAGGCTAGCCCCTTCTAGGTGCGAGCTATCTGGAGATGTTCGCATTTTCAGTGCAAGTCTGCTGGAGGCACCTGGCAGGGATCCCCGGGCTACGTTTGAAGATTGAACTGGCAAGGCAAGCCAGAAGACACAGTCTCTGTGCGTCTGTGCAAGCAATGCCATGAGCAGATGAGGATGAGCAACACCTTTCCAGGCTAGCCTCTTCTTGGTAAGAGATATCTGGAGACATTCGTTTTTTCAGTGCAGGGCTGCTAGAGGCACTCGGCAGGGACACCAGAGCTACATTTGAAGTTTGAGTTCGCAAGGCAAGCAAGCAGCCCCAGTCTGTGTGCACCTGTGCGACCAGTGCCATGGGCAGATGAGGCTGAGCAACAGGTTTCCAGGCTAGCTCTTTCTGGCTGTGAGCTATCTGCAGACGTTGGCATTTTCAGAGCAGGGCTGCCGGAGGCCCCCTGCACGGACGACCAAAAATACGTTTGAAGTTTGAGGGGGCAAGACAAGCAAGCAGCCCCAGTCTCTGTTCACCTGTGCAAGCAGTTCTATGGGCAGATGAGGCTCAAAAAGAGCTTTCCAGGGTAGCAAATAAATGGTAAGAGATATCCTGAGACTTCTGCATATTCGAGTCAGGGCTGCGGGAGAAGATGGCAAGAACCCCCTAGGCTACGTTTGAAGTTTGAGGTGTCAAGGGAAGCTAGCAGCCCCTGTCTCTGTGCGCCTGTGCGAGCAGTGCCATGGGCAGATGAGGCTGAGCAACAGTTTTCCAGGCTAGCCCCTTCTGGCTGTGAGCTATCTGGAGACATTCTCATATTTTGGGCAGGCCTGCTGGAGGCACCCGGAAGGGACACCCGGGCTATGTTTGAAGATTGAGATAGCAAGGCAAGCAAGCAGCACCAGTCTCTGTGCGTCTGTGCGACCAGTGCCATGGGCAGATGAGGCTGAGCAACAGCTTTCCAGGCTAGCCCCTTCTTGGTAAGAGATATTATGCGACGCTCGCATATTCGAGACAAGTATGCGGTGGGGGCCTGACAAAGACCCCCTAGGATACGTTTCAAGTTTGAGGTGGCAAGGCAAGCAAGCAGCCCCAGTCTCTGTGCGTCTGTGCGACCAGTGCCATGGGCAGATGAGGTTGAGTAACAGTTTTCCAGCCTAGCCCATTCTTGGTAAGAGAAATTCTGAGACGTTCGCATATACAGGTCACAGCTGCTGGAGGAGCCGGTCAAAGACCCCCTAGGTTACGTTTGAAGTTTGACGCGGCAAGGCAAGCAAGCAGCCCCAGTCTCTGTTCATCTGTGCGAGCAGTGTCCTGGGCAGATGAGGCTGAGAAACAGTTTTCAAGTCTAGTCCCTTCTGGGTGCGATCTATCTGGAGACTTTCGCATTTTCATTGCAGGTCTGCTGTAGGCACCCGACAGGGATCCTGGGGCTCCGTTTGAAGACTGAGGCGGCAAGGCAAGAAAACAGCCCCAGTGTCTTAGCACCTGTGCAAGCAGTGCCATGGGCAGATGAGGCTGAGCAACAGCTTTCCACGCTAGCCCCTTCTGGGTGCGAATTATCTGGAGACGTTCGCATATTCGGGTCAGGGCTGCTGGAGGCACCCAGTAGGGACTCCTGGAATATGTTTGAAGTTTGAGGTGGCAAGGCAAGCAAGCAGCCCCAGTCTCCTTGCGCCTGTGCGAGCACTGCGATGGGCAGATGAGGCTGAGCAACAGCTTTCCAGCCTAGCCCCTTCTTGGTAAGCAATATCCTGAGAAGCTCGCATTTTCAGGTCATGGCTGCGGGAGGCCCCCGGCAAAGACCCCCTAGGCTACGTTCGCACTTTGAGGTGGCAAGGCAAGCAAGCAGCCCCAGTCTCTGTGCATCTGTGCAAGCAGTTCCATGGGCAGATGAGGACGAACAACAGCTTTCCAGGCTTACCAATACTTGGTAAGAGATATCCTGAGACGTTCGCATATTCGGGTCAGGGCTGCAGAAGGAGCTTGGCAAGGACCCCCTAGGTTACGTTTGAAGTTTGAGGCGGCAAGGCAAGCAAGCAGCCCCAGTGTCTGTGCGCCTGTGCGAGCAGTGCCATGGACAGATGAGGCTGAGCAACAGCTTTCAGGCTAGCCCCTTCTTGGTAAGAGATATCTGGAGACATTCGCATTTTAAGGTCAGGGCTGTGGGAGGGGCCAGGCAAGGACCCCTAGGCTATATTTGAAGTTTGAGCTGGCAAGGCAAGCAAACAGCCCCAGACTCTGTGCGCCTGTGCGAGCAGTGCCATGGGCAGATGAGGCTGAACAACAGCTTTCCAGGCTAGCCCCTTCTTGGTAAGAAATATACTGAGACGCTCGCATTTTAAGGTCAGGGCTGTTGGAGAGACCGGACAGGGAGCCTTGGGCTACGTTTGAAGTTTGAGGTGGCAAGGCAAGCAAGAAGCCCCATTCTCTGTGCGCCTGTGCGAGCAGTGCCATAGGCAGATGAGGCTGAGCAACAGGTTTTAAGGCTAACCCCTTGTGGTTGCGAGCTATTTGGAGAAATTCGCATATTCGTCGCAGGGCTGCTGGAGGGACCGGGCAGACGTTCCTGAGACGTTCGCATATTAAGGTCAGGGCTGTGGCAGGCGCCCGGCAAAGACCTCCTAGGTTACGTTTGAAGTTTGAGGTGGCAAGGCAAGCAAGCAGCCCCAGTCTCTGCGCGCCTGTGCGACCAGTGCCATGGGCAGATGAGGCTGAGCAACAGCTTTCCAGGCTAGCCCCTTCTTGGTAAGAGATATTATGCGACGCTCGCATATTCGAGACAAGTGTGCGGTGGGGGCCTGACAAAGACCCCCTAGGATACGTTTCAAGTTTGAGGTGGCAAGGCAAGCAAGCAGCCCCAGTCTCTGCGCGCCTGTGTGAGCAGTGTCATGGGCAGATGAGGTTGAGTAACAGCTTTCCAGCATAGCCCATTCTTGGTAAGAGAAATTCTGAGACGTTCGCATATACAGGTCACAGCTGCTGGAGGAGCTGGTCAAAGACCCCCTAGGTTACGTTTGAAGTTTGAGGCGGCAAGGCAAGCAAGCAGCCCCAGTCTCTGTTCATCTGTGTGAGCAGTGTCCTGGGCAGATGAGGCTGAGAAACAGCTTTCCAGGCTAAACCCTTCTTGGCAATAGATATCCCGACACGTTCACATTTTCGGTGCAGGGCTGCTGGAGGCACCCGGAAGGGACATGCTGTATAATTTTAAAGTTTGAGGTAGCAAGGAAAGCAAGCAGCCCCAGTCTCTGTGCGTCTGTTCGAGCAGTGCCATGGGCAGATGAGGCTGAGCAACAGCTTTCAGGCTAACACCTTCTGGGTGCAAGCTATCCGGAGACTTTCGCATTTTCAGTGCAGGGCTGCTGGAGGCACCCGGCAGGGATGCCCGGTATGTGTTTGAAGTTTGAGGTGGCAAGGCAAGCAAGCAGCCCCATTCTCTGTGCGCCTGTGCGAGCAGTGCCATGGGCAGATGAGGCTGAGCAACAGATTTTAAGGCTAGCCCCTTGTGGTTGCGATCTATTTGGAGAAATTCGCATATTCGTTGCAGGGCTGCTGGAGGGACCAGGCAGACGTTCCTGAGACGTTCGCATATTAAGGTCAGGGCTGTGGCAGGCGCCCGGCAAAGACCTCCTAGGTTACGTTTGAAGTTTGAGGTGGCAAGGGAAGCAAGCAGCCCCAGTCTCTGTGCGCCTGTGCGACCAGTGCCATGGGCAGATGAGGCTGAGCAACAGCTTTCCAGGCTAGCCCCTTCTTGGTAAGAGATATTATGCGACGCTAGCATATTTGAGACAAGTGTGCGGTGGGGGCCTGACAAAGACCCCCTAGGATACGTTTCAAGTTTGAGGTGGCAAGGCAAGCAAGCAGCCCCAGTCTCTGTGTGCCTGTGTGAGCAGTGTCATGGGCAGATGAGGTTGAGTAACAGCTTTCCAGGCTAAACCCTGCTTGGTAAGAGATATCCTGAGAACTTCCCTTATTCGGGTCAGGGCTGCGGGAGGGGCACGGCAAGGACACCCTATGATAAGTTTGAAGTTTGAGGTGGCAAGGCAAGCAAGCAGCCCCACTATCTGGGCGCCTGTGCGAGCAGTGACATGGGCAGATGAGGCTGAGCAACAGCTTTCCAGGCTAGCCCCTTCTTGGTAAGAGATATCCTGAGACGCTCGCATATTCGGGACAAGGGTGCGGCGGGCGCCCGGAAAAGACCCCTAGGCTAAGTTTGAACTTTGAGGTGGCAAGGCAAGCAAGCAGCCCCAGTCTCTGTGCGCCTGTGCAAGCAGTGCCATGGGCAGATGAGGCTGAGAAACAGTTTTCAAGGCTAGTCCCTTCTGGGTGCAACCTATCTAGAGTTGTTCGCATATTCGGGTCAGGGCTGCAAGAGGCCCCCTGCGAGGACCCCCTAGGCTACGTTTGAAGTTTGAGGTGGCAAGGCAAGCAAGCAGCCCCAGTCTCTGTGTGCCTGTGTGAGCAGTGCCATGGGCAGATAAGGCTGAGCAACACGTTTCAAGGCTAGCCCCTTCTGGGTGCGATCTATCTGGATATGTTCGCATCTTCAGTGCAGGTCTGCTGGAGGCACCAAGCAGGGATCCCCAAGCTACGTTTGAAGATCGAGGTGGCAAGGCAAGCAAGCAGCCCCAGTCTCTGAGCACCTGTGCAAGCAGTGCCTTGAGCAGATGAGGCTGAGCAACAGCTCTCCAGGCTAGCCCGTTCTGGGTGCGAGCTATCTGGAGACTTTCGCATGTTCGTTGCAGGGCTGCTGGATGCACCCGGCAAAGACCACCTAGGCCAATTTTGAAGATTGAGTTTGCAAGGCAAGCAAGCAGCCCCAGTGTCTGTGCGCCTGTGCGAGCAGTGCCATGGGCAGATGAGGCTGACCAACAGCTTTCCAGGATAGCCCATTCCTGGCGTAATATATGTTGTGACGCTGGCATATTAGGGTCAGGGTGGCGGCAGGCAACCGGAAAAAACCTCCTAAGCTACGTTTGAAGTTTGAGGTGGCAAGGCAAGCAAGCAGCCCCAGTCTCTGGGCGCCTGTGCGAGCAGTGCCATGGGCAGATAAGGCTGAGCAAAAGCTTTCCAGTCTAGCCCGTTCTTGGTAAGGGATATCTTGAGACATTCGCATATTAAGGTCCGGGCTTCGGTATGCGCCCAGCAAGGACCCCCTAGGATGCGATTGATATTTGACGTGGCAAGGCAAACAAGCAGCCCCAGTCTCTGTGCGCCTGTGCGAGCAGTGCCATGGGCAGATGAGGCTGAGAAACAGTTTTCAACGCTAGTCGCTTCTGGGTGCAACCTATCTGGAGTTGTTCGCATATTCGGGTCAGGGCTGCAAGAGGCCCCCTGCAAAGACCCCCTAGGCTATGTTTGAAGTTTGAGGTGGCAAGGCAAGCAAGCAGCCCCAGTCTCTGTGTGCCTGTGCGAGCAGTGCCTTGGGCAGATAAGGCTGAGCAACAGATTTCTAGGGTAGCCTATTTTTGGTATGAGATATCCTGTGACGTTCGCATATTCGGGTCAGGGCTGTGGGAGCCCCCCTGTCAAGAACCTTCTAGGCTACGTTTGAAGTTTGAGGTGGCAAGGCAAGCAAGCAGCCTCAGTCTCTGAGCACCTGTGCAAGCAGTGCCTTGAGCAGACGAGGCTGAGCAACAGCTCTCCAGGCTAGCCCCTTCTGGGTGCGAGCTATCTGGAGACTTTCGCATGTTCGTTGCAGGGCTGCTGGATGCACCCGGCAAAGACCACCTAGGCTAATTTTGAAGATTGAGGTGGCAAGGCAAGCAAGCAGCCCCAGTCTGTTTGCGCCTGTGCGAGCAGTGCCATGGGCAGATGAGGCTGAGCAACAGCTTTCCAGGCAAGCCCCTTCTTGGTAAGAGATATCCTGAGACGTTCGTATGTTACGGTCAGGGCTGTGGGAGGGGCCCAGCAAGGACCCCCTAGGCTACGTTTGAAGATTGAGGTGGCAAGGCAAGCAAGCAGCCCCAGACTCTGGACGTCTGTGAGAGCAGTGCCATGGGCAGATGAGGCTGAGAAACAGATTTCCAGGTTAGTCAATACTTGGTTATAGATATCTTAAGACGTTCGCATACTCGGATAAGGGCTGCGGAAGGCCCCTGGTAAGGGTCCCCTAGGCTACGTTTAAAGTTTGACGCGGCAAGGCAAGCAAGCAGACCCAGTCTCTGTGCATCTGTGCGAGCAGTGCCATGGGCAGATGGGGCTGAGAAACAGCTTTCAAGGCTAGTCCCTTCTCGGTGTGATCTATCTGGAGATGTTCAAATTTTCAGTGCGGGTCTCCTAGAGTCACCCGGCAGGGATCCCTGGGCTACGTTTGAAGTTTGAGGTGGCAAGTCAAGCAAGCAGCCCCAGTATCTTTGCATCTGTGCGAGCAGTGCCATGGGCAGATGATGCTGAGGAACAGTTTTCCAGCATAGCCCCTTCTGGTTGCAAGCTATCTGGAGACGTTCTCATTTTTGGGGCAGGGCTGCTGGAGGCACCCGGAAGGGAAACCGGGCTGTGTCTGAAGTTTAAGGTGGCAAGGGAAGCAAGCAGCCCCAGTCTGTGTGCGCTTGTGCGACCAGTCCCATGGGCAGATGAGGCTGAGCAACAACTTTCCAGGCTAGCCCCTTCTTGATAAGATATACTCTGAGACGTTCGCATATTCAGGTCTCGGATCTGGAGATGCCGGTCAAAGGCCTACGAGGTTACGTTTCAAGTTTGACGCGGCAAGGCAAGCACACAGCCCCAGTCTCTGTGCATCTGTGCAAGCAGTGCCATGGGCAGATGAGGCTGAGCAACAGCTTTCCAGGCTAGCCCCTTTTTGTTTCGAGCTATCCGAAGACGTTCACACCTTCTGTGCAGGGCTGATGGAAGCACCCGGTAGTGACCCCCAGATAGGTTTGAAGTTTAACGTGAAAGGCAAGCAAGCAGCCCTGTTGGCCTGGGTTACGGAAACTTTGTAACGTTGTGACCCCAATATGAGTATGATCGTTCACCTTTATTAGTCAGCAAATCAAGGTTTATATAGCAAAGCAATTACAGCATCTGATTAGTCAAACCCCCAATCCATATATAGGCAAAACTACTGCAACTCGTTGTGATTGGTGCAGAGCTGCATCTCGATGTGAAAACAGTGCTGTGGCAAGAAAAAAACAGTGTGGCAGGAAGGAAGTGCCAGTGTGGCAGGACACAGTGACGTTCCCCCTGCTCCAGTGTCCCGAGCTCGTCGCTCTGCCTTCCCAGCACGGTTTCGTGTCAGCCGCTCCCAAGGCTCACTTCTGGATCGGAACCTGGGTTGCTCAACGCACCAAGCTATGTCCCCTCTCATCCAGCCAGGACTCCACAATTCCCCCTTCTTGTTTTTGAGCAAGCCAGGCTTGCTTCGTCATCTTGGAGAGAGCCCTTTTAGGACAGCTAAAGCAAATACATATTATAATTCCAACAGCAAGTAACACGATACATATGCGCAAAATTTCTATAATTGAAATGTTAAGCCAGGCGGGCAGATTACCAAAGAGCGAGGTGAGCAGTCCATCAAAAAAAATCCCTGGTTTTGTTGTATTTGATTGGTGTGCTGTTCGAGCCATTGTAATTGCTTGTGGATGGACTTAGTATGATCGGACAAGTTCATACAGCACATGCCTTCAAAATCCTCACAGCCATGTCCCTGGGCCAGCAGTAAAAAATCAATTGCGGCTCTATTTTGCAATACTGCATGTCGTAGACTACTCTGATCTTCTAGCAAGGATTGCAAGACTTTTGTGGTAACACTGGCTTGCTTCTCTGCCCAGCGTTCAGTGTTCGCCACTCTACTTCTGTAGCAGTGTTCCGTGTTCGCTACTTTCAAGGTCTATCTCCATTACCAAGCCTGGGTTGCTCAACAGCACCAAACTATGTCCCCTCTCATCCAGCCAGGAATCCACAATTCCCCCTTTTTGTTTTTTGAGCAAGCCAGGTATAGTTGATGAGGTTGTTGATGATGATGAGAGCTGACATAATTTTGGTCTTCAGCTTGCTACCACTCTTTCAGAGGCCCACACAAACTACAATACTAACAGATAAAAGAACACAAATGCTAATTGAAGACATAGAGATGTGAAGTGCATACCACAACCTGCTGGATATAAAGAAAGATTAAATTAACTTGAGAATGATACATACTGATGGTAAATCTGTTACCTAGCATATGGGTGTAGATTGATTTACTTGTATTCAATTTTCTTGCTGGATTTACTTGTATCCAATTTTCTTCCTGTGTGGGCGGTGGGACTAAAGTACCGCTTGACCACAACATATCATTATTGTCAATGGGAGGGGATGCATCTCATCGCGTTAGGCGTCGAAATAGCAGTGTATCAATAATATGAGCTCAGTGAATTTGCACTTGGGTTATAGGTATACTTATCACATATACAAACATCCATAACATTTAGTATTGGCTATCCATATTAATCACCTAGGTTAAAATCAATGTATCTAGAACTATGACTCATTAACTATATAGGCTAAAATTAATGTACATAAAAGCATAAAGCTGCAAACATCACCACATCTATTCCCTGCTGCATCAAATGCTTCCGAAGTCTTGATAAATCAGAGTTCAAATACAACAGTCTAAAGTCAAAAACCAGAAACAGTCAATACCTGCAGAACTTACCAAACCAGAGACACAAAACAGTTACTTAGTCCAGACAAATCCGTTAGATCACAGAAACCCAATAAATCCACCAGATCACAGAAATACAAGCACTGTAACATAAAACCACACGTTCACGGTCGCGACCACACACACACACGCAGGCACACCAAGTTTTCAGCATAAATCCAAATATTGCAAAGACAGGACTTACAATAATATTCAACATTTAACAGACAAATTCCCAAGCTTCAGTTTCAGGAAGAGTACTCTCTTTTCAATTCTGGATCAGAAAGGACGCTTTCCCTTCTCGTCAGGGATATAGCTCAATGCTGTGAAGCTTTTACTATGACTAACAAATAGGCAGCAAGAAACAATACTGGAAGAATGCCTTTGCCTTATTAATGGTTCCTGCTCATAACTTTTTGGTCCAGTGATCAGAGGTTCTCCCCGAGAATCCCTCGGTGCCGGCTGGAGGTCCTGCAATCCCTCGGACCATTGATGTTCAAGAGCAGCGTCCTACCTGGGTACCCAAAATCTATTACTAGAAAGCAGCAAAATAATTAACTTCCTAAAACTTAATGTTGGAGTTCTAGAAAGCAGGCATTCTTTACTGCAGTACTGAACGCACAGGGAATAGCTCTACTCAAATGTGTGTACCGAAAAGACACTCTTACTAGATATTTATGCCATGCTAACATACATAATCATTACATTTCTGCGAAGTACTTATCATTCTCCATTTCTCCCCCCCCCCTTTTTTTTTTTTAATATATTTATATATTAATGTCTTTTGTACATGCATATTGGCACCTCTGGGCAGTTGTCGGGAGCCCTCAGGTGAAGGTTCATACTTTTCCTCACGGTGTCTGCTAGTTAACCTTTGCTCTTGTGCAGACGCAGTTCTAAAATCACGTATACCGTGTCCTCCAAGATTGCTTCATTATACAAAAGCTGTTGTGGGAGATAATTGCCAAATATGCAAGGAATGTATTAATTGGTGTGGGTGGTGCACCCACTGCAGTCATCAGAGTACTTGCGTTTGCTGCAATTTTTTCAGTGTTCCCTGTGTAATAGGATCATCCAGAGTGGATCTCTTCTGCTTCCATGTCAGAGGTTGCTCCCTGAGAGTGAGCGTGGTCACCTCTGGCATCGGATTCTGCGTTACGTTCTTTCAGCTCATGATATGGCTTCACATATTTTGCAGGTAACCATCGAGGGCCTGTTGAAAGAAGAACACACGCATACCCTCTTCCCCACGTTATTAGTTCTACGGGACCTGTCCATTGCGATTCCCCAAATTCTTTATACCATACTTTTGGTCGAACCACAAATGGAGGGACCATCCCGAATTGACGGTCAGCTGCTGTTTTAAATAATTGATCATCAGAACGATTTTAAAAATTAAGTACATATAATGCTTTGTCTAACTGTTCCTGTGGGGTAACACTGCCCATGGGATTCCCCCTTTCTTTGTTTATTTAGCATAGCTTTGAGAGTCCCGTGGACACTTTCGACAATGGCTTGTGCAGTAGAAGAATGTGGTATACCTGTAGCATGTTGTATACTCCAGTCCTGTAACTCATCAGCTCGTAAACCACGAGGGTTCACTCCTGCACACGATGGTACGGGTGTTATACATTGACAGTCAGGGCATGCATGAACATTTGTTGTGGCTTGCCCCTGGGGCAAAGCAAATTGTTTATGCAAGGAAGAGGCATTTTGATGAAAGAAGTCATGAGATAATCGGGCTTGCTTAAAACTGTGTGGCAGTACTGCTGTCATTGTCAATTTATCTGCTACAGCCTTTCCTTCAGTTATTGGTCCTGGTAGAGTAGTATGTGACCATATATGCATTATAAAATATACATGTACACAATTTTCTAATTTCAATAGCAAGGAAAAAAAATTGTTTGTTATTGACTTCTCTTTTCATCTGCAATGCGTTAAACAATATTCACAACATATGCAGAATCTGCGACAACATTGAGTGGTTCAGTCGAAAACAATTCAAAGACGTGCAAGGCCGCTGATAGCTTAACAATTTGTGTGGATCCTTCAACGACTAAAATAGATGATTACTAATCGGATGAATTTGTTTGTTTCCGAAACACTGTTCGTGCTCCTTTAATAGGAACAAAAACACATCGGTGTTTTGGCTGCAATGAAATTTGAGAGAGGGAATGTAACAGCTTATGTTGTGGAAGGGTATAACGTATGTTATTTAAATAATCAGCTAGAGCGGCTTGCAGCGATAAGGATTCACTGTTTAATGCCACAAAGTCATCTTTAACCAGCAGCAGGCAAATAGTATCAACTTGCTGACAGTGATTCCAACCTTGTGCTACTAAGGACACTATGATGTGTACCTTTGAGGTCAATGTTTTCATGGGCATATGAGACAAAAAGATTCATTCCAGAGTCTTCAACTTCTGCGTGTTAACACACCACTGATCGAAAAGAGGGTAAGGCTGTAAAACAAAACCTTCATAAATGATATACAAATTTGTTGGCAATTGGACATTAATTCTGAAGGTAAAGGCAATTGCAATTTTATCTGAAATCTTTTATAAAACAGTTTTTGCTTTTGTCATTGATCTTCGGGAAAATAATAAATCTGAGTCCCTTTTAACAAAGTAAATAGAGGGGACAAATCTTCAGCTGTAAAGTCAATATTTTCACCTTTCAACAGAGTGAATAACATCATGTAGGTAGACCATCTGAACCTTGGAAAGATAATAAAGTCCAGCTGTTTGTTCACAAGGAATTCTACTGCAGTAATTGAATTGTATACATTTTTTGTAACCAAGTCCTTGAATGTCAGAAAGATGGTTCTCGCCGCGCCGCTTCTGGGCTGGCCGGGACGGGCCGGCGCGCTGGGATCGAGGGAAGGGGGGGGGAAAAAAACGGGGGGGGGTGGGGGGGGAACCGTGCCGCCGGTTGCCCGGGGGGAGCCATGTGCCCCACTAGGTGTAAGCTTTGCTGACCCGTTCGATGCGGTGACTGCTGGCGCGGCGGCTGTACAGCGTCTGAGGGACTGTGCAGTTTTATGTTGGAATTCACCTCGTTTTGATCTCAGGTCGGGTACGCCAATTGCTGTCGAGAGACCCTGTCGTGCACTTTTGGGATGCTGGATTTTTACACCCCACTTCCCATTTCTCTGGATTCAAAGGATCGTCAGGTTCTGGCAGATTTACTTCCCGCATTTCTCATGTTCGATAGGAATTTCGTCGTATGTAGGGTTAAATTTCAACAGACTGCTGCTCTGTCCTTGCTTTTGAGATAAGGACCGAGGAGTAGCAGCTGCTTCTGAGATAGTCTCTGTAAGTTTTAGAGCATTTGAAGCTGAGTGCACTGATTTCCAAGTAATGATTTCCTCAGGGATTTTAAACTGCAAGACTTTGTTCTTTCAAACTTCACTGTAAAAAATTCTTTAATGGAGCCTTCGCTCCTTTTCTCAGTGACTGTCCCATTCTCCAGCGAGCCGGGGGGTGGGGGGAACAGACCTGATTCCTGCTCAGGGTCTGTTGGACCCAGCCCCTGCTCACGGCTTTCTTCAGGTGGTACATTTGCAACAAAAGGACTCTTCTGAACGACAGTGGCCACCTTTTCTTCTGCTGTTATTTCATAATAAGGGTCCAGATGTCCCATCGCCTCATCTACCGCCCATTGTATCCACGCTGATCCCCACAACAAGAACTGAGTAGGAGTTAGCAGCAGTCGCATTAAATTCCAACAGTCATATGGGCACATCAAGTCAGCAGAAAAAATCCAGGTAACAATTTGTCGAGTGGCCTCAGACTTCACCCCATATTGCATTATGGAGCTACAGGCCTGTTGCAAAATCTTCCAGTCATGTGGTTCCCATTTGCTTTGTCCATTAACCTGTACCACAGGACAGGCTAAGGCTTGTGTACCTCCCATAGTGGTGGCAACGTTCCACTGTCCATCTAGGATGGCATCTCTTATAACACCGCTCCAGCGGGCAGGTGTGATCGGTGCCGGAGGCCCAGCTAAACATTTCGGAAAGGAAGCCTCATTTTCCCGGTGGGGGGGGTTGGTAACGATTGACATATGCTGTAACTGCAAGCTCATGTCTTGAAGACTCTGCAAAACTGACTGCAAAAGATCGCACGCTTTTTTTTCCTTGCAATTCGTTCTGGCCGCCATCAGAGGGCGTCGGTAGTGGAGACGCCTCGCTGGAAGATGGCGAGGGTGGATAGAGAGGAGGGGCCGATGTCGTAAGCCTCTCCCCTTCTCCCTCCCTCTCTGAAGGTGGTACTAGCCGCAGAGGAGGGGCCGATGTTGCAGGCCACGCCCCAGGAGGGGCTGATGTTTTAAGCCACGACCCTTCTCCCTCCCCCTCTGGGGGTGGTACTAGCCGATCCTCCCCTCTTCCGGAAGGCAGCCGCTCCTCCCCTCTTCCGAAAGACAGTCGCACTTCCGCACCCGACTCCTCCTTGCTCCCCGGGGGTGGTCGTACCTCCGCGTCCGGCTCGCGTTGATCTCTCTGGCGGCAACTTCCGGTGGGCCCCCCCCTGCGCCCAGACCAGAACCGTGCTCCGCACTTGCTCAAATCTCGGCAATTGTGTTACAATTGTGTTACAAGTGATCCCAGTCATCCCTCTAACGGCAGGTAGCCCGAAAACCCGTGATAATGTCCCAGGCTTAGGCGCATGATCTTTCCCGGGCTCCGGAGCTAGCATCTGAGCTGCAGCACACGCCACCTCTCGTTCAGCTTTCATGGCTTTTAAGGTCTGTAATACTGTTCGCCAGAGCTCGCGGACGGCTTTTATCTCCTTTTCTTCCTTGTCCTCCCCTGTTATTGTCCTTTCCCACATAGTCTCTCATAATTCTTGCCATTCCGAGACGGAAAACAGTAGCGGGGTATCCGCAACGTGACCCCATCGTTGCCCCAGTTTAATCAACTTCATGAGTTGCTTTGCCGTTGCATCTATTCCTCTCTTAGAGAGCATACCGACGAGCAATGTTGCCGCAGCATCCACCTCCATGCCTGCGACCACGGCCTCCACGTTAAATTTTAGCTGCACCAGGCAGCCCGAGTGTGGCTCGAAAATTCCTGGGAGTCGGCCGTCCGTGTCTGCCCTGAGCATTCGCACCCAGGCAGGACCCTCCCAGCTGTTGGTCCCACAACCCCTCTCTATCTGCTTACCGCAGAATGAAGAACTGCTGTAGGGAAACAGTCCATCCGCTGCTACCAAATGTTGGCGTGGGTTACGGAAACGTTGTAACGATGTGACCCCAATATAAGTATGATCGTTCACCTTTATTAGTCACCAAAAAAAAGGTTTATATAGCAAAGCAATTACACCATCTGATTAGTCAAACCCCCAACCCATATATAGGCAAAACTACTGCAACTCGTTGTGACTGGTGCAGAGCTGCATCTCGATGAGAAAACAGTGCTGTGGCAGCAAACAACAACGTGGCAGGAAGGAAGTGACAGTGTGGCAGGAAACGGTGACGTTCCACCTGCTCCAGTGTCCCGAGCTCGTCGCTCTACCTTCCCAGCAGGGTTCTGTGTCCGCCGCTCCCAAGGATCACCTCCGGATCGGAACCTGGGTTGCTCAACGCTCCAAACTATGTCCCCTCTCGTCCAGCCAGGATTCCACACAGCCCCAGTCTCTGTGCCCCTCTGCAAGCAGTGCCATGGGCAGATGAGGCTGAGCAAGAGCTTTCCAGGCTAGCCCCTTCTGGGTGCGAGCTATCTGGAGACTTTCGCATTTTCGGTGTAGGGCTGCTGGAGGCACCCAGCAGGGACGTCCGGGATTTTTTTGAAGTTTGAGGTGGCAAGGCAAGCAAGCAGCCCCAGTCTCTGTGCGCCTGAGTGAGCAGTGCCATGGGCAGATGAGGCTGAGCAAAAACTTTCCAGGCTAGTCCCTTCTTAGTAAGAGATATCCTGAGACTTTTGCATATTCACGTCAGGGCTGCAACAGGCACCCGGCAAACACCACCTAGGCTACGTTACAAATTTGAGGTAGCAAGGCAAGCAAGCAGCCCCAGTCTCTGTGCGCTTGTGCGAGCAGCGTCATGGGCAGATGAGACTGAGCAACAGCTTTCCAGGCGAGCCCTTTCTGGGTGCGAGCTATCTGGAGACGTTCTCATATTTGGGGCAGGGCTGCTGGAGGCACCCGGAAGGGACACCCGGGCTATGTATGAAGTAAACGGTGGCAAGGCAAGCAAGCAACCCCAGTCTGTGTGCGCTTGTGCGAGCAGTGCCATGTGCAGATGAGGCTGAGCAAGAGATTTCCTGGCTAAACACTTCTTGGTAAGAGATATCCTGAGACGTTCACATATTCGGGTGAGGGCTGCGGGAGGCCCCCAGCAAGAACACCCTCAGCTACGTTTGAAGTTTGAGGTGGCAAGGCAAGCAAGCAGACCCAGTCTCTCTGTGCGCCTGTGCGAGCAGTGCCTTGGGCAGACGAGTCTGAGCAACAGCTTTCCAGGCTAGCCCCTTCTTAGTAAGAGATGTCCTGAGACGTTCGCATATTCAAGACAGGGCTGCAGGAGGCCCTCGCCAAGGAACCCCTAGGATAGTTTTGAAGTTTGAGGTGGCAAGGCAAGCAAGCAGACCCAGTCTCTCTGTGCACCTGTGCGAGCAGAGCCATGGGCAGATGAGGCTGAGCAACAGCTTTCCAGGCTAGCCCTTTCTGGGTGCGAGCTATCCGAAGACTTTTGCATATTCGGGTGAGGGCTGCGGGAGGCCCCCAGCAAAGACCCCGTAGGCTACGTTTGAAGTTTGAGGTGGCAAGGCAAGCAAGCAGCCCCAGTCTCTGTGTGCCTGTGCGAGCAGTTCCATGGGCAGATGAGGCTGAGCAACAGATTTCCAGGCTAGCCAATACTTGCTAAGAGATATCCTAAGACGTTCGCAACTTCAGTGCGTGTCTGCTGGAGTCACCCGTCAGGGATCCCCGGGCTACGTTTGAAAATTGAGGTGGCAAAGCAAGCAAGCAGCTCCAGTCTCTGTGTGCCTGTGCGAGCAGTGCCATGGGCAGATGAGGCAGAGCAACAGCCTTACACGCTAGCCCCTTTTTGGTACGAGATATCTTGTGACATTCGCATATTAAGCTCAGGGCTGTGGGAGGCACCCGATAGTGACCCCCCGTTACGTTTGTAGTTTAAGGTGGCAAGGCAAGCAAGCATCCCCAGTCTCTATGTGCCTATGCAAGCACTGCCATGAGCAGATGAGGCTGAGCAACAGCTTTCCAGACTAGCCCGTTCTGGGTGCCAGCTATGTGGAGACGTTTGCATATTCGTTGCAGGGCTGCTGGAGGCACCCTGCAGGAACCTACTGGTTACGTTTGGAGACTGAGGTGACAAGGCAAGCAAGCAGCCCCAGTCTCTGTGCTCCTGTGCGACCAGTGTCATGTGCAGATGAGGCTGAGCAACAGCTTCCCAGGCCAGCCCCTTCTTGGTAAGAGATATCCTGAGACGTTCGCATATTCTGGTCAGGGCTGCAGGAGGCCCCCGACAAGGACCCCCTAGGCTACATTTGATGTTTGAGGTGGCAAGCAAAGCATGCAGCCCCAGTCTCTGTGCATCTGTGCGAGCAGTGCCATGGGCAGATGAGGCTCAGCAACAGTTTGTCAGGCTAGCACCTTCTGGGTGCGAGCTACCTGGAGACTTTCGCATTTTCGAAGCAGGGCTGCTGGAGGCACCTGGCAGGGACCCCTGGGCTATGATTGAAGTTTGAGGTGGCAAAACACACAAGCAGCCCCAGTCTCTGTGCGCCTTTGCGAGCAGTGCCAAGGGCAGATGAGGCTGAGCAACATCTTTCCAGGCTAGCCCCTTCTGGGTTCGATGTATCTGGAGATATTTGCATTTTTGGTGCAGGTCTGCTGCAGGCACCCGGCAGGGATCCCCAGGATAAGTTTCAAGATTGAGGTGGGAAGGCAAGCAAGCAGCCCCACTCTCTGTGCACCTGTGCGTGCAGTGCCATAGGCAGATGAGTCTGAGCAACAGCTTTCCAGGCTAAACCCTTCTTGGTAAGAGATATCTTGAGACCTTCGCATATTAAGGTCAGGGCTGTGGGAGGGGCCGGGCAAGGACCCCCTAGGCTACGTTTGAAGTTTCAGGTGGCAAGGCAAGCAAGCAGACCCAGTGTCTGAGCATCTGTGCGAGCAGTGCCATGGGCAGATGAGGCTGAGCAACAGCTTTCCAAGCTAACCCCTTCTTGGTAAGACACATTCTGAGATTTTTGCATTTTCGGTGCAGGGCTGCTGGAGGGACCGGACAGGGAGCCCTGGGCTACGTTTGAAGTTTGAGGTGGCAAGGCAAGCAAGCAGCTCCAGTCTTTGTGCATTTGTGAGAGCAGTGCCATGGGCAGATGAGGCTGAGCAACAGCTTTCCAGGCTAACCCGTTCTGGGTGCGAGCTATATGGAGATGTTGGCGTATTCGTTGCAGGGCTGCTGGAGGCACCCGTCAGGTGTTTAGCGCCGAGAGAGAGAGAGGAGACCGCAGCCCCCCCCCCCGAGCGGGAAAGCGGGAGGTGCCAACGAGCGGCAGGTCTGACTCAGCGGGGGCGGAGTCGAGTGTGACAGCGGCCAAACACCCTCATGGATAAGAGCAGCCCCCAGGGTGCGTGGGCGACCAGGAGCGGGGTCGAACAGAGCTGGCAAACAGAGGCGGCGCAGCAGCCCGGGAGCGGTGCAGCAGTTTGCGCGGCAGTTCGCGCAGGCAGGGCGAGCGGGGAAGGCGACTGGCAGGGTACAGCCGCCCCTTCTGGCAACTCAAGTAGTGGGCATCGCTCTTCCAGGAGATATTCTAGCCATGGTTACCACCCGTGGTAAAGCTGTTGCTCGAAGGAGTGTGGGGACCCAGATGGAGGCCCCACGCAAGAACGCGGGTGTCCAGGTCTCTGGCTGCAGGGAGTGCCTGAGCCTGGCGCTCATACCGGAGGACAACAGAGACAACGGCTGTGTTCGGTGCGAGCAGGTGAATGACCTGCTCAGCCTGGTGGCAGAGCTGAAGGAGGAAGTGGAGAGGCTGAGGAGCATCCGGGAGTGTGAGAGGGAGATCGACTGGTGGAGCCGCTCCCTGCCCTCCCTGAGGCATAGTCAGCAGGAAGCGGCTCCACAGAAAGCAGAGAACCCCCAACCCTCTTGCCACCGAGCAGAAAGAGGGGGCCTAAGAGATGGGGGGGAATGGAAACAGGTCCCTGCTCGGGGGGGCAAGCGAATCTCCCCCCGGCCTCCCTCACCGGCCCAGTTGCCCTTAAGCAACAGATATGGGGCTCTGGAATGTGAGGGACCGGCCACAGAGGATGTGGGTGAAGGTGAGGCTCCATCCAGGGGGTTGCCTAGAACGAGTCACACAGCCCCAAGAATTACGACTGCCTCAACTAAGAAAAAAAGGAGGGTCATTGTCATAGGTGATTCCCTTCTGAGGGGAACAGAGGGCCCGATCTGCCGACCGGACCCATCCCACAGGGAAGTCTACTGCCTCCCTGGGGCCCGGGTTAGGGATGTTGCGAAGAAACTCCCTGGTCTGGTGCGGCCTTCTGATTACTACCCCCTCTTGGTAATGCAGGCTGGCGGGGACGAGATAGCAGAAAGAAGTCCCAAGGCCATCGAAAGGGACTTCAGGGCACTGGGGCGATTGGTTGAGGGATCAGGGGCGCAGGTGGTGTTTTCCTCCATCCCATCAGTGGCAGGGGACAGCACTGAAAGGGGCAGGAAAACTCACCTGGTTAACAGGTGGCTCAGGGACTGGTGCCATCAGTCAAATTTTGGCTTCTTTGATCATGGGGAGGTGTACACAGCACCGGGCCTGCTGGCGACAGGTGGAACTCAGCTATCTCAAAGGGGAAAAAGGATTCTTGGCCACGAGCTGGCGGGGCTCATTGAGAGGTCTTTAAACTAGGTTCGAAGGGGGAAGGGGATATTGCCCAGCTCACTAGGGATGAGCCTAGGCTTGGAGTGCCAAGGCCAGGGGTGAGATTGACAGCCCAGCTCAAGTGTGTTTACACCAATGCACGTAGCATGGGCAATAAACAGGAGGAGCTGGAAGCCATTATACAGCAGGACGGCTACGACTTGGTCGCCATCACAGAAACGTGGTGGGACAACTTGCATGACTGGCATGCTGTCATAGATGGCTACAGACTCTTTAGGAAAGACAGACCAACGAGGAGAGGTGGGGGAGTTGCTCTATATGTGAGGGAGCAAGTAGAATGCACTGAGCTTGGCCTGGGGGCAAATGAGGAACGAGTTGAAAGCTTGTGGGTTAGAATTAAGGGACAGGCTCATAAGGGTGACATTACGGTGGGTGTGTACTACAGGCCACCTGACCAGGAGAAGGAGGTTGATGAGGCCTTTTACAGGCAGCTGCAAGCAGCCTCACAGTCACAGGCCCTGGTTCTCATGGGGGACTTCAACCACCCTGACATCAGCTGGGAAGACCATACAGCTAGGCAGGCGCAATCCAGGAGGTTCCTACAGAGCATCGATGATAACTTTCTGATGCAAGTGGTGGAGGAACCAACAAGGAAAGGCGCTCTGCTGGACCTTGTGTTAACAAACAAGGAGGGACTGGTGGAGGATGTGAAGGTTGGAGGTAGACTCGGCTGCAGTGATCATGAAATGGTCGAGTTCAGGATCTTGCGTGGAGGAAGCAGGGCGATAAGCAGGATCAAAACCCTGGACCTCAGGAGGGCTGACTTTGCCCTCTTCAAGGAGCTACTGGGAGGAATCCCGTGGGCCAGGGCTCTCGAAGGCAGGGGGGTCCATGAGTGCTGGTCGCTCTTTGAACAACACTTCTTCCATGCACAGGAGCAATGCATCCCCCTGAGAAAGAAATCGAGCAAAGGAGGCAGGAGACCTGCATGGTTAAACAAGGAGCTTCTAGCGGAGATCAGGCAGAAGAGAAAGGTCCATGGAATGTGGAAAGAGGGACAGGCCACTTGGGAAGAGTACAGAAACGTGGTGAGAGCGTGCAGGGATGCGACGAGGAAGGCCAAGGCTCACCTGGAATTGAAGCTGGCAAGGGATGTCAAAAACAACAAGAAGGGCTTCTTCAACTACATCAGCAGCAAAAGGAAGGCTAGGGACAACGTGGGGCCGCTGCTGAATGAGGCGGGTGTCCTGGTGACGGAGGATGCGGAGAAGGCAGAGCTACTGAATGCCTTCTTTGCTTCAGTCTTCAGTGCTAAGACTGGCCCTGGGGAATCCCAGGCCCCGGAGGTAAGAGAAGAAGCCTACAAAGAGGACGACTTTCCCTTGGTCGAGGAGGACTGTGTGAGGGATCACTTAAGTGATCTGGATGTCCACAAATCCATGGGCCCCGATGGAATGCACCCACGAGTGCTGAGGGAGCTGGCGGATGTCATTGCTGAGCCACTCTCCATCATCTTTGAGAGGTCCTGGAGGACTGGAGAGGTGCCCGAGGACTGGAGAAAGGCCAATGTCACTCCAATCTTCAAAAAGGGCAAGAAGGAGGACCCAGGGAACTACATGTCGGTCAGCCTCACCTCCATCCCGGGAAAGGTGATGGAGCAGCTTATCCTGGAGGCCATCATGAAGCAAGTGGAAGAAAAGAAGGTTATCAGGAGTAGTCAGCATGGATTCACTAAGGGGAAATCATGCCTGACCAATCTGATAGCTTTCTACAATGACATGACTGGCTGGGTAGACGAAGGGAGAGCCGCGGATGTTGTCTACCTTGACTTCAGCAAGGCTTTCGACACAGTCTCCCATGATATCCTCCTGGGGAAGCTGAGGAAGCGTGGGCTGGATGAGTGGTCAGTGAAGTGGATAGAGAACTGGCTGAATGGCAGAATTCAGAGGGTTGTCATCAGCGGTGCTGAGTCTAGTTGGAGGCTGGTAACAAGTGGTGTCCCCCAGGGGTCAGTACTGGGCCCAGTCTTGTTTGACTTCTTCATCAACGACCTGGATGAAGAGTTAGAATGTACCCTCAGCAAGTTTGCTGACGACACCAAACTGGGAGGTGTGGTAGATACACCGGAAGGCTGTGCTGCCATTCAGCGTGACCTGGATAGGCTGGAAAGCTGGGCAGAGAGGAACCTGATGAGGTTCAACAAAGCCAAATGCAGGGTCCTGCACCTGGGGAGGAACAACCTCATGCACCAGTACAGGCTTGGGGTGGACCTGCTGGAGAGCAGCTCTGCGGAGAGGGACCTGGGTGTCCTGGTGGACGACAGGTTAACCATGAGCCAGCAGTGTGCCCTGGCTGCCAAGAAAACCAATGGGATCCTGGGGTACATCAAGAAGAGTGTGGCCAGCAGGACGAGGGAGGTTCTCCTTCCCCTCTACACTGCCCTGGTGAGGCCTCATCTGGAGTACTGTGTCCAGTTCTGGGCTCCCCAGTTCAAGAAAGATGAAGAGCTACCGGAGAGAGTCCAGCGGAGGGCTACGAGGATGATGAGGGGACTGGAACATCTCCCCTACGAGGAGAGGTTGAGGGAACTGGGCTTGTTCAGCCTGAAGAAGAGAAGGCTGCGAGGGGATCTTATAAATGCTTACAAATATCTGAAGGGTGGGTGTCAGGAGGATGGGGCCAAGCTCTTTTCAGTGGTGCCCAGTGACAGGACAAGGGGCAATGGGCACAAACTGAGGCACAGGAAGTTCCGTCTGAACATGAGGAAGAACTTCTTCCCTCTGAGGGTGACGGAGCACTGGAACAGGCTGCCCAGGGAGGTTGTGGAGTCTCCTTCTCTGGAGATGTTCAAGACCCGCCTGGACAAGGTCCTGTGCAGTTTGCTGTAGGTGACCCCTGCTTCAGCAGGAGGGTTGGACTAGATGACCCACAGAGGTCCCTTCCAACCCCAACTATTCTGTGGTTCTGTGATTCTGTGATTGTGTGATTCTGTGATTCTGTGATTCTGTGAAGAGCTACCGGAGAGAGTCCAGCGGAGGGCTACGAGGATGATGAGGGGACTGGAACATCTCCCCTACGAGGAGAGGTTGAGGGAACTGGGCTTGTTCAGCCTGAAGAAGAGAAGGCTGCGAGGGGACCTTATAAATGCTTACAAATATCTGAAGGGTGGGTGTCAGGAGGATGGGGCCAAGCTCTTTTCAGTGGTGCCCAGTGACAGGACAAGGGGCAATGGGCACAAACTGAGGCACAGGAAGTTCCGTCTGAACATGAGGAAGAACTTCTTCCCTCTGAGGGTGACGGAGCACTGGAACAGGCTGCCCAGGGAGGTTGTGGAGTCTCCTTCTCTGGAGATATTCAAGACCCGCCTGGACAAGGTCCTGTGCAGTTTGCTGTAGGTGACCCCTGCTTCAGCAGGAGGGTTGGACTAGATGACCCACAGAGGTCCCTTCCAACCCCTACTATTCTGTGATTCTGTGATTCTGTGATTCTGTGATTCTGTGATTCTGTGATTCTGTGAAGAGCTACCGGAGAGAGTCCAGCGGAGGGCTACGAGGATGATGAGGGGACTGGAACATCTCCCCTACGAGGAGAGGTTGAGGGAACTGGGCTTGTTCAGCCTGAAGAAGAGAAGGCTGCGAGGGGATCTTATAAATGCTTACAAATATCTGAAGGGTGGGTGTCAGGAGGATGGGGCCAAGCTCTTTTCAGTGGTGCCCAGTGACAGGACAAGGGGCAATGGGCACAAACTCAGGCACAGGAATTTCCGTCTGAACATGAGGAAGAACTTCTTCCCTCTGAGGGTGACGGAGCACTGGAACAGGCTGCCCAGGGAGGTTGTGGAGTCGCCTTCTCTGGAGATATTCAAGACCCGCCTGGACAAGGTCCTGTGCAGCCTGCTGTAGGTGACCCTGCTTCGGCAGGAGGGTTGGACTAGATGACCCACAGAGGTCCCTTCCAACCCCTACTATTCTGTGATTCTGTGATTCTGACCCCCTGGTTACGTTTGAAGTTTAAGGTGGCAAGGCAAGCAAGCAGCCCCAGTCTCTTTGCACCTGTGTGAGCAGTGCCATGGGCAGATGAGGCTGAGCAACAGCTCTCCAGGCTAGCCCCTTCTTGGTAAGAGATATCCTGTGAAATTCGCATATTCGGGTCAGGGCTGCGGCAGGGAAGTGGCAAGGACACTCTAGGCTACGTTTGAAGTTTGAGGTGGCAAGGAAATCAAGCAGCCCCAATCTCTGTTCGCCTGTGGGAGCAGTGCCATGAGCAGATGAGGCTGAGCAACAGCTTTCCAGGCTTGCCCGTTCTGGGTGCGAGCTATCTGGAGACGTTCGCATATTCGGGTCAGGGCTGCGGGAGGCCCCCTGTAAGGCCCCCCTAGGCTACGTTCGAAGTTTGAGGTGGCAAGGCAAGCAAGCAGTCACAGTCTCTGATCGCCTGTGCTAGCAGTGCCATGGGCAGATGAGGCTGAGCAACAGCTTTCTAGGCTAGCCCCTTCTTGAAAAGAGATATCCTGAGACGTTCGCATTCTCCGTGCAGGGCTGCTGGAGGCACCCGGCAAGGAGCCCCGAAATACGTTTGAAGTTTGAGATGGCAAGGCAAGCAAGCAGCTCCAGTCTCTCTGTGCGCCTGTGCAAGCAGTGCCATGGGCAGATAAGGCTGAGGAACAGCTTTCCAGTCTAGCTCCTTCTTGGTTAGAGATATGCTGAGACGTTCTCATATTAAGGTCAGGGCTGTGGGAGGGGCCTGGCAAGTACCCCCTAGGCTACTTTTCAGGTTTGAGGTGGCAAGGCAAGCAAGCAGCCCCATTCTCTGTGCATCTGTGCGAGCAGTGCCATGGGTAGACTAGGCTGAGCAACAGCTTTCCAGGCTAGCCCCTTCTGGGTCCGAGCTATCTGGTGACGTTCGCATATTCGGGTCAGGGCGGCTGGAGGGACCGGGCAGGGACCCCCTGGTTACGTTTGAAGTTTGAGGTGGCAAGGCAAGCAAGCAGCCCCAGTATCTGTGCATCTGTGCGAGCAGTGCCATGGGCAGATGAGGCTGAGAAACAGCTTTCCAGGCTTGCCCCTTCTTGATAAGAGACATCCTGAGACGTTCGCATATTCGGTGCGGTGCTGCTGGAGGCACCTAGCAGGGACCCCCAAAGTTCGTTTTAAGTTTGAGGTGGCAAGGCAAGCAAGCAGACCCATTCTCTGTGCACCTGTGCAAGCATTGCCATGGGCAGATGAGGATGAGCAACAGCTTTCCAGGCTAATACCTTCTTGGTAATAGATAACCCGAGGTGTTCGCATTTTGGGTTCACGGCTGCTGGAGGGATAGGGCAGGGAGCCCCAGGATACGTTTGAAGTTTGAGGTGGCAAGGCAAGCAAGCAGCCCCAGTCTCTGTGCGCCTGTGCAAGCAGTGCCACACAGATGAAGCTGAGCAACAGCTTTCCAGGCTAGCCCCTTCTTAGTAAGAGATATCCTTAGACGTTCGCATTCTCCCTGCACGGCTGCTGGAGGGACCGGGCAGGCAGCCTTGGCTACGATTGAAGTCTGAGGCGGCAAGGCAAGGAAGAAGCCCCAGAATCTGGGCGCCTGTGCAAGCAGTGCTATGGGCAGATGTGTCTGAGCTACATCTTTCTAAGCTAAACCCTTCTTGGTAAGGGATATCCCGAAACGTTCGCATTCTCGGTGCAGGGCTGCTGGAGGGACCAATTAGGGATGCACGGGATACTTTTGAAGCTTGAGGTGGCAAGGAAGACAAGCAGCCCCACGCTCTGGGCGCCTGTGTGAGCAGTGCCATGGGCAGATGAGGCTGAGCAACAGCTTTCAATGCTAGCCCCTTCTGGATGCAAGCGATCTGGAGATGTTCGCATATTCGTTGCAGGTCTGCTTGAGGCACCCGGCAGGGATGCCCAGGCTACGTTTGAAGATTGAGGTGGCAAGGCAAGCAAGCAGCCCCACTCTCTGCGCGCATGCGCGAGCAGTGCCATGACCAGATGAGGCTGAGCAACAGATCTCCAGGCTAGCCCCTTCTGGGTGCGAGCTATCTGGAGACATTCGCATATTCTTTGCAGGGCTGTTGGAGGCACCCGTCAGGGACCCCCTGGTTACGTTTGAAGATTGAGGTGGCAGTGCAAGCAAGGAGCCCCAGACTCTGGGCGCATGTGCAAGCAGTGCCATGGGCACATGAGGCTAAGCAACAGCTCTCCAGGCTAGCACGTTTTGGGTTGCGAGCTATCTGGAGACGTTCGCATATACTTTGCAGGGCTGCTGGAGGCACCCGTCAGGGACGCCCTGGTTACATTTGAAATTTGAAGTGGCAAGTGAAGCAAGCAGCCCCAGTCTCTGTGTGCCTGTGCGAGAAGTGCCATGGGCAGATGAGGCTGAGCAACAACTTTCCAGGCTAGCCCCTTCTGGGTGCGAGCTACCTGGAGACATTCACACCTTCTTTACAGGCCTGCTGGAGGCACCGGGCAGGGTCCCCTAAGCTACATTTCAATTTTGACGTGGCAAGGCAAACAAGCAGCCCCAGTCTCTGGGCGCCTGTGCGAGCAGTGCCATGGGCAGATGAGGCTGCGAAACAGCTTTCCAGCCTAGACCCTTCTAAGTGCGAGCTATCTGGAGATGTTCACACCTTCGTTGCAGGGCTGCCTGAGGCACCTGGCAGGGACCCCTAGACTACGTCTGAAGTTTGAGGTGGCAAGGCAAGCAAGAAATCCCAGTCTCTGTGCGCATGTGTGAGCAGTGCTCTGAGCAGACAAGGCTAAGCAAAAGCTTTCCAGTCTAGCCCCTGCTTGGCATAAGATATCTTGAGTCGATCGCATTTTCGGGTCAGCGTTGCGGCAGGCGCCCCGAAAAAACCTCGTAGGCTGCGTTTGAAGTTTGAGTTGGCAAGGCAAGCAAGCAGCCCCAGTCTCTGTGCGCCTGTGCGAGCACTGCCATGGGCAGATGAGGCTGAGCTACAGCTTTCCTGGCTAGACCCTTCTTGGTAAGAGATATCTTGAGACTTTCTACCTTTTGGGGCAGGGCTGCTGGAGGCGCCCGGTAGGAACCCCCAGGACGTATGAATTTTGAGGTGGCAAGTTAAGCAAGCACTCTCAGTCTCTCTGCGCCTGTATGAGTAGTGCCATCGGCAGATGAGGCTGAGCAAAAGCTTTCCAGGCTAGACACTTTTGGTACGAGATATCCTGAGGGGTTCGCATATTCAGGTCAGGTCTGTGGGAGGAGCCTGGCAACGACACTCAAGGTTAGGTTTGAAGTTTGAGGTGGCAAGGCAAGCAAGCAGCCCCAGTCTCTCTGCGCCCGTGTGACCAGTGCCATGGGCAGATGAGGCTGAGCAACAGCTTTCCAGGCTAGACCCTTCTTGGCATAAGATATGTTGAGAGGCTCGCATATTAGGGTCAGGGTTGCGGAGGGCTCCCAGAAAAACCTCCTAGGCTACGTCTGAAGTTTGAGGTGGCAAGGCAAGCAAGCAGCCCCAGTCTCTGTGCGCCTGTGCGAGCAGTGCCATCAGCAGATAAGGCTGAGCAAATGCTTTCTAGGCTAGCCTATTCAGGGTGCGAGCTATCTGGAGACGTTCACACCTTCGGTGCAAGGGTGCCTGAGGCACCCGACAGGGACGCCTAGGCTACGTTTGAAGTTTGTGGTGGCAAGGCTAGCAAGCAGCCCCAGTCTCTGTGCGCCTGTGCGAGCAGTGCCATCAGCAGATAAGGCTGAGCAAATGCTTTCTAGGCTAGCCTATTCAGGGTGCGAGCTATCTGGAGACGTTCACACCTTCGGTGCAAGGGTGCCTGAGGCACCCGACAGGGACGCCTAGGCTACGTTTGAAGTTTGTGGTGGCAAGGCTAGCAAGCAGCCCCAGTCTCTGAGCACCTCTGCGACCAGTGCCATGGGCAGATGAGGCTGAGCTACAGCTTTCCAGGCTAGAATTTTCTTGGCATAAGTTATCTTGAGATACTCGCATATTCGTGTCTGGGCTGCAGCAGGCGCCCGGAAAAGACCTCCTAGGCTACGTTTGAATTTTGAGGTGGCAAGGCAACCAAGAAACCCCAGTCTCTGTGCACCTGTGCGAGCAGTGCAATGGGTAGACGAGGCTGAGCAAAAGCTTTCCAGTCTGGCCCCTTCCGGGCATAAGATATGTTGAGACGCTCGCGTATTCGGGTCAGGGTTGCGGCAGGCGCCCGGAAGAAAACCCATTCTTGGTAAGAGACATCTTAAGACGTTCGAATATTTAGATCAGGGCTGCGGTAGACGCCCGGCAAGGACCCCCTAGTCTACGTTTGAAGTTTGACATGGCAAGGCAAGCAAGCAGCCCCAGTGTCTGAGCCCCTGTGCGAGCAGTGCCATGGGCAGAGGAGGCTGAGAACGAAGTTTCCAGGCTAGAACTTTCTTGGCATAATATATCTTGAGACATTCACATATTCAGGTTTGGGCTGCGGCAGCGCCCGGCAGGGACTTCCTAGGTTACGTTTGAAGTTTGAGTTGGCAAGGCAAGCCATCAGCTCCACTCTCTCTGCGCCTGTGTGAGCAGTGCCATGGGCAGATGAGGCTGAGCAACAGCTTTCCAGGCTAGCCCCTTCTGGTTGCAAGCTATCTGGAGACATTCGCTTTTCCGTTGCAGGGCTGACGGAGGGACCGAGCAGGGAGCCCCTGGATACGTTTGAAGAGGTGGCAAAGCAAGCAAGCAGCCTCAGTCTCTTTGCATCTGTGCGAGCAGTGCCATGGGCAGAGGAGGCTGACCAACAGCTTACCGGGCTAGCCCCTTCTGGGTGGAAGCCATCTGGAGACGTTCGCCTATTCGGGTCACGGCTGCTGGAGGCAACCTTCAGGGACCCCCTGGATTCAGTTGAAGTTTGAGGTGGCAATGCAAGCAAGCAGCCCCAGTCTCTGTGCATCTGTGCGAGCAGTGCCATGGACAGACGAGGCTGAGCAACAGCTATCCAGGCTAGCCCCTTCTTGGTACGAGATACCCTGAGGTGTTCGCATATTAAGATCAGGACTGCTGGAGGCACCCGTCAGGGACCCTTTGGTTAGGTTTGAAGATTGAGGTGGCAAGGCAAGCAAGCAGCCCCAGTCTCTGTGCATCTGTGAGAGCAGTGCCATGGGCAGATGAGGCTGAGCAACAGCTTTCCAGGCTAGCCCGTTTGGTTGCGAGCTATCTGGAGATGTTCGCATATTCGTTGCAGGGCTGCTGGAGGCTCCCGTCAGGGACTATTTGGTAACATTTGGAGATTGATGTGGCAAGGCAAAGAAGCAGAAAATGTCTCTGCGCACCTGTGCAAGCAGTGCCATGAGCAGATGAGGCTGAGAAACAACTTCCCAGGCTTGCCCCTTCTTAGCATAATATATGTTGAGACGCTCGCCTATTAGGGTCAGGGTTGCAGCACGCGCGCGGAAAAAAACCTCCTAGGCTACGTTTGAAGTTTGAGGTGGCAAGGCAAGCAAGCAGCCCCAGACTCTGGGCGCCTGTGTGAGCAGTGCCGTGGGCAGATGAGGCTGAGCAACAGCTTTCCAGGCTAGCCCCTTCTGGGTGCGAGCTACCTGGAGACATTCACACCTTCATTACAGGGCTGCTGGAGGCACCCGGCAGGGACCCCTAAGCTACATTTCAATTTTGAGGTGGCAAGGCAAGCAAGCAGCCCCAGTCTCTGTGCGCCTGTGCAAGCAGTGCCATGGGCACATGAGCCTGAGCAACACCTTTCAAGGCTAGCCCCTTCTTGGTAAGAGATATCCTGAGACGCTCGCATATTCGAGTCAGGGCTGCGGCAGGTGCCTGTCACATACCCCCTAAACTACGTTTGAAGTTTGAGTTGGCAAGGCATGCAAGCACCCCCAGTCTCTGTGTATCTGTGCGAGCACTGCCATGGGCAGATGAGGCTGAGCAACAACTTTCCAGGCTAGACACTTCTTGGTGTAATATATGTTGAGATGCTCACATATTAGGGTCAGGGTTGCGACAGGCGCCCGGAAAAAACCTCCTACGCTACGTTTGAAGTTTGAGGTGGCAAGGCAAACAAGCAGCCCCAGTCTCTTTGCGCCTGTGCAAGCAGTGCCATGGGCAGATGAGGATGAGGAACAGCTTTCCAGGCTAGCCCCTTCTTGGTAAGAGATATCCTGAGACGTTTCCATATTCAGGTCAGGGCTGTGGCAGGCGCCTGGAAAAGACCCCCTAAGCTACGTTTGAAGTTTGAGTTGACAAAGGAAGCAAGATACCCCAGTCTCTGTGCACCTGTGCGAGCAGTGCCATGGCAGATGAGGCTGAGCAACAGATTTCTAGGCTAGCCCCTTCTTGGTAAGAGATATCCTGAGACTCTTGTATATTATGGTCAGGGCCGTGGGAGGGGCCCGGCAAGGACGCCCTAGGCTACGTTTGAAGTTTGAGGTGACAAGGCAAGCAAGCAGCCCCAGTCTCTGTGCGCTTGTGAGAGCAGTGCCATGGGCAGATGAGGCTGAGCAACAGCTTTCCAGGCTAGCCCCTTCTTGGTAAGAGATATCCTGAGATGCTCGCATATTCTGGTCAGGGTTGTAGCAGGCGCCCAGCAAAGACCCCTTAGGCTACTGTCCTGGATTTGGCCAGGACAGGGTTAATTTTCACCGGACTCCAGGAAGGGGCACAGCCGGGGGGTGGGGGCTGACCCCACCTGGCCAAACAGAGCCCGGTATTCCATACGATGTGACGTCACGCTGGGGTCCGGTGGGGGGGCGGTGGCGCGGCGGGAACTCTTTCGCGGCTTGGGGGGGCGCGGCACCAGTGCTGTTCAGGCGAGCGGCTGTCTGTGTCGTACGGTTCGTTGTTGTGTTTTCTCCTTATTTTTATCGTTGTTGTTCCTGTTTCCCTCTGTTTGCTGTTCTGTTAAACTGCCCTTGTCCCGACCCACCAGTTTCTGCCTCTTTCTTTCCATTCTCCTCCGCACGCCGGCGGGGGGAGGGGCGGCCGCGTGGCGCTTTTGTTGCCGGTGGCAGCCGAAACCAAAACATTAATTTGGCGCCCAGACGTGGGGCACGGATAACGGCAGGGCTGAGCAGCGGGTGTTAAAACTGCTTTCTTAGATTTTTTTAAATTTTATTATACGCATTTTTCTGTGTTAAATAGTCGCCGGTAAAAATGTTTCTGTCTTTGATCAGATGGCTGTGGTTTTTGAATCCTTATTTGCAGTATGTATTCAATGCCATCCTGTTCATCATCGCTGGGAAAAAGATCACGATGATAATTTTGCTCTACCTTACGATATCGACTTATGACATGATAACATCAATGTGCATGAAATTAGGCTTCTATTTGCATGCGGCTCTGCGGTCATTTCCGTACCTCGGATCCTATGTCTTAGATTTTGTGAATAATCAAACCCAGTCTGTGGGGAAAACCGAAGGGGATACCTTCCCCCACTCTTTCGCTCCCCCTCTCTCCTTCAGGCCAGTCCTAACGGCTTTTGAGAATTTCGAGTACCCGTGGGATGCTCAGGGCAGCATTCTCCTTTTGTTATGCCTCCTGAATGGGTTTTGGTTTTTGTTTAGGGTTAAGCAAGTCGTGAAGAACATCGTGCAGAGACCTGCCTCGGGGCTGGATAGCTGTGAGTGGCTGGGTGTGTGGGACAGCATGGGCAAGTACCTAGGGCAGTGGGCACCTACGGTGTTTTTTAAACTCACCCCTGAGGAAGTACAGCATCCGGACAAACTAGTAAAGTATCTGCAAAAAGTGTGCTGCCACCCTGGGAACTCCAGAGAGACACAAATCACCGCAACGTGCTGGGGTCTGGCCCACGCCTACCGAGCCCTGTTCAACACTGTTCAGTGCCTTAAGGGGGAAAGGGGGGGAAACGAAGCGGCAGGCACTGCGGCTGGCGCTGCCCCCCCAGCCGGCCCTGCAGCCCCTCCAGCCCAGCAGGCAGTCCCAGCCCCCCCGACCGGCACCACGGCTGCTGCAGCCACAGCTGCAGGGTCTGCCTCGGTTTCCCCAGAGGGCACAGCAGCTGCTCCAGCCCCAGCTCCAGCCACAGGCACAGTGACTGAGCCCATTTATGGTGCAGGTCTGCTGGAGGCACCCGGAAGGGATCCCCAAGATAAGTTTCAAGATAGAGGTGGCAAGGCAAGCAAGCAGCCCCAGTCTCTGAGCACCTGTGCAAGCAGTGCCATGAGCAGATGAGGCTGAGCAACAGCTTTCCAGGCTAGCCCCTTTCTGGGTGGGAGCTATCTGGAGACGTTCGCCTATTCTGGTAAGGGCTCATGGAGGCTCCTGGCAGGGACCACATGGATACATTTGAAGTATAAGGTGGCAAGGCAAGAATGCAGCCCCAGTCTCTGGGCGTCTGTGCGAGCAATGGGTGGAGCCTCACCTTCACCCACATCCTCTGTGGCCAGTCCCTCACATTCCAGAGCCCCATATCTGTTGCTTAAGGGCAACTGGGCCGGTGAGGGAGGCCGGGGGGAGATTCGCTTGCCCCCCCGAGCAGGGACCTGTTTCCATTCCCCCCCATCTCTTAGGCCCCCTCTTTCTGCTCGGTGGCAAGAGGGTAGGGGGTTCTCTGCTTTCTGTGGAGCCGCTTCCTGCTGACTATGCCTCAGGGAGGGCAGGGAGCGGCTCCACCAGTCGATCTCCCTCTCACACTCCCGGATGCTCCTCAGCCTCTCCACTTCCTCCTTCAGCTCTGCCACCAGGCTGAGCAGGTCATTCACCTGCTCGCACCGAACACAGCCGTTGTCTCTGCTGTCCTCCGGTACGAGCGCCAGGCTCAGGCACTCCCTGCAGCCAGAGACCTGGACACCCGCGTTCTTGCGTGGGGCCTCCATCTGGGTCCCCACACTCCTTCGAGCAACAGCTTTACCACGGGTGGTAACCATGGCTAGAATATCTCCTGGAAGAGCGATGCCCACTACTTGAGTTGCCAGAAGGGGCGGCTGTACCCTGCCAGTCGCCTTCCCCGCTCGCCCTGCCTGCGCGAACTGCCGCGCAAACTGCTGCGCCGCTCCCGGGCTGCTGCGCCGCCTCTGTTTGCCGGCTCTGTTCGCCCGCGCTCCTGGTCGCTCGTGCTCCCTGGGGGCTGCTCTTATCCATGAGGGGGTTTGGCCACTGTCACACTCGACTCCGCCCCCGCTGAGTCAGAGCTGCCGCTCGTTGGCACCTCCCGCTTTCCCGCTGAGGGGTGGGGCTGGGGTCTCCTCTCTCTCTCTCAGCGCTTTTTGCCACCTCGCCGCTGCGGTTTTGCCACCGGAGAAAGGGTCCCTCGGCGCGAGCCTCTGCTCCAGAACCCTTCACCTTCAGTAGCTTCGCCGAAAACTCGAAATTCTCAAAAGCCGTTAGGACCAGCCCGAGGGAGAGAGGGGGGGCGAAAGAGTGGGGGAAGGTATCCCCTCCGGTTTTACCCACAGATTGGGTTTGATTACTAACAAATTCTAAGACATAGGATCCGAGGTACGGAAATGACCGCAGTGCCGCATGCAAACACAAATCATGCACAGTGATGTTATCATATCATAAGTCGATATCATACAGTACAGCAAAATCATCATGCTGATCTTTTTTCCCGAGGTAACAAACAGCACGGCGGCAAACACATACAGCAAGTAAGGATTTACGTAGCACAGATATTTGATCAAAGTCAGAAACATTTTTACCGGCGACTTTAACTAACACAGTAAATGCGTAAAATAAATTTTAACAAAATCTATGAAAGCAGTTTTAACATCCGCTGCTCAGCCCTGCCGTTATCCCTGCTCCACGTCTGGGCGCCAATTAAATGTTCTGGTTCGGCTGCTGCCGACAACAAAAGCGCCACGCGGCCGCCCCTCCCCCTGCCGGCGTGCGGAGGAGAATGGAAAGAAAGAGGCAGAAACTGGTGGGTCGGGATAAGGGCAGTTTAACAGAACAGCAAACAGAGGGAAACAGGAACAACAACGATACAGATAAGGACAAAACACGACAAAAACAGACCCGCTCTCTCGGACCGCACCGGAGCCGCACGCTCCCAAGCCGCGAGTTATTTCCCGCCGCGCCCCACCCCCCACTTGAACCCAGCGTGACGTCACATGGTATGGAATACCCGGCTCTGTTTGGCCAGGTGGAATCAGCCCCCACCCCCCGGCTGTGCCCCTTCCTGGAGTCCGGTGAAAATTAACCCTGTCCTGGCCAAACCCAGGACAAGGCGCCCGGTAGGAACCCCCAGGACGTATGAATTTTGAGGTGGCAAGTTAAGCAAGCACTTTCACTGTCTCTGCGGCTGTAGGAGTAGTGCCATGGGCAGATGGGGCTGAGAAACAGCTTTCCAGGCTAGACAATTTTGGTACGAGATATCCTGAGAGGTTCGCATATTCAGGTCAGGTCTGTGGGAGGTGCCCGGCAACGACCCCCTAGGCTAGGTTTGAAGACTGAGGTGGCAAGGCAAGCAAGCAGCCCCAGACTCTGCACGCCTCTGCGACCAGTGCCACGGGCAGACAAGGCTGAGAAACATGTTACCAGGCTAGACCTTTCTTGGCATAAGATATCTTGAGATGCTCACATATTCTGGCAAGGGCTGCGGCAGGCACCCGGCAAGGACCCCCTAGGTTACGTTTGAAGTTTGAGGTGGCAAGACAAGCAAGTAGCCCCAGTCTCTGGGCAACTGTGCGAGCAGTGCCATGGGAAGATGAGGCTGAGAAACAGCTTTCCAGGCTAGTCCATTCTTGGCATAAGATATGTTGAGACGCTCGCATATTCGGGTCAGGGTTGCAGCGGGCGCCCGGAAACAACCTCCTATGTTACGTTGGAAGTTTTAGGTGGCAAGGCTAGCAAGCAGCCCCAGTCTCTGTGTGCCTGTGCGAGCAGTGCCATGGGCAGATGAGGCTGAGCAACAGCTTTCCAGCCTAGACCCTTATTGGCGTAATATATGTTGTAACGCTCGCATATTAGGGTCAGGGTTGTGGCACGCGCCCGAAAAAACCTGCTAGGCTACATTTGAAGTTTATGGTGGCAAGGCAAGCAAGAAACCCCAGTCTCTGTGCACCTGTGCGAGCAGTGCCATGGGCAGATGAGGCTGAGCAACAGCTTTCCAGTTTAGCCCATTCTTGGTAAGAGACATCTTGAGACGTTCGAATATTTAGATCCGGGCTGCGGTAGGCGCTCGGCAAGGACCCCCTAGGCTATGTTTGAAGTTTGAGGTGGCAAGTCAAGCAAGCAGCCCCAGTCTCTGAGCACCTGTGCGAGCAGTGCCATGGGCAGATGAGGCTGAGCAACAGCTTTCCAGTCTAGCCCCTTCTTGGTAAGAGATATCTGGAGACGTTTGCATATTTAGGTCCAGGCTCCGGTAGGCGCCCGGCAAGGACCCCCTAGGATGCAATTGAAGTTTGAGGTGGAGGGGCAAACAAGCAGCCCCAGTCTCTGTGCGCCTGTGCGAGCAGTGCCATGGGCAGATGAGGCTGAGCAACAGCTTTCCAGGCTAGCCCCTTCTGGGTGCGAGCTATCTGGAGATGTTCACACCTTCGTTGCAGGGCAACCTGAGGCACCCGGCAGGGACACCTAGGCTACGTTGCAAGTTTGAGGTGTCAAGGCAAGCAAGCAGCCCCAGTCTCTGAGCACCTGTGCGAGCAGTGCCATGGGCAGATGAGGCTGAGCAACAGCTTTCCAGGCTAGCCCCTTCTGGGTGCGAGCTATCTGGAGACGTTCACACCTTCGTTGCAGGGCAACCTGAGGCACCCGGCAAGGACACCTAGGCTACGTTGGAAGTTGAAGGCGGCAAGGCAAGCAGATGAGGCTGAGAAACAGCTTTCCAGTTTAGCGCATTCTTGGTAAGAGACACCTTGAGACGTTTGCATATTTAGGTCCTGGCTCCGGTGGGCGCCAGGCAAGGACCCCTAGGCTGCGAATGAAGTTTGAGGTGGCAAGGCAAGCAAGCAGCCCCAGACTCTGGCCGCCTGTGCAAGAAGTGCCATGGTCAGATGAGGCTGAGTAACAGCTTTCCAGCCTAGCCGCTACTTGGTAAGAGATATACTGAGACGCTCGCATTTTAAGGTCAGGGCTGTTGGAGAGACCGGGCAGGGAGCCTTGGGCTACGTTTGAAGTTTGAGGTGGCAAGGCAAGCAAGCAGCCCCAGTCTGTCTGTGCCTGTGCGAGCAGTGCCATGGGCAGATGAGGCTGAGCAACAACTTTCCAGGCTAACCCCTTCTTGGTAAGAGATATACTGAGACTTTCGCATTTTCGGTGCATGGCTGTTGGAGGGACCGGGCAGGGAGCCTTGGGCTATGTTTCAAGTTTGAGGTGGCAAGGCAAGCAAGCAGCCCCAGTCTCTGTGCGCCTGTGCGAGCAGTGCCATGGGCAGATGAGGCTGAGCAACAGTTTTTCAGTCTAGCCCCTTCTGGTTGCGAGCTATTTGGAGAATTTCACATATTCGTTGCAGGGCTGCTGGAGGGACCGGGCAGACGTTCCTGAGACGTTCGCATATTAAGGTCAGGGCTGTGGCAGGCGCCCGGCAAAGACCTCCTAGGTTACGTTTGAAGTTTGAGGTGGCAAGGCAAGCAAGCAGCCCCAGTCTCTGCGCGCCTGTGCGACCAGTGCCATGGGCAGATGAGGCTGAGCAACAGCTTTCCAGGCTAGCCCCTTCTTGGTAAGAGATATTATGCGACGCTCGCATATTCGAGACAAGTGTGCGGTGGGGGCCTGACAAAGACCCCCTAGGATACGTTTCAAGTTTGAGGTGGCAAGGCAAGCAAGCAGCCCCAGTCTCTGCGCGCCTGTGTGAGCAGTGTCATGGGCAGATGAGGTTGAGTAACAGCTTTCCAGCATAGCCCATACTTGGTAAGAGAAATTCTGAGACGTTCGCATATACAGGTCACAGCTGCTGGAGGAGCTGGTCAAAGACCCCCTAGGTTACGTTTGAAGTTTGAGGCGGCAAGGCAAGCAAGCAGCCCCAGTCTCTGTTCATCTGTGTGAGCAGTGTCCTGGGCAGATGAGGCTGAGAAACAGCTTTCCAGGCTAAACCCTTCTTGGCAATAGATATCCCGACACGTTCACATTTTCGGTGCAGGGCTGCTGGAGGCACCCGGAAGGGACATGCTGTATAATTTTAAAGTTTGAGGTAGCAAGGAAAGCAAGCAGCCCCAGTCTCTGTGCGTCTGTTCGAGCAGTGCCATGGGCAGATGAGGCTGAGCAACAGCTTTCAGGCTAACACCTTCTGGGTGCAAGCTATCCGGAGACTTTCGCATTTTCAGTGCAGGGCTGCTGGAGGCACCCGGCAGGGATGCCCGGTATGTGTTTGAAGTTTGAGGTGGCAAGGCAAGCAAGCAGCCCCATTCTCTGTGCGCCTGTGCGAGCAGTGCCATGGGCAGATGAGGCTGAGCAACAGATTTTAAGGCTAGCCCCTTGTGGTTGCGATCTATTTGGAGAAATTCGCATATTCGTTGCAGGGCTGCTGGAGGGACCAGGCAGACGTTCCTGAGACGTTCGCATATTAAGGTCAGGGCTGTGGCAGGCGCCCGGCAAAGACCTCCTAGGTTACGTTTGAAGTTTGAGGTGGCAAGGGAAGCAAGCAGCCCCAGTCTCTGTGCGCCTGTGCGACCAGTGCCATGGGCAGATGAGGCTGAGCAACAGCTTTCCAGGCTAGCCCCTTCTTGGTAAGAGATATTATGCGACGCTAGCATATTTGAGACAAGTGTGCGGTGGGGGCCTGACAAAGACCCCCTAGGATACGTTTCAAGTTTGAGGTGGCAAGGCAAGCAAGCAGCCCCAGTCTCTGTGTGCCTGTGTGAGCAGTGTCATGGGCAGATGAGGTTGAGTAACAGCTTTCCAGGCTAAACCCTGCTTGGTAAGAGATATCCTGAGAACTTCCCTTATTCGGGTCAGGGCTGCGGGAGGGGCACGGCAAGGACACCCTATGATAAGTTTGAAGTTTGAGGTGGCAAGGCAAGCAAGCAGCCCCACTATCTGGGCGCCTGTGCGAGCAGTGACATGGGCAGATGAGGCTGAGCAACAGCTTTCCAGGCTAGCCCCTTCTTGGTAAGAGATATCCTGAGACGCTCGCATATTCGGGACAAGGGTGCGGCGGGCGCCCGGAAAAGACCCCTAGGCTAAGTTTGAACTTTGAGGTGGCAAGGCAAGCAAGCAGCCCCAGTCTCTGTGCGCCTGTGCAAGCAGTGCCATGGGCAGATGAGGCTGAGAAACAGTTTTCAAGGCTAGTCCCTTCTGGGTGCAACCTATCTAGAGTTGTTCGCATATTCGGGTCAGGGCTGCAAGAGGCCCCCTGCGAGGACCCCCTAGGCTACGTTTGAAGTTTGAGGTGGCAAGGCAAGCAAGCAGCCCCAGTCTCTGTGTGCCTGTGTGAGCAGTGCCATGGGCAGATAAGGCTGAGCAACACGTTTCAAGGCTAGCCCCTTCTGGGTGCGATCTATCTGGATATGTTCGCATCTTCAGTGCAGGTCTGCTGGAGGCACCAAGCAGGGATCCCCAAGCTATGTTTGAAGATCGAGGTGGCAAGGCAAGCAAGCAGCCCCAGTCTCTGAGCACCTGTGCAAGCAGTGCCTTGAGCAGATGAGGCTGAGCAACAGCTCTCCGGGCTAGCCCGTTCTGGGTGCGAGCTATCTGGAGACTTTCGCATGTTCGTTGCAGGGCTGCTGGATGCACCCGGCAAAGACCACCTAGGCCAATTTTGAAGATTGAGTTTGCAAGGCAAGCAAGCAGCCCCAGTCTCTGTGCGCCTGTGCGAGCAGTGCCATGGGCAGATGAGGCTGACCAACAGCTTTCCAGGATAGCCCATTCCTGGCGTAATATATGTTGTGACGCTGGCATATTAGGGTCAGGGTGGCGGCAGGCAACCGGAAAAAACCTCCTAAGCTACGTTTGAAGTTTGAGGTGGCAAGGCAAGCAAGCAGCCCCAGTCTCTGGGCGCCTGTGCGAGCAGTGCCATGGGCAGATAAGGCTGAGCAAAAGCTTTCCAGTCTAGCCCGTTCTTGGTAAGGGATATCTTGAGACATTCGCATATTAAGGTCCGGGCTTCGGTATGCGCCCAGCAAGGACCCCCTAGGATGCGATTGATATTTGACGTGGCAAGGCAAACAAGCAGCCCCAGTCTCTGTGCGCCTGTGCGAGCAGTGCCATGGGCAGATGAGGCTGAGAAACAGTTTTCAACGCTAGTCGCTTCTGGGTGCAACCTATCTGGAGTTGTTCGCATATTCGGGTCAGGGCTGCAAGAGGCCCCCTGCAAAGACCCCCTAGGCTATGTTTGAAGTTTGAGGTGGCAAGGCAAGCAAGCAGCCCCAGTCTCTGTGTGCCTGTGCGAGCAGTGCCTTGGGCAGATAAGGCTGAGCAACAGATTTCTAGGGTAGCCTATTTTTGGTATGAGATATCCTGTGACGTTCGCATATTCGGGTCAGGGCTGTGGGAGCCCCCCTGTCAAGAACCTTCTAGGCTACGTTTGAAGTTTGAGGTGGCAAGGCAAGCAAGCAGCCTCAGTCTCTGAGCACCTGTGCAAGCAGTGCCTTGAGCAGACGAGGCTGAGCAACAGCTCTCCAGGCTAGCCCCTTCTGGGTGCGAGCTATCTGGAGACTTTCGCATGTTCGTTGCAGGGCTGCTGGATGCACCCGGCAAAGACCACCTAGGCTAATTTTGAAGATTGAGGTGGCAAGGCAAGCAAGCAGCCCCAGTCTGTTTGCGCCTGTGCGAGCAGTGCCATGGGCAGATGAGGCTGAGCAACAGCTTTCCAGGCAAGCCCCTTCTTGGTAAGAGATATCCTGAGACGTTCGTATGTTACGGTCAGGGCTGTGGGAGGGGCCCAGCAAGGACCCCCTAGGCTACGTTTGAAGATTGAGGTGGCAAGGCAAGCAAGCAGCCCCAGACTCTGGACGTCTGTGAGAGCAGTGCCATGGGCAGATGAGGCTGAGAAACAGATTTCCAGGTTAGTCAATACTTGGTTATAGATATCTTAAGACGTTCGCATACTCGGATAAGGGCTGCGGAAGGCCCCTGGTAAGGGTCCCCTAGGCTACGTTTAAAGTTTGACGCGGCAAGGCAAGCAAGCAGACCCAGTCTCTGTGCATCTGTGCGAGCAGTGCCATGGGCAGATGGGGCTGAGAAACAGCTTTCAAGGCTAGTCCCTTCTCGGTGTGATCTATCTGGAGATGTTCAAATTTTCAGTGCGGGTCTCCTAGAGTCACCCGGCAGGGATCCCTGGGCTACGTTTGAAGTTTGAGGTGGCAAGTCAAGCAAGCAGCCCCAGTATCTTTGCATCTGTGCGAGCAGTGCCATGGGCAGATGATGCTGAGGAACAGTTTTCCAGCATAGCCCCTTCTGGTTGCAAGCTATCTGGAGACGTTCTCATTTTTGGGGCAGGGCTGCTGGAGGCACCCGGAAGGGAAACCGGGCTGTGTCTGAAGTTTAAGGTGGCAAGGCAAGCAAGCAGCCCCAGTCTGTGTGCGCTTGTGCGACCAGTCCCATGGGCAGATGAGGCTGAGCAACAACTTTCCAGGCTAGCCCCTTCTTGATAAGATATACTCTGAGACGTTCGCATATTCAGGTCTCGGATCTGGAGATGCCGGTCAAAGGCCTACGAGGTTACGTTTCAAGTTTGACGCGGCAAGGCAAGCACACAGCCCCAGTCTCTGTGCGTCTGTGCAAGCAGTGCCATGGGCAGATGAGGCTGAGCAACAGCTTTCCAGGCTAGCCCCTTTTTGTTTCGAGCTATCCGAAGACGTTCACACCTTCTGTGCAGGGCTGATGGAAGCACCCGGTAGTGACCCCCAGATAGGTTTGAAGTTTAACGTGAAAGGCAAGCAAGCAGCCCTGTTGGCCTGGGTTACGGAAACTTTGTAACGTTGTGACCCCAATATGAGTATGATCGTTCACCTTTATTAGTCAGCAAATCAAGGTTTATATAGCAAAGCAATTACAGCATCTGATTAGTCAAACCCCCAATCCATATATAGGCAAAACTACTGCAACTCGTTGTGATTGGTGCAGAGCTGCATCTCGATGTGAAAACAGTGCTGTGGCAAGAAAAAAACAGTGTGGCAGGAAGGAAGTGCCAGTGTGGCAGGACACAGTGACGTTCCCCCTGCTCCAGTGTCCCGAGCTCGTCGCTCTGCCTTCCCAGCACGGTTTCGTGTCAGCCGCTCCCAAGGCTCACTTCTGGATCGGAACCTGGGTTGCTCAACGCACCAAGCTATGTCCCCTCTCATCCAGCCAGGACTCCACAATTCCCCCTTCTTGTTTTTGAGCAAGCCAGGCTTGCTTCGTCATCTTGGAGAGAGCCCTTTTAGGACAGCTAAAGCAAATACATATTATAATTCCAACAGCAAGTAACACGATACATATGCGCAAAATTTCTATAATTGAAATGTTAAGCCAGGCGGGCAGATTACCAAAGAGCGAGGTGAGCAGTCCATCAAAAAAAATCCCTGGTTTTGTTGTATTTGATTGGTGTGCTGTTCGAGCCATTGTAATTGCTTGTGGATGGACTTAGTATGATCGGACAAGTTCATACAGCACATGCCTTCAAAATCCTCACAGCCATGTCCCTGGGCCAGCAGTAAAAAATCAATTGCGGCTCTATTTTGCAATACTGCATGTCGTAGACTACTCTGATCTTCTAGCAAGGATTGCAAGACTTTTGTGGTAACACTGGCTTGCTTCTCTGCCCAGCGTTCAGTGTTCGCCACTCTACTTCTGTAGCAGTGTTCCGTGTTCGCTACTTTCAAGGTCTATCTCCATTACCAAGCCTGGGTTGCTCAACAGCACCAAACTATGTCCCCTCTCATCCAGCCAGGAATCCACAATTCCCCCTTTTTGTTTTTTGAGCAAGCCAGGTATAGTTGATGAGGTTGTTGATGATGATGAGAGCTGACATAATTTTGGTCTTCAGCTTGCTACCACTCTTTCAGAGGCCCACACAAACTACAATACTAACAGATAAAAGAACACAAATGCTAATTGAAGACATAGAGATGTGAAGTGCATACCACAACCTGCTGGATATAAAGAAAGATTAAATTAACTTGAGAATGATACATACTGATGGTAAATCTGTTACCTAGCATATGGGTGTAGATTGATTTACTTGTATTCAATTTTCTTGCTGGATTTACTTGTATCCAATTTTCTTCCTGTGTGGGCGGTGGGACTAAAGTACCGCTTGACCACAACATATCATTATTGTCAATGGGAGGGGATGCATCTCATCGCGTTAGGCGTCGAAATAGCAGTGTATCAATAATATGAGCTCAGTGAATTTGCACTTGGGTTATAGGTATACTTATCACATATACAAACATCCATAACATTTAGTATTGGCTATCCATATTAATCACCTAGGTTAAAATCAATGTATCTAGAACTATGACTCATTAACTATATAGGCTAAAATTAATGTACATAAAAGCATAAAGCTGCAAACATCACCACATCTATTCCCTGCTGCATCAAATGCTTCCGAAGTCTTGATAAATCAGAGTTCAAATACAACAGTCTAAAGTCAAAAACCAGAAACAGTCAATACCTGCAGAACTTACCAAACCAGAGACACAAAACAGTTACTTAGTCCAGACAAATCCGTTAGATCACAGAAACCCAATAAATCCACCAGATCACAGAAATACAAGCACTGTAACATAAAACCACACGTTCACGGTCGCGACCACACACACACACGCAGGCACACCAAGTTTTCAGCATAAATCCAAATATTGCAAAGACAGGACTTACAATAATATTCAACATTTAACAGACAAATTCCCAAGCTTCAGTTTCAGGAAGAGTACTCTCTTTTCAATTCTGGATCAGAAAGGACGCTTTCCCTTCTCGTCAGGGATATAGCTCAATGCTGTGAAGCTTTTACTATGACTAACAAATAGGCAGCAAGAAACAATACTGGAAGAATGCCTTTGCCTTATTAATGGTTCCTGCTCATAACTTTTTGGTCCAGTGATCAGAGGTTCTCCCCGAGAATCCCTCGGTGCCGGCTGGAGGTCCTGCAATCCCTCGGACCATTGATGTTCAAGAGCAGCGTCCTACCTGGGTACCCAAAATCTATTACTAGAAAGCAGCAAAATAATTAACTTCCTAAAACTTAATGTTGGAGTTCTAGAAAGCAGGCATTCTTTACTGCAGTACTGAACGCACAGGGAATAGCTCTACTCAAATGTGTGTACCGAAAAGACACTCTTACTAGATATTTATGCCATGCTAACATACATAATCATTACATTTCTGCGAAGTACTTATCATTCTCCATTTCTCCCCCCCCCCTTTTTTTTTTTTTAATATATTTATATATTAATGTCTTTTGTACATGCATATTGGCACCTCTGGGCAGTTGTCGGGAGCCCTCAGGTGAAGGTTCATACTTTTCCTCACGGTGTCTGCTAGTTAACCTTTGCTCTTGTGCAGACGCAGTTCTAAAATCACGTATACCGTGTCCTCCAAGATTGCTTCATTATACAAAAGCTGTTGTGGGAGATAATTGCCAAATATGCAAGGAATGTATTAATTGGTGTGGGTGGTGCACCCACTGCAGTCATCAGAGTACTTGCGTTTGCTGCAATTTTTTCAGTGTTCCCTGTGTAATAGGATCATCCAGAGTGGATCTCTTCTGCTTCCATGTCAGAGGTTGCTCCCTGAGAGTGAGCGTGGTCACCTCTGGCATCGGATTCTGCGTTACGTTCTTTCAGCTCATGATATGGCTTCACATATTTTGCAGGTAACCATCGAGGGCCTGTTGAAAGAAGAACACACGCATACCCTCTTCCCCACGTTATTAGTTCTACGGGACCTGTCCATTGCGATTCCCCAAATTCTTTATACCATACTTTTGGTCGAACCACAAATGGAGGGACCATCCCGAATTGACGGTCAGCTGCTGTTTTAAATAATTGATCATCAGAACGATTTTAAAAATTAAGTACATATAATGCTTTGTCTAACTGTTCCTGTGGGGTAACACTGCCCATGGGATTCCCCCTTTCTTTGTTTATTTAGCATAGCTTTGAGAGTCCCGTGGACACTTTCGACAATGGCTTGTGCAGTAGAAGAATGTGGTATACCTGTAGCATGTTGTATACTCCAGTCCTGTAACTCATCAGCTCGTAAACCACGAGGGTTCACTCCTGCACACGATGGTACGGGTGTTATACATTGACAGTCAGGGCATGCATGAACATTTGTTGTGGCTTGCCCCTGGGGCAAAGCAAATTGTTTATGCAAGGAAGAGGCATTTTGATGAAAGAAGTCATGAGATAATCGGGCTTGCTTAAAACTGTGTGGCAGTACTGCTGTCATTGTCAATTTATCTGCTACAGCCTTTCCTTCAGTTATTGGTCCTGGTAGAGTAGTATGTGACCATATATGCATTATAAAATATACATGTACACAATTTTCTAATTTCAATAGCAAGGAAAAAAAATTGTTTGTTATTGACTTCTCTTTTCATCTGCAATGCGTTAAACAATATTCACAACATATGCAGAATCTGCGACAACATTGAGTGGTTCAGTCGAAAACAATTCAAAGACGTGCAAGGCCGCTGATAGCTTAACAATTTGTGTGGATCCTTCAACGACTAAAATAGATGATTACTAATCGGATGAATTTGTTTGTTTCCGAAACACTGTTCGTGCTCCTTTAATAGGAACAAAAACACATCGGTGTTTTGGCTGCAATGAAATTTGAGAGAGGGAATGTAACAGCTTATGTTGTGGAAGGGTATAACGTATGTTATTTAAATAATCAGCTAGAGCGGCTTGCAGCGATAAGGATTCACTGTTTAATGCCACAAAGTCATCTTTAACCAGCAGCAGGCAAATAGTATCAACTTGCTGACAGTGATTCCAACCTTGTGCTACTAAGGACACTATGATGTGTACCTTTGAGGTCAATGTTTTCATGGGCATATGAGACAAAAAGATTCATTCCAGAGTCTTCAACTTCTGCGTGTTAACACACCACTGATCGAAAAGAGGGTAAGGCTGTAAAACAAAACCTTCATAAATGATATACAAATTTGTTGGCAATTGGACATTAATTCTGAAGGTAAAGGCAATTGCAATTTTATCTGAAATCTTTTATAAAACAGTTTTTGCTTTTGTCATTGATCTTCGGGAAAATAATAAATCTGAGTCCCTTTTAACAAAGTAAATAGAGGGGACAAATCTTCAGCTGTAAAGTCAATATTTTCACCTTTCAACAGAGTGAATAACATCATGTAGGTAGACCATCTGAACCTTGGAAAGATAATAAAGTCCAGCTGTTTGTTCACAAGGAATTCTACTGCAGTAATTGAATTGTATACATTTTTTGTAACCAAGTCCTTGAATGTCAGAAAGATGGTTCTCGCCGCGCCGCTTCTGGGCTGGCCGGGACGGGCCGGCGCGCTGGGATCGAGGGAAGGGGGGGGGAAAAAACGGGGGGGGTGGGGGGGGAACCGTGCCGCCGGTTGCCCGGGGGGAGCCATGTGCCCCACTAGGTGTAAGCTTTGCTGACCCGTTCGATGCGGTGACTGCTGGCGCGGCGGCTGTACAGCGTCTGAGGGACTGTGCAGTTTTATGTTGGAATTCACCTCGTTTTGATCTCAGGTCGGGTACGCCAATTGCTGTCGAGAGACCCTGTCGTGCACTTTTGGGATGCTGGATTTTTACACCCCACTTCCCATTTCTCTGGATTCAAAGGATCGTCAGGTTCTGGCAGATTTACTTCCCGCATTTCTCATGTTCGATAGGAATTTCGTCGTATGTAGGGTTAAATTTCAACAGACTGCTGCTCTGTCCTTGCTTTTGAGATAAGGACCGAGGAGTAGCAGCTGCTTCTGAGATAGTCTCTGTAAGTTTTAGAGCATTTGAAGCTGAGTGCACTGATTTCCAAGTAATGATTTCCTCAGGGATTTTAAACTGCAAGACTTTGTTCTTTCAAACTTCACTGTAAAAAATTCTTTAATGGAGCCTTCGCTCCTTTTCTCAGTGACTGTCCCATTCTCCAGCGAGCCGGGGGGTGGGGGGAACAGACCTGATTCCTGCTCAGGGTCTGTTGGACCCAGCCCCTGCTCACGGCTTTCTTCAGGTGGTACATTTGCAACAAAAGGACTCTTCTGAACGACAGTGGCCACCTTTTCTTCTGCTGTTATTTCATAATAAGGGTCCAGATGTCCCATCGCCTCATCTACCGCCCATTGTATCCACGCTGATCCCCACAACAAGAACTGAGTAGGAGTTAGCAGCAGTCGCATTAAATTCCAACAGTCATACGGGCACATCAAGTCAGCAGAAAAAATCCAGGTAACAATTTGTCGAGTGGCCTCAGACTTCACCCCATATTGCATTATGGAGCTACAGGCCTGTTGCAAAATCTTCCAGTCATGTGGTTCCCATTTGCTTTGTCCATTAACCTGTACCACAGGACAGGCTAAGGCTTGTGTACCTCCCATAGTGGTGGCAACGTTCCACTGTCCATCTAGGATGGCATCTCTTATAACACCGCTCCAGCGGGCAGGTGTGATCGGTGCCGGAGGCCCAGCTAAACATTTCGGAAAGGAAGCCTCATTTTCCCGGTGGGGGGGGTTGGTAACGATTGACATATGCTGTAACTGCAAGCTCATGTCTTGAAGACTCTGCAAAACTGACTGCAAAAGATCGCACGCTTTTTTTTCCTTGCAATTCGTTCTGGCCGCCATCAGAGGGCGTCGGTAGTGGAGACGCCTCGCTGTAAGATGGCGAGGGTGGATAGAGAGGAGGGGCCGATGTCGTAAGCCTCTCCCCTTCTCCCTCCCTCTCTGAAGGTGGTACTAGCCGCAGAGGAGGGGCCGATGTTGCAGGCCACGCCCCAGGAGGGGCTGATGTTTTAAGCCACGACCCTTCTCCCTCCCCCTCTGGGGGTGGTACTAGCCGATCCTCCCCTCTTCCGGAAGGCAGCCGCTCCTCCCCTCTTCCGAAAGACAGTCGCACTTCCGCACCCGACTCCTCCTTGCTCCCCGGGGGTGGTCGTACCTCCGCGTCCGGCTCGCATTTCAAGTTGATCTCTCTGGCGGCAACTTCCGGTGGGCCCCCCCCTGCGCCCAGACCAGAACCGTGCTCCGCACTTGCTCAAATCTCGGCAATTGTGTTACAAGTGATCCCAGTCATCCCTCTAACGGCAGGTAGCCCGAAAACCCGTGATAATGTCCCAGGCTTAGGCGCATGATCTTTCCCGGGCTCCGGAGCTAGCATCTGAGCTGCAGCACACGCCACCTCTCGTTCAGCTTTCATGGCTTTTAAGGTCTGTAATACTGTTCGCCAGAGCTCGCGGACGGCTTTTATCTCCTTTTCTTCCTTGTCCTCCCCTGTTATTGTCCTTTCCCACATAGTCTCTCATAATTCTTGCCATTCCGAGACGGAAAACAGTAGCGGGGTATCCGCAACGTGACCCCATCGTTGCCCCAGTTTAATCAACTTCATGAGTTGCTTTGCCGTTGCATCTATTCCTCTCTTAGAGAGCATACCGACGAGCAATGTTGCCGCAGCATCCACCTCCATGCCTGCGACCACGGCCTCCACGTTAAATTTTAGCTGCGCCAGGCAGCCCGAGTGTGGCTCGAAAATTCCTGGGAGTCGGCCGTCCGTGTCTGCCCTGAGCATTCGCACCCAGGCAGGACCCTCCCAGCTGTTGGTCCCACAACCCCTCTCTATCTGCTTACCGCAGAATGAAGAACTGCTGTAGGGAAACAGTCCATCCGCTGCTACCAAATGTTGGCGTGGGTTACGGAAACGTTGTAACGATGTGACCCCAATATAAGTATGATCGTTCACCTTTATTAGTCACCAAAAAAAAGGTTTATATAGCAAAGCAATTACACCATCTGATTAGTCAAACCCCCAACCCATATATAGGCAAAACTACTGCAACTCGTTGTGACTGGTGCAGAGCTGCATCTCGATGAGAAAACAGTGCTGTGGCAGCAAACAACAACGTGGCAGGAAGGAAGTGACAGTGTGGCAGGAAACGGTGACGTTCCACCTGCTCCAGTGTCCCGAGCTCGTCGCTCTACCTTCCCAGCAGGGTTCTGTGTCCGCCGCTCCCAAGGATCACCTCCGGATCGGAACCTGGGTTGCTCAACGCTCCAAACTATGTCCCCTCTCGTCCAGCCAGGACTCCACACAGCCCCAGTCTCTGTGCCCCTCTGCAAGCAGTGCCATGGGCAGATGAGGCTGAGCAAGAGCTTTCCAGGCTAGCCCCTTCTGGGTGCGAGCTATCTGGAGACTTTCGCATTTTCGGTGTAGGGCTGCTGGAGGCACCCAGCAGGGACGTCCGGGATTTTTTTGAAGTTTGAGGTGGCAAGGCAAGCAAGCAGCCCCAGTCTCTGTGCGCCTGAGTGAGCAGTGCCATGGGCAGATGAGGCTGAGCAAAAACTTTCCAGGCTAGTCCCTTCTTAGTAAGAGATATCCTGAGACTTTTGCATATTCACGTCAGGGCTGCAACAGGCACCCGGCAAACACCACCTAGGCTACGTTACAAATTTGAGGTAGCAAGGCAAGCAAGCAGCCCCAGTCTCTGTGCGCTTGTGCGAGCAGCGTCATGGGCAGATGAGACTGAGCAACAGCTTTCCAGGCGAGCCCTTTCTGGGTGCGAGCTATCTGGAGACGTTCTCATATTTGGGGCAGGGCTGCTGGAGGCACCCAGCAGGGACGTCCGGGATTTTTTTGAAGTTTGAGGTGGCAAGGCAAGCAAGCAGCCCCAGTCTCTGTGCGCCTGAGTGAGCAGTGCCATGGGCAGATGAGGCTGAGCAAAAACTTTCCAGGCTAGTCCCTTCTTAGTAAGAGATATCCTGAGACTTTTGCATATTCACGTCAGGGCTGCAACAGGCACCCGGCAAACACCACCTAGGCTACGTTACAAATTTGAGGTAGCAAGGCAAGCAAGCAGCCCCAGTCTCTGTGCGCTTGTGCGAGCAGCGTCATGGGCAGATGAGACTGAGCAACAGCTTTCCAGGCGAGCCCTTTCTGGGTGCGAGCTATCTGGAGACGTTCTCATATTTGGGGCAGGGCTGCTGGAGGCACCCGGAAGGGACACCCGGGCTATGTATGAAGTAAACGGTGGCAAGGCAAGCAAGCAGCCCCAGTCTGTGTGCGCTTGTGCGAGCAGTGCCATGTGCAGATGAGGCTGAGCAAGAGATTTCCTGGCTAACCCCTTCTTGGTAAGAGATATCCTGAGACGTTCACATATTCGGGTGAGGGCTGCGGGAGGCCCCCAGCAAGAACACCCTCAGCTACGTTTGAAGTTTGAGGTGGCAAGGCAAGCAAGCAGACCCAGTCTCTCTGTGCGCCTGTGCGAGCAGTGCCTTGGGCAGACGAGTCTGAGCAACAGCTTTCCAGGCTAGCCCCTTCTTAGTAAGAGATGTCCTGAGACGTTCGCATATTCAAGACAGGGCTGCAGGAGGCCCTCGCCAAGGAACCCCTAGGATAGTTTTGAAGTTTGAGGTGGCAAGGCAAGCAAGCAGACCCAGTCTCTCTGTGCGCCTGTGCGAGCAGAGCCATGGGCAGATGAGGCTGAGCAACAGCTTTCCAGGCTAGCCCTTTCTGGGTGCGAGCTATCCGAAGACTTTTGCATATTCGGGTGAGGGCTGCGGGAGGCCCCCAGCAAAGACCCCGTAGGCTACGTTTGAAGTTTGAGGTGGCAAGGCAAGCAAGCAGCCCCAGTCTCTGTGTGCCTGTGCGAGCAGTTCCATGGGCAGATGAGGCTGAGCAACAGATTTCCAGGCTAGCCAATACTTGCTAAGAGATATCCTAAGACGTTCGCAACTTCAGTGCGTGTCTGCTGGAGTCACCCGTCAGGGATCCCCGGGCTACGTTTGAAAATTGAGGTGGCAAAGCAAGCAAGCAGCTCCAGTCTCTGTGTGCCTGTGCGAGCAGTGCCATGGGCAGATGAGGCAGAGCAACAGCCTTACACGCTAGCCCCTTTTTGGTACGAGATATCTTGTGACATTCGCATATTAAGCTCAGGGCTGTGGGAGGCACCCGATAGTGACCCCCCGTTACGTTTGTAGTTTAAGGTGGCAAGGCAAGCAAGCATCCCCAGTCTCTATGTGCCTATGCAAGCACTGCCATGAGCAGATGAGGCTGAGCAACAGCTTTCCAGACTAGCCCGTTCTGGGTGCCAGCTATGTGGAGACGTTTGCATATTCGTTGCAGGGCTGCTGGAGGCACCCTGCAGGAACCTACTGGTTACGTTTGGAGACTGAGGTGACAAGGCAAGCAAGCAGCCCCAGTCTCTGTGCTCCTGTGCGACCAGTGTCATGTGCAGATGAGGCTGAGCAACAGCTTCCCAGGCCAGCCCCTTCTTGGTAAGAGATATCCTGAGACGTTCGCATATTCGGGTCAGGGCTGCAGGAGGCCCCCGACAAGGACCCCCTAGGCTACATTTGATGTTTGAGGTGGCAAGCAAAGCATGCAGCCCCAGTCTCTGTGCATCTGTGCGAGCAGTGCCATGGGCAGATGAGGCTCAGCAACAGTTTGTCAGGCTAGCACCTTCTGGGTGCGAGCTACCTGGAGACTTTCGCATTTTCGAAGCAGGGCTGCTGGAGGCACCTGGCAGGGACCCCTGGGCTATGATTGAAGTTTGAGGTGGCAAAACACACAAGCAGCCCCAGTCTCTGTGCGCCTTTGCGAGCAGTGCCAAGGGCAGATGAGACTGAGCAACATCTTTCCAGGCTAGCCCCTTCTGGGTTCGATGTATCTGGAGATATTTGCATTTTTGGTGCAGGTCTGCTGCAGGCACCCGGCAGGGATCCCCAGGATAAGTTTCAAGATTGAGGTGGGAAGGCAAGCAAGCAGCCCCACTCTCTGTGCACCTGTGCGTGCAGTGCCATAGGCAGATGAGTCTGAGCAACAGCTTTCCAGGCTAAACCCTTCTTGGTAAGAGATATCTTGAGACCTTCGCATATTAAGGTCAGGGCTGTGGGAGGGGCCGGGCAAGGACCCCCTAGGCTACGTTTGAAGTTTCAGGTGGCAAGGCAAGCAAGCAGACCCAGTGTCTGAGCATCTGTGCGAGCAGTGCCATGGGCAGATGAGGCTGAGCAACAGCTTTCCAGGCTAACCCGTTCTGGGTGCGAGCTATATGGAGATGTTGGCGTATTCGTTGCAGGGCTGCTGGAGGCACCCGTCAGGTGTTTAGCGCCGAGAGAGAGAGAGGAGACCGCAGCCCCCCCCCCGAGCGGGAAAGCGGGAGGTGCCAACGAGCGGCAGGTCTGACTCAGCGGGGGCGGAGTCGAGTGTGACAGCGGCCAAACACCCTCATGGATAAGAGCAGCCCCCAGGGTGCGCGGGCGACCAGGAGCGGGGTCGAACAGAGCTGGCAAACAGAGGCGGCGCAGCAGCCCGGGAGCGGTGCAGCAGTTTGCGCGGCAGTTCGCGCAGGCAGGGCGAGCGGGGAAGGCGACTGGCAGGGTACAGCCGCCCCTTCTGGCAACTCAAGTAGTGGGCATCGCTCTTCCAGGAGATATTCTAGCCATGGTTACCACCCGTGGTAAAGCTGTTGCTCCAAGGAGTGTGGGGACCCAGATGGAGGCCCCACGCAAGAACGCGGGTGTCCAGGTCTCTGGCTGCAGGGAGTGCCTGAGCCTGGCGCTCATACCGGAGGACAGCAGAGACAACGGCTGTGTTCGGTGCGAGCAGGTGAATGACCTGCTCAGCCTGGTGGCAGAGCTGAAGGAGGAAGTGGAGAGGCTGAGGAGCATCCGGGAGTGTGAGAGGGAGATCGACTGGTGGAGCCGCTCCCTGCCCTCCCTGAGGCATAGTCAGCAGGAAGCGGCTCCACAGAAAGCAGAGAACCCCCAACCCTCTTGCCACCGAGCAGAAAGAGGGGGCCTAAGAGATGGGGGGGAATGGAAACAGGTCCCTGCTCGGGGGGGCAAGCGAATCTCCCCCCGGCCTCCCTCACCGGCCCAGTTGCCCTTAAGCAACAGATATGGGGCTCTGGAATGTGAGGGACCGGCCACAGAGGATGTGGGTGAAGGTGAGGCTCCATCCAGGGGGTTGCCTAGAACGAGTCACACAGCCCCAAGAATTACGACTGCCTCAACTAAGAAAAAAAGGAGGGTCATTGTCATAGGTGATTCCCTTCTGAGGGGAACAGAGGGCCCGATCTGCCGACCGGACCCATCCCACAGGGAAGTCTACTGCCTCCCTGGGGCCCGGGTTAGGGATGTTGCGAAGAAACTCCCTGGTCTGGTGCGGCCTTCTGATTACTACCCCCTCTTGGTAATGCAGGCTGGCGGGGACGAGATAGCAGAAAGAAGTCCCAAGGCCATCGAAAGGGACTTCAGGGCACTGGGGCGATTGGTTGAGGGATCAGGGGCGCAGGTGGTGTTTTCCTCCATCCCATCAGTGGCAGGGGACAGCACTGAAAGGGGCAGGAAAACTCACCTGGTTAACAGGTGGCTCAGGGACTGGTGCCATCAGTCAAATTTTGGCTTCTTTGATCATGGGGAGGTGTACACAGCACCGGGCCTGCTGGCGACAGGTGGAACTCAGCTATCTCAAAGGGGAAAAAGGATTCTTGGCCACGAGCTGGCGGGGCTCATTGAGAGGGCTTTAAACTAGGTTCGAAGGGGGAAGGGGATATTGCCCAGCTCACTAGGGATGAGCCTAGGCTTGGAGTGCCAAGGCCAGGGGTGAGATTGACAGCCCAGCTCAAGTGTGTTTACACCAATGCACGTAGCATGGGCAATAAACAGGAGGAGCTGGAAGCCATTATACAGCAGGACGGCTACGACTTGGTCGCCATCACAGAAACGTGGTGGGACAACTTGCATGACTGGCATGCTGTCATAGATGGCTACAGACTCTTTAGGAAAGACAGACCAACGAGGAGAGGTGGGGGAGTTGCTCTATATGTGAGGGAGCAAGTAGAATGCACTGAGCTTGGCCTGGGGGCAAATGAGGAACGAGTTGAAAGCTTGTGGGTTAGAATTAAGGGACAGGCTCATAAGGGTGACATTACGGTGGGTGTGTACTACAGGCCACCTGACCAGGAGAAGGAGGTTGATGAGGCCTTTTACAGGCAGCTGCAAGCAGCCTCACAGTCACAGGCCCTGGTTCTCATGGGGGACTTCAACCACCCTGACATCAGCTGGGAAGACCATACAGCTAGGCAGGCGCAATCCAGGAGGTTCCTACAGAGCATCGATGATAACTTTCTGATGCAAGTGGTGGAGGAACCAACAAGGAAAGGCGCTCTGCTGGACCTTGTGTTAACAAACAAGGAGGGACTGGTGGAGGATGTGAAGGTTGGAGGTAGACTCGGCTGCAGTGATCATGAAATGGTCGAGTTCAGGATCTTGCGTGGAGGAAGCAGGGCGATAAGCAGGATCAAAACCCTGGACCTCAGGAGGGCTGACTTTGCCCTCTTCAAGGAGCTACTGGGAGGAATCCCGTGGGCCAGGGCTCTCGAAGGCAGGGGGGTCCATGAGTGCTGGTCGCTCTTTGAACAACACTTCTTCCATGCACAGGAGCAATGCATCCCCCTGAGAAAGAAATCGAGCAAAGGAGGCAGGAGACCTGCATGGTTAAACAAGGAGCTTCTAGCGGAGATCAGGCAGAAGAGAAAGGTCCATGGAATGTGGAAAGAGGGACAGGCCACTTGGGAAGAGTACAGAAACGTGGTGAGAGCGTGCAGGGATGCGACGAGGAAGGCCAAGGCTCACCTGGAATTGAAGCTGGCAAGGGATGTCAAAAACAACAAGAAGGGCTTCTTCAACTACATCAGCAGCAAAAGGAAGGCTAGGGACAACGTGGGGCCGCTGCTGAATGAGACGGGTGTCCTGGTGACGGAGGATGCGGAGAAGGCAGAGCTATTGAATGCCTTCTTTGCTTCAGTCTTCAGTGCTAAGACTGGCCCTGGGGAATCCCAGGCCCCGGAGGTAAGAGAAGAAGCCTACAAAGAGGACGACTTTCCCTTGGTCGAGGAGGACTGTGTGAGGGATCACTTAAGTGATCTGGATGTCCACAAATCCATGGGCCCCGATGGAATGCACCCACGAGTGCTGAGGGAGCTGGCGGATGTCATTGCTGAGCCACTCTCCATCATCTTTGTGAGGTCCTGGAGCACAGGAGAGGTGCCCGAGGACTGGAGAAAGGCCAATGTCACTCCAATCTTCAAAAAGGGCAAGAAGGAGGACCCAGGGAACTACAGGTCGGTCAGCCTCACCTCCATCCCGGGAAAGGTGATGGAGCAGCTTATCCTGGAGGCCATCATGAAGCAAGTGGAAGAAAAGAAGGTTATCAGGAGTAGTCAGCATGGATTCACTAAGGGGAAATCATGCCTGACCAATCTGATAGCTTTCTACAATGACATGACTGGCTGGGTAGACGAAGGGAGAGCCGCGGATGTTGTCTACCTTGACTTCAGCAAGGCTTTCGACACAGTCTCCCATGATATCCTCCTAGGGAAGCTGAGGAAGTGTGGGCTGGATGAGTGGTCGGTGAAGTGGATAGAGAACTGGCTGAATGGCAGAATTCAGAGGGTTGTCATCAGCGGTGCTGAGTCTAGTTGGAGGCTGGTAACAAGTGGTGTCCCCCAGGGGTCAGTACTGGGCCCAGTCTTGTTTGACTTCTTCATCAACGACCTGGATGAAGAGTTAGAATGTACCCTCAGCAAGTTTGCTGACGACACCAAACTGGGAGGTGTGGTAGATACACCGGAAGGCTGTGCTGCCATTCAGCGTGACCTGGATAGGCTGGAGAGCTGGGCAGAGAGGAACCTGATGAGGTTCAACAAAGCCAAATGCAGGGTCCTGCACCTGGGGAGGAACAACCTCATGCACCAGTACAGGCTTGGGGTGGACCTGCTGGAGAGCAGCTCTGCGGAGAGGGACCTGGGTGTCCTGGTGGACGACAGGTTAACCATGAGCCAGCAGTGTGCCCTGGCTGCCAAGAAAACCAATGGGATCCTGGGGTACATCAAGAAGAGTGTGGCCAGCAGGACGAGGGAGGTTCTCCTTCCCCTCTACACTGCCCTGGTGAGGCCTCATCTGGAGTACTGTGTCCAGTTCTGGGCTCCCCAGTTCAAGAAAGATGAAGAGCTACTGGAGAGAGTCCAGCGGAGGGCTACGAGGATGGTGAGGGGACTGGAACATCTCCCCTACGAGGAGAGGTTGAGGGAACTGGGCTTGTTCAGCCTGAAGAAGAGAAGGATGCGAGGGGACCTTATAAATGCTTACAAATATCTGAAGGGTGGGTGTCAGGAGGATGGGGCCAAGCTCTTTTCAGTGGTGCCCAGTGACAGGACAAGGGGCAATGGGCACAAACTGAGGCACAGGAAGTTCCGTCTGAACATGAGGAAGAACTTCTTCCCTCTGAGGGTGACGGAGCACTGGAACAGGCTGCCCAGGGAGGTTGTGGAGTCTCCTTCTCTGGAGATATTCAAGACCCGCCTGGACAAGGTCCTGTGCAGTTTGCTGTAGGTGACCCCTGCTTCAGCAGGAGGGTTGGACTAGATGACCCACAGAGGTCCCTTCCAACCCCTACTATTCTGTGATTCTGTGATTGTGTGATTCTGTGATTCTGTGATTCTGTGAAGAGCTACCGGAGAGAGTCCAGCGGAGGGCTACGAGGATGATGAGGGGACTGGAACATCTCCCCTACGAGGAGAGGTTGAGGGAACTGGGCTTGTTCAGCCTGAAGAAGAGAAGGCTGCGAGGGGATCTTATAAATGCTTACAAATATCTGAAGGGTGGGTGTCAGGAGGATGGGGCCAAGCTCTTTTCAGTGGTGCCCAGTGACAGGACAAGGGGCAATGGGCACAAACTGAGGCACAGGAAGTTCCGTCTGAACATGAGGAAGAACTTCTTCCCTCTGAGGGTGACGGAGCACTGGAACAGGCTGCCCAGGGAGGTTGTGGAGTCTCCTTCTCTGGAGATATTCAAGACCCGCCTGGACAAGGTCCTGTGCAGTTTGCTGTAGGTGACCCCTGCTTCAGCAGGAGGGTTGGACTAGATGACCCACAGAGGTCCCTTCCAACCCCAACTATTCTGTGATTCTGTGATTCTGTGATTGTGTGATTCTGTGATTCTGTGATTCTGTGAAGAGCTACCGGAGAGAGTCCAGCGGAGGGCTACGAGGATGATGAGGGGACTGGAACATCTCCCCTACGAGGAGAGGTTGAGGGAACTGGGCTTGTTCAGCCTGAAGAAGAGAAGGCTGCGAGGGGACCTTATAAATGCTTACAAATATCTGAAGGGTGGGTGTCAGGAGGATGGGGCCAAGCTCTTTTCAGTGGTGCCCAGTGACAGGACAAGGGGCAATGGGCACAAACTGAGGCACAGGAAGTTCCGTCTGAACATGAGGAAGAACTTCTTCCCTCTGAGGGTGACGGAGCACTGGAACAGGCTGCCCAGGGAGGTTGTGGAGTCTCCTTCTCTGGAGATATTCAAGACCCGCCTGGACAAGGTCCTGTGCAGTTTGCTGTAGGTGACCCCTGCTTCAGCAGGAGGGTTGGACTAGATGACCCACAGAGGTCCCTTCCAACCCCTACTATTCTGTGATTCTGTGATTCTGTGATTCTGTGATTCTGTGATTCTGTGATTCTGTGAAGAGCTACCGGAGAGAGTCCAGCGGAGGGCTACGAGGATGATGAGGGGACTGGAACATCTCCCCTACGAGGAGAGGTTGAGGGAACTGGGCTTGTTCAGCCTGAAGAAGAGAAGGCTGCGAGGGGATCTTATAAATTCTTACAAATATCTGAAGGGTGGGTGTCAGGAGGATGGGGCCAAGCTCTTTTCAGTGGTGCCCAGTGACAGGACAAGGGGCAATGGGCACAAACTGAGGCACAGGAAGTTCCGTCTGAACATGAGGAAGAACTTCTTCCCTCTGAGGGTGACGGAGCACTGGAACAGGCTGCCCAGGGAGGTTGTGGAGTCTCCTTCTCTGGAGATATTCAAGACCCGCCTGGACAAGGTCCTGTGCAGCCTGCTGTAGGTGACCCTGCTTCGGCAGGAGGGTTGGACTAGATGACCCACAGAGGTCCCTTCCAACCCCTACTATTCTGTGATTCTCTGATTCTGACCCCCTGGTTACGTTTGAAGTTTAAGGTGGCAAGGCAAGCAAGCAGCCCCAGTCTCTTTGCACCTGTGTGAGCAGTGCCATGGGCAGATGAGGCTGAGCAACAGCTCTCCAGGCTAGCCCCTTCTTGGTAAGAGATATCCTGTGAAATTCGCATATTCGGGTCAGGGCTGCGGCAGGGAAGTGGCAAGGAAACTCTAGGCTACGTTTGAAGTTTGAGGTGGCAAGGAAATCAAGCAGCCCCAATCTCTGTTCGCCTGTGGGAGCAGTGCCATGAGCAGATGAGGCTGAGCAACAGCTTTCCAGGCTAGCCCGTTCTGGGTGCGAGCTATCTGGAGACGTTCGCATATTCGGGTCAGGGCTGCGGGATGCCCCCTGCAAGGATTCCCTAGGCCACATATGAAGTTTGAAGCGGCAAGGCAAGCAAGCAGCCCCAGTATCTGGGCGCCTGTGCGAGCAGTGCCATGGGCAGATGAGGCTGAGCAACAGCTTTCCAGGCTAGCCCCGACTTGGTAAGAGATATCCTGAGACGCTCGCATTTTAAGGTCAGGGTTGTGGGAGGGACCCGGCAAGGACCCCCTAGGATACGTTTGAAGTTTAAGGTAGCAAGGCAAGAAAGCACACCCAGTCTCCGTGCGCCTGTGCGAGCAGTGCCATGGGCAGATGAGGCTGAGCAACAACTTTCCAGGCTAGCCCCTCCATGGTAAGAGATTGCCTGAGACGCTCGCATATTCAGGTCAGGGCTGTGGCAGGGGCCCATCAAAGACAACCTACGCTACGTTTGAAGATTGAGGTGGCAAGGCAAGCAAGCAGCCCCAGTCTCTGAGCACCTGTGCAAGCAGTGCCATGGGCAGATGAGGCTGAGCAACGGCTTTCCAGGCCAGCCCCTTCTTGGTAAGAGATATCTTGAGACGTTCGCATATTAAGCTCACGGCTGTTGGAGGGGCCAGGCAAGGACTGCTTGGCTACATTTGGAGTTTGAGGTGGAAGGGCAAGCAAGAAGCCCCGGTCTCTGAGCGCCTGTGCCAGCAGTGCCATGGGAAGATGAGGCTGAGCAACAGCTTTCCAGGCTAGCCAATACTTGCTAAGAGATATCCTAAGACGTTCGCAACGTCAGTGCAGGTCTGCTGGAGTCATCCGTCAGGTATCCCCGGGCTACGTTTGAAAATTGAGGTGGGAAGGCAAGCAGGCAGCCCCAGTCTCTCTGTGCGCCTGTGCGAGCAGTGCCATGGGCAGATGAGCCTGAGCAACTGCTTTCCAGGCTAAACCATTCATGGTAAAAGATATCCTGAGATTGTTGGCATATTCGGGTCAGGGCTGCGGAAGGAGCTTGGCAAGGACCCCCTATACTACGTTTCAAGTCTGAGGTGGCAAGGCAAGCAAGCAGACCCAGTCTCTGTGTGCCTGTGCGAGCAGTGTTATGGGCAGATGAGGCTGAGCAACAGCTTTCCAGGCTAGCCCCTTCTGGGTTCGATGTATCTGGAGATATTTGCATTTTTGGTGCAGGTCTGCTGCAGGCACCCGGCAGGGATCCCCAGGATAAGTTTCAAGATTGAGGTGGGAAGGCAAGCAAGCAGCCCCACTCTCTGTGCACCTGTGCGTGCAGTGCCATAGGCAGATGAGTCTGAGCAACAGCTTTCCAGGCTAAACCCTTCTTGGTAAGAGATATCTTGAGACCTTCGCATATTAAGGTCAGGGCTGTGGGAGGGGCCGGGCAAGGACCCCCTAGGCTACGTTTGAAGTTTCAGGTGGCAAGGCAAGCAAGCAGACCCAGTGTCTGAGCATCTGTGCGAGCAGTGCCATGGGCAGATGAGGCTGAGCAACAGCTTTCCAGGCTAACCCCTTCTTGGTAAGACACATTCTGAGATTTTTGCATTTTCGGTGCAGGGCTGCTGGAGGGACCGGACAGGGAGCCCTGGGCTACGTTTGAAGTTTGAGGTGGCAAGGCAAGCAAGCAGCTCCAGTCTTTGTGCATTTGTGAGAGCAGTGCCATGGGCAGATGAGGCTGAGCAACAGCTTTCCAGGCTAACCCGTTCTGGGTGCGAGCTATATGGAGATGTTGGCGTATTCGTTGCAGGGCTGCTGGAGGCACCCGTCAGGTGTTTAGCGCCGAGAGAGAGAGAGGAGACCGCAGCCCCCCCCCCGAGCGGGAAAGCGGGAGGTGCCAACGAGCGGCAGGTCTGACTCAGCGGGGGCGGAGTCGAGTGTGACAGCGGCCAAACACCCTCATGGATAAGAGCAGCCCCCAGGGTGCGCGGGCGACCAGGAGCGGGGTCGAACAGAGCTGGCAAACAGAGGCGGCGCAGCAGCCCGGGAGCGGTGCAGCAGTTTGCGCGGCAGTTCGCGCAGGCAGGGCGAGCGGGGAAGGCGACTGGCAGGGTACAGCCGCCCCTTCTGGCAACTCAAGTAGTGGGCATCGCTCTTCCAGGAGATATTCTAGCCATGGTTACCACCCGTGGTAAAGCTGTTGCTCGAAGGAGTGTGGGGACCCAGATGGAGGCCCCACGCAAGAACGCGGGTGTCCAGGTCTCTGGCTGCAGGGAGTGCCTGAGCCTGGCGCTCATACCGGAGGACAGCAGAGACAACGGCTGTGTTCGGTGCGAGCAGGTGAATGACCTGCTCAGCCTGGTGGCAGAGCTGAAGGAGGAAGTGGAGAGGCTGAGGAGCATCCGGGAGTGTGAGAGGGAGATCGACTGGTGGAGCCGCTCCCTGCCCTCCCTGAGGCATAGTCAGCAGGAAGCGGCTCCACAGAAAGCAGAGAACCCCCAACCCTCTTGCCACCGAGCAGAAAGAGGGGGCCTAAGAGATGGGGGGGAATGGAAACAGGTCCCTGCTCGGGGGGGCAAGCGAATCTCCCCCCGGCCTCCCTCACCGGCCCAGTTGCCCTTAAGCAACAGATATGGGGCTCTGGAATGTGAGGGACCGGCCACAGAGGATGTGGGTGAAGGTGAGGCTCCATCCAGGGGGTTGCCTAGAACGAGTCACACAGCCCCAAGAATTACGACTGCCTCAACTAAGAAAAAAAGGAGGGTCATTGTCATAGGTGATTCCCTTCTGAGGGGAACAGAGGGCCCGATCTGCCGACCGGACCCATCCCACAGGGAAGTCTACTGCCTCCCTGGGGCCCGGGTTAGGGATGTTGCGAAGAAACTCCCTGGTCTGGTGCGGCCTTCTGATTACTACCCCCTCTTGGTAATGCAGGCTGGCGGGGACGAGATAGCAGAAAGAAGTCCCAAGGCCATCGAAAGGGACTTCAGGGCACTGGGGCGATTGGTTGAGGGATCAGGGGCGCAGGTGGTGTTTTCCTCCATCCCATCAGTGGCAGGGGACAGCACTGAAAGGGGCAGGAAAACTCACCTGGTTAACAGGTGGCTCAGGGACTGGTGCCATCGGTCAAATTTTGGCTTCTTTGATCATGGGGAGGTGTACACAGCACCGGGCCTGCTGGCGACAGGTGGAACTCAGCTATCTCAAAGGGGAAAAAGGATTCTTGGCCACGAGCTGGCGGGGCTCATTGAGAGGGCTTTAAACTAGGTTCGAAGGGGGAAGGGGATATTGCCCAGCTCACTAGGGATGAGCCTAGGCTTGGAGTGCCAAGGCCAGGGGTGAGATTGACAGCCCAGCTCAAGTGTGTTTACACCAATGCACGTAGCATGGGCAATAAACAGGAGGAGCTGGAAGCCATTATACAGCAGGACGGCTACGACTTGGTCGCCATCACAGAAACGTGGTGGGACAACTTGCATGACTGGCATGCTGTCATAGATGGCTACAGACTCTTTAGGAAAGACAGACCAACGAGGAGAGGTGGGGGAGTTGCTCTATATGTGAGGGAGCAAGTAGAATGCACTGAGCTTGGCCTGGGGGCAAATGAGGAACGAGTTGAAAGCTTGTGGGTTAGAATTAAGGGACAGGCTCATAAGGGTGACATTACGGTGGGTGTGTACTACAGGCCACCTGACCAGGAGAAGGAGGTTGATGAGGCCTTTTACAGGCAGCTGCAAGCAGCCTCACAGTCACAGGCCCTGGTTCTCATGGGGGACTTCAACCACCCTGACATCAGCTGGGAAGACCATACAGCTAGGCAGGCGCAATCCAGGAGGTTCCTACAGAGCATCGATGATAACTTTCTGATGCAAGTGGTGGAGGAACCAACAAGGAAAGGCGCTCTGCTGGACCTTGTGTTAACAAACAAGGAGGGACTGGTGGAGGATGTGAAGGTTGGAGGTAGACTCGGCTGCAGTGATCATGAAATGGTCGAGTTCAGGATCTTGCGTGGAGGAAGCAGGGCGATAAGCAGGATCAAAACCCTGGACCTCAGGAGGGCTGACTTTGCCCTCTTCAAGGAGCTACTGGGAGGAATCCCGTGGGCCAGGGCTCTCGAAGGCAGGGGGGTCCATGAGTGCTGGTCGCTCTTTGAACAACACTTCTTCCATGCACAGGAGCAATGCATCCCCCTGAGAAAGAAATCGAGCAAAGGAGGCAGGAGACCTGCATGGTTAAACAAGGAGCTTCTAGCGGAGATCAGGCAGAAGAGAAAGGTCCATGGAATGTGGAAAGAGGGACAGGCCACTTGGGAAGAGTACAGAAACGTGGTGAGAGCGTGCAGGGATGCGACGAGGAAGGCCAAGGCTCACCTGGAATTGAAGCTGGCAAGGGATGTCAAAAACAACAAGAAGGGCTTCTTCAACTACATCAGCAGCAAAAGGAAGGCTAGGGACAACGTGGGGCCGCTGCTGAATGAGACGGGTGTCCTGGTGACGGAGGATGCGGAGAAGGCAGAGCTACTGAATGCCTTCTTTGCTTCAGTCTTCAGTGCTAAGACTGGCCCTGGGGAATCCCAGGCCCCGGAGGTAAGAGAAGAAGCCTACAAAGAGGACGACTTTCCCTTGGTCGAGGAGGACTGTGTGAGGGATCACTTAAGTGATCTGGATGTCCACAAATCCATGGGCCCCGATGGAATGCACCCACGAGTGCTGAGGGAGCTGGCGGATGTCATTGCTGAGCCACTCTCCATCATCTTTGAGAGGTCCTGGAGCACAGGAGAGGTGCCCGAGGACTGGAGAAAGGCCAATGTCACTCCAATCTTCAAAAAGGGCAAGAAGGAGGACCCAGGGAACTACAGGTCGGTCAGCCTCACCTCCATCCCGGGTAAGGTGATGGAGCAGCTTATCCTGGAGGCCATCATGAAGCAAGTGGAAGAAAAGAAGGTTATCAGGAGTAGTCAGCATGGATTCACTAAGGGGAAATCATGCCTGACCAATCTGATAGCTTTCTACAATGACATGACTGGCTGGGTAGACGAAGGGAGAGCCGCGGATGTTGTCTACCTTGACTTCAGCAAGGCTTTCGACACAGTCTCCCATGATATCCTCCTAGGGAAGCTGAGGAAGCGTGGGCTGGATGAGTGGTCGGTGAAGTGGATAGAGAACTGGCTGAATGGCAGAATTCAGAGGGTTGTCATCAGCGGTGCTGAGTCTAGTTGGAGGCTGGTAACAAGTGGTGTCCCCCAGGGGTCAGTACTGGGCCCAGTCTTGTTTGACTTCTTCATCAACGACCTGGATGAAGAGTTAGAATGTACCCTCAGCAAGTTTGCTGACGACACCAAACTGGGAGGTGTGGTAGATACACCGGAAGGCTGTGCTGCCATTCAGCGTGACCTGGATAGGCTGGAAAGCTGGGCAGAGAGGAACCTGATGAGGTTCAACAAAGCCAAATGCAGGGTCCTGCACCTGGGGAGGAACAACCTCATGCACCAGTACAGGCTTGGGGTGGACCTGCTGGAGAGCAGCTCTGCGGAGAGGGACCTGGGTGTCCTGGTGGACGACAGGTTAACCATGAGCCAGCAGTGTGCCCTGGCTGCCAAGAAAACCAATGGGATCCTGGGGTACATCAAGAAGAGTGTGGCCAGCAGGACGAGGGAGGTTCTCCTTCCCCTCTACACTGCCCTGGTGAGGCCTCATCTGGAGTACTGTGTCCAGTTCTGGGCTCCCCAGTTCAAGAAAGATGAAGAGCTACTGGAGAGAGTCCAGCGGAGGGCTACGAGGATGGTGAGGGGACTGGAGCATCTCCCCTACGAGGAGAGGTTGAGGGAACTGGGCTTGTTCAGCCTGAAGAAGAGAAGGCTGCGAGGGGACCTTATAAATGCTTACAAATATCTGAAGGGTGGGTGTCAGGAGGATGGGGCCAAGCTCTTTTCAGTGGTGCCCAGTGACAGGACAAGGGGCAATGGGCACAAACTGAGGCACAGGAAGTTCCGTCTGAACATGAGGAAGAACTTCTTCCCTCTGAGGGTGACGGAGCACTGGAACAGGCTGCCCAGGGAGGTTGTGGAGTCTCCTTCTCTGGAGATATTCAAGACCCGCCTGGACAAGGTCCTGTGCAGTTTGCTGTAGGTGACCCCTGCTTCAGCAGGAGGGTTGGACTAGATGACCCACAGAGGTCCCTTCCAACCCCAACTATTCTGTGATTCTGTGATTCTGTGATTGTGTGATTCTGTGATTCTGTGATTCTGTGAAGAGCTACCGGAGAGAGTCCAGCGGAGGGCTACGAGGATGATGAGGGGACTGGAACATCTCCCCTACGAGGAGAGGTTGAGGGAACTGGGCTTGTTCAGCCTGAAGAAGAGAAGGCTGCGAGGGGACCTTATAAATGCTTACAAATATCTGAAGGGTGGGTGTCAGGAGGATGGGGCCAAGCTCTTTTCAGTGGTGCCCAGTGACAGGACAAGGGGCAATGGGCACAAACTGAGGCACAGGAAGTTCCGTCTGAACATGAGGAAGAACTTCTTCCCTCTGAGGGTGACGGAGCACTGGAACAGGCTGCCCAGGGAGGTTGTGGAGTCTCCTTCTCTGGAGATATTCAAGACCCGCCTGGACAAGGTCCTGTGCAGTTTGCTGTAGGTGACCCCTGCTTCAGCAGGAGGGTTGGACTAGATGACCCACAGAGGTCCCTTCCAACCCCAACTATTCTGTGATTCTGTGATTCTGTGATTGTGTGATTCTGTGATTCTGTGATTCTGTGAAGAGCTACCGGAGAGAGTCCAGCGGAGGGCTACGAGGATGATGAGGGGACTGGAACATCTCCCCTACGAGGAGAGGTTGAGGGAACTGGGCTTGTTCAGCCTGAAGAAGAGAAGGCTGCGAGGGGACCTTATAAATGCTTACAAATATCTGAAGGGTGGGTGTCAGGAGGATGGGGCCAAGCTCTTTTCAGTGGTGCCCAGTGACAGGACAAGGGGCAATGGGCACAAACTGAGGCACAGGAAGTTCCGTCTGAACATGAGGAAGAACTTCTTCCCTCTGAGGGTGACGGAGCACTGGAACAGGCTGCCCAGGGAGGTTGTGGAGTCTCCTTCTCTGGAGATATTCAAGACCCGCCTGGACAAGGTCCTGTGCAGTTTGCTGTAGGTGACCCCTGCTTCGGCAGGAGGGTTGGACTAGATGACCCACAGAGGTCCCTTCCAACCCCTACTATTCTGTGATTCTGTGATTCTGACCCCCTGGTTACGTTTGAAGTTTAAGGTGGCAAGGCAAGCAAGCAGCCCCAGTCTCTTTGCACCTGTGTGAGCAGTGCCATGGGCAGATGAGGCTGAGCAACAGCTCTCCAGGCTAGCCCCTTCTTGGTAAGAGATATCCTGTGAAATTCGCATATTCGGGCCAGGGCTGCGGCAGGGAAGTGGCAAGGACACTCTAGGCTACGTTTGAAGTTTGAGGTGGCAAGGAAATCAAGCAGCCCCAATCTCTGTTCGCCTGTGGGAGCAGTGCCATGAGCAGATGAGGCTGAGCAACAGCTTTCCAGGGGAGCTCTTTCTGGCTGCGAGCTATCTGCAGACGTTGGCATTTTCAGAGCAGGGCTGCCGGAGGCCTTCTGCACGAACCCCCAAATCTACGTTTTAAGTTGGGGGGGGCAAGACAAGCAAGCAGCCCCAGTCTCTGTGCCTCTGTGCGAGCAGTGCCACGGGCAGATGAAGCTGAGCAACAGCTTTCCAGGCTAGCTCTTTCTGCCTGTGAGCTATCTGCAGACGTTGGCATTTTCAGAGCAGGACTGCCGGAGGCGCCCTGCACGGACCCCCAAATATACGTTTGAAATTTGAGGTGGCAAGACAAGCAAGCACCCCAGTCTCCGTGCCTCTGTGCGAGCAGTGCCATGGGCAGATGAGGCTGAGCAACAGCTTTCCGGGCTACCTCTTTCTGGCTGCGAGCTATCTGCAGACGTTCACATTTTCAGAGCACGGCTGCCGGATGACCCCTGTACGGACGACCAAAAATACGTTTGAAGTTTGAGGTGGCAAGACAAGGAAGCAGCCCCAGTCTCTGTGCCTCTGTGCGAGCAGTGCCATGGGCAGACGAGGCTGAGCAACAGCTTTCCAGGCGAGCTCTTTCTGGCTGCGAGCTATCTGCAGACGTTCGCATTTTCAGAGCAGGGCTGCCATAGGCCCCCTGCATGGACCACCTAAGCTACGTTTGAAGTTTGAGGGGTCAAGACAAGTAAGCAGCCCCAGTCTCTGTGCCTCTGTGCGAACAGTGCCACGGGCAGATGAGGCTGAGCAACAACTTTCCTGACTAGCTCTTTCTGGCTGCGAGCTATCTGCAGACGTTCGCATTTTCAGAGCAGGGCTGCCGGAGGCGCCCGGCACGGACCACCTAAGATATATTTGAAGTTTGAGGTGGCAAGACAAGCAAGCAGCCCCAGTCTCTGTGCCTCTGTGCGAGCAGTGCCATGGGCAGATGAGGCTGAGCAACAGCTTTCCAGGCTAGCTCTTTCTGGCTGCGAGCTATCTGCAGACGTTCGCATTTTCAGAGCACGGCTCCCGGAGGACCCCTGCACGGATGACCAAAAATACGTTTGAAGTTTGAGGTGGCAAGACAAGCAAGCAGCCCCAGTCTCTGTGCCTCTGTGCGAGCAGTGCCATGGGCAGATGAGGCTGAGCAACAGCTTTCCAGGCGAGCTCTTTCTGGCTGCGAGCTATCTGCAGACGTTCGCATTTTCAGAGCAGGGCTGCCGGAGGCCTTCTGCACGAACCCCCAAATCTACGTTTTAAGTTGGGGGGGGCAAGACAAGCAAGCAGCCCCAGTCTCTGTGCCTCTGTGCGAGCAGTGCCATGGGCAAATGAGGCTGAGCAACAGCTTTCCAGGCGAGCTCTTTCTGGCTGCGAGCTACCTGCAGACGTTGTCATTTTCAGAGCAGGCCTGCCGGAGCTGCCCTGCACGGACCCCCAAATATAAGTTTGAAGTTTGAGGTGGCAAGACAAGCAAGCAGCCCCAGTCTCTGTGCCTCTGTGCGAGCAGTGCCATGGGCAGATGAAGCTGAGCAACAGCTTTCCAGGCTAGCTCTTTCTGGCTGTGAGCTATCTGCAGACGTTGGCATTTTCAGAGCAGGACTGCCGGAGGCGCCCTGCACAGACCCCCAAATATACGTTTGAAATTTGAGGTGGCAAGACAAGCAAGCACCCCAGTCTCCGTGCCTCTGTGCGAGCAGTGCCATGGGCAGATGAGGCTGAGCAACAGCTTTCCAGGCTACCGCTTTCTGGCTGCGAGCTATCTGCAGACGTTCACATTTTCAGAGCAGGGCTGCCGGAGGCCCCCTGCACGGACCACCTAAGCTACGTTTGAAGTTTGAGGTGGCAAGACAAGCAAGCAGCCCCAGTCTCTGTGCCTCTGTGCGAGCAGTGCCATGGGCAGATGAGGCTGAGCAAGAGCTTTCCAGGCTAGCTATTTCTGGCTGCGAGCTATCTGCAGACGTTTGCATTTTCAGAGTAGGGCTGCCGGAGGACCCCTGCACGGACGACGAAAAATACGTTTGAAGTTTGAGGTGGCAAGACAAGCAAGCAGCCCCAGTCTCTGTGCCTCTGTGCGAGCAGTGCCATGGGCAGATGAGGCTGAGCAACAGCTTTCCAGGCTAGCTCTTTCTGGCTGCGAGCTATCTGCAGACGTTCACATTTTCAGAGCACGGCTGCCGGATGACCCCTGTACGGACGACCAAAAATGCGTTTGAAGTTTGAGGGGGCAAGACAAGCAAGCAGCCCCAGTCTCTGTGCCTCTGTGCGAGCAGTGCCATGGGCAGATGAGGCTGAGCAACAGCTTTCCAGGCGAGCTCTTTCTGGCTGCGGGCTATCTGCAGATGTTCGCATTTTCAGAGCAGGGCTGCCGGAGGCCTCCTGCACAGACCACTTAAGCTACTTTTGAACTTTGAGGGGGCAAGACAAGGAAGCAGCCCCAGTCTCTGTGCCTCTGTGCGAGCAGTGCCATGGGCAGATGAGGCTGAGCAACAGCTTTCCAGGCTAGCTCTTTCTGGCTGCGAGCTATCTGCAGACATTCACATTTTCAGAGCACGGCTGCCAGAGTCGCCCTGCACGGACGACCAAAAATGCGTTTGAACTTTGAGGTGGCAAGACAAGCAAGCAGCCCCAGTCTCGGTGCCTCTGTGCGAGCAGTTCCATGGGCAGATGAGGCTGAGCAACAGATTTCCAGGCTAGCCAATACTTGCTAAGAGATATCCTGAGACGTTCGCATATTCGGGTCAGGGCTGCAGGAGGCCCCCGACAAGGACCCCCTAGGCTACATTTGATGTTTGAGGTGGCAAGCAAAGCATGCAGCCCCAGTCTCTGTGCATCTGTGCGAGCAGTGCCATGGGCAGATGAGGCTCAGCAACAGTTTTTCAGGCTAGCCTGTTCTGGGTGCGAGCTACCTGGAGACTTTCGCATTTTCGAAGCAGGGCTGCTGGAGGCACCTGGCAGGGACAACTGGGCTATGATTGAAGTTTGAGGTGGCAAAACACACAAGCAGCCCCAGTGTCTGTGCGCCTTTGCGAGCAGTGCCAAGGGCAGATGAGGATGAGCAACAGCCTTCCAGGCTAGCTCTTTCTGCCTGTGAGCTATCTGCAGACGTTGGCATTTTCAGGTCAGGGCTGCTGGAGGCCCCCAGCACGGACCCCCAAATATACGTTTGAAGTTTGAGGTGGCAAGAAAAGCAAGCAGCCCCAGTCTCTGTGCCTCTGTGCGACCAGTGTCATGGCAGATGAGGCTGAGCAACAGCTTTCCAGGCTAGCTCTTTCTGCCTGCGAGCTATCTGCAGACGTTCGCATTTTCAGAGCACAGCTGCCGGATGACCCCTGTATGGACGACGAAAAATACGTCTGAAGTTTGAGGGGGCAAGACAAGGAAGCAGCCCCAGTCTCTGTGCGCCTGTGCGAGCAGTGCCATGGGAAGATGAGGCTGAGCAACAGCTTTCCTGGTTAGTCCCTTCTGTGTGAGATCTTTCTGGAGACTTTCGCATTTTCAGTGTAGGTCTGCTGAAGGCACCCGGCAGGGATCCCTGGGCTATGTTTAAAATTGAGGTGGCAAGGCAATCAAGCAGCTCCAGTCTCTTTGCATCTGTGAGAGCGGTGGCATGTACACATGAGGCTGAGCAACAGCTTTCCAGGCTAGCCCCTTCTTGGTAAGAGATATCGTGAGACGTTCACATATTCAGGTGAGGGCTGCGGGAGGCCCCCAGCAAGGACCCCCTAGGCTACGTTTGAAGTTTGAGGTGGCAAGGCAAGCAAGAAGTCCCAGTCTCTGTGCGCTTCTGCCCGCACCTCCACGGGCAGATGAGGCTGGGCAACAGCTTTCCCGGCTAGCCAATACTTGGTAAGAGATATCCTAAGACGTTTGCAACTTCAGTGCAGGTCTGCTGGAGTCACCTGTCAGTTATCCCCGGGCTACGTTTGAAGTTTGAGGTGGCAAGGCAAGCAAGCAGCCCCAGTCTCTGTGCGCCTGTGCGAGCAGTGCCATGGGCAGATGAGGCTGAGCAACAGCTTTCAGGCTAGCCTCTTCTGGGTGCGAGCTGTCTGGAGACTTTCGCATTTTCGGTGAAGGGCTGCTGGAGGCACCCGTCAGGGACGCCCGGGTTTTGTTTGAAGTTTGAGGTGGCAAGGCAAGAGAGCAGCGCAGTCTCTCTGTGCACCTGTGCGAGCAGTGCCACGGACAGAAGAGGCTGAGCAACAGCTTTCCAGGCTAGCCCCTTCTTGGTAAGAGATACTGTGAGATGATTGCATATTCGGGTCATGGCTGCGGAAGGAGCTTGGCAAGGACCCCCTAGACTACGTTTCAAGTTTGAAGTGGCAAGGCAAGCAAGCAGCCCCCGTCTGTGTGCGTCTGTGCGAGCAGTGTCATGGGCAGATGAGGCTGAGCAACAGGTTTTTATGCTACCCCTTCTGGCTGAGAGCTATCTGAAGACTTTCTCATTTTCGGTGCAGGGCTGCCCGAGGCACCCGGCAGGGACGCCCGGGATTTGTCTGAAGTTTGAGGATGCAAGGCAAGCAAGCAGCCCCAGTCTCTCTGTACTCCTGTGCGAGCAGTGCCATGGGCAGATGAGGCTGAGCAACAGCTTTCCAGGGTAGCCCTTACTTGGTAAGAGATATACTGAGACGCTCGCATTTTAAGGTCAGGTTTGTGGGAGGCCCCCTGCAAGGATCCCGTAGGCTACGTTTGAAGTTTGAGGTGGCAAGGCAAGCAAGCAGCCCCAGTCTCTGTGCGCCTGTGCGAGCAGAGCCATGGGCAGATGAGGCTGAGTAACAGCTTTACAGGCTAGCCCTTACTTGGTAAGAGATATTCTGAGACGCTCGCATTTTAAGGTCAGGGATTTGGGAGGGACCCAGCAAGGACCATTTAAGCTACGTTTTAAGTTTGAGGGGTCAAGACAAGCAAGCAGCCCCAGTCTCTGTGCCTCTGTTGGAGCAGTGCCACGGGCAGATGAGGCTGAGCAACAGGTTTCCAGGCTAGCTCTTTCTGGCTGCGAGCTATCTGCAGACATTCACATTTTCAAAGCAGGGCTGCCGGAGGACCCCTGCATGGACCACATAAGCTACGTTTGAAGTTTGAGGGGGCAAGACAAGCAAGCAGCCCCAGTCTCTGTGCCTCTGTGCGAGCAGTGCCATGGGCAGATGAGGCTGAGCAACAGCTTTCCAGGCGAGCTCTTTCTGGCTGCGAGCTATCTGCAGACGTTCGCATTTTCGGAGCAGCGCTGCCAGAGGCCTTCTGCACGGACCCCCAAATCTACGTTTGAAGTTAGAGGTGGCAAGACAAGTAGGCAGCCCCAGTCTCTGTGCCTCTGTGCGAGCAGTGCCATGGGCAGATGAGGCTGAGCAATAGCTTTCCAGGCTAGCTCTTTCTGCCTGCGAGCTATATGCAGACGTTCGCATTTTCAGAGCAGGGCTGCCGGAGGTGCCCTGCACGGACCCCCCAAATATAATTTTGAATTTGAGGTGGCAAGACAAGCAAGCAGCCCCAGTCTCTGTGCCTCTGTGCGAGCAGTGCCATGGGCAGATGAGGCTGAGCAACAGCTTTCCATGCTAGCTCTTTCTGGCTGCAAGCTATCTGTAGACGTTCGCATTTTCAGAGCAGGGCTGCCGGAGGCCTTCTGCACGGACCCCCAAATCTACGTTTTAAGTTGGAGGTGGCAAGACAAGCAAGCAGCCCCAGTCTCTGTGCCTCTGTGCGAGCAGTGCCATGGGCAGATGAGGCTGAGCAACAGCTTTCCAGGCTAGCTCTTTCTGGCTGTGAGCTATCTGCAGACGTTCGCATTTTCAGAGCAGGGCTGCCGGAGGCCCCCTGCACGGACCACCTAAGTTACGTTTGAAGTTTGAGGCGGCAAGACAAGCAAGCAGCCCCAGTCTCTGTGCCTCTGTGTGAGCAGTGCCACGGGCAGATGAGGCTGAGCAACAGGTTTCCAGGCTAGCTCTTTCTGGCTGCGAGCTATCTGCAGACATTCACATTTTCAGAGCAGGGCTGCCGGAGGACCCCTGCACGGACGCCCAGAAATACGTCTGAAGTTTGAGGTGGCAAGACAAGCAAGCAGCCCCAGTCTCTGTGCCTCTGTGCGAGCAGTGCCATGGGCAGATGAGGCTGAGCAACAGCTTTCCAGGCTAGCTCTTTCTGGCTGTGAACTATCTGCAGACGTTGGCATTTTCAGGTCAGGGCTGCCGGAGGCCCCCTGCACGGACCCCCAAATATACGTTTGAAGTTTGAGGTGGCAAGACAAGCAAGCAGCCCCAGTCTCTGTGCCTCTGTGCAAGCAGTGCCATGGGCAGACGAGGCTGAGCAACAGCTTTCCAGGCTAGCTCTTTCTGCCTGCGAGCTATCTGCAGAAGTTCGCATTTTAAGAGCACGGATGCCGGATGACCCCTGTACGGACGACCAAAAATACGTCTGAAGTTTGATGGGGCAAGACAAGCAAGCAGCCCCAATCTCTGTGCCTCTGTGCGAGCAGTGCCATGGGCAGATGAGGCTGAGCAACAGCTTTCCAGGCTAGCTCTTTCTGGCTGCGAGCTATCTGCAGACGTTGGCATTTTCAGGTCAGGGCTGTGGAGGCCCCCTGCACGGACCCCCAAATATACGTTTGAAGTTTGAGGTGGCAAGACAAGCAAGCAGCCCCAGTCTCTGTGCCTCTGTGCGAGCAGTGCCATGGGCAGATGAGGCTGAGCAACAGCTTTCCAGGCTAGCTCTTTCTGGCTGCGAGCTATCTGCAGACGTTCGCATTTTCAGAGCAGGGCTGCCGGAGGCCCCCTGCACGGAAGACTAAAAATACGTCTGAAGTTTGAGGTGGCAAGACAAGCAAGCAGCCCCAGTCTCTGTGCCTCTGTGCGAGCAGTGACATGGGCAGATGAGGCTGAGCAACAGCTTTCCAGGCTAGCTCTTTCTGGCTGCGAGCTATCTGCAGACGTTCGCATTTTCAGAGCAGGGCTGCCGGAGGCTCCCGGCACGGACCACCTAAGCTACGTTTGAAGTTTGAGGTGGCAAGACAAGCAAGCAGCCCCAGTCTCTGTGCCTCTGTGCGAGCAGTGCCATGGGCAGATGAGGCTGAGCAACAGCTTTCCAGGCTAGCTCTTTCTGGCTGCAAGCTATCTGCAGACGATCGCATTTTCAGAGCATGGCTGCCGTAGGCCCCCTGCATGGACCACATAAGCTACGTTTGAAGTTTGAGGGGTCAAGACAAGCAAGCAGCCCCAGTCTCTGTGCCTCCGTGTGAGCAGTGCCATGGGCAGATGAGGCTGAGCAACAGGTTTCCAGGCTAGCTCTTTCTGGCTGCGAGCTATCTGCAGACATTCACATATTCAGAGCAGGGCTGCCGTAGGCCCTCTGCATGGACCACCTAAGCTACGTTTGAAGTTTGAGGGGTCAAGACAAGCAAGCAGCCCCAATCTCTGTGCCTCTGTGCGAGCAGTGCCACGGGCAGATGAGGCTGAGCAACAGCTTTCCAGGCTAGCTATTTCTGGCTGCGAGCTATCTGCAGACGTTCACATTTTCAGAGCAGGGCTGCCGGAGGACCCCTGCACGGACGCCCAGAAATACGTCTGAAGTTTGAGGTGGCAAGACAAGCAAGCAGCCCCAGTCTCTGTCCCTCTGTGCGAGCAGTGCCATGGGCAGATGAGGCTGAGCAACAGCTTTCCAGGCTAGCTCTTTCTGGCTGCGAGGTATCTGCAGACGTTCGCATTTTCAGAGCAGGGCTGCCGGAGGCTCCCGGCACGGACCACCTAAGATATATTTGAAGTTTGAGGTGGCAAGACAAGCAAGCAGCCCCAGTCTCTGTGCCTCTGTGCAAGCAGTGCCATGGGCAGATGAGGCTGAGCAACAGCTTTCCAGGCTAGCTCTTTGTGACTGCGAGCTATCTGCAGACGTTCGCATTTTCAGAGCAGGGCTGCCGGAGGCCTTCTGCACGGACCCCCAAATCTACGTTTTAAGTTGGAGGTGGCAAGACAATCAAGCAGCCCCAGTCTCTGTGCCTCTGTGCGAGCAGTGCCATGGGCAGATGAGGCTGAGCAACAGCTTTCCAGGCTAGCTCTTTCTGGCTGCGAGCTATCTGCAGACGTTCGCATATTCAGAGCAGGGCTGCCGGAGGCCCCCTGCACGGAAGACTAAAAATACGTTTGAAGTTTGAAGGGGCAAGACAAGGAAGCAGCCCCAGTCTCTGTGCCTCTGTGCGAGCAGTGCCATGGGCAGATGAGGCTGAGCAACAGCTTTCCAGGCTAGCTCTTTCTGGCTGAGAGCTATCTGCAGACGTTGGCATTTTCAGAGCAGGGCTGCCGGAGGACCCCTGCACGGACGACCAAAAATACGTCTGAAGTTTGATGGGGCAAGACAAGCAAGCAGCCCCAGTCTCTGTGCCTCTGTGCGAGCAGTGCCATGGGCAGATGAGGCTGAGCAACAGCTTTCCAGGCTAGCTCTTTCTGGCTGCGAGCTATCTGCAGACGTTCGCATTTTCAGAGCAGGGCTGCCGGAGGCCCCCTGCACGGACCACTTAAGCTACGTTTGAAGTTTGAGGTGGCAAGACAAGCAAGCAGCCCCAGTCTCTGTGCCTCTGTACAGGCAGTGCCATGGGCAGATGAGGCTGAGCAACAGCTTTCCAGGCTAGCTCTTTCTGGCTGCGAGCTATCTGCAGACGATCGCATTTTCAGAGCATGGCTGCCGTAGGCCCCCTGCACGGACCAATTAAGCTACGTTTGAAGTTTGAGGGGTCAAGACAAGCAAGCAGCCCCAGTCTCTGTGCCTCTGTGCGAGCAGTGCCATGGGCAGATGAGGCTGAGCAACAGCTTTCCAGGCTAGCTCTTTCTGGCTGCGAGCTATCTGCAGACGTTCGCATTTTCAGAGCAGGGCTGCCGGAGGCTCCCGGCACGGACCACCTAAGATATATTTGAAGTTTGAGGTGGCAAGACAAGCAAGCAGCCCCAGTCTCTGTGCATCTCTGTGGGCAGTGCCATGGGCAGATGAGACTGAGCAACAGCTTTCCGGGGTAGCCTATTCTGGGTGCAAGCTATCTGGAGACGTTCGCATATTGTTTGCTGGGCTGCTGGAGGCACCCGTCAGGGACCCCGTGGTTACGTTTAAAGATTGAGGTGGCAAGGCAAGCAAGCAGCCCCAGTCTCTGGGCGCCTGTGCGAGCAGTGCCATGGGCAGATAAAGCTGAGAAACAGCTTTCCAGGCTAACCCCTTCTTGGTAAGAGATATCCTGAGACGTTCGCATATTAAGGTCAGGGCTGTGGCAGGCGCCTGGCAAAGACCCCCTAGGCTACGTTGAAGTTTGAGGTGGCAAAGGAAGCAAGATAGCCCAGTCTCTGTGCGCCTGTGCGAGCAGTGCCATGGGCAGATGAGGCTGAGCAAGAGATTTTCAGGCTAGCCAATACTTGGTAAGAGATATCCTGATGCATTCGCATGTTCAGTGCAGGTCTGCTGGAGGCACCCGGCAGGGATCCCCGGTCTTCGTGTTAAGTTTGAGGTGGCAAGGCAAGCAAGCAGCTGCAGTCTCTGTGCGCCTGTGCGAGCAGTGCCATGGGAAGATGAGGCTGAGCAACAGCTTTCCTGGTTAGTCCCTTCTGTGTGAGATCTTTCTGGAGACTTTCGCATTTTCAGTGTAGGTCTGGTGAAGGCACCCGGCAGGGATCCCTGGGCTATGTTTAAAATTGAGGTGGCAAGGAAAGCAAGCAGCTCCAGTCTCTTTGCATCTGTGAGAGCAGTGCCATGTACACATTAGGCTGAGCAACAGCTTTCCAGGCTAGCCCCTTCTTAATAAGAGATATCGTGAGTTGTTCACATATTCGGGTGAGGGCTGCGGGAAGTCCCCAGCAAGGACCCCCTTGGCTACGTTTGAAGTTTGAGGTGGCAAGGCAAGCAGGAAGCCCCAGTCTCTGTGTGCCTGTGCGAGCAGTGCCATGGGCAGATGAGGCTGAGCAACAGATTTCCCGGCTAGCCAATACTTGGTAAGAGATATCCTAAGACGTCCACATCTTCAGTGCAGGTCTGCTGGAGGCACCCGGCAGGGACACGCGGGATTTGTTTGAAGTTTGAGGATGCAAGGCAAGCAGGCAGCCCCAGTCTCTGAGCGCCTGTGCGAGCGGTGCCATGGGCACATGAGGCTGAGCAACAACTTTCGAGGCTAAAACATTCTTGGTGTAAGATATCCTGAGATGTTTGCATATTCGGGTCAGGGCTGCGGAAGGAGCTTGGCAAGGACCCCCTAGGCTACGTTTCAAGTTTGAGGTGGCAAGGCAAGCAAGCAGCCCCTGTCTCTGTGTGCCTGTGCGAGCAGTGTCATGGGCAGATGAGGCTGAGCAACAGCTTTCCAGGCTAGCCTCTTCTTTGAAAGTGATATCCTGAGACGTTCGCATATTCGGGTCAGGGCTGCGGGAAGCCACCGCCAAAGACCCCCTAGGCTACGTTTGAAGTTTGAGGTGGCAAGGCAAGCAAGCAGCCCCAGTCCCTCTGTGTGCTTGTGCGAGCAGTGACATGGGGAGATGAGGCTGAGCAACAGCTTTCCAAGCTAGCCCTTTCTGGGTGCGAGCTATATGGAGAATTTCGCATATTCGGGTGAGGGCTGCGGGAGGCCCCCAGCAAAGACCCTTTAGGCTACATTTCCAGTGTGAGGTGACAAGGCAAGCAAGCAGCCCCAGACGCTGTGCGCCTGTGCGAGCAGTGCCATGGGCAGATGAGGCTGAGCAACAGCTTTCCAGGCTAGCCAATACTTGGAAAGAGATATCCTGATGCATTTGCATCTTCAATGCAGGTCTGCTGGAGGCACCCGGAAGGGATCCCCGGACTACGTGTGAAGTTTGAGGTGGCAAGGCAAGCAAGCAGCCCCAGTCTCTTGGCGCCTGTACGAGCAGTGCTATGGGTAGATGAGGCTGAGCAACAGCTTTCCAGGCTAGCCCCTTTCTGGGTGGGAGCTATCTGGAGATATTCGCCTATTCGCTTCAGGGCTGCTGGAGGCAACCGGCAGGGACCTTATGGATACATTTGAAGTTTGAGGTGGCAAGGCAAGAAAGCAGCCCCAGTCTCTGTGCGCCTGTGCGAGCAGTGCCATGGGCAGATGAGGCTGTGAAACAGCTTTCCAGGCTAGCCAATACTTGGTAAGAGATATCCTGATGCGTTCGCATGTTCAATGCAGGTCTGCGTGAGGCACCCAGCAGGGATTCCCGGTCTTCGTGTGAAGTTTGAGTTTGCAAGGCAAGCAAGCACCCCCAGTCTCTGTGCGCCTGTGCGAGCAGTGCCATGGGAAGATGAGGCTGAGCAACAGATTTCCTGGTTAGTCCCTTCTGTGTGAGATCTTTCTGGAGACTTTCGCATTTTCAGTGTAGGTCTGGTGAAGGCACCCGGCAGGGATCCCTGGGCTATGTTTAAAATTGAGGTGGCAAGGCAATCAAGCAGCTCCAGTCTCTTTGCATCTGTGAGAGCGGTGGCATGTACACATGAGGCTGAGCAACAGCTTTCCAGGCTAGCCCCTTCTTGGTAAGAGATATCGTGAGACGTTCACATATTCAGGTGAGGGCTGCGGGAGGCCCCCAGCAAGGACCCCCTAGGCTACGTTTGAAGTTTGAGGTGGCAAGGCAAGCAAGAAGTCCCAGTCTCTGTGCGCTTCTGCCCGCACCTCCACGGGCAGATGAGGCTGGGCAACAGCTTTCCCGGCTAGCCAATACTTGGTAAGAGATATCCTAAGACGTTTGCAACTTCAGTGCAGGTCTGCTGGAGTCACCTGTCAGTTATCCCCGGGCTACGTTTGAAGTTTGAGGTGGCAAGGCAAGCAAGCAGCCCCAGTCTCTGTGCGCCTGTGCGAGCAGTGCCATGGGCAGATGAGGCTGAGCAACAGCTTTCAGGCTAGCCTCTTCTGGGTGCGAGCTGTCTGGAGACTTGCGCATTTTCGGTGAAGGGCTGCTGGAGGCACCCGTCAGGGACGCCCGGGTTTTGTTTGAAGTTTGAGGTGGCAAGGCAAGAGAGCAGCGCAGTCTCTCTGTGCACCTGTGCGAGCAGTGCCACGGACAGAAGAGGCTGAGCAACAGCTTTCCAGGCTAGCCCCTTCTTGGTAAGAGATACTGTGAGATGATTGCATATTCGGGTCATGGCTGCGGAAGGAGCTTGGCAAGGACCCCCTAGACTACGTTTCAAGTTTGAAGTGGCAAGGCAAGCAAGCAGCCCCCGTCTGTGTGCGCCTGTGCGAGCAGCGTCATGGGCAGATGAGGCTGAGCAACAGGTTTTTATGCTACCCCTTCTGGCTGAGAGCTATCTGAAGACTTTCTCATTTTCGGTGCAGGGCTGCCCGAGGCACCCGGCAGGGACGCCCGGGATTTGTCTGAAGTTTGAGGATGCAAGGCAAGCAAGCAGCCCCAGTCTCTCTGTACTCCTGTGCGAGCAGTGCCATGGGCAGATGAGGCTGAGCAACAGCTTTCCAGGGTAGCCCTTACTTGGTAAGAGATATACTGAGACGCTCGCATTTTAAGGTCAGGTTTGTGGGAGGCCCCCTGCAAGGATCCCGTAGGCTACGTTTGAAGTTTGAGGTGGCAAGGCAAGCAAGCAGCCCCAGTCTCTGTGCGCCTGTGCGAGCAGAGCCATGGGCAGATGAGGCTGAGCAACAGCTTTCCAGGCTAGCCCTTACTTGGTAAGAGATATTCTGAGACGCTCGCATTTTAAGGTCAGGGATTTGGGAGGGACCCAGCAAGGACCACCTAAGCTACGTATGAAGTTTGAGGGGTCAAGACAAGCAAGCAGCCCCAGTCTCTGTGCCTCTGTGCGAGCAGTGCCACGGGCAGATGAGGCTGAGCAACAGGTTTCCAGGCTAGCTCTTTCTGGCTGCGAGCTATCTGCAGACATTCACATTTTCAAAGCAGGGCTGCCGTAGGCCCCCTGCATGAACCACATAAGCTACGTTTGAAGTTTGAGGGGGCAAGACAAGCAAGCAGCCCCAGTCTCTGTGCCTCTGTGCGAGCAGTGCCATGGGCAGATGAGGCTGAGCAACAGCTTTCCAGGCTAGCTCTTTCTGGCTGCGAGCTATCTGCAGACGTTCGCATTTTCAGAGCAGGGCTGCCGGAGGCCCCCTGCACGGACCACCTAAGCTACGTTTGAAGTTTGAGGTGGCAAGACAAGCAAGCAGCCCCAGTCTCTGTGCCTCTGTGTGAGCAGTGCCATGGGCACATGAGGCTGAGCAACAGCTTTCCAGGCTAGCTCTTTCTGGCTGCGAGCTATCTGCAGACGTTCGCATTTTCAGAGCACGGCTGCCGGAGGACCCCTGTATGGACGACCAAAAATACGTCTGAAGTTTGAGGGGGCAAGACAAGCAAGCAGCCCCAGTCTCTGTGCCTCTGTGCGAGCAGTGTCATGGCAGATGAGGCTGAGCAACAGCTTTCCAGGCTAGCTCTTTCTGGCTGCGAGCTATCTGCAGACATTCAGATTTTAAGAGCAGGGCTGCCGGAGGACCCCTGCACGGACGACCAAAAATACGTTTGAACTTTGAGGTGGCAAGAAAAGCAAGCAGCCCCAGTCTCTGTGCCTCTGTGCGAGCAGTGTCATGGCAGATGAGGCTGAGCAACAGCTTTCCAGGCGAGCTCTTTCTGGCTGAGAGCTATATGCAGACGTTCACATTTTCAGAGCAGGGCTGCCGGAGGTGCCCTGCACGGACCCCCAAATATAAGTTTGAAGTTTGAGGGGGCAAGACAAGCAAGCAGCCCCAGTCTCTGTGCCTCTGTGCGAGCAGTGTCATGGCAGATGAGGCTGAGCAACAGCTTTCCAGGCTAGCTCTTTCTGGCTGCGAGCTATCTGCAGACATTCAGATTTTAAGAGCAGGGCTGCCGGAGGACCCCTGCACGGACGACCAAAAATACGTTTGAACTTTGAGGTGGCAAGAAAAGCAAGCAGCCCCAGTCTCTGTGCCTCTGTGCGAGCAGTGCCATGGGCAGATGAGGCTGAGCAACAGCTTTCCAGGCTAGCTCTTTCTGCCTGCGAGCTATCTGCAGACGTTGGCATTTTCAGAGCAGGGCTGCCGGAGTCCCCCTGCACGGACCCCCAAATATACGTTTGAAGTTTGAGGTGGCAAGACAAGCAAGCAGCCCCAGTCTCTGTGCCTCTGTGCGAGCAGTGCCATGGGCAGATGAGGCTGAGCAAGAGCTTTCCAGGCTAGCTATTTCTGGCTGCGAGCTATCAGCAGACGTTTGCATTTTCAGAGTAGGGCTGCCGGAGGACCCCTGCACGGACGACGAAAAATACGTTTGAAGTTTGAGGTGGCAAGACAAGCAAGCAGCCCCAGTCTCTGTGCCTCTGTGCGAGCAGTGCCATGGGCAGATGAGGTTGAGCAACAGCTTTCCAGGCTAGCTCTTTCTGCCTGCGAGCTACCTGCAGACGTTGTCATTTTCAGAGCAGGCCTGCCGGAGCTGCCCGGCACGGACTACCTAAGCTACGTTTGAAGTTTGAGGGGTCAAGACAAGCAAGCAGCCCCAGTCTCTGTGCCTCTGTGCAAGCAGTGCCATGGGCAGATGAGGCTGAGCAAGAGCTTTCCAGGCTAGCTATTTCTGGCTGCGAGCTATCTGCAGACGTTCGCATTTTCAGAGCAGGGCTGCCAGAGTTGCCCTGCACGGACCCCCAAATATACGTTTGAAGTTTGAGGTGGCAAGACAAGCAAGCAGCCACAGTCTCTGTGCCTCTGTGCGAGCAGTGCCATGGGCAGATGAGGCTGAGCAACAGCTTTCCAGGCTAGCTCTTTCTGGCTGCGAGCTATCTGCAGACATTCACATTTTCAGAGCACGGCTGCCGGAGGACCCCTGCACGGACGACCAAAAATGCGTTTGAACTTTGAGGTGGCAAGACAAGCAAGCAGCCCCAGTCTCTGTGCCTCTGTGCGAGCAGTTCCATGGGCAGATGAGGCTGAGCAACAGATTTCCAGGCTAGCCAATACTTGCTAAGAGATATCCTAAGACGTTCGCAACTTCAGTGCGTGTCTGCTGGAGTCACCCGTCAGGGATCCCCGGGCTACGTTTGAAAATTGAGGTGGCAAAGCAAGCAAGCAGCTCCAGTCTCTGTGTGCCTGTGCGAGCAGTGCCATGGGCAGATGAGGCAGAGCAACAGCCTTACACGCTAGCCCCTTTTTGGTACGAGATATCTTGTGACATTCGCATATTAAGCTCAGGGCTGTGGGAGGCACCCGATAGTGACCCCCCGTTACGTTTGTAGTTTAAGGTGGCAAGGCAAGCAAGCATCCCCAGTCTCTATGTGCCTATGCAAGCACTGCCATGAGCAGATGAGGCTGAGCAACAGCTTTCCAGACTAGCCCGTTCTGGGTGCCAGCTATGTGGAGACGTTTGCATATTCGTTGCAGGGCTGCTGGAGGCACCCTGCAGGAACCTACTGGTTACGTTTGGAGACTGAGGTGACAAGGCAAGCAAGCAGCCCCAGTCTCTGTGCATCTGTGCGAGCAGTGCCATGGGCAGATGAGGCTCAGCAACAGTTTTTCAGGCTAGCCTGTTCTGGGTGCGAGCTACCTGGAGACTTTCGCATTTTCGAAGCAGGGCTGCTGGAGGCACCTGGCAGGGACCCCTGGGCTATGATTGATGTTTGAGGTGGCAAAACACACAAGCAGCCCCAGTCTCTGTGCGCCTTTGCGAGCAGTGCCAAGGGCAGATGAGACTGAGCAACATCTTTCCAGGCTAGCCCCTTTTTGGTGCGAGATATCTTGTGACATCAGCATATTAAGCTCAGGGCTATGGGAAGCACCCGGTCGTGACCCCCAGATAGGTCTGTAGTTTAATATGGCAAGGGAAGCAAGCATCCCCAGTCTCTACGTGCCTATGCAAGCAGTGCCATGAGCAGATGAGCCTGTGCAACGGTTTTCCTCGCCAAACCCTTCTTGGTAAGAGATATCTTGAGGCGATCACATATTTGGGACAGCAGTGCGGCAGGCGCCCGACAAAGAACCTCCTAGGCTACGTTTGAAGTTTAAGGTGGCAAGGCAAGCAAGCAACCTCAGTCTCTGTGAGCCTGTGTGAGCAGTGCCATGGACAGATGATGCTGAGAAACAGCTTTCCAGGCTAGCACCTTCTGGGTGCGAGCTATCTGGAGACGTTCGCAGCTTCGGTGCAGAGCTGCTGGAGGAACCGGTAGTGATCCCCAGATAGTTTTGAAGTTTGACGTGGCAAGGCAAGCAAGCAGCCCCAGTCTCTGTGTGCCTGTGCAAGTAGTGCCGTGGGCAGATGAGGCTGAGCAACAGCTTTCCAAACTAGCCTCTCCCTGTTAAGAGATATCCAGAGACGTTCGCGTATTCAGGTCAGGGCCTTGTCAAGCACCCGGCAAAGACACCCTAGGCTACGTTTGAAGATTGAGGTGGCAAGCCAATCAAGATGCCCCAGTCTCTGTGTGCCTGTGCGAGCAGTGCCATGGGAGATGAGGCTCAACAACAACTTTCCAGGCTAATCCCTTCTGGTTGCGAGCTATCTGGAGACGTTCGCATTTTCGGAGCACGGCTGCTGGAGGCACCCAGCACGGAGTCCCAGAACACGTTTGAAGTTTGAGGTGGCAAGGCAAGCAAGCAGCTCCAGTCTTTGTGCATTTGTGAGAGCAGTGCCATGGGCAGATGAGGCTGAGCAACAGCTTTCCAGGCTAACCCGTTCTGGGTGCGAGCTATATGGAGATGTTGGCGTATTCGTTGCAGGGCTGCTGGAGGCACCCGTCAGGTGTTTAGCGCCGAGAGAGAGAGAGGAGACCGCAGCCCCCCCCCCCGAGCGGGAAAGCGGGAGGTGCCAACGAGCGGCAGGTCTGACTCAGCGGGGGCGGAGTCGAGTGTGACAGCGGCCAAACACCCTCATGGATAAGAGCAGCCCCCAGGGTGCGCGGGCGACCAGGAGCGGGGTCGAACAGAGCTGGCAAACAGAGGCGGCGCAGCAGCCTGGGAGCGGTGCAGCAGTTTGCGCGGCAGTTCGCGCAGGCAGGGCGAGCGGGGAAGGCGACTGGCAGGGTACAGCCGCCCCTTCTGGCAACTCAAGTAGTGGGCATCGCTCTTCCAGGAGATATTCTAGCCATGGTTACCACCCGTGGTAAAGCTGTTGCTCGAAGGAGTGTGGGGACCCAGATGGAGGCCCCACGCAAGAACGCGGGTGTCCAGGTCTCTGGTTGCAGGGAGTGCCTGAGCCTGGCGCTCATACCGGAGGACAGCAGAGACAACGGCTGTGTTCGGTGCGAGCAGGTGAATGACCTGCTCAGCCTGGTGGCAGAGCTGAAGGAGGAAGTGGAGAGGCTGAGGAGCATCCGGGAGTGTGAGAGGGAGATCGACTGGTGGAGCCGCTCCCTGCCCTCCCTGAGGCATAGTCAGCAGGAAGCGGCTCCACAGAAAGCAGAGAACCCCCAACCCTCTTGCCACCGAGCAGAAAGAGGGGGCCTAAGAGATGGGGGGGAATGGAAACAGGTCCCTGCTCGGGGGGGCAAGCGAATCTCCCCCCGGCCTCCCTCACCGGCCCAGTTGCCCTTAAGCAACAGATATGGGGCTCTGGAATGTGAGGGACCGGCCACAGAGGATGTGGGTGAAGGTGAGGCTCCATCCAGGGGGTTGCCTAGAACGAGTCACACAGCCCCAAGAATTACGACTGCCTCAACTAAGAAAAAAAGGAGGGTCATTGTCATAGGTGATTCCCTTCTGAGGGGAACAGAGGGCCCGATCTGCCGACCGGACCCATCCCACAGGGAAGTCTACTGCCTCCCTGGGGCCCGGGTTAGGGATGTTGCGAAGAAACTCCCTGGTCTGGTGCGGCCTTCTGATTACTACCCCCTCTTGGTAATGCAGGCTGGCGGGGACGAGATAGCAGAAAGAAGTCCCAAGGCCATCGAAAGGGACTTCAGGGCACTGGGGCGATTGGTTGAGGGATCAGGGGCGCAGGTGGTGTTTTCCTCCATCCCATCAGTGGCAGGGGACAGCACTGAAAGGGGCAGGAAAACTCACCTGGTTAACAGGTGGCTCAGGGACTGGTGCCATCGGTCAAATTTTGGCTTCTTTGATCATGGGGAGGTGTACACAGCATCGGGCCTGCTGGCGACAGGTGGAACTCAGCTATCTCAAAGGGGAAAAAGGATTCTTGGCCACGAGCTGGCGGGGCTCATTGAGAGGGCTTTAAACTAGGTTCGAAGGGGGAAGGGGATATTGCCCAGCTCACTAGGGATGAGCCTAGGCTTGGAGTGCCAAGGCCAGGGGTGAGATTGACAGCCCAGCTCAAGTGTGTTTACACCAATGCACGTAGCATGGGCAATAAACAGGAGGAGCTGGAAGCCATTATACAGCAGGACGGCTACGACTTGGTCGCCATCACAGAAACGTGGTGGGACAACTTGCATGACTGGCATGCTGTCATAGATGGCTACAGACTCTTTAGGAAAGACAGACCAACGAGGAGAGGTGGGGGAGTTGCTCTATATGTGAGGGAGCAAGTAGAATGCACTGAGCTTGGCCTGGGGGCAAATGAGGAACGAGTTGAAAGCTTGTGGGTTAGAATTAAGGGACAGGCTCATAAGGGTGACATTACGGTGGGTGTGTACTACAGGCCACCTGACCAGGAGAAGGAGGTTGATGAGGCCTTTTACAGGCAGCTGCAAGCAGCCTCACAGTCACAGGCCCTGGTTCTCATGGGGGACTTCAACCACCCTGACATCAGCTGGGAAGACCATACAGCTAGGCAGGCGCAATCCAGGAGGTTCCTACAGAGCATCGATGATAACTTTCTGATGCAAGTGGTGGAGGAACCAACAAGGAAAGGCGCTCTGCTGGACCTTGTGTTAACAAACAAGGAGGGACTGGTGGAGGATGTGAAGGTTGGAGGTAGACTCGGCTGCAGTGATCATGAAATGGTCGAGTTCAGGATCTTGCGTGGAGGAAGCAGGGCGATAAGCAGGATCAAAACCCTGGACCTCAGGAGGGCTGACTTTGCCCTCTTCAAGGAGCTACTGGGAGGAATCCCGTGGGCCAGGGCTCTCGAAGGCAGGGGGGTCCATGAGTGCTGGTCGCTCTTTGAACAACACTTCTTCCATGCACAGGAGCAATGCATCCCCCTGAGAAAGAAATCGAGCAAAGGAGGCAGGAGACCTGCATGGTTAAACAAGGAGCTTCTAGCGGAGATCAGGCAGAAGAGAAAGGTCCATGGAATGTGGAAAGAGGGACAGGCCACTTGGGAAGAGTACAGAAACGTGGTGAGAGCGTGCAGGGATGCGACGAGGAAGGCCAAGGCTCACCTGGAATTGAAGCTGGCAAGGGATGTCAAAAACAACAAGAAGGGCTTCTTCAACTACATCAGCAGCAAAAGGAAGGCTAGGGACAACGTGGGGCCGCTGCTGAATGAGGCGGGTGTCCTGGTGACGGAGGATGCGGAGAAGGCAGAGCTACTGAATGCCTTCTTTGCTTCAGTCTTCAGTGCTAAGACTGGCCCTGGGGAATCCCAGGCCCCGGAGGTAAGAGAAGAAGCCTACAAAGAGGACGACTTTCCCTTGGTCGAGGAGGACTGTGTGAGGGATCACTTAAGTGATCTGGATGTCCACAAATCCATGGGCCCCGATGGAATGCACCCACGAGTGCTGAGGGAGCTGGCGGATGTCATTGCTGAGCCACTCTCCATCATCTTTGAGAGGTCCTGGAGCACAGGAGAGGTGCCCGAGGACTGGAGAAAGGCCAATGTCACTCCAATCTTCAAAAAGGGCAAGAAGGAGGACCCAGGGAACTACAGGCCGGTCAGCCTCACCTCCATCCCGGGAAAGGTGATGGAGCAGCTTATCCTGGAGGCCATCATGAAGCAAGTGGAAGAAAAGAAGGTTATCAGGAGTAGTCAGCATGGATTCACTAAGGGGAAATCATGCCTGACCAATCTGATAGCTTTCTACAATGACATGACTGGCTGGGTAGACGAAGGGAGAGCCGTGGATGTTGTCTACCTTGACTTCAGCAAGGCTTTCGACACAGTCTCCCATGATATCCTCCTAGGGAAGCTGAGGAAGCGTGGGCTGGATGAGTGGTCGGTGAAGTGGATAGAGAACTGGCTGAATGGCAGAATTCAGAGGGTTGTCATCAGCGGTGCTGAGTCTAGTTGGAGGCTGGTAACAAGTGGTGTCCCCCAGGGGTCAGTACTGGGCCCAGTCTTGTTTGACTTCTTCATCAACGACCTGGATGAAGAGTTAGAATGTACCCTCAGCAAGTTTGCTGACGACACCAAACTGGGAGGTGTGGTAGATACACCGGAAGGCTGTGCTGCCATTCAGCGTGACCTGGATAGGCTGGAAAGCTGGGCAGAGAGGAACCTGATGAGGTTCAACAAAGCCAAATGCAGGGTCCTGCACCTGGGGAGGAACAACCTCATGCACCAGTACAGGCTTGGGGTGGACCTGCTGGAGAGCAGCTCTGCGGAGAGGGACCTGGGTGTCCTGGTGGACGACAGGTTAACCATGAGCCAGCAGTGTGCCCTGGCTGCCAAGAAAACCAATGGGATCCTGGGGTACATCAAGAAGAGTGTGGCCAGCAGGACGAGGGAGGTTCTCCTTCCCCTCTACACTGCCCTGGTGAGGCCTCATCTGGAGTACTGTGTCCAGTTCTGGGCTCCCCAGTTCAAGAAAGATGAAGAGCTACTGGAGAGAGTCCAGCGGAGGGCTACGAGGATGGTGAGGGGACTGGAGCATCTCCCCTACGAGGAGAGGTTGAGGGAACTGGGCTTGTTCAGCCTGAAGAAGAGAAGGCTGCGAGGGGACCTTATAAATGCTTACAAATATCTGAAGGGTGGGTGTCAGGAGGATGGGGCCAAGCTCTTTTCAGTGGTGCCCAGTGACAGGACAAGGGGCAATGGGCACAAACTGAGGCACAGGAAGTTCCGTCTGAACATGAGGAAGAACTTCTTCCCTCTGAGGGTGACGGAGCACTGGAACAGGCTGCCCAGGGAGGTTGTGGAGTCTCCTTCTCTGGAGATATTCAAGACCCGCCTGGACAAGGTCCTGTGCAGTTTGCTGTAGGTGACCCCTGCTTCAGCAGGAGGGTTGGACTAGATGACCCACAGAGGTCCCTTCCAACCCCTACTATTCTGTGATTCTGTGATTCTGTGATTCTGTGATTCTGTGATTCTGTGAAGAGCTACCGGAGAGAGTCCAGCGGAGGGCTACGAGGATGATGAGGGGACTGGAACATCTCCCCTACGAGGAGAGGTTGAGGGAACTGGGCTTGTTCAGCCTGAAGAAGAGAAGGCTGCGAGGGGATCTTATAAATGCTTACAAATATCTGAAGGGTGGGTGTCAGGAGGATGGGGCCAAGCTCTTTTCAGTGGTGCCCAGTGACAGGACAAGGGGCAATGGGCACAAACTGAGGCACAGGAAGTTCCGTCTGAACATGAGGAAGAACTTCTTCCCTCTGAGGGTGACGGAGCACTGGAACAGGCTGCCCAGGGAGGTTGTGGAGTCTCCTTCTCTGGAGATATTCAAGACCCGCCTGGACAAGGTCCTGTGCAGCCTGCTGTAGGTGACCCTGCTTCGGCGGGGGGGTTGGACTAGATGACCCACAGAGGTCCCTTCCAACCCCTACTATTCTGTGATTCTGTGATTCTGTGATCTGCAGACGTTCGCATTTTCAGAGCAGGGCTGCCGGAGGACCCCTGCACGGACGCCCAGAAATACGTCTGAAGTTTGAGGTGGCAAGACAAGCAAGCAGCCCCAGTCTCTGTGCCTCTGTGCGAGCAGTGCCATGGGCAGATGAGGCTGAGCAACAGCTTTCCAGGCTAGCTCTTTCTGGCTGCGAGCTATATGCAGACGTTCGCATTTTCAGAGCAGGGCTGCCGTAGGCCCCCTGCACGGACCCCCAAATATACGTTTGAAGTTTGAGGTGGCAAGACAAGCAAGCAGCCCCAGTCTCTGTGCCTCTGTGCGAGCAGTGCCACGGGCAGATGAGGCTGAACAACAGCTTTCCAGGCTAGCTCTTTCGGGCTGCGAGCTATCTGCAGACGTTCGCATTTTCAGAGCAGGGCTGCCGGAGGACCCCTGCACGGACGACTAAAAATGCGTTTGATGTTTGAGGGGGCAAGACAAGCAAGCAGCCCCAGTCTCTGTGCCTCTGTGCGAGCAGTGCCATGGGCAGATGAGGCTGAGCAACAGCTTTCCAGGCTAGCTCTTTCGGGCTGCGAGCTATCTGCAGACATTCGCATTTTCAGAGCAGGGCTGCCGGAGGACCCCTGCACGGACGACTAAAAATGCGTTTGATGTTTGAGGTGGCAAGACAAGCAAGCAGCCCCAGTCTCCGTGCATCTGTGCGAGCAGTTCCATGGGCAGATGAGGCTGAGCAACAGCTTTCCAGGCTAGCTCTTTCTGCCTTTGAGCTATCTGCAGACGTTGGCATTTTCAGGTCACAGCTGCTGGAGGCCCTCTGCACGGACCCCCAAATATACGTTTGAAGTTTGAGGTGGCAAGACAAGCAAGCAGCCCCAGTCTCTGTGCCTCTGTGCGAGCAGTGCCATGGGCAGATGAGGCTGAGCAACAGCTTTCCAGGATAGCTCTTTCTGGCTGCGAGCTATATGCAGACGTTCGCATTTTCAGAGCAGGGCTGCCGGAGGACCCCTGCACGGACGACCAAAAATAAGTTTGAAGTTGGAGGTGGCAAGACAAGCAAGCAGCCCCAGTCTCTGTGCCTCTGTGCGAGCAGAGCCATGGGCAGACGAGGCTGAGCAACAGCTTTCCAGGATAGCTCTTTCTGGCTGCGAGCTATATGCAGACGTTCGCATTTTCAGAGCAGGGCTGCCGGAGGACCGCTGTACGGACCACTTAAGCTACGTTTGAAGTTGGAGGTGGCAAGACAAGCAAGCAGCCCCAGTCTCTGTGCCTCTGTGCAAGCAGTGCCATGGGCAGACGAGGCTGAGCAACAGCTTTCCAGGCTAGCTCTTTCTGGCTGCGAGCTATCTGCAGACGTTCGCATTTTCGGAGCACGGCTGCCGGATGACCCCTGTACGGACGACCAAAAATACGTCTGAAGTTTGAGGTGGCAAGACAAGCAAGCAGCCCCAGTCTCTGTGCCTCTGTGCGAGCAGTGCCATGGGCAGATGAGGCTGAGCAACAGCTTTCCAGGCTAGGTCTTTCTGCCTGCGAGCTATCTGCAGACGTTCGCGTTTTCAGAGCATGGCTGCCGGAGGACCCCTGCGCGGACGACCAACAATACGTTTGAAGTTTGAGGGGGCAAGACAAGCAAGCAGCCCCAGTCTCTGTGCCTCTGTGCAAGCAGTGCCATGGGCAGATGAGGCTGAGCAACAGCTTTCCAGGCGAGCTCTTTCTGGCTGCGAGCTATCTGCAGACGTTCGCATTTTCAGAGCAGGGCTGCCGTAGGCCCCCTGCATGGACCACCTAAGCTACGTTTGAAGTTTGAGGGGTCAAGACAAGCAAGCAGCCCCAGTCTCTGTGCCTCTGTGCGAACAGTGCCACGGGCAGATGAGGCTGAGCAACAACTTTCCTGAGTAGCTCTTTCTGGCTGCGAGCTATCTGCAGACGTTCGCATTTTCAGAGCAGGGCTGCCGGAGGCTCCCGGCACGGACCACCTAAGATATATTTGAAGTTTGAGGTGGCAAGACAAGCAAGCAGCCCCAGTCTCTGTGCCTCTGTGCGAGCAGTGCCATGGGCAGATGAGGCTGAGCAACAGCTTTCCAGGCTAGCTCTTTCTGGCTGCGAGCTATCTGCAGACGTTCGCATTTTCAGAGCAGGGCTGCCGGAGGCCTTCTGCACGGACCCCCAAATCTACGTTTGAAGTTTGAGGTGGCAAGACAAGCAAGCGGCCCCAGTCTCTGTGCCTCTGTGCGAGCAGTGCCATGAGCAGATGAGGCTGAGCAACAGCTTTCCAGGCTAGCTCTTTCTGGCTGCGAGCTATCTGCAGACGTTCGCATTTTCAGAGCACGGCTGCCGGAGGACCCCTGCACGGATGACCAAAAATACGTTTGAAGTTTGAGGTGGCAAGACAAGCAAGCAGCCCCAGTCTCTGTGCCTCTGTGCGAGCAGTGCCGTGGGCAGATGAAGCTGAGAAACAGCTTTCCAGGCTAGCTCTTTCTGGCTGCGAGCTATCTGCAGACGTTGGCATTTTCAGAGCAGGGCTGCCGGAGGCCTTCTGTACGAACCCCCAAATCTACGTTTTAAGTTGGAGGGGGCAAGACAAGCAAGCAGCCCCAGTCTCTGTGCCTCTGTGCGAGCAGTGCCATGGGCAAATGAGGCTGAGCAACAGCTTTCCAGGCTAGCTCTTTCTGCCTGCGAGCTACCTGCAGACGTTGTCATTTTCAGAGCAGGCCTGCCAGAGCTGCCCGGCACGGACTACCTAAGCTACGTTTGAAGTTTGAGGGGTCAAGACAAGCAAGCAGCCCCCGTCTCTGTGCCTCTGTGCGAGCAGTGCCATGGGCAGATGAGGCTGAGCAACAGCTTTCCAGGCTAGCTCTTTCTGCCTGTGAGCTATCTGCAGACGTTGGCATTTTCAGAGCAGGGATGCAGGAGGCGCCCTGCACGGACCCCCAAATATAAGTTTGAAATTTGAGGTGGCAAGACAAGCAAGCACCCCAGTCTCTGTGCCTCTGTGCGAGCAGTGCCATGGGCAGATGAGGCTGAGCAACAGCTTTCCAGGCTAGCGCTTTCTGGCTGCGAGCTATCTGCAGACGTTCACATTTTCAGAGCAGGGCTGCCGGAGGCCCCCTGCACGGACCACCTAAGCTACGTTTGAAGTTTGAGGTGGCAAGACAAGCAAGCAGCCCCAGTCTCTGTGCGTCTGTGCGAGCAGTGCCATGGGCAGATGAGGCTGAGCAAGAGCTTTCCAGGCTAGCTATTTCTGGCTGCGAGCTATCAGCAGACGTTCGCATTTTCAGAGTAGGGCTGCCAGAGGACCCCTGCACGGACGACGAAAAATACGTTTGAAGTTTGAGGTGGCAAGACAAGCAAGCAGCCCCAGTCTCTGTGCCTCTGTGCGAGCAGTGCCATGGGCAGATGAGGTTGAGCAACAGCTTTCCAGGCTAGCTCTTTCTGCCTGCGAGCTACCTGCAGACGTTGTCATTTTCAGAGCAGGCCTGCCGGAGCTGCCCCGCACGGACTACCTAAGCTACGTTTGAAGTTTGAGGGGTCAAGACAAGCAAGCAGCCCCAGTCTCTGTGCCTCTGTGCGAGCAGTGCCATGGGCAGATGAGGCTGAGCAACAGCTTTCCAGGCTAGCTATTTCTGGCTGCGAGCTATCTGCAGACGTTCGCATTTTCAGAGCAGGGCTGCCAGAGTTGCCCTGCACGGACCCCCAAATATACGTTTGAAGTTTGAGGTGGCAAGACAAGCAAGCAGCCACAGTCTCTGTGCCTCTGTGCGAGCAGTGCCATGGGCAGATGAGGCTGAGCAACAGCTTTCCAGGCTAGCTCTTTCTGGCTGCGAGCTATCTGCAGACATTCACATTTTCAGAGCACGGCTGCCGGAGGACCCCTGCACGGACGACCAAAAATGCGTTTGAACTTTGAGGTGGCAAGACAAGCAAGCAGCCCCAGTCTCTGTGCCTCTGTGCGAGCAGTTCCATGGGCAGATGAGGCTGAGAAACAGATTTCCAGGCTAGCCAATACTTGCTAAGAGATATCCTAAGACGTTCGCAACTTCAGTGCGTGTCTGCTGGAGTCACCCGTCAGGGATCCCCGGGCTACGTTTGAAAATTGAGGTGGCAAAGCAAGCAAGCAGCTCCAGTCTCTGTGTGCCTGTGCGAGCAGTGCCATGGGCAGATGAGGCAGAGCAACAGCCTTACACGCTAGCCCCTTTTTGGTACGAGATATCTTGTGACATTCGCATATTAAGCTCAGGGCTGTGGGAGGCACCCGATAGTGACCCCCCGTTACGTTTGTAGTTTAAGGTGGCAAGGCAAGCAAGCATCCCCAGTCTCTATGTGCCTATGCAAGCACTGCCATGAGCAGATGAGGCTGAGCAACAGCTTTCCAGACTAGCCCGTTCTGGGTGCCAGCTATGTGGAGACGTTTGCATATTCGTTGCAGGGCTGCTGGAGGCACCCTGCAGGAACCTACTGGTTACGTTTGGAGACTGAGGTGACAAGGCAAGCAAGCAGCCCCACTCTCTGTGCATCTGTGCGAGCAGTGCCATGGGCAGATGAGGCTCAGCAACAGTTTTTCAGGCTAGCCTGTTCTGGGTGCGAGCTACCTGGAGACTTTCGCATTTTCGAAGCAGGGCTGCTGGAGGCACCTGGCAGGGACCCCTGGGCTATGATTGAAGTTTGAGGTGGCAAAACACACAAGCAGCCCCAGTCTCTGTGCGCCGTTGCGAGCAGTGACATGGGCAGATGAGACTGAGCAACATCTTTCCAGGCTAGCCCCTTTTTGGTGCGAGATATCTTGTGACATCAGCATATTAAGCTCAGGGCTATGGGAAGCACCCGGTCGTGACCCCCAGATAGGTCTGTAGTTTAATATGGCAAGGGAAGCAAGCATCCCCAGTCTCTACGTGCCTATGCAAGCAGTGCCATGAGCAGATGAGCCTGTGCAATGGTTTTCCTCGCCAAACCCTTCTTGGTAAGAGATATCTTGAGGCGATCACATATTTGGGACAGCAGTGCGGCAGGCGCCTGACAAAGAACCTCCTAGGCTACGTTTGAAGTTTAAGGTGGCAAGGCAAGCAAGCAACCTCAGTCTCTGTGAGCCTGTGTGAGCAGTGCCATGGACAGATGATGCTGAGAAACAGCTTTCCAGGCTAGCACCTTCTGGGTGCGAGCTATCTGGAGACGTTCGCAGCTTCGGTGCAGAGCTGCTGGAGGAACCGGTAGTGATCCCCAGATAGTTTTGAAGTTTGACGTGGCAAGGCAAGCAAGCAGCCCCAGTCTCTGTGTGCCTGTGCAAGTAGTGCCGTGGGCAGATGAGGCTGAGCAACAGCTTTCCAAACTAGCCTCTCCCTGTTAAGAGATATCCAGAGACGTTCGCGTATTCAGGTCAGGGCCTTGTCAAGCACCCGGCAAAGACACCCTAGGCTACGTTTGAAGATTGAGGTGGCAAGCCAATCAAGATGCCCCAGTCTCTGTGTGCCTGTGCGAGCAGTGCCATGGGAGATGAGGCTCAACAACAACTTTCCAGGCTAATCCCTTCTGGTTGCGAGCTATCTGGAGACGTTCGCATTTTCGGAGCACGGCTGCTGGAGGCACCCAGCACGGAGTCCCAGAACACATTTGAAGTTTCAGGTGGCAAGGCAAGCAAGCAGACCCAGTGTCTGAGCATCTGTGCGAGCAGTGCCATGGGCAGATGAGGCTGAGCAACAGCTTTCCAGGCTAACCCCTTCTTGGTAAGACACATTCTGAGATTTTTGCATTTTCGGTGCAGGGCTGCTGGAGGGACCGGACAGGGAGCCCTGGGCTACGTTTGAAGTTTGAGGTGGCAAGGCAAGCAAGCAGCTCCAGTCTTTGTGCATTTGTGAGAGCAGTGCCATGGGCAGATGACGGTGAGCAACAGCTTTCCAGGCTAGCTCTTTCTGGCTGCGAGCTATCAGCAGACGTTCGCATTTTCAGAGCAGGGCTGCCGGAGGTGCCCTGCACGGACGACGAAAAATACGTTTGAAGTTTGAGGTGGCAAGACAAGCAAGCAGCCCCAGTCTCTGTGCCTCTGTGCGAGCAGTGCCATGGGCAGATGAGGCTGAGCAACAGCTTTCCAGGCTAGCTCTTTCTGGCTGCGAGCTATCTACAGACATTCACGTTTTCAGAGCACGGCTGCCGGAGGACCCCTGCATGGACGACCAAAAATACGTTTGAAGTTTGAGGTGGCAAGAAAAGCAAGCAGCCCCAGTCTCTGTGCCTCTGTGCGAGCAGTGCCATGGGCAGATGAGGCTGAGCAACAGCTTTCCAGGCTAGCTCTTTCTGGCTGCGATCTATCTGCAGACGTTCGCATTTTCAGAGCAGGGCTGCCGTAGGCCCCCTGCACGGACCCCCAAATATACGTTTGAAGTTTGAGGTGGCAAGACAAGCAAGCAGCCCCAGTCTCTGTGCCTCTGTGCGAGCAGTGCCTTGGGCAGATGAGACTGAACAACAGCTTTCCAGGCTAGCTCTTTCGGGCTGCGAGCTATCTGCAGACGTTCGCATTTTCAGAGCAGGGCTGCCGGAGGACCCCTGCACGGACGACTAAAAATGCGTTTGATGTTTGAGGTGGCAAGACAAGCAAGCAGCCCCAGTCTCTGTGCCTCTGTGCAAGCAGTGCCATGGGCAGATGAGGCTGAGCAAGACCTTTCCAGGCTAGCTCTTTCGGGCTGCGAGCTATCTGCAGACGTTCGCATTTTCAGAGCAGGGCTGCCGGAGGACCCCTGCACGGACGACTAAAAATGCGTTTGATGTTTGAGGTGGCAAGACAAGCAAGCAGCCCCAGTCTCCGTGCATCTGTGCGAGCAGTGCCATGGGCAGATGAGGCTGAGCAACAGCTTTCCAGGCTAGCTCTTTCTGCCTTTGAGCTATCTGCAGACGTTGGCATTTTCAGGTCACAGCTGCTGGAGGCCCTCTGCACGGACCCCCAAATATACGTTTGAAGTTTGAGGTGGCAAGACAAGCAAGCAGCCCCAGTCTCTGTGCCTCTGTGCGAGCAGTGCCATGGGCAGATGAGGCTGAGCAACAGCTTTCCAGGCTATCTCTTTCTGGCTGCGAGCTATCTGCAGACATTCACATTTTCAGAGCAGGGCTGCCGGAGGACCCCTGCACGGACGACCAAAAATGCGTTTGAACTTTGAGGTGGCAAGACAAGCAAGCAGCCCCAGTCTCTGTGCCTCTGTGCGAGCAGTGCCATGGGCAGATGAGGCTGAGCAACAGCTTTCCAGGCTAGCTCTTTCTGGCTGCGAGCTATCTGCAGACGTTCGCATTTTCAGAGCACGGCTGCCGGAGGACCCCTGCACGGACGACCAAAAATAAGTTTGAAGTTGGAGGTGGCAAGACAAGCAAGCAGCCCCAGTCTCTGTGCCTCTGTGCGAGCAGAGCCATGGGCAGATGAGGCTGAGCAACAGCTTTCCAGGATAGCTCTTTCTGGCTGCGAGCAATATGCAGACGTTCGCATTTTCAGAGCAGGGCTGCCGGATGACCGCTGTACGGACCACTTAAGCTACGTTTGAAGTTTGAGGTGGCAAGACAAGCAAGCAGCCCCAGTCTCTGTGCCTCTGTGCAAGCAGTGCCATGGGCAGACGAGGCTGAGCAACAGCTTTCCAGGCTAGCTCTTTCTGGCTGCGAGCTATCTGCAGACGTTGGCATTTTCAGAGCACGGCTGCCGGATGACCCCGGTACGGACGACCAAAAATACGTCTGAAGTTTAAGGGGGCAAGACAAGCAAGCAGCCCCAGTCTCTGTGCCTCTGTGCGAGCAGTGCCATGGGCAGACGAGGCTGAGCAACAGCTTTCCAGGCTAGCCCTTACTTGGTAAGAGATATACTGAGACGCTCGCATTTTAAGGTCAGGTTTGTGGGAGGCCCCCTGCAAGGATCCCGTAGGCTACGTTTGAAGTTTGAGGTGGCAAGGCACGCAAGCAGTCCCAGTCTCTGTGCGCCTGTGCGAGCAGAGCCATGGGCAGATGAGGCTGAGCAACAGCTTTCCAGGCTAGCCCTTACTTGGTAAGAGATATTCTGAGACGCTCGCATTTTAAGCTCAGGGATTTGGGAGGGACCCAGCAAGGACCACCTAAGCTACGTTTGAAGTTTGAGGGGTCAAGACAAGCAAGCAGCCCCAGTCTCTGTGCCTCTGTGCGAGCAGTGCCATGGGCAGATGAGGCTGAGCAACAGCTTTCCAGGCTAGCTCTTTCTGGCTGCGAGCTATCTGCAGACGTTCGCATTTTCAGAGCAGGGCTGCCGGAGGCTCCCGGCACGGACCACCTAAGATATATTTGAAGTTTGAGGTGGCAAGACAAGCAAGCAGCCCCAGTCTCTGTGCCTCTGTGCGAGCAGTGCCATGGGCAGATGAGGCTGAGCAACAGCTTTCCAGGCTAGCTCTTTCTGGCTGCGAGCTATCTGCAGACGTTCGCATTTTCGGAGCAGGGCTGCCACAGGCCTTCTGCACGGACCCCCAAATCTACGTTTGAAGTTTGAGGTGGCAACACAAGCAAGCAGCCCCAGTCTCTGTGCCTCTGTGTGAGCAGTGCCATGGGCAGATGAGGCTGAGCAACAGCTTTCCAGGCGAGCTCTTTCTGGCTGCGAGCTATCTGCAGACGTTCGCATTTTCAGAGCACGGCTGCCGGAGGTGCCCTGCACGGACCCCCAAATATGAGTTTGAAGTTTGAGGGGGCAAGACAAGCAAGCAGCCCCAGTCTCTGTGCCTCTGTGCAAGCAGTGTCATGGCAGATGAGGCTGAGCAACAGCTTTCCAGGCTAGCTCTTTCTGGCTGCGAGCTATCTGCAGACATTCAGATTTTAAGAGCAGGGCTGCCGGAGGACCCCTGCACGGACGACCAAAAATACGTTTGAACTTTGAGGTGGCAAGAAAAGCAAGCAGCCCCAGTCTCTGTGCCTCTGTGCGAGCAGTGCCATGGGCAGATGAGGCTGAGCAACAGCTTTCCAGGCTAGCTCTTTCTGCCTGCGAGCTATCTGCAGACGTTGGCATTTTCAGAGCAGGGCTGCCGGAGTCCCCCTGCACGGACCCCCAAATATACGTTTGAAGTTTGAGGTGGCAAGACAAGCAAGCAGCCCCAGTCTCTGTCCCTCTGTGCGAGCAGTGCCATGGGCAGATGAGGCTGAGCAACAGCTTTCCAGGCTAGCTCTTTCTGCCTGTGAGCTATCTGCAGACGTTCGCATTTTCAGAGCAGGGCTGCCGGAGGCCGCCTGCACGGAGCACCTAAGCTACGTTTGAAGATTGAGGTGGCAAGACAAGCAAGCAGTCCCAGTCTCTGTGCCTCTGTGCGAGCAGTGCCACGGGCAGATGAGGCTGAGCAACAGGTTTCCAGGCTAGCTCTTTCTGGCTGCGAGCTATCTGCAGACGTTCACATTTTCAGAGCAGGGCTGCCGGAGCACCCCTGCACGGACGCCCACAAATACGTCTGAAGTTTGAGGTGGCAAGACAAGCAAGCAGCCCCAGTCTCTGTGCCTCTGTGCGAGCAGTGCCATGGGCAGATGAGGCTGAGCAACAGCTTTCCAGGCTAGCTCTTTCTGGCTGCGAGCTATATGCAGACGTTCGCATTTTCAGAGCAGGGCTGCCGGAGGTGCCCTGCACGGACCCCAAATATAAGTTTGAAGTTTGAGGTGGCAAGACAAGCAAGCAGCCCCAGTCTCTGTGCCTCTGTGCGAGCAGTGCCATGGGCAGATGAGGCTGAGCAAGAGCTTTCCAGGCTAGCTCTTTCTGGCTGCGAGCTATCTGCAGACGTTCGCATTTTCAGAGCAGGGCTGCCGTAGGCCCCCTGCATGGACCCCCAAATATACGTTTGAAGTTTGAGGTGGCAAGACAAGCAAGCAGCCCCAGTCTCTGTGCCTCTGTGCGAGCAGTGCCACGGGCAGATGAGGCTGAACAACAGCTTTCCAGGCTAGCTCTTTCGGGCTGCGAGCTATCTGCAGACGTTTGCATTTTCAGAGCAGGGCTGCCGGAGGACCCCTGCACGGACGACTAAAAATGCGTTTGATGTTTGAGGGGGCAAGACAAGCAAGCAGCCCCAGTCTCTGTGCCTCTGTGCAAGCAGTGCCATGGGCAGATGAGGCTGAGCAAGACCTTTCCAGGCTAGCTCTTTCGGGCTGCGAGCTATCTGCAGACGTTCGCATTTTCAGAGCAGGGCTGCCGGAGGACCCCTGCACGGACGACTAAAAATGCGTTTGATGTTTGAGGTGGCAAGACAAGCAAGCAGCCCCAGTCTCCGTGCATCTGTGCGAGCAGTGCCATAGGCAGATGAGGCTGAGCAACAGCTTTCCAGGCTAGCTCTTTCTGCCTTTGAGCTATCTGAAGACGTTGGCATTTTCAGGTCACAGCTGCTGCAGGCCCTCTGCACGGACCCCCAAATATACGTTTGAAGTTTGAGGTGGCAAGACAAGCAAGCAGCCCCAGTCTCTGTGCCTCTGTGCGAGCAGTGCCATGGGCAGATGAGGCTGAGCAACAGCTTTCCAGGCTATCTCTTTCTGGCTGCGATCTATCTGCAGACATTCACATTTTCAGAGCAGGGCTGCCGGAGGACCCCTGCACGGACGACCAAAAATGCGTTTGATGTTTGAGGGGGCAAGACAAGCAAGCAGCCCCAGTCTCCGTGCATCTGTGCGAGCAGTGCCATGGGCAGATGAGGCTGAGCAACAGCTTTCCAGGCTAGCTCTTTCTGCCTTTGAGCTATCTGCAGACGTTGGCATTTTCAGGTCACAGCTGCTGGAGGCCCTCTGCACGGACCCCCAAATATACGTTTGAAGTTTGAGGTGGCAAGACAAGCAAGCAGCCCCTGTCTCTGTGCCTCTGTGCGAGCAGTGCCATGGGCAGATGAGGCTGAGCAACAGCTTTCCAGGCTATCTCTTTCTGGCTGCGAGCTATCTGCAGACATTCACATTTTCAGAGCAGGGCTGCCGGAGGACCCCTGCACGGACGACCAAAAATGCGTTTGAACTTTGAGGTGGCAAGACAAGCAAGCAGCCCCAGTCTCTGTGCCTCTGTGCGAGCAGTGCCATGGGCAGATGAGGCTGAGCAACAGCTTTCCAGGCTAGCTCTTTCTGGCTGCGAGCTATCTGCAGACGTTTGCATTTTCAGAGCACGGCTGCCGGAGGACCCCTGCACGGACGACCAAAAATAAGTTTGAAGTCGGAGGTGGCAAGACAAGCAAGCAGCCCCAGTCTCTGTGCCTCTGTGCGAGTAGTGCCATGGGCAGATGAGGCTGAGCAACAGCTTTCCAGGCTAGGTCTTTCTGCCTGCGAGCTATCTGCAGACGTTCGCGTTTTCAGAGCATGGCTGCCGGAGGACCCCTGCGCGGACGACCAACAATACGTTTGAAGTTTGAGGGGGCAAGACAAGCAAGCAGCCCCAGTCTCTGTGCCTCTGTGCGAGCAGTGCCATGGGCAGATGAGGCTGAGCAACAGCTTTCCAGGCGAGCTCTTTCTGGCTGCGAGCTATCTGCAGACGTTGGCATTTTCAGAGCAGGGCTGCCGTAGGCCCCCTGCATGGACCACCTAAGATATATTTGAAGTTTGAGGTGGCAAGACAAGCAAGCAGCCCCAGTCTCTGTGCCTCTGTGCGAGCAGTGCCATGGGCAGATGAGGCTGAGCTACAGCTTTCCAGGCGAGCTCTTTCTGGCTGCGAGCTATCTGCAGACGTTCGCATTTTCAGAGCAGGGCTGCCGGAGGCCTTCTGCACGGACCCCCAAATCTACGTTTGAAGTTTGAGGTGGCAAGACAAGCAAGCAGCCCCAGTCTCTGTGCCTCTGTGCGAGCAGTGCCATGAGCAGATGAGGCTGAGCAACAGCTTTCCTGATTAGTCCCTTCTGTGTGAGATCTTTCTGGAGACTTTCGCATTTTCAGTGTAGGTCTGCTGAAGGCACCCGGCAGGGATCCCTGGGCTATGTTTAAAATTGAGGTGGCAAGGCAATCAAGCAGCTCCAGTCTCTTTGCATCTGTGAGAGCGGTGGCATGTACACATGAGGGTGAGCAACAGCTTTCCAGGCTTGCCCCTTCTTGGTAAGAGATATCGTGAGACGTTCACATATTCAGGTGAGGGCTGCGGGAGGCCCCCAGCAAGGACCCCCTAGGCTACGTTTGAAGTTTGAGGTGGCAAGGCAAGCAAGAAGTCCCAGTCTCTGTGCGCTTCTGCCCGCACCTCCACGGGCAGATGAGGCTGGGCAACAGCTTTCCCGGCTAGCCAATACTTGGTAAGAGATATCCTAAGACGTTTGCAACTTCAGTGCAGGTCTGCTGGAGTCACCTGTCAGTTATCCCCGGGCTACGTTTGAAGTTTGAGGTGGCAAGGCAAGCAAGCAGCCCCAGTCTCTGTGCGCCTGTGCGAGCAGTGCCATGGGCAGATGAGGCTGAGCAACAGCTTTCAGGCTAGCCTCTTCTGGGTGCGAGCTGTCTGGAGACTTTCGCATTTTCGGTGAAGGGCTGCTGGAGGCACCCGTCAGGGACGCCCGGGTTTTGTTTGAAGTTTGAGGTGGCAAGGCAAGAGAGCAGCGCAGTCTCTCTGTGCACCTGTGCGAGCAGTGCCACGGACAGAAGAGGCTGAGCAACAGCTTTCCAGGCTAGCCCCTTCTTGGTAAGAGATACTGTGAGATGATTGCATATTCGGGTCATGGCTGCGGAAGGAGCTTGGCAAGGACCCCCTAGACTACGTTTCAAGTTTGAAGTGGCAAGGCAAGCAAGCAGCCCCCGTCTGTGTGCATCTGTGCGAGCAGAGCCATGGGCAGATGAGGCTGAGCAACAGCTTTCCAGGCTAGCCCTTACTTGGTAAGAGATATTCTGAGACGCTCGCATTTTAAGGTCAGGGATTTGGGAGGGACCCAGCAAGGACCACCTAAGCTACGTATGAAGTTTGAGGGGTCAAGACAAGCAAGCAGCCCCAGTCTCTGTGCCTCTGTGCGAGCAGTGCCACGGGCAGATGAGGCTGAGCAACAGGTTTCCAGGCTAGCTCTTTCTGGCTGCGAGCTATCTGCAGACATTCACATTTTCAAAGCAGGGCTGCCGTAGGCCCCCTGCATGAACCACATAAGCTACGTTTGAAGTTTGAGGGGGCAAGACAAGCAAGCAGCCCCAGTCTCTGTGCCTCTGTGCGAGCAGTGCCATGGGCAGATGAGGCTGAGCAACAGCTTTCCAGGCTAGCTCTTTCTGGCTGCGAGCTATCTGCAGACGTTCGCATTTTCAGAGCAGGGCTGCCGGAGGCCCCCTGCACGGACCACCTAAGATACGTTTGAAGTTTGAGGTGGCAAGACAAGCAAGCAGCCCCAGTCTCTGTGCCTCTGTGTGAGCAGTGCCATGGGCACATGAGGCTGAGCAACAGCTTTCCAGGCTAGCTCTTTCTGGCTGCGAGCTATCTGCAGACGTTCGCATTTTCAGAGCACGGCTGCCGGAGGACCCCTGTATGGACGACCAAAAATACGTCTGAAGTTTGAGGGGGCAAGACAAGCAAGCAGCCCCAGTCTCTGTGCCTCTGTGCGAGCAGTGCCATGGGCAGATGAGGCTGAGCAACAGCTTTCCAGGCGAGCTCTTTCTGGCTGAGAGCTATATGCAGACGTTCGCATTTTCAGAGCAGGGCTGCCGGAGGTGCCCTGCACGGACCCCCAAATATAAGTTTGAAGTTTGAGGGGGCAAGACAAGCAAGCAGCCCCAGTCTCTGTGCCTCTGTGCGAGCAGTGTCATGGCAGATGAGGCTGAGCAACAGCTTTCCAGGCTAGCTCTTTCTGGCTGCGAGCTATCTGCAGACATTCAGATTTTAAGAGCAGGGCTGCCGGAGGACCCCTGCACGGACGACCAAAAATACGTTTGAACTTTGAGGTGGCAAGAAAAGCAAGCAGCCCCAGTCTCTGTGCCTCTGTGCGAGCAGTGCCATGGGCAGATGAGGCTGAGCAACAGCTTTCCAGGCTAGCTCTTTCTGCCTGCGAGCTATCTGCAGACGTTGGCATTTTCAGAGCAGGGCTGCCGGAGTCCCCCTGCACGGACCCCCAAATATACGTTTGAAGTTTGAGGTGGCAAGACAAGCAAGCAGCCCCAGTCTCTGTGCCTCTGTGCGAGCAGTGCCATGGGCAGATGAGGCTGAGCAAGAGCTTTCCAGGCTAGCTATTTCTGGCTGCGAGCTATCAGCAGACGTTTGCATTTTCAGAGTAGGGTTGCCGGAGGCCCCCTGCACGGACGACGAAAAATACGTTTGAAGTTTGAGGTGGCAAGACAAGCAAGCAGCCCCAGTCTCTGTGCCTCTGTGCGAGCAGTGCCATGGGCAGATGAGGTTGAGCAACAGCTTTCCAGGCTAGCTCTTTCTGCCTGCGAGCTACCTGCAGACGTTGTCATTTTCAGAGCAGGCCTGCCGGAGCTGCCCGGCACGGACTACCTAAGCTACGTTTGAAGTTTGAGGGGTCAAGACAAGTAAGCAGCCCCAGTCTCTGTGCCTCTGTGCAAGCAGTGCCATGGGCAGATGAGGCTGAGCAAGAGCTTTCCAGGCTAGCTCTTTCTGGCTCGAGCTATCTGCAGACGTTCGCATTTTCAGAGCAGGGCTGCCAGAGTTGCCCTGCACGGACCCCCAAATATACGTTTGAAGTTTGAGGTGGCAAGACAAGCAAGCAGCCACAGTCTCTGTGCCTCTGTGCGAGCAGTGCCATGGGCAGATGAGGCTGAGCAACAGCTTTCCAGGCTAGCTCTTTCTGGCTGCGAGCTATCTGCAGACATTCACATTTTCAGAGCACGGCTGCCGGAGGACCCCTGCACGGACGACCAAAAATGCGTTTGAACTTTGAGGTGGCAAGACAAGCAAGCAGCCCCAGTCTCTGTGCCTCTGTGCGAGCAGTTCCATGGGCAGATGAGGCTGAGCAACAGATTTCCAGGCTAGCCAATACTTGCTAAGAGATATCCTAAGACGTTCGCAACTTCAGTGCGTGTCTGCTGGAGTCACCCGTCAGGGATCCCCGGGCTACGTTTGAAAATTGAGGTGGCAAAGCAAGCAAGCAGCTCCAGTCTCTGTGTGCCTGTGCGAGCAGTGCCATGGGCAGATGAGGCAGAGCAACAGCCTTACACGCTAGCCCCTTTTTGGTACGAGATATCTTGTGACATTCGCATATTAAGCTCAGGGCTGTGGGAGGCACCCGATAGTGACCCCCCGTTACGTTTGTAGTTTAAGGTGGCAAGGCAAGCAAGCATCCCCAGTCTCTATGTGCCTATGCAAGCACTGCCATGAGCAGATGAGGCTGAGCAACAGCTTTCCAGACTAGCCCGTTCTGGGTGCCAGCTATGTGGAGACGTTTGCATATTGGTTGCAGGGCTGCTGGAGGCACCCTGCAGGAACCTACTGGTTACGTTTGGAGACTGAGGTGACAAGGCAAGCAAGCAGCCCCAGTCTCTGTGCATCTGTGCGAGCAGTGCCATGGGCAGATGAGGCTCAGCAACAGTTTTTCAGGCTAGCCTGTTCTGGGTGCGAGCTACCTGGAGACTTTCGCATTTTCGAAGCAGGGCTGCTGGAGGCACCTGGCAGGGACCCCTGGGCTATGATTGATGTTTGAGGTGGCAAAACACACAAGCAGCCCCAGTCTCTGTGCGCCTTTGCGAGCAGTGCCAAGGGCAGATGAGACTGAGCAACATCTTTCCAGGCTAGCCCCTTTTTGGTGCGAGATATCTTGTGACATCAGCATATTAAGCTCAGGGCTATGGGAAGCACCCGGTCGTGACCCCCAGATAGGTCTGTAGTTTAATATGGCAAGGGAAGCAAGCATCCCCAGTCTCTACGTGCCTATGCAAGCAGTGCCATGAGCAGATGACCCTGTGCAACGGTTTTCCTCGCCAAACCCTTCTTGGTAAGAGATATCTTGAGGCGATCACATATTTGGGACAGCAGTGCGGCAGGCGCCCGACAAAGAACCTCCTAGGCTACGTTTGAAGTTTAAGGTGGCAAGGCAAGCAAGCAACCTCAGTCTCTGTGAGCCTGTGTGAGCAGTGCCATGGACAGATGATGCTGAGAAACAGCTTTCCAGGCTAGCACCTTCTGGGTGCGAGCTATCTGGAGACGTTCGCAGCTTCGGTGCAGAGCTGCTGGAGGAACCGGTAGTGATCCCCAGATAGTTTTGAAGTTTGACGTGGCAAGGCAAGCAAGCAGCCCCAGTCTCTGTGTGCCTGTGCAAGTAGTGCCGTGGGCAGATGAGGCTGAGCAACAGCTTTCCAAACTAGCCTCTCCCTGTTAAGAGATATCCAGAGACGTTCGCGTATTCAGGTCAGGGCCTTGTCAAGCACCCGGCAAAGACACCCTAGGCTACGTTTGAAGATTGAGGTGGCAAGCCAATCAAGATGCCCCAGTCTCTGTGTGCCTGTGCGAGCAGTGCCATGGGAGATGAGGCTCAACAACAACTTTCCAGGCTAATCCCTTCTGGTTGCGAGCTATCTGGAGACATTCGCATTTTCGGAGCACGGCTGCTGGAGGCACCCAGCACGGAGTCCCAGAACACGTTTGAAGTTTCAGGTGGCAAGGCAAGCAAGCAGACCCAGTGTCTGAGCATCTGTGCGAGCAGTGCCATGGGCAGATGAGGCTGAGCAACAGCTTTCCAGGCTAACCCCTTCTTGGTAAGACACATTCTGAGATTTTTGCATTTTCGGTGCAGGGCTGCTGGAGGGACCGGACAGGGAGCCCTGGGCTACGTTTGAAGTTTGAGGTGGCAAGGCAAGCAAGCAGCTCCAGTCTTTGTGCATTTGTGAGAGCAGTGCCATGGGCAGATGAGGCTGAGCAACAGCTTTCCAGGCTAACCCGTTCTGGGTGCGAGCTATATGGAGATGTTGGCGTATTCGTTGCAGGGCTGCTGGAGGCACCCGTCAGGTGTTTAGCGCCGAGAGAGAGAGAGGAGACCGCAGCCCCCCCCCCCGAGCGGGAAAGCGGGAGGTGCCAACGAGCGGCAGGTCTGACTCAGCGGGGGCGGAGTCGAGTGTGACAGCGGCCAAACACCCTCATGGATAAGAGCAGCCCCCAGGGTGCGCGGGCGACCAGGAGCGGGGTCGAACAGAGCTGGCAAACAGAGGCGGCGCAGCAGCCTGGGAGCGGTGCAGCAGTTTGCGCGGCAGTTCGCGCAGGCAGGGCGAGCGGGGAAGGCGACTGGCAGGGTACAGCCGCCCCTTCTGGCAACTCAAGTAGTGGGCATCGCTCTTCCAGGAGATATTCTAGCCATGGTTACCACCCGTGGTAAAGCTGTTGCTCGAAGGAGTGTGGGGACCCAGATGGAGGCCCCACGCAAGAACGCGGGTGTCCAGGTCTCTGGCTGCAGGGAGTGCCTGAGCCTGGCGCTCATACCGGAGGACAGCAGAGACAACGGCTGTGTTCGGTGCGAGCAGGTGAATGACCTGCTCAGCCTGGTGGCAGAGCTGAAGGAGGAAGTGGAGAGGCTGAGGAGCATCCGGGAGTGTGAGAGGGAGATCGACTGGTGGAGCCGCTCCCTGCCCTCCCTGAGGCATAGTCAGCAGGAAGCGGCTCCACAGAAAGCAGAGAACCCCCAACCCTCTTGCCACCGAGCAGAAAGAGGGGGCCTAAGAGATGGGGGGGAATGGAAACAGGTCCCTGCTCGGGGGGGCAAGCGAATCTCCCCCCGGCCTCCCTCACCGGCCCAGTTGCCCTTAAGCAACAGATATGGGGCTCTGGAATGTGAGGGACCGGCCACAGAGGATGTGGGTGAAGGTGAGGCTCCATCCAGGGGGTTGCCTAGAACGAGTCACACAGCCCCAAGAATTACGACTGCCTCAACTAAGAAAAAAAGGAGGGTCATTGTCATAGGTGATTCCCTTCTGAGGGGAACAGAGGGCCCGATCTGCCGACCGGACCCATCCCACAGGGAAGTCTACTGCCTCCCTGGGGCCCGGGTTAGGGATGTTGCGAAGAAACTCCCTGGTCTGGTGCGGCCTTCTGATTACTACCCCCTCTTGGTAATGCAGGCTGGCGGGGACGAGATAGCAGAAAGAAGTCCCAAGGCCATCGAAAGGGACTTCAGGGCACTGGGGCGATTGGTTGAGGGATCAGGGGCGCAGGTGGTGTTTTCCTCCATCCCATCAGTGGCAGGGGACAGCACTGAAAGGGGCAGGAAAACTCACCTGGTTAACAGGTGGCTCAGGGACTGGTGCCATCGGTCAAATTTTGGCTTCTTTGATCATGGGGAGGTGTACACAGCATCGGGCCTGCTGGCGACAGGTGGAACTCAGCTATCTCAAAGGGGAAAAAGGATTCTTGGCCACGAGCTGGCGGGGCTCATTGAGAGGGCTTTAAACTAGGTTCGAAGGGGGAAGGGGATATTGCCCAGCTCACTAGGGATGAGCCTAGGCTTGGAGTGCCAAGGCCAGGGGTGAGATTGACAGCCCAGCTCAAGTGTGTTTACACCAATGCACGTAGCATGGGCAATAAACAGGAGGAGCTGGAAGCCATTATACAGCAGGACGGCTACGACTTGGTCGCCATCACAGAAACGTGGTGGGACAACTTGCATGACTGGCATGCTGTCATAGATGGCTACAGACTCTTTAGGAAAGACAGACCAACGAGGAGAGGTGGGGGAGTTGCTCTATATGTGAGGGAGCAAGTAGAATGCACTGAGCTTGGCCTGGGGGCAAATGAGGAACGAGTTGAAAGCTTGTGGGTTAGAATTAAGGGACAGGCTCATAAGGGTGACATTACGGTGGGTGTGTACTACAGGCCACCTGACCAGGAGAAGGAGGTTGATGAGGCCTTTTACAGGCAGCTGCAAGCAGCCTCACAGTCACAGGCCCTGGTTCTCATGGGGGACTTCAACCACCCTGACATCAGCTGGGAAGACCATACAGCTAGGCAGGCGCAATCCAGGAGGTTCCTACAGAGCATCGATGATAACTTTCTGATGCAAGTGGTGGAGGAACCAACAAGGAAAGGCGCTCTGCTGGACCTTGTGTTAACAAACAAGGAGGGACTGGTGGAGGATGTGAAGGTTGGAGGTAGACTCGGCTGCAGTGATCATGAAATGGTCGAGTTCAGGATCTTGCGTGGAGGAAGCAGGGCGATAAGCAGGATCAAAACCCTGGACCTCAGGAGGGCTGACTTTGCCCTCTTCAAGGAGCTACTGGGAGGAATCCCGTGGGCCAGGGCTCTCGAAGGCAGGGGGGTCCATGAGTGCTGGTCGCTCTTTGAACAACACTTCTTCCATGCACAGGAGCAATGCATCCCCCTGAGAAAGAAATCGAGCAAAGGAGGCAGGAGACCTGCATGGTTAAACAAGGAGCTTCTAGCGGAGATCAGGCAGAAGAGAAAGGTCCATGGAATGTGGAAAGAGGGACAGGCCACTTGGGAAGAGTACAGAAACGTGGTGAGAGCGTGCAGGGATGCGACGAGGAAGGCCAAGGCTCACCTGGAATTGAAGCTGGCAAGGGATGTCAAAAACAACAAGAAGGGCTTCTTCAACTACATCAGCAGCAAAAGGAAGGCTAGGGACAACGTGGGGCCGCTGCTGAATGAGGCGGGTGTCCTGGTGACGGAGGATGCGGAGAAGGCAGAGCTACTGAATGCCTTCTTTGCTTCAGTCTTCAGTGCTAAGACTGGCCCTGGGGAATCCCAGGCCCCGGAGGTAAGAGAAGAAGCCTACAAAGAGGACGACTTTCCCTTGGTCGAGGAGGACTGTGTGAGGGATCACTTAAGTGATCTGGATGTCCACAAATCCATGGGCCCCGATGGAATGCACCCACGAGTGCTGAGGGAGCTGGCGGATGTCATTGCTGAGCCACTCTCCATCATCTTTGAGAGGTCCTGGAGCACAGGAGAGATGCCCGAGGACTGGAGAAAGGCCAATGTCACTCCAATCTTCAAAAAGGGCAAGAAGGAGGACCCAGGGAACTACAGGTCGGTCAGCCTCACCTCCATCCCGGGAAAGGTGATGGAGCAGCTTATCCTGGAGGCCATCATGAAGCAAGTGGAAGAAAAGACGGTTATCAGGAGTAGTCAGCATGGATTCACTAAGGGGAAATCATGCCTGACCAATCTGATAGCTTTCTACAATGACATGACTGGCTGGGTAGACGAAGGGAGAGCCGCGGATATTGTCTACCTTGACTTCAGCAAGGCTTTCGACACAGTCTCCCATGATATCCTCCTAGGGAAGCTGAGGAAGTGTGGGCTGGATGAGTGGTCGGTGAAGTGGATAGAGAACTGGCTGAATGGCAGAATTCAGAGGGTTGTCATCAGCGGTGCTGAGTCTAGTTGGAGGCTGGTAACAAGTGGTGTCCCCCAGGGGTCAGTACTGGGCCCAGTCTTGTTTGACTTCTTCATCAACGACCTGGATGAAGAGTTAGAATGTACCCTCAGCAAGTTTGCTGACGACACCAAACTGGGAGGTGTGGTAGATACACCGGAAGGCTGTGCTGCCATTCAGCGTGACCTGGATAGGCTGGAAAGCTGGGCAGAGAGGAACCTGATGAGGTTCAACAAAGCCAAATGCAGGGTCCTGCACCTGGGGAGGAACAACCTCATGCACCAGTACAGGCTTGGGGTGGACCTGCTGGAGAGCAGCTCTGCGGAGAGGGACCTGGGTGTCCTGGTGGACGACAGGTTAACCATGAGCCAGCAGTGTGCCCTGGCTGCCAAGAAAACCAATGGGATCCTGGGGTACATCAAGAAGAGTGTGGCCAGCAGGACGAGGGAGGTTCTCCTTCCCCTCTACACTGCCCTGGTGAGGCCTCATCTGGAGTACTGTGTCCAGTTCTGGGCTCCCCAGTTCAAGAAAGATGAAGAGCTACTGGAGAGAGTCCAGCGGAGGGCTACGAGGATGGTGAGGGGACTGGAGCATCTCCCCTACGAGGAGAGGTTGAGGGAACTGGGCTTGTTCAGCCTGAAGAAGAGAAGGCTGCGAGGGGACCTTATAAATGCTTACAAATATCTGAAGGGTGGGTGTCAGGAGGATGGGGCCAAGCTCTTTTCAGTGGTGCCCAGTGACAGGACAAGGGGCAATGGGCACAAACTGAGGCACAGGAAGTTCCGTCTGAACATGAGGAAGAACTTCTTCCCTCTGAGGGTGACGGAGCACTGGAACAGGCTGCCCAGGGAGGTTGTGGAGTCTCCTTCTCTGGAGATATTCAAGACCCGCCTGGACAAGGTCCTGTGCAGTTTGCTGTAGGTGACCCCTGCTTCAGCAGGAGGGTTGGACTAGATGACCCACAGAGGTCCCTTCCAACCCCAACTATTCTGTGATTCTGTGATTCTGTGATTCTGTGATTCTGTGATTCTGTGAAGAGCTACCGGAGAGAGTCCAGCGGAGGGCTACGAGGATGATGAGGGGACTGGAACATCTCCCCTACGAGGAGAGGTTGAGGGAACTGGGCTTGTTCAGCCTGAAGAAGAGAAGGCTGCGAGGGGATCTTATAAATGCTTACAAATATCTGAAGGGTGGGTGTCAGGAGGATGGGGCCAAGCTCTTTTCAGTGGTGCCCAGTGACAGGACAAGGGGCAATGGGCACAAACTGAGGCACAGGAAGTTCCGTCTGAACATGAGGAAGAACTTCTTCCCTCTGAGGGTGACGGAGCACTGGAACAGGCTGCCCAGGGAGGTTGTGGAGTCTCCTTCTCTGGAGATATTCAAGACCCGCCTGGACAAGGTCCTGTGCAGTTTGCTGTAGGTGATCCTGCTTCGGCAGGAGGGTTGGACTAGATGACCCACAGAGGTCCCTTCCAACCCCTACTATTCTGTGATTCTGTGATTCTGACCCCCTGGTTACGTTTGAAGTTTAAGGTGGCAAGGCAAGCAAGCAGCCCCAGTCTCTTTGCACCTGTGTGAGCAGTGCCATGGGCAGATGAGGCTGAGCAACAGCTCTCCAGGCTAGCCCCTTCTTGGTAAGAGATATCCTGTGAAATTCGCATATTCGGGTCAGGGCTGCGGCAGGGAAGTGGCAAGGACACTCTAGGCTACGTTTGAAGTTTGAGGTGGCAAGGAAATCAAGCAGCCCCAATCTCTGTTCGCCTGTGGGAGCAGTGCCATGAGCAGATGAGGCTGAGCAACAGCTTTCCAGGCTAGCCCGTTCTGGGTGCGAGCTATCTGGAGACGTTCGCATATTCGGGTCAGGGCTGCGGGATGCCCCCTGCAAGGATTCCCTAGGCCACATATGAAGTTTGAAGCGGCAAGGCAAGCAAGCAGCCCCAGTATCTGGGCGCCTGTGCGAGCAGTGCCATGGGCAGATGAGGCTGAGCAACAGCTTTCCAGGCTAGCCCCGACTTGGTAAGAGATATCCTGAGACGCTCGCATTTTAAGGTCAGGGTTGTGGGAGGGACCCGGCAAGGACCCCCTAGGATACGTTTGAAGTTTAAGGTAGCAAGGCAAGAAAGCACACCCAGTCTCCGTGTGCCTGTGCGAGCAGTGCCATGGGCAGATGAGGCTGAGCAACAACTTTCCAGGCTAGCCCCTCCATGGTAAGAGATTGCCTGAGACGCTCGCATATTCAGCTCAGGGCTGTGGCAGGGGCCCATCAAAGACAACCTACGCTACGTTTGAAGATTGAGGTGGCAAGGCAAGCAAGCAGCCCCAGTCTCTGAGCACCTGTGCAAGCAGTGCCATGGGCAGATGAGGCTGAGCAACGGCTTTCCAGGCCAGCCCCTTCTTGGTAAGAGATATCTTGAGACGTTCGCATATTAAGCTCACGGCTGTTGGAGGGGCCAGGCAAGGACTGCTTGGCTACATTTGGAGTTTGAGGTGGAAGGGCAAGCAAGAAGCCCCGGTCTCTGAGCGCCTGTGCCAGCAGTGCCATGGGAAGATGAGGCTGAGCAACAGCTTTCCAGGCTAGCCAATGCTTGCTAAGAGATATCCTAAGACGTTCGCAACGTCAGTGCAGGTCTGCTGGAGTCATCCGTCAGGTATCCCCGGGCTACGTTTGAAAATTGAGGTGGGAAGGCAAGCAGGCAGCCCCAGTCTCTCTGTGCGCCTGTGCGAGCAGTGCCATGGGCAGATGAGCCTGAGCAACTGCTTTCCAGGCTAAACCATTCATGGTAAAAGATATCCTGAGATTGTTGGCATATTCGGGTCAGGGCTGCGGAAGGAGCTTGGCAAGGACCCCCTATACTACGTTTCAAGTCTGAGGTGGCAAGGCAAGGAAGCAGACCCAGTCTCTGTGTGCCTGTGCGAGCAGTGTTATGGGCAGATGAGGCTGAGCAACAGCTTTCCAGGCTAGCCCCTTCTGGGTTCGATGTATCTGGAGATATTTGCATTTTTGGTGCAGGTCTGCTGCAGGCATCCCGCAGGGATCCCCAGGATAAGTTTCAAGATTGAGGTGGGAAGGCAAGCAAGCAGCCCCACTCTCTGTGCACCTGTGCGTGCAGTGCCATAGGCAGATGAGTCTGAGCAACAGCTTTCCAGGCTAAACCCTTCTTGGTAAGAGATATCTTGAGACCTTCGCATATTAAGGTCAGGGCTGTGGGAGGGGCCGGGCAAGGACCCCCTAGGCTACGTTTGAAGTTTCAGGTGGCAAGGCAAGCAAGCAGACCCAGTGTCTGAGCATCTGTGCGAGCAGTGCCATGGGCAGATGAGGCTGAGCAACAGCTTTCCAGGCTTGCCCGTTCTGGGTGCGATCTAAATGGAGACTTTCGCATATTCGTTACATTGCTGCTGGAGACACCTGACAGGGAGCCCCTAGGCTACTTTGAAGTTTGAGGTGGTGATGCAGGAAAACAGCCCCAGTCTTTGTGCGCCTGTGTGAGCAGTGCCATGGGCAGATGAGGCTGACCAACAGCATTCCAGGCTAGCCCCTTCTTGGTAAGAGATATTCTGAGACGCTCACATATTCAGGTCAGGGCTGTGGAAGGCCCCCGGCAAAGACCCCCTAGGTTACGTTTGAAGTTTGAGGTGGCAAGGCAAGCAAGCAGCCCCAGTCTCTGCGCGCCTGTGTGAGCAGTGCCATGGGCAGATAAGGCTGAGCAAAAGCTTTCCAGTCTAGCCCCTTCTTGGTAAGATGTATCTTGAGACGTTCGCATATTTAGGTCCGGGCTCTGGTACGCGCCTAGAAAAAACCTCCTAGGCTACGTTTGAAGTTTGAGGTGGCAAGGCAAGCAAGCAGCCCCAGTCTCTGGGCGTCTGAGTGAGCAGTGCCATGGGCAGATTAGGCTGAGCAAAAGCTTTCCAATCTAGCCCCTTCTTGGTAAGAGGTATCTTGAGACGTTTGCGTATTTAGGTCCGGGCTCCGGTAGGCGCCCGCAAGGACCCCCTAGGCTGCAATTGAAGTTTGAGGTGGAAGGGAAGCAAGCAGCCCCAGTATCTGTGCCTCTGTGCGAGCAGTGCCATGGGCAGATGAGGCTGAGCAACAGCTTTACAGATTAGCCTCTTCTGGTTGCAAGCTATCTGGAGACATTCGCATTTCCATTGCAGGGCTGATGGAGGGACCGGGCAGGGAGCCCCTGGATACGTTTGAAGTTTGAGGTGGCAAGGCAAGCAAGCAGCCCCAGTCTCTGTGCATCTGAGAGAGCAGTGCCATGGGCAGATGAGGCTGTGAAACAGCTTTCCAGGCTAGCCCCTTCTGGGTGGAATCTATCTGGAGATGTTCGCCTATTCGGGTCACGGCTGCTGGAGGATCCCGTCAGGGACCCTTTGGTTACATTTGGAGATTGAGATGGCAAGGTAAAAAAGCAGCCAAAGTCTCTGAGCACCTGTGCAAGCAGTGCCATGAGCAGATGAGTCTGAGCAACATCTTTCCAGGCTAGCCCATTCTTGGCATAAGATATCTTGAGACGCTCGCATATTCGGGTCAGGGTTATGGCAGGCGCCCGGAAAAAACCTCCTAGGCTACGTTTGAAGTTTGAGGTGGCAAGGCAAGCAAGCAGCCCCAGTCTCTGTGCGCCTGTGCGAGCAGTGCCATGGGCAGATGAGGCTGAGCAACAACTTTCCAGGCTAGCCCCTCCATGGTAAGAGATTGCCTGAGACGCTCGCATATTCAGCTCAGGGCTGCGGCAGGGGCCCATCAAAGACAACCTACGCTACGTTTGAAGATTGAGGTGGCAAGGCAAGCAAGCAGCCCCAGTCTCTGAGCACCTGTGCAAGCAGTGCCATGGGCAGATGAGGCTGAGCAACGGCTTTCCAGGCCAGCCCCTTCTTGGTAAGAGATATCTTGAGACGTTCGCATATTAAGCTCACGGCTGTTGGAGGGGCCAGGCAAGGACTGCTTGGCTACATTTGGAGTTTGAGGTGGAAGGGCAAGCAAGAAGCCCCGGTCTCTGAGCGCCTGTGCCAGCAGTGCCATGGGAAGATGAGGCTGAGCAACAGCATTCCAGGCTAGCCCCTTCTTGGTAAGAGATATTCTGAGACGCTCACATATTCAGGTCAGGGCTGTGGAAGGCCCCCGGCAAAGACCCCCTAGGTTACGTTTGAAGTTTGAGGTGGCAAGGCAAGCAAGCAGCCCCAGTCTCTGCGCGCCTGTGTGAGCAGTGCCATGGGCAGATAAGGCTGAGCAAAAGCTTTCCAGTCTAGCCCCTTCTTGGTAAGATGTATCTTGAGACGTTCGCATATTTAGGTCCGGGCTCTGGTACGCGCCTAGAAAAAACCTCCTAGGCTACGTTTGAAGTTTGAGGTGGCAAGGCAAGCAAGCAGCCCCAGTCTCTGGGCGTCTGAGTGAGCAGTGCCATGGGCAGATTAGGCTGAGCAAAAGCTTTCCAATCTAGCCCCTTCTTGGTAAGAGGTATCTTGAGACGTTTGCGTATTTAGGTCCGGGCTCCGGTAGGCGCCCGCAAGGACCCCCTAGGCTGCAATTGAAGTTTGAGGTGGAAGGGAAGCAAGCAGCCCCAGTATCTGTGCCTCTGTGCGAGCAGTGCCATGGGCAGATGAGGCTGAGCAACAGCTTTACAGATTAGCCTCTTCTGGTTGCAAGCTATCTGGAGACATTCGCATTTCCATTGCAGGGCTGATGGAGGGACCGGGCAGGGAGCCCCTGGATACGTTTGAAGTTTGAGGTGGCAAGGCAAGCAAGCAGCCCCAGTCTCTGTGCATCTGAGAGAGCAGTGCCATGGGCAGATGAGGCTGTGAAACAGCTTTCCAGGCTAGCCCCTTCTGGGTGGAATCTATCTGGAGATGTTCGCCTATTCGGGTCACGGCTGCTGGAGGATCCCGTCAGGGACCCTTTGGTTACATTTGGAGATTGAGATGGCAAGGTAAAAAAGCAGCCCCAGTATCTGGGCGCCTGTGCGAGCAGTGCCATGGGCAGATGAGGCTGAGCAACAGCTTTCCAGGCTAGCCCCGACTTGGTAAGAGATATCCTGAGACGCTCGCATATTCGGGTCAGGGTTATGGCAGGCGCCCGGAAAAAACCTCCTAGGCTACGTTTGAAGTTTGAGGTGGCAAGGCAAGCAAGCAGCCCCAGTCTCTGTGCGCCTGTGCGAGCAGTGCCATGGGCAGATGAGGCTGAGCAACAACTTTCCAGGCTAGCCCCTCCATGGTAAGAGATTGCCTGAGACGCTCGCATATTCAGCTCAGGGCTGCGGCAGGGGCCCATCAAAGACAACCTACGCTACGTTTGAAGATTGAGGTGGCAAGGCAAGCAAGCAGCCCCAGTCTCTGAGCACCTGTGCAAGCAGTGCCATGGGCAGATGAGGCTGAGCAACGGCTTTCCAGGCCAGCCCCTTCTTGGTAAGAGATATCTTGAGACGTTCGCATATTAAGCTCACGGCTGTTGGAGGGGCCAGGCAAGGACTGCTTGGCTACATTTGGAGTTTGAGGTGGAAGGGCAAGCAAGAAGCCCCGGTCTCTGAGCGCCTGTGCCAGCAGTGCCATGGGAAGATGAGGCTGAGCAACAGCTTTCCAGGCTAGCCAATGCTTGCTAAGAGATATCCTAAGACGTTCGCAACGTCAGTGCAGGTCTGCTGGAGTCATCCGTCAGGTATCCCCGGGCTACGTTTGAAAATTGAGGTGGGAAGGCAAGCAGGCAGCCCCAGTCTCTCTGTGCGCCTGTGCGAGCAGTGCCATGGGCAGATGAGCCTGAGCAACTGCTTTCCAGGCTAAACCATTCATGGTAAAAGATATCCTGAGATTGTTGGCATATTCGGGTCAGGGCTGCGGAAGGAGCTTGGCAAGGACCCCCTATACTACGTTTCAAGTCTGAGGTGGCAAGGCAAGGAAGCAGACCCAGTCTCTGTGTGCCTGTGCGAGCAGTGTTATGGGCAGATGAGGCTGAGCAACAGCTTTCCAGGCTAGCCCCTTCTGGGTTCGATGTATCTGGAGATATTTGCATTTTTGGTGCAGGTCTGCTGCAGGCATCCCGCAGGGATCCCCAGGATAAGTTTCAAGATTGAGGTGGGAAGGCAAGCAAGCAGCCCCACTCTCTGTGCACCTGTGTGTGCAGTGCCATAGGCAGATGAGTCTGAGCAACAGCTTTCCAGGCTAAACCCTTCTTGGTAAGAGATATCTTGAGACCTTCGCATATTAAGGTCAGGGCTGTGGGAGGGGCCGGGCAAGGACCCCCTAGGCTACGTTTGAAGTTTCAGGTGGCAAGGCAAGCAAGCAGACCCAGTGTCTGAGCATCTGTGCGAGCAGTGCCATGGGCAGATGAGGCTGAGCAACAGCTTTCCAGGCTTGCCCGTTCTGGGTGCGATCTAAATGGAGACTTTCGCATATTCGTTACATTGCTGCTGGAGACACCTGACAGGGAGCCCCTAGGCTACTTTGAAGTTTGAGGTGGTGATGCAGGAAAACAGCCCCAGTCTTTGTGCGCCTGTGTGAGCAGTGCCATGGGCAGATGAGGCTGACCAACAGCATTCCAGGCTAGCCCCTTCTTGGTAAGAGATATTCTGAGACGCTCACATATTCAGGTCAGGGCTGTGGAAGGCCCCCGGCAAAGACCCCCTAGGTTACGTTTGAAGTTTGAGGTGGCAAGGCAAGCAAGCAGCCCCAGTCTCTGCGCGCCTGTGTGAGCAGTGCCATGGGCAGATAAGGCTGAGCAAAAGCTTTCCAGTCTAGCCCCTTCTTGGTAAGATGTATCTTGAGACGTTCGCATATTTAGGTCCGGGCTCTGGTACGCGCCTAGAAAAAACCTCCTAGGCTACGTTTGAAGTTTGAGGTGGCAAGGCAAGCAAGCAGCCCCAGTCTCTGGGCGTCTGAGTGAGCAGTGCCATGGGCAGATTAGGCTGAGCAAAAGCTTTCCAATCTAGCCCCTTCTTGGTAAGAGGTATCTTGAGACGTTTGCGTATTTAGGTCCGGGCTCCGGTAGGCGCCCGCAAGGACCCCCTAGGCTGCAATTGAAGTTTGAGGTGGAAGGGAAGCAAGCAGCCCCAGTATCTGTGCCTCTGTGCGAGCAGTGCCATGGGCAGATGAGGCTGAGCAACAGCTTTACAGATTAGCCTCTTCTGGTTGCAAGCTATCTGGAGACATTCGCATTTCCATTGCAGGGCTGATGGAGGGACCGGGCAGGGAGCCCCTGGATACGTTTGAAGTTTGAGGTGGCAAGGCAAGCAAGCAGCCCCAGTCTCTGTGCATCTGAGAGAGCAGTGCCATGGGCAGATGAGGCTGTGAAACAGCTTTCCAGGCTAGCCCCTTCTGGGTGGAATCTATCTGGAGATGTTCGCCTATTCGGGTCACGGCTGCTGGAGGATCCCGTCAGGGACCCTTTGGTTACATTTGGAGATTGAGATGGCAAGGTAAAAAAGCAGCCAAAGTCTCTGAGCACCTGTGCAAGCAGTGCCATGAGCAGATGAGTCTGAGCAACATCTTTCCAGGCTAGCCCATTCTTGGCATAAGATATCTTGAGACGCTCGCATATTCGGGTCAGGGTTATGGCAGGCGCCCGGAAAAAACCTCCTAGGCTACGTTTGAAGTTTGAGGTGGCAAGGCAAGCAAGCAGCCCCAGTCTCTGTGCGCCTGTGCGAGCAGTGCCATGGGCAGATGAGGCTGAGCAACAGCTTTCTAGGCTAGCCCCGTCTGGGTGCGAGCTATCTGGAGACGTTCACACCTTCGGTGCAGGGCTGCCTGACGCTCCCGACAGGGACACCTAGGCTCCGTTTGAAGTTTGAGGTGGCAAGACTATCAAGCAGCCCCAGTCTCTGTGCGCCTGTGCGAGCAGTGCCATGGGCAGATGAGGCTGAGCAACAGATTTCCAGTCTAGCCCTTTCTTGGTAAGAGATATCCTGAGACGCTCGCATATTCAAGTTAGGGTTGCGGCAGGCGCCCGGAAAAAACCTCCTAGGCTACGTTTGAAGTTTGAGGTGGAAAGGCGAGCAAGCAGCCCCAGTCTCTGAGCGTTGCGCGAGCAGTTGCATGGGCAGATGAGGCTGCACAACAGCTTTCCAGGCTAGCCCCTCCTTGGTAACAGATATCCCGATATGTTCGCATATTCAGGTCAGGGCTGCTGCAGGCGCCTGGCAAAGACCCCCTAGGCTACGTTTGGAGTTTGAGGTGGCAAGGCAAGCAAGCAGCCCCAGTCTCTGAGCACCTGTGCAAGCATTGCCATTGCAGATGAGGCTGAGCAACAGTTTTCCAGGCTAGCCCGTTCTTGGTAACAGATATCCTGAGACTTTCGCATTCTCGGTGTCGAGGTGCTGGAGGGACCCGACCGGTAGCCCCTAGGCTACGTTTGAAGTTTGAGGTGGAAAGGCAAGAGAGCAGCCCCAGTCTCTGAGTCCCTGTGCAAGCAGCGCCATGAGCAGATGAGGCTGAGCAACAGATTTCCAGGCTAAAACCTTCTTGGAAATTGATAAACCGAGGCGTTCGCATTTTCGGTGCAGGGCTGCTAGAGGGACCGGGCAGAGAGCCCCGGACTACATTTGAAGTTTGAGGTGGCAAGGCAAGCAAGCAGCCCCTGTCTCTGTGCATCTCTGTGGGCAGTGCCATGGGCAGATGAGGCTGAGCAACAGCTTTCCAGGGTAGCCTATTCTGGGTGCAAGCTATCTGGAGACGTTCGCATATTCTTTGCTGGGCTGCTGGAGGCACCCGTCAGGGACCCCGTGGTTACGTTTAAAGATTGAGGTGGCAAGGCAAGCAAGCAGCCCCAGTCTCTGTGCATCTGAGAGAGCAGTGCCATGGGCAGATAAAGCTGAGAAACAGCTTTCCAGGCTAACCCCTTCTTGGTAAGAGATATCCTGAGATGTTCGCATATTAAGGTCAGGGCTGTGGCAGGCGCCTGGCAAAGACCCCCTAGGCTACGTTGAAGTTTGAGGTGGCAAAGGAAGCAAGATAGCCCAGTCTCTGTGCGCCTGTGCGAGCAGTGCCATAGGCAGATGAGGCTGAGCAAGAGATTTTCAGGCTAGCCAATACTTGGTAAGAGATATCCTGATGCATTCGCATGTTCAGTGCAGGTCTGCTGGAGGCACCCGGCAGGGATCCCCGGTCTTCGTGTTAAGTTTGAGGTGGCAAGGCAAGCAAGCAGCTGCAGTCTCTGTGCGCCTGTGCGAGCAGTGCCATGGGAAGATGAGGCTGAGCAACAGCTTTCCTGGTTAGTCCCTTCTGTGTGAGATCTTTCTGGAGACTTTCGCATTTTCAGTGTAGGTCTGGTGAAGGCACCCGGCAGGGATCCCTGGGCTATGTTTAAAATTGAGGTGGCAAGGCAAGCAAGCAGCTCCAGTCTCTTTGCATCTGTGAGAGCAGTGCCATGTACACATTAGGCTGAGCAACAGCTTTCCAGGCTAGCCCCTTCTTAATAAGAGATATCGTGAGACGTTCACATATTCGGGTGAGGGCTGCGGGAAGTCCCCAGCAAGGACCCCCTTGGCTACGTTTGAAGTTTGAGGTGGCAAGGCAAGCAGGAAGCCCCAGTCTCTGTGTGCCTGTGCGAGCAGTGCCATGGGCAGATGAGGCTGAGCAACAGATTTCCCGGCTAGCCAATACTTGGTAAGAGATATCCTAAGACGTCCACATCTTCAGTGCAGGTCTGCTGGAGGCACCCGGCAGGGACACGCGGGATTTGTTTGAAGTTTGAGGATGCAAGGCAAGCAGGCAGCCCCAGTCTCTGAGCGCCTGTGCGAGCGGTGCCATGGGCACATGAGGCTGAGCAACAACTTTCGAGGCTAAAACATTCTTGGTGTAAGATATCCTGAGATGTTTGCATATTCGGGTCAGGGCTGCGGAAGGAGCTTGGCAAGGACCCCCTAGGCTACGTTTCAAGTTTGAGGTGGCAAGGCAAGCAAGCAGCCCCTGTCTCTGTGTGCCTGTGCGAGCAGTGTCATGGGCAGATGAGGCTGAGCAACAGCTTTCCAGGCTAGCCTCTTCTTTGAAAGTGATATCCTGAGACGTTCGCATATTCGGGTCAGGGCTGCGGGAAGCCACCGCCAAAGACCCCCTAGGCTACGTTTGAAGTTTGAGGTGGCAAGGCAAGCAAGCAGCCCCAGTCCCTCTGTGTGCTTGTGCGAGCAGTGACATGGGGAGATGAGGCTGAGCAACAGCTTTCCAAGCTAGCCCTTTCTGGGTGCGAGCTATATGGAGAATTTCGCATATTCGGGTGAGGGCTGCGGGAGGCCCCCAGCAAAGACCCTTTAGGCTACATTTCCAGTGTGAGGTGACAAGGCAAGCAAGCAGCCCCAGACGCTGTGCGCCTGTGCGAGCAGTGCCATGGGCAGATGAGGCTGAGCAACAGCTTTCCAGGCTAGCCAATACTTGGAAAGAGATATCCTGATGCATTTGCATCTTCAATGCAGGTCTGCTGGAGGCACCCGGAAGGGATCCCCGGACTACGTGTGAAGTTTGAGGTGGCAAGGCAAGCAAGCAGCCCCAGTCTCTTGGCGCCTGTACGAGCAGTGCTATGGGTAGATGAGGCTGAGCAACAGCATTCCAGGCTAGCCCCTTTCTGGGTGGGAGCTATCTGGAGACATTCGCCTATTCGCTTCAGGGCTGCTGGAGGCAACCAGCAGGGACCTTATGGATACATTTGAAGTTTGAGGTGGCAAGGCAAGAAAGCAGCCCCAGTCTCTGTGCGCATGTGTGAGCAGTGCCATGGGCAGATGAGGCTGAGCAAGAGCATTCCAGGCCAGCCAATACTTGGTAAGAGATATCCTGATGCGTTCGCATGTTCAATGCAGGTCTGCGTGAGGCACCCAGCAGGGATTCCCGGTCTTCGTGTGAAGTTTGAGTTTGCAAGACAAGCAAGCACCCCCAGTCTCTGTGCGCCTGTGCGAGCAGTGCCATGGGAAGATGAGGCTGAGCAACAGCTTTCCTGGTTAGTCCCTTCTGTGTGAGATCTTTCTGGAGACTTTCGCATATTCAGTGTATGTCTGGTGAAGGCACCCGGCAGGGATCCCTGGGCTATGTTTAAAATTGAGGTGGCAAGGCAAGCAAGCAGCTCCAGTCTCTTTGCATCTGTGAGAGCAGTGCCATGTACACATTAGGCTGAGCAACAGCTTTCCAGGCTAGCCCCTTCTTGGTAAGAGATATCGTGAGACGTTCACATATTCAGGTGAGGGCTGCGGGAGGCCCCCAGCAAGGACCCCCTAGGCTACGTTTGAAGTTTGAGGTGGCAAGGCAAGCAAGAAGTCCCAGTCTCTGTGCGCTTCTGCCCGCACCTCCACGGGCAGATGAGGCTGGGCAACAGCTTTCCCGGCTAGCCAATACTTGGTAAGAGATATCCTAAGACGTTTGCAACTTCAGTGCAGGTCTGCTGGAGTCACCTGTCAGTTATCCCCGGGCTACGTTTGAAGTTTGAGGTGGCAAGGCAAGCAAGCAGCCCCAGTCTCTGTGCCTCTGTGCGAGCAGTGCCATGGGCAGATGAGGCTGAGCAACAGCTTTCAGGCTAGCCTCTTCTGGGTGCGAGCTGTCTGGAGACTTGCGCATTTTCGTTGAAGGGCTGCTGGAGGCACCCGTCAGGGACGCCCGGGTTTTGTTTGAAGTTTGAGGTGGCAAGGCAAGAGAGCAGCGCAGTCTCTCTGTGCACCTGTGCGAGCAGTGCCACGGACAGAAGAGGCTGAGCAACAGCTTTCCAGGCTAGCCCCTTCTTGGTAAGAGATACTGTGAGATGATTGCATATTCGGGTCATGGCTGCGGAAGGAGCTTGGCAAGGACCCCCTAGACTACGTTTCAAGTTTGAAGTGGCAAGGCAAGCAAGCAGCCCCCGTCTGTGTGCATCTGTGCGAGCAGTGTCATGGGCAGATGAGGCTGTGCAACAGGTTTTTATGCTACCCCTTCTGGCTGAGAGCTATCTGAAGACTTTCTCATTTTCGGTGCAGGGCTGCCCGAGGCACCCGGCAGGGACGCCCGGGATTTGTCTGAAGTTTGAGGATGCAAGGCAAGCAAGCAGCCCCAGTCTCTCTTTACTCCTGTGCGAGCAGTGCCATGGGCAGATGAGGCTGAGCAACAGCTTTCCAGGGTAGCCCTTACTTGGTAAGAGATATACTGAGACGCTCGCATTTTAAGGTCAGGTTTGTGGGAGGCCCCCTGCAAGGATCCCGTAGGCTACGTTTGAAGTTTGAGGTGGCAAGGCAAGCAAGCAGCCCCAGTCTCTGTGCGCCTGTGCGAGCAGAGCCATGGGCAGATGAGGCTGAGTAACAGCTTTCCAGGCTAGCCCTTACTTGGTAAGAGATATTCTGAGACGCTCGCATTTTAAGGTCAGGGATTTGGGAGGGACCAGGAAAGGACCACCTAAGCTACGTTTGAAGTTTGAGGGGTCAAGACAAGCAAGCAGCCCCAGTCTCTGTGCCTCTGTTGGAGCAGTGCCACGGGCAGATGAGGCTGAGCAACAGCTTTCCAGGCTAGCTCTTTCTGCCTGCGAGCTATCTGCAGACGTTCGCATTTTCGGAGCAGCGCTGCCAGAGGCCTTCTGCACGGACCCCCAAATCTACGTTTGAAGTTTGAGGTGGCAAGACAAGCAAGCAGCCCCAGTCTCTGTGCCTCTGTGCGAGCAGTGCCATGGGCAGATGAGGCTGAGCAACAGCTTTACAGGCTAGCTCTTTCTGCCTGCGAGCTATCTGCAGACGTTCGCATTTTCAGAGCAGGGCTGCCGGAGGTGCCCTGCACGGACCCCCAAATATAAGTTTGAAGTTTGAGGTGGCAAGACAAGCAAGCAGCCCCAGTCTCTGTGCCTCTGTGCGAGCAGTGCCATGGGCAGATGAGGCTGAGCAACAGCTTTCCATGCTAGCTCTTTCTGGCTGCGAGCTATCTGCAGACGTTCGCATTTTCAGAGCAGGGCTGCCGGAGGCTCCCGGCACGGACCACCTAAGATATATTTGAAGTTTGAGGTGGCAAGACAAGCAAGCAGCCCCAGTCTCTGTGCCTCTGTGCGAGCAGTGCCATGGGCAGATGAGGCTGAGCAACAGCTTTCCAGGCTAGCTCTTTCTGGCTGCGAGCTATCTGCAGACGTTTGCATTTTCAGAGCAGGGCTGCCGGAGGCATTCTGCATGGACCCCCAAATCTACGTTTTAAGTTGGAGGTGGCAAGACAAGCAAGCAGCCCCAGTCTCTGTGCCTCTGTGCGAGCAGTGCCATGGGCAGATGAGGTTGAGCAACAGCTTTCCAGGCTAGCTCTTTCTGGCTGCGAGCTATCTGCAGACGTTCGCATTTTCAGAGCACGGCTGCCGGAGGCCCCCTGCACGGAAGACTAAAAATACGTTTGAAGTTTGAGGGGGCAAGACAAGGAAGCAGCCCCAGTCTCTGTGCCTCTGTGCGAGCAGTGCCATGGGCAGATGAGGCTGAGCAACAGCTTTCCAGGCTAGCTCTTTCTGGCTGCGAGCTATCTGCAGACGTTCGCATTTTCGGAGCAGGGCTGCCGGAGGCCTTCTGCACGGACCCCCAAATCTACGTTTGAAGTTTGAGGTGGCAACACAAGCAAGCATCCCCAGTCTCTGTGCCTCTGTGCGAGCAGTGCCATGGGCAGATGAGGCTGAGCAACATCTTTCCAGGCTAGCTCTTTCTGCCTGCGAGCTATCTGCAGACGTTGGCATTTTCAGAGCAGGGCTGCCGGAGTCCCCCTGCACGGACCCCCAAATATACGTTTGAAGTTTGAGGTGGCAAGACAAGCAAGCAGCCCCAGTCCCTCTGTGTGCTTGTGCGAGCAGTGACATGGGGAGATGAGGCTGAGCAACAGCTTTCCAAGCTAGCCCTTTCTGGGTGCGAGCTATATGGAGAATTTCGCATATTCGGGTGAGGGCTGCGGGAGGCCCCCAGCAAAGACCCTTTAGGCTACATTTCCAGTGTGAGGTGACAAGGCAAGCAAGCAGCCCCAGACGCTGTGCGCCTGTGCGAGTAGTGCCATGGGCAGATGAGGCTGAGCAACAGCTTTCCAGGCTAGCCAATACTTGGAAAGAGATATCCTGATGCATTTGCATCTTCAATGCAGGTCTGCTGGAGGCACCCGGAAGGGATCCCCGGACTACGTGTGAAGTTTGAGGTGGCAAGGCAAGCAAGCAGCCCCAGTCTCTTGGCGCCTGTACGAGCAGTGCTATGGGTAGATGAGGCTGAGCAACAGCATTCCAGGCTAGCCCCTTTCTGGGTGGGAGCTATCTGGAGACATTCGCCTATTCGCTTCAGGGCTGCTGGAGGCAACCAGCAGGGACCTTATGGATACATTTGAAGTTTGAGGTGGCAAGGCAAGAAAGCAGCCCCAGTCTCTGTGCGCATGTGTGAGCAGTGCCATGGGCAGATGAGGCTGAGCAAGAGCATTCCAGGCCAGCCAATACTTGGTAAGAGATATCCTGATGCGTTCGCATGTTCAATGCAGGTCTGCGTGAGGCACCCAGCAGGGATTCCCGGTCTTCGTGTGAAGTTTGAGTTTGCAAGACAAGCAAGCACCCCCAGTCTCTGTGCGCCTGTGCGAGCAGTGCCATGGGAAGATGAGGCTGAGCAACAGCTTTCCTGGTTAGTCCCTTCTGTGTGAGATCTTTCTGGAGACTTTCGCATATTCAGTGTATGTCTGGTGAAGGCACCCGGCAGGGATCCCTGGGCTATGTTTAAAATTGAGGTGGCAAGGCAAGCAAGCAGCTCCAGTCTCTTTGCATCTGTGAGAGCAGTGCCATGTACACATTAGGCTGAGCAACAGCTTTCCAGGCTAGCCCCTTCTTGGTAAGAGATATCGTGAGACGTTCACATATTCAGGTGAGGGCTGCGGGAGGCCCCCAGCAAGGACCCCCTAGGCTACGTTTGAAGTTTGAGGTGGCAAGGCAAGCAAGAAGTCCCAGTCTCTGTGCGCTTCTGCCCGCACCTCCACGGGCAGATGAGGCTGGGCAACAGCTTTCCCGGCTAGCCAATACTTGGTAAGAGATATCCTAAGACGTTTGCAACTTCAGTGCAGGTCTGCTGGAGTCACCTGTCAGTTATCCCCGGGCTACGTTTGAAGTTTGAGGTGGCAAGGCAAGCAAGCAGCCCCAGTCTCTGTGCCTCTGTGCGAGCAGTGCCATGGGCAGATGAGGCTGAGCAACAGCTTTCAGGCTAGCCTCTTCTGGGTGCGAGCTGTCTGGAGACTTGCGCATTTTCGTTGAAGGGCTGCTGGAGGCACCCGTCAGGGACGCCCGGGTTTTGTTTGAAGTTTGAGGTGGCAAGGCAAGAGAGCAGCGCAGTCTCTCTGTGCACCTGTGCGAGCAGTGCCACGGACAGAAGAGGCTGAGCAACAGCTTTCCAGGCTAGCCCCTTCTTGGTAAGAGATACTGTGAGATGATTGCATATTCGGGTCATGGCTGCGGAAGGAGCTTGGCAAGGACCCCCTAGACTACGTTTCAAGTTTGAAGTGGCAAGGCAAGCAAGCAGCCCCCGTCTGTGTGCATCTGTGCGAGCAGTGTCATGGGCAGATGAGGCTGTGCAACAGGTTTTTATGCTACCCCTTCTGGCTGAGAGCTATCTGAAGACTTTCTCATTTTCGGTGCAGGGCTGCCCGAGGCACCCGGCAGGGACGCCCGGGATTTGTCTGAAGTTTGAGGATGCAAGGCAAGCAAGCAGCCCCAGTCTCTCTTTACTCCTGTGCGAGCAGTGCCATGGGCAGATGAGGCTGAGCAACAGCTTTCCAGGGTAGCCCTTACTTGGTAAGAGATATACTGAGACGCTCGCATTTTAAGGTCAGGTTTGTGGGAGGCCCCCTGCAAGGATCCCGTAGGCTACGTTTGAAGTTTGAGGTGGCAAGGCAAGCAAGCAGCCCCAGTCTCTGTGCGCCTGTGCGAGCAGAGCCATGGGCAGATGAGGCTGAGTAACAGCTTTCCAGGCTAGCCCTTACTTGGTAAGAGATATTCTGAGACGCTCGCATTTTAAGGTCAGGGATTTGGGAGGGACCAGGAAAGGACCACCTAAGCTACGTTTGAAGTTTGAGGGGTCAAGACAAGCAAGCAGCCCCAGTCTCTGTGCCTCTGTTGGAGCAGTGCCACGGGCAGATGAGGCTGAGCAACAGCTTTCCAGGCTAGCTCTTTCTGCCTGCGAGCTATCTGCAGACGTTCGCATTTTCGGAGCAGCGCTGCCAGAGGCCTTCTGCACGGACCCCCAAATCTACGTTTGAAGTTTGAGGTGGCAAGACAAGCAAGCAGCCCCAGTCTCTGTGCCTCTGTGCGAGCAGTGCCATGGGCAGATGAGGCTGAGCAACAGCTTTACAGGCTAGCTCTTTCTGCCTGCGAGCTATCTGCAGACGTTCGCATTTTCAGAGCAGGGCTGCCGGAGGTGCCCTGCACGGACCCCCAAATATAAGTTTGAAGTTTGAGGTGGCAAGACAAGCAAGCAGCCCCAGTCTCTGTGCCTCTGTGCGAGCAGTGCCATGGGCAGATGAGGCTGAGCAACAGCTTTCCATGCTAGCTCTTTCTGGCTGCGAGCTATCTGCAGACGTTCGCATTTTCAGAGCAGGGCTGCCGGAGGCTCCCGGCACGGACCACCTAAGATATATTTGAAGTTTGAGGTGGCAAGACAAGCAAGCAGCCCCAGTCTCTGTGCCTCTGTGCGAGCAGTGCCATGGGCAGATGAGGCTGAGCAACAGCTTTCCAGGCTAGCTCTTTCTGGCTGCGAGCTATCTGCAGACGTTTGCATTTTCAGAGCAGGGCTGCCGGAGGCATTCTGCATGGACCCCCAAATCTACGTTTTAAGTTGGAGGTGGCAAGACAAGCAAGCAGCCCCAGTCTCTGTGCCTCTGTGCGAGCAGTGCCATGGGCAGATGAGGTTGAGCAACAGCTTTCCAGGCTAGCTCTTTCTGGCTGCGAGCTATCTGCAGACGTTCGCATTTTCAGAGCACGGCTGCCGGAGGCCCCCTGCACGGAAGACTAAAAATACGTTTGAAGTTTGAGGGGGCAAGACAAGGAAGCAGCCCCAGTCTCTGTGCCTCTGTGCGAGCAGTGCCATGGGCAGATGAGGCTGAGCAACAGCTTTCCAGGCTAGCTCTTTCTGGCTGCGAGCTATCTGCAGACGTTCGCATTTTCGGAGCAGGGCTGCCGGAGGCCTTCTGCACGGACCCCCAAATCTACGTTTGAAGTTTGAGGTGGCAACACAAGCAAGCATCCCCAGTCTCTGTGCCTCTGTGCGAGCAGTGCCATGGGCAGATGAGGCTGAGCAACATCTTTCCAGGCTAGCTCTTTCTGCCTGCGAGCTATCTGCAGACGTTGGCATTTTCAGAGCAGGGCTGCCGGAGTCCCCCTGCACGGACCCCCAAATATACGTTTGAAGTTTGAGGTGGCAAGACAAGCAAGCAGCCCCAGTCTCTGTCCCTCTGTGCGAGCAGTGCCATGGGCAAATGAGGCTGAGCAACAGCTTTCCAGGCTAGCTCTTTCTGGCTGTGAGCTATCTGCAGACGTTGGCATTTTCAGGTCAGGGCTGCTGGAGGCCCCCTGCACGGACCCCCAAATATGAGTTTGAAGTTTGAGGTGGCAAGACAAGCAAGCAGCCCCAGTCTCTGTGCCTCTGTGCGAGCAGTGCCATGGGCAGACGAGGCTGAGCAACAGCTTTCCAGGCTAGCTCTTTCTGGCTGCGAGCTATCTGCAGACATTCACATTTTCAGAGCAGGGCTGCCGGAGGACCCCTGCATGGACGACCAAAAATACGTTTGAAGTTTGAGGTGGCAAGAAAAGCAAGCAGCCCCAGTCTCTGTGCCTCTGTGCGAGCAGTGCCATGGGCAGATGAGGCTGAGCAACAGCCTTACACGCTAGCCCCTTTTTGGTACGAGATATCTTGTGACATTCGCATATTAAGCTCAGGGCTGTGGGAGGCACACGATAGTGACCCCCCGTTACGTTTTTAGTTTAAGGTGGCAAGGCAAGCAAGCATCCCCAGTCTCTATGTGCCTATGCAAGCACTGCCATGAGCAGATGAGGCTGAGCAACAGCTTTCCAGACTAGCCCGTTCTGGGTGCCAGCTATGTGGAGACGTTTGCATATTCGTTGCAGGGCTGCTGGAGGCACCCTGCAGGAACCTACTGGTTACGTTTGGAGACTGAGGTGACAAGGCAAGCAAGCAGCCCCAGTCTCTGTGCTCCTGTGCGACCAGTGTCATGTGCAGATGAGGCTGAGCAACAGCTTCCCAGGCTACCCCTTCTTGGTAAGAGATATCCTGAGACGTTCGCATATTCGGGTCAGGGCTGCAGGAGGCCCCCGACAAGGACCCCCTAGGCTACATTTGATGTTTGAGGTGGCAAGCAAAGCATGCAGCCCCAGTCTCTGTGCATCTGTGCGAGCAGTGCCATGGGCAGATGAGGCTCAGCAACAGTTTTTCAGGCTAGCCTGTTCTGGGTGCGAGCTACCTGGAGACTTTCGCATTTTCGAAGCAGGGCTGCTGGAGGCACCTGGCAGGGACCCCTGGGCTATGATTGAAGTTTGAGATGGCAAAACACACAAGCAGCCCCAGTCTCTGTGCGCCTTTGCGAGCAGTGCCAAGGGCAGATGAGACTGAGCAACATCTTTCCAGGCTAGCCCCTTTTTGGTGCGAGATATCTTGTGACATCAGCATATTAAGCTCAGGGCTATGGGAAGCACCCGGTCGTGACCCCCAGATAGGTCTGTAGTTTAATATGGCAAGGGAAGCAAGCATCCCCAGTCTCTACGTGCCTATGCAAGCAGTGCCATGAGCAGATGAGCCTGTGCAACGGTTTTCCTCGCCAAACCCTTCTTGGTAAGAGATATCTTGAGGCGATCACATATTTGGGACAGCAGTGCGGCAGGCGCCCGACAAAGAACCTCCTAGGCTACGTTTGAAGTTTAAGGTGGCAAGGCAAGCAAGCAACCCCAGTCTCTGTGAGCCTGTGTGAGCAGTGCCATGGACAGATGATGCTGAGAAACAGCTTTCCAGGCTAGCACCTTCTGGGTGCGAGCTATCTGGAGACGTTCGCAGCTTCGGTGCAGAGCTGCTGGAGGAACCGGTAGTGATCCCCAGATAGTTTTGAAGTTTGACGTGGCAAGGCAAGCAAGCAGCCCCAGTCTCTGTGTGCCTGTGCAAGTAGTGCCGTGGGCAGATGAGGCTGAGCAACAGCTTTCCAAACTAGCCTCTCCCTGTTAAGAGATATCCAGAGACGTTCGTGTATTCAGGTCAGGGCCTTGTCAAGCACCCGGCAAAGACACCCTAGGCTACGTTTGAAGATTGAGGTGGCAAGCCAATCAAGATGCCCCAGTCTCTGTGTGCCTGTGCGAGCAGTGCCATGGGAGATGAGGCTCAACAACAACTTTCCAGGCTAATCCCTTCTGGTTGCGAGCTATCTGGAGACGTTCGCATTTTCGGAGCACGGCTGCTGGAGGCACCCAGCACGGAGTCCCAGAACACGTTTGAAGTTTCAGGTGGCAAGGCAAGCAAGCAGACCCAGTGTCTGAGCATCTGTGCGAGCAGTGCCATGGGCAGATGAGGCTGAGCAACAGCTTTCCAGGCTAACCCCTTCTTGGTAAGACACATTCTGAGATTTTTGCATTTTCGGTGCAGGGCTGCTGGAGGGACCGGACAGGGAGCCCTGGGCTACGTTTGAAGTTTGAGGTGGCAAGGCAAGCAAGCAGCTCCAGTCTTTGTGCATTTGTGAGAGCAGTGCCATGGGCAGATGAGGCTGAGCAACAGCTTTCCAGGCTAACCCGTTCTGGGTGCGAGCTATATGGAGATGTTGGCGTATTCGTTGCAGGGCTGCTGGAGGCACCCGTCAGGTGTTTAGCGCCGAGAGAGAGAGAGGAGACCGCAGCCCCCCCCCCCGAGCGGGAAAGCGGGAGGTGCCAACGAGCGGCAGGTCTGACTCAGCGGGGGCGGAGTCGAGTGTGACAGCGGCCAAACACCCTCATGGATAAGAGCAGCCCCCAGGGTGCGCGGGCGACCAGGAGCGGGGTCGAACAGAGCTGGCAAACAGAGGCGGCGCAGCAGCCTGGGAGCGGTGCAGCAGTTTGCGCGGCAGTTCGCGCAGGCAGGGCGAGCGGGGAAGGCGACTGGCAGGGTACAGCCGCCCCTTCTGGCAACTCAAGTAGTGGGCATCGCTCTTCCAGGAGATATTCTAGCCATGGTTACCACCCGTGGTAAAGCTGTTGCTCGAAGGAGTGTGGGGACCCAGATGGAGGCCCCACGCAAGAACGCGGGTGTCCAGGTCTCTGGTTGCAGGGAGTGCCTGAGCCTGGCGCTCATACCGGAGGACAGCAGAGACAACGGCTGTGTTCGGTGCGAGCAGGTGAATGACCTGCTCAGCCTGGTGGCAGAGCTGAAGGAGGAAGTGGAGAGGCTGAGGAGCATCCGGGAGTGTGAGAGGGAGATCGACTGGTGGAGCCGCTCCCTGCCCTCCCTGAGGCATAGTCAGCAGGAAGCGGCTCCACAGAAAGCAGAGAACCCCCAACCCTCTTGCCACCGAGCAGAAAGAGGGGGCCTAAGAGATGGGGGGGAATGGAAACAGGTCCCTGCTCGGGGGGGCAAGCGAATCTCCCCCCGGCCTCCCTCACCGGCCCAGTTGCCCTTAAGCAACAGATATGGGGCTCTGGAATGTGAGGGACCGGCCACAGAGGATGTGGGTGAAGGTGAGGCTCCATCCAGGGGGTTGCCTAGAACGAGTCACACAGCCCCAAGAATTACGACTGCCTCAACTAAGAAAAAAAGGAGGGTCATTGTCATAGGTGATTCCCTTCTGAGGGGAACAGAGGGCCCGATCTGCCGACCGGACCCATCCCACAGGGAAGTCTACTGCCTCCCTGGGGCCCGGGTTAGGGATGTTGCGAAGAAACTCCCTGGTCTGGTGCGGCCTTCTGATTACTACCCCCTCTTGGTAATGCAGGCTGGCGGGGACGAGATAGCAGAAAGAAGTCCCAAGGCCATCGAAAGGGACTTCAGGGCACTGGGGCGATTGGTTGAGGGATCAGGGGCGCAGGTGGTGTTTTCCTCCATCCCATCAGTGGCAGGGGACAGCACTGAAAGGGGCAGGAAAACTCACCTGGTTAACAGGTGGCTCAGGGACTGGTGCCATCGGTCAAATTTTGGCTTCTTTGATCATGGGGAGGTGTACACAGCACCGGGCCTGCTGGCGACAGGTGGAACTCAGCTATCTCAAAGGGGAAAAAGGATTCTTGGCCACGAGCTGGCGGGGCTCATTGAGAGGGCTTTAAACTAGGTTCGAAGGGGGAAGGGGATATTGCCCAGCTCACTAGGGATGAGCCTAGGCTTGGAGTGCCAAGGCCAGGGGTGAGATTGACAGCCCAGCTCAAGTGTGTTTACACCAATGCACGTAGCATGGGCAATAAACAGGAGGAGCTGGAAGCCATTATACAGCAGGACGGCTACGACTTGGTCGCCATCACAGAAACGTGGTGGGACAACTTGCATGACTGGCATGCTGTCATAGATGGCTACAGACTCTTTAGGAAAGACAGACCAACGAGGAGAGGTGGGGGAGTTGCTCTATATGTGAGGGAGCAAGTAGAATGCACTGAGCTTGGCCTGGGGGCAAATGAGGAACGAGTTGAAAGCTTGTGGGTTAGAATTAAGGGACAGGCTCATAAGGGTGACATTACGGTGGGTGTGTACTACAGGCCACCTGACCAGGAGAAGGAGGTTGATGAGGCCTTTTACAGGCAGCTGCAAGCAGCCTCACAGTCACAGGCCCTGGTTCTCATGGGGGACTTCAACCACCCTGACATCAGCTGGGAAGACCATACAGCTAGGCAGGCGCAATCCAGGAGGTTCCTACAGAGCATCGATGATAACTTTCTGATGCAAGTGGTGGAGGAACCAACAAGGAAAGGCGCTCTGCTGGACCTTGTGTTAACAAACAAGGAGGGACTGGTGGAGGATGTGAAGGTTGGAGGTAGACTCGGCTGCAGTGATCATGAAATGGTCGAGTTCAGGATCTTGCGTGGAGGAAGCAGGGCGATAAGCAGGATCAAAACCCTGGACCTCAGGAGGGCTGACTTTGCCCTCTTCAAGGAGCTACTGGGAGGAATCCCGTGGGCCAGGGCTCTCGAAGGCAGGGGGGTCCATGAGTGCTGGTCGCTCTTTGAACAACACTTCTTCCATGCACAGGAGCAATGCATCCCCCTGAGAAAGAAATCGAGCAAAGGAGGCAGGAGACCTGCATGGTTAAACAAGGAGCTTCTAGCGGAGATCAGGCAGAAGAGAAAGGTCCATGGAATGTGGAAAGAGGGACAGGCCACTTGGGAAGAGTACAGAAACGTGGTGAGAGCGTGCAGGGATGCGACGAGGAAGGCCAAGGCTCACCTGGAATTGAAGCTGGCAAGGGATGTCAAAAACAACAAGAAGGGCTTCTTCAACTACATCAGCAGCAAAAGGAAGGCTAGGGACAACGTGGGGCCGCTGCTGAATGAGGCGGGTGTCCTGGTGACGGAGGATGCGGAGAAGGCAGAGCTACTGAATGCCTTCTTTGCTTCAGTCTTCAGTGCTAAGACTGGCCCTGGGGAATCCCAGGCCCCGGAGGTAAGAGAAGAAGCCTACAAAGAGGACGACTTTCCCTTGGTCGAGGAGGACTGTGTGAGGGATCACTTAAGTGATCTGGATGTCCACAAATCCATGGGCCCCGATGGAATGCACCCACGAGTGCTGAGGGAGCTGGCGGATGTCATTGCTGAGCCACTCTCCATCATCTTTGAGAGGTCCTGGAGCACAGGAGAGATGCCCGAGGACTGGAGAAAGGCCAATGTCACTCCAATCTTCAAAAAGGGCAAGAAGGAGGACCCAGGGAACTACAGGTCGGTCAGCCTCACCTCCATCCCGGGAAAGGTGATGGAGCAGCTTATCCTGGAGGCCATCATGAAGCAAGTGGAAGAAAAGAAGGTTATCAGGAGTAGTCAGCATGGATTCACTAAGGGGAAATCATGCCTGACCAATCTGATAGCTTTCTACAATGACATGACTGGCTGGGTAGACGAAGGGAGAGCCGCGGATGTTGTCTACCTTGACTTCAGCAAGGCTTTCGACACAGTCTCCCATGATATCCTCCTAGGGAAGCTGAGGAAGTGTGGGCTGGATGAGTGGTCGGTGAAGTGGATAGAGAACTGGCTGAATGGCAGAATTCAGAGGGTTGTCATCAGCGGTGCTGAGTCTAGTTGGAGGCTGGTAACAAGTGGTGTCCCCCAGGGGTCAGTACTGGGCCCAGTCTTGTTTGACTTCTTCATCAACGACCTGGATGAAGAGTTAGAATGTACCCTCAGCAAGTTTGCTGACGACACCAAACTGGGAGGTGTGGTAGATACACCGGAAGGCTGTGCTGCCATTCAGCGTGACCTGGATAGGCTGGAAAGCTGGGCAGAGAGGAACCTGATGAGGTTCAACAAAGCCAAATGCAGGGTCCTGCACCTGGGGAGGAACAACCTCATGCACCAGTACAGGCTTGGGGTGGACCTGCTGGAGAGCAGCTCTGCGGAGAGGGACCTGGGTGTCCTGGTGGACGACAGGTTAACCATGAGCCAGCAGTGTGCCCTGGCTGCCAAGAAAACCAATGGGATCCTGGGGTACATCAAGAAGAGTGTGACCAGCAGGACGAGGGAGGTTCTCCTTCCCCTCTACACTGCCCTGGTGAGGCCTCATCTGGAGTACTGTGTCCAGTTCTGGGCTCCCCAGTTCAAGAAAGATGAAGAGCTACTGGAGAGAGTCCAGCGGAGGGCTACGAGGATGGTGAGGGGACTGGAGCATCTCCCCTACGAGGAGAGGTTGAGGGAACTGGGCTTGTTCAGCCTGAAGAAGAGAAGGCTGCGAGGGGACCTTATAAATGCTTACAAATATCTGAAGGGTGGGTGTCAGGAGGATGGGGCCAAGCTCTTTTCAGTGGTGCCCAGTGACAGGACAAGGGGCAATGGGCACAAACTGAGGCACAGGAAGTTCCGTCTGAACATGAGGAAGAACTTCTTCCCTCTGAGGGTGACGGAGCACTGGAACAGGCTGCCCAGGGAGGTTGTGGAGTCTCCTTCTCTGGAGATATTCAAGACCCGCCTGGACAAGGTCCTGTGCAGTTTGCTGTAGGTGACCCCTGCTTCAGCAGGAGGGTTGGACTAGATGACCCACAGAGGTCCCTTCCAACCCCAACTATTCTGTGATTCTGTGATTGTGTGATTCTGTGATTCTGTGATTCTGTGAAGAGCTACCGGAGAGAGTCCAGCGGAGGGCTACGAGGATGATGAGGGGACTGGAACATCTCCCCTACGAGGAGAGGTTGAGGGAACTGGGCTTGTTCAGCCTGAAGAAGAGAAGGCTGCGAGGGGATCTTATAAATGCTTACAAATATCTGAAGGGTGGGTGTCAGGAGGATGGGGCCAAGCTCTTTTCAGTGGTGCCCAGTGACAGGACAAGGGGCAATGGGCACAAACTGAGGCACAGGAAGTTCCGTCTGAACATGAGGAAGAACTTCTTCCCTCTGAGGGTGACGGAGCACTGGAACAGGCTGCCCAGGGAGGTTGTGGAGTCTCCTTCTCTGGAGATATTCAAGACCCGCCTGGACAAGGTCCTGTGCAGTTTGCTGTAGGTGACCCCTGCTTCGGCAGGAGGGTTGGACTAGATGACCCACAGAGGTCCCTTCCAACCCCAACTATTCTGTGATTCTGTGATTCTGACCCCCTGGTTACGTTTGAAGTTTAAGGTGGCAAGGCAAGCAAGCAGCCCCAGTCTCTTTGCACCTGTGTGAGCAGTGCCATGGGCAGATGAGGCTGAGCAACAGCTCTCCAGGCTAGCCCCTTCTTGGTAAGAGATATCCTGTGAAATTCGCATATTCGGGTCAGGGCTGCGGCAGGGAAGTGGCAAGGACACTCTAGGCTACGTTTGAAGTTTGAGGTGGCAAGGAAATCAAGCAGCCCCAATCTCTGTTTGCCTGTGGGAGCAGTGCCATGAGCAGATGAGGCTGAGCAACAGCTTTCCAGGCTAGCCCGTTCTGGGTGCGAGCTATCTGGAGACGTTCGCATATTGGGTCAGGGCTGCGGGATGCCCCCTGCAAGGATTCCCTAGGCCACATATGAAGTTTGAAGCGGCAAGGCAAGCAAGCAGCCCCAGTATCTGGGCGCCTGTGCGAGCAGTGCCATGGGCAGATGAGGCTGAGCAACAGCTTTCCAGGCTAGCCCCGACTTGGTAAGAGATATCCTGAGACGCTCGCATTTTAAGGTCAGGGTTGTGGGAGGGACCCGGCAAGGACCCCCTAGGATACGTTTGAAGTTTAAGGTAGCAAGGCAAGAAAGCACACCCAGTCTCCGTGCGCCTGTGCGAGCAGTGCCATGGGCAGATGAGGCTGAGCAACAACTTTCCAGGCTAGCCCCTCCATTGTAAGAGATTGCCTGAGACGCTCGCATATTCAGGTCAGGGCTGTGGCAGGGGCCCATCAAAGACAACCTACGCTACGTTTGAAGATTGAGGTGGCAAGGCAAGCAAGCAGCCCCAGTCTCTGAGCACCTGTGCAAGCAGTGCCATGGGCAGATGAGGCTGAGCAACGGCTTTCCAGGCCAGCCCCTTCTTGGTAAGAGATATCTTGAGACGTTCGCATATTAAGCTCACGGCTGTTGGAGGGGCCAGGCAAGGACTGCTTGGCTACATTTGGAGTTTGAGGTGGAAGGGCAAGCAAGAAACCCCGGTCTCTGAGCGCCTGTGCCAGCAGTGCCATGGGAAGATGAGGCTGAGCAACAGCTTTCCAGGCTAGCCAATGCTTGCTAAGAGATATCCTAAGACGTTCGCAATGTCAGTGCAGGTCTGCTGGAGTCATCCGTCAGGTATCCCCGGGCTACGTTTGAAAATTGAGGTGGGAAGGCAAGCAGGCAGCCCCAGTCTCTCTGTGCGCCTGTGCGAGTAGTGCCATGGGCAGATGAGCCTGAGCAACTGCTTTCCAGGCTAAACCATTCATGGTAAAAGATATCCTGAGATTGTTGGCATATTCGGGTCAGGGCTGCGGAAGGAGCTTGGCAAGGACCCCCTATACTACGTTTCAAGTCTGAGGTGGCAAGGCAAGCAAGCAGCCCCCGTCTGTGTGCGTCTGTGCGAGCAGTGTTATGGGCAGATGAGGCTGAGCAACAGCTTTCCAGGCTAGCCCCTTCTGGGTTCGATGTATCTGGAGATATTTGCATTTTTGGTGCAGGTCTGCTGCAGGCACCCCGCAGGGATCCCCAGGATAAGTTTCAAGATTGAGGTGGGAAGGCAAGCAAGCAGCCCCACTCTCTGTGCACCTGTGTGTGCAGTGCCATAGGCAGATGAGTCTGAGCAACAGCTTTCCAGGCTAAACCCTTCTTGGTAAGAGATATCTTGAGACCTTCGCATATTAAGGTCAGGGCTGTGGGAGGGGCCGGGCAAGGACCCCCTAGGCTACGTTTGAAGTTTCAGGTGGCAAGGCAAGCAAGCAGACCCAGTGTCTGAGCATCTGTGCGAGCAGTGCCATGGGCAGATGAGGCTGAGCAACAGCTTTCCAGGCTTGCCCGTTCTGGGTGCGATCTAAATGGAGACTTTCGCATATTCGTTACATTGCTGCTGGAGACACCTGACAGGGAGCCCCTAGGCTACTTTGAAGTTTGAGGTGGTGATGCAGGAAAACAGCCCCAGTCTTTGTGCGCCTGTGTGAGCAGTGCCATGGGCAGATGAGGCTGACCAACAGCATTCCAGGCTAGCCCCTTCTTGGTAAGAGATATTCTGAGACGCTCGCAAATTCAGGTCAGGGCTGTGGAAGGCCCCCGGCAAAGACCCCCTAGGTTACGTTTGAAGTTTGAGGTGGCAAGGCAAGCAAGCAGCCCCAGTCTCTGCGCGCCTGTGTGAGCAGTGCCATGGGCAGATAAGGCTGAGCAAAAGCTTTCCAGTCCAGCCCCTTCTTGGTAAGATGTATCTTGAGACGTTCGCATATTTAGGTCCGGGCTCTGGTACGCGCCTAGAAAAAACCTCCTAGGCTACGTTTGAAGTTTGAGGTGGCAAGGCAAGCAAGCAGCCCCAGTCTCTGGGCGTCTGAGTGAGCAGTGCCATGGGCAGATTAGGCTGAGCAAAAGCTTTCCAATCTAGCCCCTTCTTGGTAAGAGGTATCTTGAGACGTTCGCATATTTAGGTCCGGGCTCCGGTAGGCGCCCGCAAGGACCCCCTAGGCTGCAATTGAAGTTTGAGGTGGCAAGGCAAGCAAGCAGCCCCAGTATCTGTGCCTCTGTGCGAGCAGTGCCATGGGCAGATGAGGCTGAGCAACAGCTTTACAGATTAGCCTCTTCTGGTTGCAAGCTATCTGGAGACATTCGCATTTCCATTGCAGGGCTGATGGAGGGACTGGGCAGGGAGCCCCTGGATACGTTTGAAGTTTGAGGTGGCAAGGCAAGCAAGCAGCCCCAGTCTCTGTGCATCTGAGAGAGCAGTGCCATGGGCAGATGAGGCTGTGAAACAGCTTTCCAGGCTAGCCCCTTCTGGGTGGAATCTATCTGGAGATGTTCGCCTATTCGGGTCACGGCTGCTGGAGGATCCCGTCAGGGACCCTTTGGTTACATTTGGAGATTGAGATGGCAAGGTAAAAAAGCAGCCAAAGTCTCTGAGCACCTGTGCAAGCAGTGCCATGAGCAGATGAGTCTGAGCAACATCTTTCCAGGCTAGCCCATTCTTGGCATAAGATATCTTGAGACGCTCGCATATTCGGGTCAGGGTTATGGCAGGCGCCCGGAAAAAACCTCCTAGGCTACGTTTGAAGTTTGAGGTGGCAAGGCAAGCAAGCAGCCCCAGTCTCTGTGCGCCTGTGCGAGCAGTGCCATGGGCAGATGAGGCTGAGCAACAGCTTTCTAGGCTAGCCCCGTCTGGGTGCGAGCTATCTGGAGACGTTCACACCTTCGGTGCAGGGCTGCCTGACGCTCCCGACAGGGACACCTAGGCTCCGTTGGAAGTTTGAGGTGGCAAGACTATCAAGCAGCCCCAGTCTCTGTGCGCCTGTGCGAGCAGTGCCATGGGCAGATGAGGCTGAGCAACAGATTTCCAGTTTAGTCAATTCTTGGTAAGAGACATCTTGAGACGTTCGAATATTTAGATCCGGGCTGCGGTAGGCGCCCAGCAAGGACCCCCTAGACTACGTTTGAAGTTTGAGGTGGCAAGGCAAGCAAGCAGCCCCAGTGTCTGAGCCCCTGTGCGAGCAGTGCCATGGGCAGATGAGGCTGAGCAACAGCTTCCCAGTCTAGCCCTTTCTTGGTAAGAGATATCCTGAGACGCTCGCATATTCAAGTTAGGGTTGCGGCAGGCGCCCGGAAAAAACCTCCTAGGCTACGTTTGAAGTTTGAGGTGGAAAGGCGAGCAAGCAGCCCCAGTCTCTGAGCGTTGCGCGAGCAGTTGCATGGGCAGATGAGGCTGCACAACAGCTTTCCAGGCTAGCCCCTCCTTGGTAACAGATGTCCCGATATGTTCGCATATTCAGGTCAGGGCTGCTGCAGGCGCCTGGCAAAGACCCCCTAGGCTACGTTTGGAGTTTGAGGTGGCAAGGCAAGCAAGCAGCCCCAGTCTCTGAGCACCTGTGCAAGCATTGCCATTGCAGATGAGGCTGAGCAACAGTTTTCCAGGCTAGCCCGTTCTTGGTAACAGATATCCTGAGACTTTCGCATTCTCGGTGTCGAGGTGCTGGAGGGACCCGACCGGTAGCCCCTAGGCTACGTTTGAAGTTTGAGGTGGAAAGGCAAGAGAGCAGCCCCAGTCTCTGAGTCCCTGTGCAAGCAGTGCCATGAGCAGATGAGGCTGAGCAACAGATTTCCAGGCTAAAACCTTCTTGGAAATTGATAAACCGAGGCGTTCGCATTTTCGGTGCAGGGCTGCTAGAGGGACCGGGCAGAGAGCCCCGGACTACATTTGAAGTTTGAGGTGGCAAGGCAAGCAAGCAGCCCCTGTCTCTGTGCATCTCTGTGGGCAGTGCCATGGGCAGATGAGGCTGAGCAACAGCTTTCCAGGGTAGCCTATTCTGGGTGCAAGCTATCTGGAGACGTTCGCATATTCTTTGCTGGGCTGCTGGAGGCACCCGTCAGGGACCCCGTGGTTACGTTTAAAGATTGAGGTGGCAAGGGAAGCAAGCAGCCCCAGTCTCTGGGCGCCTGTGCGAGCAGTGCCATGGGCAGATAAAGCTGAGAAACAGCTTTCCAGGCTAACCCCTTCTTGGTAAGAGATATCCTGAGACGTTCGCATATTAAGGTCAGGGCTGTGGCAGGCGCCTGGCAAAGACCCCCTAGGCTACGTTGAAGTTTGAGGTGGCAAAGGAAGCAAGATAGCCCAGTCTCTGTGCGCCTGTGCGAGCAGTGCCATGGGCAGATGAGGCTGAGCAAGAGATTTTCAGGCTAGCCAATACTTGGTAAGAGATATCCTGATGCATTCGCATGTTCAGTGCAGGTCTGCTGGAGGCACCCGGCAGGGATCCCCGGTCTTCGTGTTAAGTTTGAGGTGGCAAGGCAAGCAAGCAGCTGCAGTCTCTGTGCGCCTGTGCGAGCAGTGCCATGGGAAGATGAGGCTGAGCAACAGCTTTCCTGGTTAGTCCCTTCTGTGTGAGATCTTTCTGGAGACTTTCGCATTTTCAGTGTAGGTCTGGTGAAGGCACCCGGCAGGGATCCCTGGGCTATGTTTAAAATTGAGGTGGCAAGGAAAGCAAGCAGCTCCAGTCTCTTTGCATCTGTGAGAGCAGTGCCATGTACACATTAGGCTGAGCAACAGCTTTCCAGGCTAGCCCCTTCTTAATAAGAGATATCGTGAGACGTTCACATATTCGGGTGAGGGCTGCGGGAAGTCCCCAGCAAGGACCCCCTTGGCTACGTTTGAAGTTTGAGGTGGCAAGGCAAGCAGGAAGCCCCAGTCTCTGTGTGCCTGTGCGAGCAGTGCCATGGGCAGATGAGGCTGAGCAACAGATTTCCCGGCTAGCCAATACTTGGTAAGAGATATCCTAAGACGTCCACATCTTCAGTGCAGGTCTGCTGGAGGCACCCGGCAGGGACACGCGGGATTTGTTTGAAGTTTGAGGATGCAAGGCAAGCAGGCAGCCCCAGTCTCTGAGCGCCTGTGCGAGCAGTGCCATGGGCACATGAGGCTGAGCAACAACTTTCGAGGCTAAAACATTCTTGGTGTAAGATATCCTGAGATGTTTGCATATTCGGGTCAGGGCTGCGGAAGGAGCTTGGCAAGGACCCCCTAGGCTACGTTTCAAGTTTGAGGTGGCAAGGCAAGCAAGCAGCCCCTGTCTCTGTGTGCCTGTGCGAGCAGTGTCATGGGCAGATGAGGCTGAGCAACAGCTTTCCAGGCTAGCCTCTTCTTTGAAAGTGATATCCTGAGACGTTCGCATATTCGGGTCAGGGCTGCGGGAAGCCACCGCCAAAGACCCCCTAGGCTACGTTTGAAGTTTGAGGTGGCAAGGCAAGCAAGCAGCCCCAGTCCCTCTGTGTGCTTGTGCGAGCAGTGACATGGGGAGATGAGGCTGAGCAACAGCTTTCCAAGCTAGCCCTTTCTGGGTGCGAGCTATATGGAGAATTTCGCATATTCGGGTGAGGGCTGCGGGAGGCCCCCAGCAAAGACCCTTTAGGCTACATTTCCAGTGTGAGGTGACAAGGCAAGCAAGCAGCCCCAGACGCTGTGCGCCTGTGCGAGCAGTGCCATGGGCAGATGAGGCTGAGCAACAGCTTTCCAGGCTAGCCAATACTTGGAAAGAGATATCCTGATGCATTTGCATCTTCAATGCAGGTCTGCTGGAGGCACCCGGAAGGGATCCCCGGACTACGTGTGAAGTTTGAGGTGGCAAGGCAAGCAAGCAGCCCCAGTCTCTTGGCGCCTGTACGAGCAGTGCTATGGGTAGATGAGGCTGAGCAACAGCTTTCCAGGCTAGCCCCTTTCTGGGTGGGAGCTATCTGGAGACATTCGCCTATTCGCTTCAGGGCTGCTGGAGGCAACCAGCAGGGACCTTATGGATACATTTGAAGTTTGAGGTGGCAAGGCAAGAAAGCAGCCCCAGTCTCTGTGCGCATGTGTGAGCAGTGCCATGGGCAGATGAGGCTGAGCAAGAGCATTCCAGGCTAGCCAATACTTGGTAAGAGATATCCTGATGCGTTCGCATGTTCAATGCAGGTCTGCGTGAGGCACCCAGCAGGGATTCCCGGTCTTCGTGTGAAGTTTGAGTTTGCAAGGCAAGCAAGCACCCCCAGTCTCTGTGCGCCTGTGCGAGCAGTGCCATGGGAAGATGAGGCTGAGCAACAGCTTTCCTGGTTAGTCCCTTCTGTGTGAGATCTTTCTGGAGACTTTCGCATTTTCAGTGTAGGTCTGCTGAAGGCACCCGGCAGGGATCCCTGGGCTATGTTTAAAATTGAGGTGGCAAGGCAATCAAGCAGCTCCAGTCTCTTTGCATCTGTGAGAGCGGTGGCATGTACACATGAGGCTGAGCAACAGCTTTCCAGGCTAGCCCCTTCTTGGTAAGAGATATCGTGAGACGTTCACATATTCAGGTGAGGGCTGCGGGAGGCCCCCAGCAAGGACCCCCTAGGCTACGTTTGAAGTTTGAGGTGGCAAGGCAAGCAAGAAGTCCCAGTCTCTGTGCGCTTCTGCCCGCACCTCCACGGGCAGATGAGGCTGGGCAACAGCTTTCCCGGCTAGCCAATACTTGGTAAGAGATATCCTAAGACGTTTGCAACTTCAGTGCAGGTCTGCTGGAGTCACCTGTCAGTTATCCCCGGGCTACGTTTGAAGTTTGAGGTGGCAAGGCAAGCAAGCAGCCCCAGTCTCTGTGCGCCTGTGCGAGCAGTGCCATGGGCAGATGAGGCTGAGCAACAGCTTTCCAGGGTAGCCCTTACTTGGTAAGAGATATACTGAGACGCTCGCATTTTAAGGTCAGGTTTGTGGGAGGCCCCCTGGAAGGATCCCGTAGGCTACGTTTGAAGTTTGAGGTGGCAAGGCAAGCAAGCAGCCCCAGACGCTGTGCGCCTGTGCGAGCAGTGCCATGGGCAGATGAGGCTGAGTAACAGCTTTCCAGGCTTGCCCGTTCTGGGTGCGATCTAAATGGAGACTTTCGCATATTCGTTACATTGTTGCTGGAGACACCTGACAGGGAGCCCCTAGGCTACTTTGAAGTTTGAGGTGGTGATGCAGGAAAACAGCCCCAGTCTTTGTGCGCCTGTGTGAGCAGTGCCATGGGCAGATGAGGCTGACCAACAGCATTCCAGGCTAGCCCCTTCTTGGTAAGAGATATTCTGAGACGCTCGCATATTCAGGTCAGGGCTGTGGAAGGCCCCCGGCAAAGACCCCCTAGGTTACGTTTGAAGTTTGAGGTGGCAAGGCAAGCAAGCAGCCCCAGTCTCTGCGCGCCTGTGTGAGCAGTGCCATGGGCAGATAAGGCTGAGCAAAAGCTTTCCAGTCTAGCCCCTTCTTGGTAAGATGTATCTTGAGACGTTCGCATATTTAGGTCCGGGCTCTGGTACGCGCCTAGAAAAAACCTCCTAGGCTACGTTTGAAGTTTGAGGTGGCAAGGCAAGCAAGCAGCCCCAGTCTCTGGGCGTCTGAGTGAGCAGTGCCATGGGCAGATTAGGCTGAGCAAAAGCTTTCCAATCTAGCCCCTTCTTGGTAAGAGGTATCTTGAGACGTTTGCGTATTTAGGTCCGGGCTCCGGTAGGCGCCCGCAAGGACCCCCTAGGCTGTAATTGAAGTTTGAGGTGGCAAGGGAAGCAAGCAGCCCCAGTATCTGTGCCTCTGTGCGAGCAGTGCCATGGGCAGATGAGGCTGAGCAACAGCTTTACAGATTAGCCTCTTCTGGTTGCAAGCTATCTGGAGACATTCGCATTTCCATTGCAGGGCTGATGGAGGGACCGGGCAGGGAGCCCCTGGATACGTTTGAAGTTTGAGGTGGCAAGGCAAGCAAGCAGCCCCAGTCTCTGTGCATCTGAGAGAGCAGTGCCATGGGCAGATGAGGCTGTGAAACAGCTTTCCAGGCTAGCCCCTTCTGGGTGGAATCTATCTGGAGATGTTCGCCTATTCGGGTCACGGCTGCTGGAGGATCCCGTCAGGGACCCTTTGGTTACATTTGGAGATTGAGATGGCAAGGTAAAAAAGCAGCCAAAGTCTCTGAGCACCTGTGCAAGCAGTGCCATGAGCAGATGAGTCTGAGCAACATCTTTCCAGGCTAGCCCATTCTTGGCATAAGATATCTTGAGACGCTCGCATATTCGGGTCAGGGTTATGGCAGGCGCCCGGAAAAAACCTCCTAGGCTACGTTTGAAGTTTGAGGTGGCAAGGCAAGCAAGCAGCCCCAGTCTCTGTGCGCCTGTGCGAGCAGTGCCATGGGCAGATGAGGCTGAGCAACAGCTTTCTAGGCTAGCCCCGTCTGGGTGCGAGCTATCTGGAGACGTTCACACCTTCGGTGCAGGGCTGCCTGACGCTCCCGACAGGGACACCTAGGCTCCGTTGGAAGTTTGAGGTGGCAAGACTATCAAGCAGCCCCAGTCTCTGTGCGCCTGTGCGAGCAGTGCCATGGGCAGATGAGGCTGAGCAACAGATTTCCAGTTTAGTCAATTCTTGGTAAGAGACATCTTGAGACGTTCGAATATTTAGATCCGGGCTGCGGTAGGCGCCCAGCAAGGACCCCCTAGACTACGTTTGAAGTTTGAGGTGGCAAGGCAAGCAAGCAGCCCCAGTGTCTGAGCCCCTGTGCGAGCAGTGCCATGGGCAGATGAGGCTGAGCAACAGCTTCCCAGTCTAGCCCTTTCTTGGTAAGAGATATCCTGAGACGCTCGCATATTCAAGTTAGGGTTGCGGCAGGCGCCCGGAAAAAACCTCCTAGGCTACGTTTGAAGTTTGAGGTGGAAAGGCAAGCAAGCAGCCCCAGTCTCTGAGCGTTGCGCGAGCAGTTGCATGGGCAGATGAGGCTGCACAACAGCTTTCCAGGCTAGCCCCTCCTTGGTAACAGATATCCCGATATGTTCGCATATTCAGGTCAGGGCTGCTGCAGGCGCCTGGCAAAGACCCCCTAGGCTACGTTTGGAGTTTGAGGTGGCAAGGCAAGCAAGCAGCCCCAGTCTCTGAGCACCTGTGCAAGCATTGCCATTGCAGATGAGGCTGAGCAACAGTTTTCCAGGCTAGCCCGTTCTTGGTAACAGATATCCTGAGACTTTCGCATTCTCGGTGTCGAGGTGCTGGAGGGACCCGACCGGTAGCCCCTAGGCTACGTTTGAAGTTTGAGGTGGAAAGGCAAGAGAGCAGCCCCAGTCTCTGAGTCCCTGTGCAAGCAGTGCCATGAGCAGATGAGGCTGAGCAACAGATTTCCAGGCTAAAACCTTCTTGGAAATTGATAAACCGAGGCGTTCGCATTTTCGGTGCAGGGCTGCTAGAGGGACCGGGCAGAGAGCCCCGGACTACATTTGAAGTTTGAGGTGGCAAGGCAAGCAAGCAGCCCCTGTCTCTGTGCATCTCTGTGGGCAGTGCCATGGGCAGATGAGGCTGAGCAACAGCTTTCCAGGGTAGCCTATTCTGGGTGCAAGCTATCTGGAGACGTTCGCATATTCTTTGCTGGGCTGCTGGAGGCACCCGTCAGGGACCCCGTGGTTACGTTTAAAGATTGAGGTGGCAAGGGAAGCAAGCAGCCCCAGTCTCTGGGCGCCTGTGCGAGCAGTGCCATGGGCAGATAAAGCTGAGAAACAGCTTTCCAGGCTAACCCCTTCTTGGTAAGAGATATCCTGAGACGTTCGCATATTAAGGTCAGGGCTGTGGCAGGCGCCTGGCAAAGACCCCCTAGGCTACGTTGAAGTTTGAGGTGGCAAAGGAAGCAAGATAGCCCAGTCTCTGTGCGCCTGTGCGAGCAGTGCCATGGGCAGATGAGGCTGAGCAAGAGATTTTCAGGCTAGCCAATACTTGGTAAGAGATATCCTGATGCATTCGCATGTTCAGTGCAGGTCTGCTGGAGGCACCCGGCAGGGATCCCCGGTCTTCGTGTTAAGTTTGAGGTGGCAAGGCAAGCAAGCAGCTGCAGTCTCTGTGCGCCTGTGCGAGCAGTGCCATGGGAAGATGAGGCTGAGCAACAGCTTTCCTGGTTAGTCCCTTCTGTGTGAGATCTTTCTGGAGACTTTCGCATTTTCAGTGTAGGTCTGGTGAAGGCACCCGGCAGGGATCCCCGGTCTTCGTGTTAAGTTTGAGGTGGCAAGGCAAGCAAGCAGCTCCAGTCTCTTTGCATCTGTGAGAGCAGTGCCATGTACACATTAGGCTGAGCAACAGCTTTCCAGGCTAGCCCCTTCTTAATAAGAGATATCGTGAGACGTTCACATATTCGGGTGAGGGCTGCGGGAAGTCCCCAGCAAGGACCCCCTTGGCTACGTTTGAAGTTTGAGGTGGCAAGGCAAGCAGGAAGCCCCAGTCTCTGTGTGCCTGTGCGAGCAGTGCCATGGGCAGATGAGGCTGAGCAACAGATTTCCCGGCTAGCCAATACTTGGTAAGAGATATCCTAAGACGTCCACATCTTCAGTGCAGGTCTGCTGGAGGCACCCGGCAGGGACACGCGGGATTTGTTTGAAGTTTGAGGATGCAAGGCAAGCAGGCAGCCCCAGTCTCTGAGCGCCTGTGCGAGCGGTGCCATGGGCACATGAGGCTGAGCAACAACTTTCGAGGCTAAAACATTCTTGGTGTAAGATATCCTGAGATGTTTGCATATTCGGGTCAGGGCTGCGGAAGGAGCTTGGCAAGGACCCCCTAGGCTACGTTTCAAGTTTGAGGTGGCAAGGCAAGCAAGCAGCCCCTGTCTCTGTGTGCCTGTGCGAGCAGTGTCATGGGCAGATGAGGCTGAGCAACAGCTTTCCAGGCTAGCCTCTTCTTTGAAAGTGATATCCTGAGACGTTCGCATATTCGGGTCAGGGCTGCGGGAAGCCACCGCCAAAGACCCCCTAGGCTACGTTTGAAGTTTGAGGTGGCAAGGCAAGCAAGCAGCCCCAGTCCCTCTGTGTGCTTGTGCGAGCAGTGACATGGGGAGATGAGGCTGAGCAACAGCTTTCCAAGCTAGCCCTTTCTGGGTGCGAGCTATATGGAGAATTTCGCATATTCGGGTGAGGGCTGCGGGAGGCCCCCAGCAAAGACCCTTTAGGCTACATTTCCAGTGTGAGGTGACAAGGCAAGCAAGCAGCCCCAGACGCTGTGCGCCTGTGCGAGCAGTGCCATGGGCAGATGAGGCTGAGCAACAGCTTTCCAGGCTAGCCAATACTTGGAAAGAGATATCCTGATGCATTTGCATCTTCAATGCAGGTCTGCTGGAGGCACCCGGAAGGGATCCCCAGACTACGTGTGAAGTTTGAGGTGGCAAGGCAAGCAAGCAGCCCCAGTCTCTTGGCGCCTGTACGAGCAGTGCTATGGGTAGATGAGGCTGAGCAACAGCTTTCCAGGCTAGCCCCTTTCTGGGTGGGAGCTATCTGGAGACATTCGCCTATTCGCTTCAGGGCTGCTGGAGGCAACCGGCAGGGACCTTATGGATACATTTGAAGTTTGAGGTGGCAAGGCAAGAAAGCAGCCCCAGTCTCTGTGCGCATGTGTGAGCAGTGCCATGGGCAGATGAGGCTGAGCAAGAGCATTCCAGGCTAGCCAATACTTGGTAAGAGATATCCTGATGCGTTCGCATGTTCAATGCAGGTCTGCGTGAGGCACCCAGCAGGGATTCCCGGTCTTCGTGTGAAGTTTGAGTTTGCAAGGCAAGCAAGCACCCCCAGTCTCTGTGCGCCTGTGCGAGCAGTGCCATGGGAAGATGAGGCTGAGCAACAGCTTTCCTGGTTAGTCCCTTCTGTGTGAGATCTTTCTGGAGACTTTCGCATTTTCAGTGTAGGTCTGCTGAAGGCACCCGGCAGGGATCCCTGGGCTATGTTTAAAATTGAGGTGGCAAGGCAATCAAGCAGCTCCAGTCTCTTTGCATCTGTGAGAGCGGTGGCATGTACACATGAGGCTGAGCAACAGCTTTCCAGGCTAGCCCCTTCTTGGTAAGAGATATCGTGAGACGTTCACATATTCGGGTGAGGGCTGCGGGAAGTCCCCAGCAAGGACCCCCTAGGCTACGTTTGAAGTTTGAGGTGGCAAGGCAAGCAAGAAGTCCCAGTCTCTGTGCGCTTCTGCCCGCACCTCCACGGGCAGATGAGGCTGGGCAACAGCTTTCCCGGCTAGCCAATACTTGGTAAGAGATATCCTAAGACGTTTGCAACTTCAGTGCAGGTCTGCTGGAGTCACCTGTCAGTTATCCCCGGGCTACGTTTGAAGTTTGAGGTGGCAAGGCAAGCAAGCAGCCCCAGTCTCTGTGCGCCTGTGCGAGCAGTGCCATGGGCAGATGAGGCTGAGCAACAGCTTTCAGGCTAGCCTCTTCTGGGTGCGAGCTGTCTGGAGACTTTCGCATTTTCGTTGAAGGGCTGCTGGAGGCACCCGTCAGGGACGCCCGGGTTTTGTTTGAAGTTTGAGGTGGCAAGGCAAGAGAGCAGCGCAGTCTCTCTGTGCACCTGTGCGAGCAGTGCCACGGACAGAAGAGGCTGAGCAACAGCTTTCCAGGCTAGCCCCTTCTTGGTAAGAGATACTGTGAGATGATTGCATATTCGGGTCATGGCTGCGGAAGGAGCTTGGCAAGGACCCCCTAGACTACGTTTCAAGTTTGAAGTGGCAAGGCAAGCAAGCAGCCCCCGTCTGTGTGCGTCTGTGCGAGCAGTGTCATGGGCAGATGAGGCTGAGCAACAGGTTTTTATGCTACCCCTTCTGGCTGAGAGCTATCTGAAGACTTTCTCATTTTCGGTGCAGGGCTGCCCGAGGCACCCGGCAGGGACGCCCGGGATTTGTCTGAAGTTTGAGGATGCAAGGCAAGCAAGCAGCCCCAGTCTCTCTTTACTCCTGTGCGAGCAGTGCCATGGGCAGATGAGGCTGAGCAACAGCTTTCCAGGGTAGCCCTTACTTGGTAAGAGATATACTGAGACGCTCGCATTTTAAGGTCAGGTTTGTGGGAGGCCCCCTGCAAGGATCCCGTAGGCTACGTTTGAAGTTTGAGGTGGCAAGGCAAGCAAGCAGCCCCAGTCTCTGTGCGCCTGTGCGAGCAGAGCCATGGGCAGATGAGGCTGAGTAATAGCTTTCCAGGCTAGCCCTTACTTGGTAAGAGATATTCTGAGACGCTCGCATTTTAAGGTCAGGGATTTGGGAGGGACCCAGCAAGGACCACCTAAACTACGTTTGAAGTTTGAGGGGTCAAGACAAGCAAGCAGCCCCAGTCTCTGTGCCTCTGTGCGAGCAGTGCCATGGGCAGATGAGGCTGAGCAACAGCTTTACAGGCTAGCACTTTCTGCCTGCGAGCTATCTGCAGACGTTCGCATTTTCAGAGCAGGGCTGCCGGAGGCTCCCGGCACGGACCACCTAAGATATATTTGAAGTTTGAGGTGGCAAGACAAGCAAGCAGCCCCAGTCTCTGTGCCTCTGTGCGAGCAGTGCCACGGGCAGATGAGGCTGAGCAACAGGTTTCCAGGCTAGCTCTTTCTGGCTGCGAGCTATCTGCAGACATTCACATTTTCAAAGCAGGGCTGCCGGAGGACCCCTGCATGGACCACATAAGCTACGTTTGAAGTTTGAGGGGGCAAGACAAGCAAGCAGCCCCAGTCTCTGTGCCTCTGTGCGAGCAGTGCCATGGGCAGATGAGGCTGAGCAACAGCTTTCCAGGCTAGCTCTTTCTGCCTGCGAGCTATCTGCAGACGTTCGAATTTTCAGAGCAGGGCTGCCGGAGGTGCCCTGCACGGACCCCCAAATATAAGTTTGAAGTTTGAGGTGGCAAGACAAGCAAGCAGCCCCAGTCTCTGTGCCTCTGTGCGAGCAGTGCCATGGGCAGATGAGGCTGAGCAACAGCTTTACAGGCTAGCTCTTTCTGCCTGCGAGCTATCTGCAGACGTTCGCATTTTCAGAGCAGGGCTGCCGGAGGCTCCCGGCACGGACCACCTAAGATATATTTGAAGTTTGAGGTGGCAAGACAAGCAAGCAGCCCCAGTCTCTGTGCCTCTGTGCGAGCAGTGCCATGGGCAGATGAGGCTGAGCAACAGCTTTCCAGGCTAGCTCTTTCTGGCTGCCAGCTCTCTGCAGACGTTCGCATTTTCAGAGCAGGGCTGCCGGAGGCCTTCTGCACGGACCCCCAAATCTACGTTTTAAGTTGGAGGTGGCAAGACAAGCAAGCAGCCCCAGTCTCTGTGCCTCTGTGCGAGCTGTGCCATGGGCAGATGAGGCTGAGCAACAGCTTTCCAGGCTAGCTCTTTCTGGCTGCGAGCTATCTGCAGACGTTCGCATTTTCAGAGCACGGCTGCCGGAGGCCCCCTGCACGGAAGACTAAAAATACGTTTGAAGTTTGAGGGGGCAAGACAAGCAAGCAGCCCCAGTCTCTGTGCCTCTGTGCGAGCAGTGCCATGGGCAGATGAGGCTGAGCAACAGCTTTCCAGGCTAGCTCTTTCTGGCTGCGAGCTATCTGCAGACGTTCGCATTTCCAGAGCAGGGCTGCCGGAGGCCTTCTGCACGGACCCCCAAATCTACGTTTGAAGTTTGAGGTGGCAACACAAGCAAGCATCCCCAGTCTCTGTGCCTCTGTGCGAGCAGTGCCATGGGCAGATGAGGCTGAGCAACAGCTTTCCAGGCTAGCTCTTTCTGGCTGCGAGCTATCTGCAGACGTTGGCATTTTCAGAGCAGGGCTGCCGGAGTCCCCCTGCACGGACCCCCAAATATACGTTTGAAGTTTGAGGTGGCAAGACAAGCAAGCAGCCCCAGTCTCTGTCCCTCTGTGCGAGCAGTGCCATGGGCAGATGAGGCTGAGCAACAGCTTTCCAGGCTAGCTCTTTCTGGCTGTGAGCTCTCTGCAGACGTTGGCATTTTCAGGTCAGGGCTGCTGGAGGCCCCCTGCACGGACCCCCAAATATACGTTTGAAGTTTGAGGTGGCAAGACAAGCAAGCAGCCCCAGTCTCTGTGCCTCTGTGCGAGCAGTGCCATGGGCAGACGAGGCTGAGCAACAGCTTTCCAGGCTAGCTCTTTCTGGCTGCGAGCTATCTGCAGACATTCACATTTTCAGAGCAGGGCTGCCGGAGGACCCCTGCATGGACGACCAAAAATACGTTTGAAGTTTGAGGTGGCAAGAAAAGCAAGCAGCCCCAGTCTCTGTGCCTCTGTGCGAGCAGTGCCATGGGCAGATGAGGCTGAGCAACAGCCTTACACGCTAGCCCCTTTTTGGTACGAGATATCTTGTGACATTCGCATATTAAGCTCAGGGCTGTGGGAGGCACCCGATAGTGACCCCCCGTTACGTTTTTAGTTTAAGGTGGCAAGGCAAGCAAGCATCCCCAGTCTCTATGTGCCTATGCAAGCACTGCCATGAGCAGATGAGGCTGAGCAACAGCTTTCCAGACTAGCCCGTTCTGGGTGCCAGCTATGTGGAGACGTTTGCATATTCGTTGCAGGGCTGCTGGAGGCACCCTGCAGGAACCTACTGGTTACGTTTGGAGACTGAGGTGACAAGGCAAGCAAGCAGCCCCAGTCTCTGTGCTCCTGTGCGACCAGTGTCATGTGCAGATGAGGCTGAGCAACAGCTTCCCAGGCTACCCCTTCTTGGTAAGAGATATCCTGAGACGTTCGCATATTCGGGTCAGGGCTGCAGGAGGCCCCCGACAAGGACCCCCTAGGCTACATTTGATGTTTGAGGTGGCAAGCAAAGCATGCAGCCCCAGTCTCTGTGCATCTGTGCGAGCAGTGCCATGGGCAGATGAGGCTCAGCAACAGTTTTTCAGGCTAGCCTGTTCTGGGTGCGAGCTACCTGGAGACTTTCGCATTTTCGAAGCAGGGCTGCTGGAGGCACCTGGCAGGGACCCCTGGGCTATGATTGAAGTTTGAGATGGCAAAACACACAAGCAGCCCCAGTCTCTGTGCGCCTTTGCGAGCAGTGCCAAGGGCAGATGAGACTGAGCAACATCTTTCCAGGCTAGCCCCTTTTTGGTGCGAGATATCTTGTGACATCAGCATATTAAGCTCAGGGCTATGGGAAGCACCCGGTCGTGACCCCCAGATAGGTCTGTAGTTTAATATGGCAAGGGAAGCAAGCATCCCCAGTCTCTACGTGCCTATGCAAGCAGTGCCATGAGCAGATGAGCCTGTGCAACGGTTTTCCTCGCCAAACCCTTCTTGGTAAGAGATATCTTGAGGCGATCACATATTTGGGACAGCAGTGCGGCAGGCGCCCGACAAAGAACCTCCTAGGCTACGTTTGAAGTTTAAGGTGGCAAGGCAAGCAAGCAACCCCAGTCTCTGTGAGCCTGTGTGAGCAGTGCCATGGACAGATGATGCTGAGAAACAGCTTTCCAGGCTAGCACCTTCTGGGTGCGAGCTATCTGGAGACGTTCGCAGCTTCGGTGCAGAGCTGCTGGAGGAACCGGTAGTGATCCCCAGATAGTTTTGAAGTTTGACGTGGCAAGGCAAGCAAGCAGCCCCAGTCTCTGTGTGCCTGTGCAAGTAGTGCCGTGGGCAGATGAGGCTGAGCAACAGCTTTCCAAACTAGCCTCTCCCTGTTAAGAGATATCCAGAGACGTTCGTGTATTCAGGTCAGGGCCTTGTCAAGCACCCGGCAAAGACACCCTAGGCTACGTTTGAAGATTGAGGTGGCAAGCCAATCAAGATGCCCCAGTCTCTGTGTGCCTGTGCGAGCAGTGCCATGGGAGATGAGGCTCAACAACAACTTTCCAGGCTAATCCCTTCTGGTTGCGAGCTATCTGGAGACGTTCGCATTTTCGGAGCACGGCTGCTGGAGGCACCCAGCACGGAGTCCCAGAACACGTTTGAAGTTTCAGGTGGCAAGGCAAGCAAGCAGACCCAGTGTCTGAGCATCTGTGCGAGCAGTGCCATGGGCAGATGAGGCTGAGCAACAGCTTTCCAGGCTAACCCCTTCTTGGTAAGACACATTCTGAGATTTTTGCATTTTCGGTGCAGGGCTGCTGGAGGGACCGGACAGGGAGCCCTGGGCTACGTTTGAAGTTTGAGGTGGCAAGGCAAGCAAGCAGCTCCAGTCTTTGTGCATTTGTGAGAGCAGTGCCATGGGCAGATGAGGCTGAGCAACAGCTTTCCAGGCTAACCCGTTCTGGGTGCGAGCTATATGGAGATGTTGGCGTATTCGTTGCAGGGCTGCTGGAGGCACCCGTCAGGTGTTTAGCGCCGAGAGAGAGAGAGGAGACCGCAGCCCCCCCCCCCGAGCGGGAAAGCGGGAGGTGCCAACGAGCGGCAGGTCTGACTCAGCGGGGGCGGAGTCGAGTGTGACAGCGGCCAAACACCCTCATGGATAAGAGCAGCCCCCAGGGTGCGCGGGCGACCAGGAGCGGGGTCGAACAGAGCTGGCAAACAGAGGCGGCGCAGCAGCCTGGGAGCGGTGCAGCAGTTTGCGCGGCAGTTCGCGCAGGCAGGGCGAGCGGGGAAGGCGACTGGCAGGGTACAGCCGCCCCTTCTGGCAACTCAAGTAGTGGGCATCGCTCTTCCAGGAGATATTCTAGCCATGGTTACCACCCGTGGTAAAGCTGTTGCTCGAAGGAGTGTGGGGACCCAGATGGAGGCCCCACGCAAGAACGCGGGTGTCCAGGTCTCTGGTTGCAGGGAGTGCCTGAGCCTGGCGCTCATACCGGAGGACAGCAGAGACAACGGCTGTGTTCGGTGCGAGCAGGTGAATGACCTGCTCAGCCTGGTGGCAGAGCTGAAGGAGGAAGTGGAGAGGCTGAGGAGCATCCGGGAGTGTGAGAGGGAGATCGACTGGTGGAGCCGCTCCCTGCCCTCCCTGAGGCATAGTCAGCAGGAAGCGGCTCCACAGAAAGCAGAGAACCCCCAACCCTCTTGCCACCGAGCAGAAAGAGGGGGCCTAAGAGATGGGGGGGAATGGAAACAGGTCCCTGCTCGGGGGGGCAAGCGAATCTCCCCCCGGCCTCCCTCACCGGCCCAGTTGCCCTTAAGCAACAGATATGGGGCTCTGGAATGTGAGGGACCGGCCACAGAGGATGTGGGTGAAGGTGAGGCTCCATCCAGGGGGTTGCCTAGAACGAGTCACACAGCCCCAAGAATTACGACTGCCTCAACTAAGAAAAAAAGGAGGGTCATTGTCATAGGTGATTCCCTTCTGAGGGGAACAGAGGGCCCGATCTGCCGACCGGACCCATCCCACAGGGAAGTCTACTGCCTCCCTGGGGCCCGGGTTAGGGATGTTGCGAAGAAACTCCCTGGTCTGGTGCGGCCTTCTGATTACTACCCCCTCTTGGTAATGCAGGCTGGCGGGGACGAGATAGCAGAAAGAAGTCCCAAGGCCATCGAAAGGGACTTCAGGGCACTGGGGCGATTGGTTGAGGGATCAGGGGCGCAGGTGGTGTTTTCCTCCATCCCATCAGTGGCAGGGGACAGCACTGAAAGGGGCAGGAAAACTCACCTGGTTAACAGGTGGCTCAGGGACTGGTGCCATCGGTCAAATTTTGGCTTCTTTGATCATGGGGAGGTGTACACAGCACCGGGCCTGCTGGCGACAGGTGGAACTCAGCTATCTCAAAGGGGAAAAAGGATTCTTGGCCACGAGCTGGCGGGGCTCATTGAGAGGGCTTTAAACTAGGTTCGAAGGGGGAAGGGGATATTGCCCAGCTCACTAGGGATGAGCCTAGGCTTGGAGTGCCAAGGCCAGGGGTGAGATTGACAGCCCAGCTCAAGTGTGTTTACACCAATGCACGTAGCATGGGCAATAAACAGGAGGAGCTGGAAGCCATTATACAGCAGGACGGCTACGACTTGGTCGCCATCACAGAAACGTGGTGGGACAACTTGCATGACTGGCATGCTGTCATAGATGGCTACAGACTCTTTAGGAAAGACAGACCAACGAGGAGAGGTGGGGGAGTTGCTCTATATGTGAGGGAGCAAGTAGAATGCACTGAGCTTGGCCTGGGGGCAAATGAGGAACGAGTTGAAAGCTTGTGGGTTAGAATTAAGGGACAGGCTCATAAGGGTGACATTACGGTGGGTGTGTACTACAGGCCACCTGACCAGGAGAAGGAGGTTGATGAGGCCTTTTACAGGCAGCTGCAAGCAGCCTCACAGTCACAGGCCCTGGTTCTCATGGGGGACTTCAACCACCCTGACATCAGCTGGGAAGACCATACAGCTAGGCAGGCGCAATCCAGGAGGTTCCTACAGAGCATCGATGATAACTTTCTGATGCAAGTGGTGGAGGAACCAACAAGGAAAGGCGCTCTGCTGGACCTTGTGTTAACAAACAAGGAGGGACTGGTGGAGGATGTGAAGGTTGGAGGTAGACTCGGCTGCAGTGATCATGAAATGGTCGAGTTCAGGATCTTGCGTGGAGGAAGCAGGGCGATAAGCAGGATCAAAACCCTGGACCTCAGGAGGGCTGACTTTGCCCTCTTCAAGGAGCTACTGGGAGGAATCCCGTGGGCCAGGGCTCTCGAAGGCAGGGGGGTCCATGAGTGCTGGTCGCTCTTTGAACAACACTTCTTCCATGCACAGGAGCAATGCATCCCCCTGAGAAAGAAATCGAGCAAAGGAGGCAGGAGACCTGCATGGTTAAACAAGGAGCTTCTAGCGGAGATCAGGCAGAAGAGAAAGGTCCATGGAATGTGGAAAGAGGGACAGGCCACTTGGGAAGAGTACAGAAACGTGGTGAGAGCGTGCAGGGATGCGACGAGGAAGGCCAAGGCTCACCTGGAATTGAAGCTGGCAAGGGATGTCAAAAACAACAAGAAGGGCTTCTTCAACTACATCAGCAGCAAAAGGAAGGCTAGGGACAACGTGGGGCCGCTGCTGAATGAGGCGGGTGTCCTGGTGACGGAGGATGCGGAGAAGGCAGAGCTACTGAATGCCTTCTTTGCTTCAGTCTTCAGTGCTAAGACTGGCCCTGGGGAATCCCAGGCCCCGGAGGTAAGAGAAGAAGCCTACAAAGAGGACGACTTTCCCTTGGTCGAGGAGGACTGTGTGAGGGATCACTTAAGTGATCTGGATGTCCACAAATCCATGGGCCCCGATGGAATGCACCCACGAGTGCTGAGGGAGCTGGCGGATGTCATTGCTGAGCCACTCTCCATCATCTTTGAGAGGTCCTGGAGCACAGGAGAGATACCCGAGGACTGGAGAAAGGCCAATGTCACTCCAATCTTCAAAAAGGGCAAGAAGGAGGACCCAGGGAACTACAGGTCGGTCAGCCTCACCTCCATCCCGGGAAAGGTGATGGAGCAGCTTATCCTGGAGGCCATCATGAAGCAAGTGGAAGAAAAGAAGGTTATCAGGAGTAGTCAGCATGGATTCACTAAGGGGAAATCATGCCTGACCAATCTGATAGCTTTCTACAATGACATGACTGGCTGGGTAGACGAAGGGAGAGCCGCGGATGTTGTCTACCTTGACTTCAGCAAGGCTTTCGACACAGTCTCCCATGATATCCTCCTAGGGAAGCTGAGGAAGTGTGGGCTGGATGAGTGGTCGGTGAAGTGGATAGAGAACTGGCTGAATGGCAGAATTCAGAGGGTTGTCATCAGCGGTGCTGAGTCTAGTTGGAGGCTGGTAACAAGTGGTGTCCCCCAGGGGTCAGTACTGGGCCCAGTCTTGTTTGACTTCTTCATCAACGACCTGGATGAAGAGTTAGAATGTACCCTCAGCAAGTTTGCTGACGACACCAAACTGGGAGGTGTGGTAGATACACCGGAAGGCTGTGCTGCCATTCAGCGTGACCTGGATAGGCTGGAAAGCTGGGCAGAGAGGAACCTGATGAGGTTCAACAAAGCCAAATGCAGGGTCCTGCACCTGGGGAGGAACAACCTCATGCACCAGTACAGGCTTGGGGTGGACCTGCTGGAGAGCAGCTCTGCGGAGAGGGACCTGGGTGTCCTGGTGGACGACAGGTTAACCATGAGCCAGCAGTGTGCCCTGGCTGCCAAGAAAACCAATGGGATCCTGGGGTACATCAAGAAGAGTGTGGCCAGCAGGACGAGGGAGGTTCTCCTTCCCCTCTACACTGCCCTGGTGAGGCCTCATCTGGAGTACTGTGTCCAGTTCTGGGCTCCCCAGTTCAAGAAAGATGAAGAGCTACTGGAGAGAGTCCAGCGGAGGGCTACGAGGATGGTGAAGGGACTGGAGCATCTCCCCTACGAGGAGAGGTTGAGGGAACTGGGCTTGTTCAGCCTGAAGAAGAGAAGGCTGCGAGGGGACCTTATAAATGCTTACAAATATCTGAAGGGTGGGTGTCAGGAGGATGGGGCCAAGCTCTTTTCAGTGGTGCCCAGTGACAGGACAAGGGGCAATGGGCACAAACTGAGGCACAGGAAGTTCCGTCTGAACATGAGGAAGAACTTCTTCCCTCTGAGGGTGACGGAGCACTGGAACAGGCTGCCCAGGGAGGTTGTGGAGTCTCCTTCTCTGGAGATATTCAAGACCCGCCTGGACAAGGTCCTGTGCAGTTTGCTGTAGGTGACCCTGCTTCGGCAGGAGGGTTGGACTAGATGACCCACAGAGGTCCCTTCCAACCCCAACTATTCTGTGATTCTGTGATTCTGACCCCCTGGTTACGTTTGAAGTTTAAGGTGGCAAGGCAAGCAAGCAGCCCCAGTCTCTTTGCACCTGTGTGAGCAGTGCCATGGGCAGATGAGGCTGAGCAACAGCTCTCCAGGCTAGCCCCTTCTTGGTAAGAGATATCCTGTGAAATTCGCATATTCGGGTCAGGGCTGCGGCAGGGAAGTGGCAAGGACACTCTAGGCTACGTTTGAAGTTTGAGGTGGCAAGGAAATCAAGCAGCCCCAATCTCTGTTTGCCTGTGGGAGCAGTGCCATGAGCAGATGAGGCTGAGCAACAGCTTTCCAGGCTAGCCCGTTCTGGGTGCGAGCTATCTGGAGACGTTCGCATATTCGGGTCAGGGCTGCGGGATGCCCCCTGCAAGGATTCCCTCGGCCACATATGAAGTTTGAAGCGGCAAGGCAAGCAAGCAGCCCCAGTATCTGGGCGCCTGTGCGAGCAGTGCCATGGGCAGATGAGGCTGAGCAACAGCTTTCCAGGCTAGCCCCGACTTGGTAAGAGATATCCTGAGACGCTCGCATTTTAAGGTCAGGGTTGTGGGAGGGACCCGGCAAGGACCCCCTAGGATACGTTTGAAGTTTAAGGTAGCAAGGCAAGAAAGCACACCCAGTCTCCGTGCGCCTGTGCGAGCAGTGCCATGGGCAGATGAGGCTGAGCAACAACTTTCCAGGCTAGCCCCTCCATTGTAAGAGATTGCCTGAGACGCTCGCATATTCAGGTCAGGGCTGTGGCAGGGGCCCATCAAAGACAACCTACGCTACGTTTGAAGATTGAGGTGGCAAGGCAAGCAAGCAGCCCCAGTCTCTGAGCACCTGTGCAAGCAGTGCCATGGGCAGATGAGGCTGAGCAACGGCTTTCCAGGCCAGCCCCTTCTTGGTAAGAGATATCTTGAGACGTTCGCATATTAAGCTCACGGCTGTTGGAGGGGCCAGGCAAGGACTGCTTGGCTACATTTGGAGTTTGAGGTGGAAGGGCAAGCAAGAAACCCCGGGAACCTGATGAGGTTCAACAAGGGCAAGTGCAGGGTCCTGCACCTGGGGAGGAACAACCTCATGCACCAGTACAGGCTTGGGGTGGACCTGCTGGAGAGCAGCTCTGCGGAGAGGGACCTGGGTGTCCTGGTGGACGACAGGTTAACTATGAGCCAGCAGTGTGCCCTGGCTGCCAAGAAGGCCAATGGGATCCTGGGGTGCATCAAGAAGAGTGTGGCCAGCAGGACAAGGGAGGTTCTCCTTCCCCTCTACACTACCCTGGTGAGGCCTCATCTGGAGTACTGTGTCCAGTTCTGGGCTCCCCAGTTCAAGAAGGATGAAGAGCTACTGGAGAGAGTCCAGCGGAGGGCTACAAGGATGGTGAGGGGACTGGAGCATCTCCACTACGAGGAGAGGTTGAGGGAACTGGGCTTGTTCAGCCTGAAGAAGAGAAGGCTGCGAGGGGACCTTATAAATGCCTATAAATATCTGAAGGGTGGGTGTCAGGAGGATGGGGCCAAGCTCTTTTCAGTGGTGCCCAGTGACAGGACAAGGGGTAATGGGCACAAACTGAGGCACAGGAAGTTCCGTCTGAACATGAGGAGGAACTTCTTCTCTCTGAGGGTGACGGAGCACTGGAACAGGCTGCCCAGGGAGGTTGTGGAGTCTCCTTCTCTGGAGATATTCAAGACCCGTCTGGACAAGGTCCTGTGCAGCCTGCTGTAGGTGACCCTGCTTATGCGGGGGGGTTGGACTAGATGACCCACAGAGGTCCCTTCCAACCCCTACTATTCTGTGATTCTGTGATTCTGTGATTCTGTCTCTGAGCGCCTGTGCCAGCAGTGCCATGGGAAGATGAGGCTGAGCAACAGCTTTCCAGGCTAGCCAATGCTTGCTAAGAGATATCCTAAGACGTTCGCAACGTCAGTGCAGGTCTGCTGGAGTCATCCGTCAGGTATCCCCGGGCTACGTTTGAAAATTGAGGTGGGAAGGCAAGCAGGCAGCCCCAGTCTCTCTGTGCGCCTGTGCGAGTAGTGCCATGGGCAGATGAGCCTGAGCAACTGCTTTCCAGGCTAAACCATTCATGGTAAAAGATATCCTGAGATTGTTGGCATATTCGGGTCAGGGCTGCGGAAGGAGCTTGGCAAGGACCCCCTATACTACGTTTCAAGTCTGAGGTGGCAAGGCAAGCAAGCAGCCCCCGTCTGTGTGCGTCTGTGCGAGCAGTGTTATGGGCAGATGAGGCTGAGCAACAGCTTTCCAGGCTAGCCCCTTCTGGGTTCGATGTATCTGGAGATATTTGCATTTTTGGTGCAGGTCTGCTGCAGGCACCCCGCAGGGATCCCCAGGATAAGTTTCAAGATTGAGGTGGGAAGGCAAGCAAGCAGCCCCACTCTCTGTGCACCTGTGTGTGCAGTGCCATAGGCAGATGAGTCTGAGCAACAGCTTTCCAGGCTAAACCCTTCTTGGTAAGAGATATCTTGAGACCTTCGCATATTAAGGTCAGGGCTGTGGGAGGGGCCGGGCAAGGACCCCCTAGGCTACGTTTGAAGTTTCAGGTGGCAAGGCAAGCAAGCAGACCCAGTGTCTGAGCATCTGTGCGAGCAGTGCCATGGGCAGATGAGGCTGAGCAACAGCTTTCCAGGCTTGCCCGTTCTGGGTGCGATCTAAATGGAGACTTTCGCATATTCGTTACATTGCTGCTGGAGACACCTGACAGGGAGCCCCTAGGCTACTTTGAAGTTTGAGGTGGTGATGCAGGAAAACAGCCCCAGTCTTTGTGCGCCTGTGTGAGCAGTGCCATGGGCAGATGAGGCTGACCAACAGCATTCCAGGCTAGCCCCTTCTTGGTAAGAGATATTCTGAGACGCTCGCAAATTCAGGTCAGGGCTGTGGAAGGCCCCCGGCAAAGACCCCCTAGGTTACGTTTGAAGTTTGAGGTGGCAAGGCAAGCAAGCAGCCCCAGTCTCTGCGCGCCTGTGTGAGCAGTGCCATGGGCAGATAAGGCTGAGCAAAAGCTTTCCAGTCTAGCCCCTTCTTGGTAAGATGTATCTTGAGACGTTCGCATATTTAGGTCCGGGCTCTGGTACGCGCCTAGAAAAAACCTCCTAGGCTACGTTTGAAGTTTGAGGTGGCAAGGCAAGCAAGCAGCCCCAGTCTCTGGGCGTCTGAGTGAGCAGTGCCATGGGCAGATTAGGCTGAGCAAAAGCTTTCCAATCTAGCCCCTTCTTGGTAAGAGGTATCTTGAGACGTTTGCATATTTAGGTCCGGGCTCCGGTAGGCGCCCGCAAGGACCCCCTAGGCTGCAATTGAAGTTTGAGGTGGCAAGGCAAGCAAGCAGCCCCAGTATCTGTGCCTCTGTGCGAGCAGTGCCATGGGCAGATGAGGCTGAGCAACAGCTTTACAGATTAGCCTCTTCTGGTTGCAAGCTATCTGGAGACATTCGCATTTCCATTGCAGGGCTGATGGAGGGACCGGGCAGGGAGCCCCTGGATACGTTTGAAGTTTGAGGTGGCAAGGCAAGCAAGCAGCCCCAGTCTCTGTGCATCTGAGAGAGCAGTGCCATGGGCAGATGAGGCTGTGAAACAGCTTTCCAGGCTAGCCCCTTCTGGGTGGAATCTATCTGGAGATGTTCGCCTATTCGGGTCACGGCTGCTGGAGGATCCCGTCAGGGACCCTTTGGTTACATTTGGAGATTGAGATGGCAAGGTAAAAAAGCAGCCAAAGTCTCTGAGCACCTGTGCAAGCAGTGCCATGAGCAGATGAGTCTGAGCAACATCTTTCCAGGCTAGCCCATTCTTGGCATAAGATATCTTGAGACGCTCGCATATTCGGGTCAGGGTTATGGCAGGCGCCCGGAAAAAACCTCCTAGGCTACGTTTGAAGTTTGAGGTGGCAAGGCAAGCAAGCAGCCCCAGTCTCTGTGCGCCTGTGCGAGCAGTGCCATGGGCAGATGAGGCTGAGCAACAGCTTTCTAGGCTAGCCCCGTCTGGGTGCGAGCTATCTGGAGACGTTCACACCTTCGGTGCAGGGCTGCCTGACGCTCCCGACAGGGACACCTAGGCTCCGTTTGAAGTTTGAGGTGGCAAGACTATCAAGCAGCCCCAGTCTCTGTGCGCCTGTGCGAGCAGTGCCATGGGCAGATGAGGCTGAGCAACAGCTTCCCAGTCTAGCCCTTTCTTGGTAAGAGATATCCTGAGACGCTCGCATATTCAAGTTAGGGTTGCGGCAGGCGCCCGGAAAAAACCTCCTAGGCTACGTTTGAAGTTTGAGGTGGAAAGGCAAGCAAGCAGCCCCAGTCTCTGAGCGTTGCGCGAGCAGTTGCATGGGCAGATGAGGCTGCACAACAGCTTTCCAGGCTAGCCCCTCCTTGGTAACAGATATCCCGATATGTTCGCATATTCAGGTCAGGGCTGCTGCAGGCGCCTGGCAAAGACCCCCTAGGCTACGTTTGGAGTTTGAGGTGGCAAGGCAAGCAAGCAGCCCCAGTCTCTGAGCACCTGTGCAAGCATTGCCATTGCAGATGAGGCTGAGCAACAGTTTTCCAGGCTAGCCCGTTCTTGGTAACAGATATCCTGAGACTTTCGCATTCTCGGTGTCGAGGTGCTGGAGGGACCCGACCGGTAGCCCCTAGGCTACGTTTGAAGTTTGAGGTGGAAAGGCAAGAGAGCAGCCCCAGTCTCTGAGTCCCTGTGCAAGCAGTGCCATGAGCAGATGAGGCTGAGCAACAGATTTCCAGGCTAAAACCTTCTTGGAAATTGATAAACCGAGGCGTTCGCATTTTCGGTGCAGGGCTGCTAGAGGGACCGGGCAGAGAGCCCCGGACTACATTTGAAGTTTGAGGTGGCAAGGCAAGCAAGCAGCCCCTGTCTCTGTGCATCTCTGTGGGCAGTGCCATGGGCAGATGAGGCTGAGCAACAGCTTTCCAGGGTAGCCTATTCTGGGTGCAAGCTATCTGGAGACGTTCGCATATTCTTTGCTGGGCTGCTGGAGGCACCCGTCAGGGACCCCGTGGTTACGTTTAAAGATTGAGGTGGCAAGGCAAGCAAGCAGCCCCAGTCTCTGGGCGCCTGTGCGAGCAGTGCCATGGGCAGATAAAGCTGAGAAACAGCTTTCCAGGCTAACCCCTTCTTGGTAAGAGATATCCTGAGACGTTCGCATATTAAGGTCAGGGCTGTGGCAGGCGCCTGGCAAAGACCCCCTAGGCTACGTTGAAGTTTGAGGTGGCAAAGGAAGCAAGATAGCCCAGTCTCTGTGCGCCTGTGCGAGCAGTGCCATGGGCAGATGAGGCTGAGCAAGAGATTTTCAGGCTAGCCAATACTTGGTAAGAGATATCCTGATGCATTCGCATGTTCAGTGCAGGTCTGCTGGAGGCACCCGGCAGGGATCCCCGGTCTTCGTGTTAAGTTTGAGGTGGCAAGGCAAGCAAGCAGCTGCAGTCTCTGTGCGCCTGTGCGAGCAGTGCCATGGGAAGATGAGGCTGAGCAACAGCTTTCCTGGTTAGTCCCTTCTGTGTGAGATCTTTCTGGAGACTTTCGCATTTTCAGTGTAGGTCTGCTGAAGGCACCCGGCAGGGATCCCTGGGCTATGTTTAAAATTGAGGTGGCAAGGCAAGCAAGCAGCTCCAGTCTCTTTGCATCTGTGAGAGCAGTGCCATGTACACATTAGGCTGAGCAACAGCTTTCCAGGCTAGCCCCTTCTTAATAAGAGATATCGTGAGACGTTCACATATTCGGGTGAGGGCTGCGGGAAGTCCCCAGCAAGGACCCCCTTGGCTACGTTTGAAGTTTGAGGTGGCAAGGCAAGCAGGAAGCCCCAGTCTCTGTGTGCCTGTGCGAGCAGTGCCATGGGCAGATGAGGCTGAGCAACAGATTTCCCGGCTAGCCAGTACTTGGTAAGAGATATCCTAAGACGTCCACATCTTCAGTGCAGGTCTGCTGGAGGCACCCGGCAGGGACACGTGGGATTTGTTTGAAGTTTGAGGATGCAAGGCAAGCAGGCAGCCCCAGTCTCTGAGCGCCTGTGCGAGCAGTGCCATGGGCACATGAGGCTGAGCAACAACTTTCGAGGCTAAAACATTCTTGGTGTAAGATATCCTGAGATGTTTGCATATTCGGGTCAGGGCTGCGGAAGGAGCTTGGCAAGGACCCCCTAGGCTACGTTTCAAGTTTGAGGTGGCAAGGCAAGCAAGCAGCCCCTGTCTCTGTGTGCCTGTGCGAGCAGTGTCATGGGCAGATGAGGCTGAGCAACAGCTTTCCAGGCTAGCCTCTTCTTTGAAAGTGATATCCTGAGACGTTCGCATATTCGGGTCAGGGCTGCGGGAAGCCACCGCCAAAGACCCCCTAGGCTACGTTTGAAGTTTGAGGTGGCAAGGCAAGCAAGCAGCCCCAGTCCCTCTGTGTGCTTGTGCGAGCAGTGACATGGGGAGATGAGGCTGAGCAACAGCTTTCCAAGCTAGCCCTTTCTGGGTGCGAGCTATATGGAGAATTTCGCATATTCGGGTGAGGGCTGCGGGAGGCCCCCAGCAAAGACCCTTTAGGCTACATTTCCAGTGTGAGGTGACAAGGCAAGCAAGCAGCCCCAGACGCTGTGCGCCTGTGCGAGCAGTGCCATGGGCAGATGAGGCTGAGCAACAGCTTTCCAGGCTAGCCAATACTTGGAAAGAGATATCCTGATGCATTTGCATCTTCAATGCAGGTCTGCTGGAGGCACCCGGAAGGGATCCCCGGACTACGTGTGAAGTTTGAGGTGGCAAGGCAAGCAAGCAGCCCCAGTCTCTTGGCGCCTGTACGAGCAGTGCTATGGGTAGATGAGGCTGAGCAACAGCTTTCCAGGCTAGCCCCTTTCTGGGTGGGAGCTATCTGGAGACATTCGCCTATTCGCTTCAGGGCTGCTGGAGGCAACCAGCAGGGACCTTATGGATACATTTGAAGTTTGAGGTGGCAAGGCAAGAAAGCAGCCCCAGTCTCTGTGCGCATGTGTGAGCAGTGCCATGGGCAGATGAGGCTGAGCAAGAGCATTCCAGGCTAGCCAATACTTGGTAAGAGATATCCTGATGCGTTCGCATGTTCAATGCAGGTCTGCGTGAGGCACCCAGCAGGGATTCCCGGTCTTCGTGTGAAGTTTGAGTTTGCAAGGCAAGCAAGCACCCCCAGTCTCTGTGCGCCTGTGCGAGCAGTGCCATGGGAAGATGAGGCTGAGTAACAGCTTTCCTGGTTAGTCCCTTCTGTGTGAGATCTTTCTGGAGACTTTCGCATTTTCAGTGTAGGTCTGCTGAAGGCACCCGGCAGGGATCCCTGGGCTATGTTTAAAATTGAGGTGGCAAGGCAATCAAGCAGCTCCAGTCTCTTTGCATCTGTGAGAGCGGTGGCATGTACACATGAGGCTGAGCAACAGCTTTCCAGGCTAGCCCCTTCTTGGTAAGAGATATCGTGAGACGTTCACATATTCAGGTGAGGGCTGCGGGAGGCCCCCAGCAAGGACCCCCTAGGCTACGTTTGAAGTTTGAGGTGGCAAGGCAAGCAAGAAGTCCCAGTCTCTGTGCGCTTCTGCCCGCACCTCCACGGGCAGATGAGGCTGGGCAACAGCTTTCCCGGCTAGCCAATACTTGGTAAGAGATATCCTAAGACGTTTGCAACTTCAGTGCAGGTCTGCTGGAGTCACCTGTCAGTTATCCCCGGGCTACGTTTGAAGTTTGAGGTGGCAAGGCAAGCAAGCAGCCCCAGTCTCTGTGCGCCTGTGCGAGCAGTGCCATGGGCAGATGAGGCTGAGCAACAGCTTTCAGGCTAGCCTCTTCTGGGTGCGAGCTGTCTGGAGACTTTCGCATTTTCGGTGAAGGGCTGCTGGAGGCACCCGTCAGGGACGCCCGGGTTTTGTTTGAAGTTTGAGGTGGCAAGGCAAGAGAGCAGCGCAGTCTCTCTGTGCACCTGTGCGAGCAGTGCCACGGACAGAAGAGGCTGAGCAACAGCTTTCCAGGCTAGCCCCTTCTTGGTAAGAGATACTGTGAGATGATTGCATATTCGGGTCATGGCTGCGGAAGGAGCTTGGCAAGGACCCCCTAGACTACGTTTCAAGTTTGAAGTGGCAAGGCAAGCAAGCAGCCCCCGTCTGTGTGCGTCTGTGCGAGCAGTGTCATGGGCAGATGAGGCTGAGCAACAGGTTTTTATGCTACCCCTTCTGGCTGAGAGCTATCTGAAGACTTTCTCATTTTCGGTGCAGGGCTGCCCGAGGCACCCGGCAGGGACGCCCGGGATTTGTCTGAAGTTTGAGGATGCAAGGCAAGCAAGCAGCCCCAGTCTCTCTTTACTCCTGTGCGAGCAGTGCCATGGGCAGATGAGGCTGAGCAACAGCTTTCCAGGGTAGCCCTTACTTGGTAAGAGATATACTGAGACGCTCGCATTTTAAGGTCAGGTTTGTGGGAGGCCCCCTGCAAGGATCCCGTAGGCTACGTTTGAAGTTTGAGGTGGCAAGGCAAGCAAGCAGCCCCAGTCTCTGTGCGCCTGTGCGAGCAGAGCCATGGGCAGATGAGGCTGAGTAACAGCTTTCCAGGCTAGCCCTTACTTGGTAAGAGATATTCTGAGACGCTCGCATTTTAAGGTCAGGGATTTGGGAGGGACCCAGCAAGGACCACCTAAGCTACGTTTGAAGTTTGAGGGGTCAAGACAAGCAAGCAGCCCCAGTCTCTGTGCCTCTGTTGGAGCAGTGCCACGGGCAGATGAGGCTGAGCAACAGGTTTCCAGGCTAGCTCTTTCTGGCTGCGAGCTATCTGCAGACATTCACATTTTCAAAGCAGGGCTGCCGGAGGACCCCTGCATGGACCACATAAGATACGTTTGAAGTTTGAGGGGGCAAGACAAGCAAGCAGCCCCAGTCTCTGTGCCTCTGTGCGAGCAGTGCCATGGGCAGATGAGGCTGAGCAACAGCTTTCCAGGCTAGCTCTTTCTGGCTGCGAGCTATCTGCAGACGTTCGCATTTTCGGAGCAGCGCTGCCAGAGGCCTTCTGCACGGACCCCCAAATCTACGTTTGAAGTTTGAGGTGGCAAGACAAGCAAGCAGCCCCAGTCTCTGTGCCTCTGTGTGAGCAGTGCCATGGGCAGATGAGGCTGAGCAACAGCTTTACAGGCTAGCTCTTTCTGGCTGCGAGCTATCTGCAGACGTTCGAATTTTCAGAGCAGGGCTGCCGGAGGTGCCCTGCACGGACCCCCAAATATAAGTTTGAAGTTTGAGGGGGCAAGACAAGCAAGCAGCCCCAGTCTCTGTGCCTCTGTGCGAGCAGTGCCATGGGCAGATGAGGCTGAGCAACAGCTTTCCATGCTAGCTCTTTCTGCCTGCGAGCTATCTGCAGACGTTCGCATTTTCAGAGCAGCGCTGCCGGAGGCCGCCGGCACGGACCACCTAAGATATATTTGAAGTTTGAGGTGGCAAGACAAGCAAGCAGCCCCAGTCTCTGTGCCTCTGTGCGAGCAGTGCCATGGGCAGATGAGGCTGAGCAACAGCTTTCCAGGCTAGCTCTTTCTGGCTGCGAGCTATCTGCAGACGTTCGCATTTTCAGAGCAGGGCTGCCGGAGGCCTTCTGCACGGACCCCCAAATCTACGTTTTAAGTTGGAGGTGGCAAGACAAGCAAGCAGCCCCAGTCTCTGTGCCTCTGTGCGAGCAGTGCCATGGGCAGATGAGGCTGAGCAACAGCTTTCCAGGCTAGCTCTTTCTGGCTGCGAGCTATCTGCAGACGTTCGCATTTTCAGAGCACGGCTGCCGGAGGCCCCCTGCACGGAAGACTAAAAATACGTTTGAAGTTTGAGGTGGCAAGACAAGGAAGCAGCCCCAGTCTCTGTGCCTCTGTGCGAGCAGTGCCATGGGCAGATGAGGCTGAGCAACAGCTTTCCAGGCTAGCTCTTTCTGGCTGCGAGCTATCTGCAGACGTTCGCATTTTCGGAGCAGGGCTGCCGGAGGCCTTCTGCACGGACCCCCAAATCTACGTTTGAAGTTTGAGGTGGCAACACAAGCAAGCATCCCCAGTCTCTGTGCCTCTGTGCGAGCAGTGCCATGGGCAGATGAGGCTGAGCAACAGCTTTCCAGGCTAGCTCTTTCTGGCTGCGAGCTATCTGCAGACGTTGGCATTTTCAGAGCAGGGCTGCCGGAGTCCCCCTGCACGGACCCCCAAATATACGTTTGAAGTTTGAGGTGGCAAGACAAGCAAGCAGCCCCAGTCTCTGTCCCTCTGTGCGAGCAGTGCCATGGGCAGATGAGGCTGAGCAACAGCTTTCCAGGCTAGCTCTTTCTGGCTGTGAGCTATCTGCAGAGGTTGGCATTTTCAGGTCAGGGCTGCTGGAGGCCCCCTGCACGGACCCCCAAATATACGTTTGAAGTTTGAGGTGGCAAGACAAGCAAGCAGCCCCTGTCTCTGTGTGCCTGTGCGAGCAGTGTCATGGGCAGATGAGGCTGAGCAACAGCTTTCCAGGCTAGCCTCTTCTTTGAAAGTGATATCCTGAGACGTTCGCATATTCGGGTCAGGGCTGCGGGAAGCCACCGCCAAAGACCCCCTAGGCTACGTTTGAAGTTTGAGGTGGCAAGGCAAGCAAGCAGCCCCAGTCCCTCTGTGTGCTTGTGCGAGCAGTGACATGGGGAGATGAGGCTGAGCAACAGCTTTCCAAGCTAGCCCTTTCTGGGTGCGAGCTATATGGAGAATTTCGCATATTCGGGTGAGGGCTGCGGGAGGCCCCCAGCAAAGACCCTTTAGGCTACATTTCCAGTGTGAGGTGACAAGGCAAGCAAGCAGCCCCAGACGCTGTGCGCCTGTGCGAGCAGTGCCATGGGCAGATGAGGCTGAGCAACAGCTTTCCAGGCTAGCCAATACTTGGAAAGAGATATCCTGATGCATTTGCATCTTCAATGCAGGTCTGCTGGAGGCACCCGGAAGGGATCCCCGGACTACGTGTGAAGTTTGAGGTGGCAAGGCAAGCAAGCAGCCCCAGTCTCTTGGCGCCTGTACGAGCAGTGCTATGGGTAGATGAGGCTGAGCAACAGCTTTCCAGGCTAGCCCCTTTCTGGGTGGGAGCTATCTGGAGACATTCGCCTATTCGCTTCAGGGCTGCTGGAGGCAACCAGCAGGGACCTTATGGATACATTTGAAGTTTGAGTTTGCAAGGCAAGCAAGCACCCCCAGTCTCTGTGCGCCTGTGCGAGCAGTGCCATGGGAAGATGAGGCTGAGTAACAGCTTTCCTGGTTAGTCCCTTCTGTGTGAGATCTTTCTGGAGACTTTCGCATTTTCAGTGTAGGTCTGCTGAAGGCACCCGGCAGGGATCCCTGGGCTATGTTTAAAATTGAGGTGGCAAGGCAATCAAGCAGCTCCAGTCTCTTTGCATCTGTGAGAGCGGTGGCATGTACACATGAGGCTGAGCAACAGCTTTCCAGGCTAGCCCCTTCTTGGTAAGAGATATCGTGAGACGTTCACATATTCAGGTGAGGGCTGCGGGAGGCCCCCAGCAAGGACCCCCTAGGCTACGTTTGAAGTTTGAGGTGGCAAGGCAAGCAAGAAGTCCCAGTCTCTGTGCGCTTCTGCCCGCACCTCCACGGGCAGATGAGGCTGGGCAACAGCTTTCCCGGCTAGCCAATACTTGGTAAGAGATATCCTAAGACGTTTGCAACTTCAGTGCAGGTCTGCTGGAGTCACCTGTCAGTTATCCCCGGGCTACGTTTGAAGTTTGAGGTGGCAAGGCAAGCAAGCAGCCCCAGTCTCTGTGCGCCTGTGCGAGCAGTGCCATGGGCAGATGAGACTGAGCAACAGCTTTCAGGCTAGCCTCTTCTGGGTGCGAGCTGTCTGGAGACTTTCGCATTTTCGGTGAAGGGCTGCTGGAGGCACCCGTCAGGGACGCCCGGGTTTTGTTTGAAGTTTGAGGTGGCAAGGCAAGAGAGCAGCGCAGTCTCTCTGTGCACCTGTGCGAGCAGTGCCACGGACAGAAGAGGCTGAGCAACAGCTTTCCAGGCTAGCCCCTTCTTGGTAAGAGATACTGTGAGATGATTGCATATTCGGGTCATGGCTGCGGAAGGAGCTTGGCAAGGACCCCCTAGACTACGTTTCAAGTTTGAAGTGGCAAGGCAAGCAAGCAGCCCCCGTCTGTGTGCGTCTGTGCGAGCAGTGTCATGGGCAGATGAGGCTGAGCAACAGGTTTTTATGCTACCCCTTCTGGCTGAGAGCTATCTGAAGACTTTCTCATTTTCGGTGCAGGGCTGCCCGAGGCACCCGGCAGGGACGCCCGGGATTTGTCTGAAGTTTGAGGATGCAAGGCAAGCAAGCAGCCCCAGTCTCTCTTTACTCCTGTGCGAGCAGTGCCATGGGCAGATGAGGCTGAGCAACAGCTTTCCAGGGTAGCCCTTACTTGGTAAGAGATATACTGAGACGCTCGCATTTTAAGGTCAGGTTTGTGGGAGGCCCCCTGCAAGGATCCCGTAGGCTACGTTTGAAGTTTGAGGTGGCAAGGCAAGCAAGCAGCCCCAGTCTCTGTGCGCCTGTGCGAGCAGAGCCATGGGCAGATGAGGCTGAGTAACAGCTTTCCAGGCTAGCCCTTACTTGGTAAGAGATATTCTGAGACGCTCGCATTTTAAGGTCAGGGATTTGGGAGGGACCCAGCAAGGACCACCTAAGCTACGTTTGAAGTTTGAGGGGTCAAGACAAGCAAGCAGCCCCAGTCTCTGTGCCTCTGTTGGAGCAGTGCCACGGGCAGATGAGGCTGAGCAACAGGTTTCCAGGCTAGCTCTTTCTGGCTGCGAGCTATCTGCAGACATTCACATTTTCAAAGCAGGGCTGCCGGAGGACCCCTGCATGGACCACATAAGATACGTTTGAAGTTTGAGGGGGCAAGACAAGCAAGCAGCCCCAGTCTCTGTGCCTCTGTGCGAGCAGTGCCATGGGCAGATGAGGCTGAGCAACAGCTTTCCAGGCTAGCTCTTTCTGGCTGCGAGCTATCTGCAGACGTTCGCATTTTCGGAGCAGCGCTGCCAGAGGCCTTCTGCACGGACCCCCAAATCTACGTTTGAAGTTTGAGGTGGCAAGACAAGCAAGCAGCCCCAGTCTCTGTGCCTCTGTGTGAGCAGTGCCATGGGCAGATGAGGCTGAGCAACAGCTTTACAGGCTAGCTCTTTCTGGCTGCGAGCTATCTGCAGACGTTCGAATTTTCAGAGCAGGGCTGCTGGAGGTGCCCTGCACGGACCCCCAAATCTACGTTTTAAGTTGGAGGTGGCAAGACAAGCAAGCAGCCCCAGTCTCTGTGCCTCTGTGCGAGCAGTGCCATGGGCAGATGAGGCTGAGCAACAGCTTTCCATGCTAGCTCTTTCTGCCTGCGAGCTATCTGCAGACGTTCGCATTTTCAGAGCAGGGCTGCCGGAGGCTCCCGGCACGGACCACCTAAGATATATTTGAAGTTTGAGGTGGCAAGACAAGCAAGCAGCCCCAGTCTCTGTGCCTCTGTGCGAGCAGTGCCATGGGCAGATGAGGCTGAGCAACAGCTTTCCAGGCTAGCTCTTTCTGGCTGCGAGCTATCTGCAGACGTTCGCATTTTCAGAGCAGGGCTGCCGGAGGCCTTCTGCACGGACCCCCAAATCTACGTTTTAAGTTGGAGGTGGCAAGACAAGCAAGCAGCCCCAGTCTCTGTGCCTCTGTGCGAGCAGTGCCATGGGCAGATGAGGCTGAGCAACAGCTTTCCAGGCTAGCTCTTTCTGGCTGCGAGCTATCTGCAGACGTTCGCATTTTCAGAGCACGGCTGCCGGAGGCCCCCTGCACGGAAGACTAAAAATACGTTTGAAGTTTGAGGGGGCAAGACAAGGAAGCAGCCCCAGTCTCTGTGCCTCTGTGCGAGCAGTGCCATGGGCAGATGAGGCTGAGCAACAGCTTTCCAGGCTAGCTCTTTCTGGCTGCGAGCTATCTGCAGACGTTCGCATTTTCAGAGCAGGGCTGCCGGAGTCCCCCTGCACGGACCCCCAAATATACGTTTGAAGTTTGAGGTGGCAAGACAAGCAAGCAGCCCCAGTCTCTGTCCCTCTGTGCGAGCAGTGCCATGGGCAGATGAGGCTGAGCAACAGCTTTCCAGGCTAGCTCTTTCTGGCTGTGAGCTATCTGCAGACGTTGGCATTTTCAGGTCAGGGCTGCTGGAGGCCCCCTGCACGGACCCCCAAATATACGTTTGAAGTTTGAGGTGGCAAGACAAGCAAGCAGCCCCAGTCTCTGTGCCTCTGTGCGAGCAGTGCCATGGGCAGACGAGGCTGAGCAACAGCTTTCCAGGCTAGCTCTTTCTGGCTGCGAGCTATCTGCAGACATTCACATTTTCAGAGCAGGGCTGCCGGAGGACCCCTGCATGGACGACCAAAAATACGTTTGAAGTTTGAGGTGGCAAGAAAAGCAAGCAGCCCCAGTCTCTGTGCCTCTGTGCGAGCAGTGCCATGGGCAGATGAGGCTGAGCAACAGCCTTACACGCTAGCCCCTTTTTGGTACGAGATATCTTGTGACATTCGCATATTAAGCTCAGGGCTGTGGGATGCACCCGATAGTGACCCCCCGTTACGTTTTTAGTTTAAGGTGGCAAGGCAAGCAAGCATCCCCAGTCTCTATGTGCCTATGCAAGCACTGCCATGAGCAGATGAGGCTGAGCAACAGCTTTCCAGACTAGCCCGTTCTGGGTGCCAGCTATGTGGAGACGTTTGCATATTCGTTGCAGGGCTGCTGGAGGCACCCTGCAGGAACCTACTGGTTACGTTTGGAGACTGAGGTGACAAGGCAAGCAAGCAGCCCCAGTCTCTGTGCTCCTGTGCGACCAGTGTCATGTGCAGATGAGGCTGAGCAACAGCTTCCCAGGCTACCCCTTCTTGGTAAGAGATATCCTGAGACGTTCGCATATTCGGGTCAGGGCTGCAGGAGGCCCCCGACAAGGACCCCCTAGGCTACATTTGATGTTTGAGGTGGCAAGCAAAGCATGCAGCCCCAGTCTCTGTGCATCTGTGCGAGCAGTGCCATGGGCAGATGAGGCTCAGCAACAGTTTTTCAGGCTAGCCTGTTCTGGGTGCGAGCTACCTGGAGACTTTCGCATTTTCGAAGCAGGGCTGCTGGAGGCACCTGGCAGGGACCCCTGGGCTATGATTGAAGTTTGAGATGGCAAAACACACAAGCAGCCCCAGTCTCTGTGCGCCTTTGCGAGCAGTGCCAAGGGCAGATGAGACTGAGCAACATCTTTCCAGGCTAGCCCCTTTTTGGTGCGAGATATCTTGTGACATCAGCATATTAAGCTCAGGGCTATGGGAAGCACCCGGTCGTGACCCCCAGATAGGTCTGTAGTTTAATATGGCAAGGGAAGCAAGCATCCCCAGTCTCTACGTGCCTATGCAAGCAGTGCCATGAGCAGATGAGCCTGTGCAACGGTTTTCCTCGCCAAACCCTTCTTGGTAAGAGATATCTTGAGGCGATCACATATTTGGGACAGCAGTGCGGCAGGCGCCCGACAAAGAACCTCCTAGGCTACGTTTGAAGTTTAAGGTGGCAAGGCAAGCAAGCAACCCCAGTCTCTGTGAGCCTGTGTGAGCAGTGCCATGGACAGATGATGCTGAGAAACAGCTTTCCAGGCTAGCACCTTCTGGGTGCGAGCTATCTGGAGACGTTCGCAGCTTCGGTGCAGAGCTGCTGGAGGAACCGGTAGTGATCCCCAGATAGTTTTGAAGTTTGACGTGGCAAGGCAAGCAAGCAGCCCCAGTCTCTGTGTGCCTGTGCAAGTAGTGCCGTGGGCAGATGAGGCTGAGCAACAGCTTTCCAAACTAGCCTCTCCCTGTTAAGAGATATCCAGAGACGTTCGCGTATTCAGGTCAGGGCCTTGTCAAGCACCCGGCAAAGACACCCTAGGCTACGTTTGAAGATTGAGGTGGCAAGCCAATCAAGATGCCCCAGTCTCTGTGTGCCTGTGCGAGCAGTGCCATGGGAGATGAGGCTCAACAACAACTTTCCAGGCTAATCCCTTCTGGTTGCGAGCTATCTGGAGACGTTCGCATTTTCGGAGCACGGCTGCTGGAGGCACCCAGCACGGAGTCCCAGAACACGTTTGAAGTTTCAGGTGGCAAGGCAAGCAAGCAGACCCAGTGTCTGAGCATCTGTGCGAGCAGTGCCATGGGCAGATGAGGCTGAGCAACAGCTTTCCAGGCTAACCCCTTCTTGGTAAGACACATTCTGAGATTTTTGCATTTTCGGTGCAGGGCTGCTGGAGGGACCGGACAGGGAGCCCTGGGCTACGTTTGAAGTTTGAGGTGGCAAGGCAAGCAAGCAGCTCCAGTCTTTGTGCATTTGTGAGAGCAGTGCCATGGGCAGATGAGGCTGAGCAACAGCTTTCCAGGCTAACCCGTTCTGGGTGCGAGCTATATGGAGATGTTGGCGTATTCGTTGCAGGGCTGCTGGAGGCACCCGTCAGGTGTTTAGCGCCGAGAGAGAGAGAGGAGACCGCAGCCCCCCCCCCCCGAGCGGGAAAGCGGGAGGTGCCAACGAGCGGCAGGTCTGACTCAGCGGGGGCGGAGTCGAGTGTGACAGCGGCCAAACACCCTCATGGATAAGAGCAGCCCCCAGGGTGCGCGGGCGACCAGGAGCGGGGTCGAACAGAGCTGGCAAACAGAGGCGGCGCAGCAGCCCGGGAGCGGTGCAGCAGTTTGCGCGGCAGTTCGCGCAGGCAGGGCGAGCGGGGAAGGCGACTGGCAGGGTACAGCCGCCCCTTCTGGCAACTCAAGTAGTGGGCATCGCTCTTCCAGGAGATATTCTAGCCATGGTTACCACCCGTGGTAAAGCTGTTGCTCGAAGGAGTGTGGGGACCCAGATGGAGGCCCCACGCAAGAACGCGGGTGTCCAGGTCTCTGGCTGCAGGGAGTGCCTGAGCCTGGCGCTCATACCGGAGGACAGCAGAGACAACGGCTGTGTTCGGTGCGAGCAGGTGAATGACCTGCTCAGCCTGGTGGCAGAGCTGAAGGAGGAAGTGGAGAGGCTGAGGAGCATCCGGGAGTGTGAGAGGGAGATCGACTGGTGGAGCCGCTCCCTGCCCTCCCTGAGGCATAGTCAGCAGGAAGCGGCTCCACAGAAAGCAGAGAACCCCCAACCCTCTTGCCACCGAGCAGAAAGAGGGGGCCTAAGAGATGGGGGGGAATGGAAACAGGTCCCTGCTCGGGGGGGCAAGCGAATCTCCCCCCGGCCTCCCTCACCGGCCCAGTTGCCCTTAAGCAACAGATATGGGGCTCTGGAATGTGAGGGACCGGCCACAGAGGATGTGGGTGAAGGTGAGGCTCCATCCAGGGGGTTGCCTAGAACGAGTCACACAGCCCCAAGAATTACGACTGCCTCAACTAAGAAAAAAAGGAGGGTCATTGTCATAGGTGATTCCCTTCTGAGGGGAACAGAGGGCCCGATCTGCCGACCGGACCCATCCCACAGGGAAGTCTACTGCCTCCCTGGGGCCCGGGTTAGGGATGTTGCGAAGAAACTCCCTGGTCTGGTGCGGCCTTCTGATTACTACCCCCTCTTGGTAATGCAGGCTGGCGGGGACGAGATAGCAGAAAGAAGTCCCAAGGCCATCGAAAGGGACTTCAGGGCACTGGGGCGATTGGTTGAGGGATCAGGGGCGCAGGTGGTGTTTTCCTCCATCCCATCAGTGGCAGGGGACAGCACTGAAAGGGGCAGGAAAACTCACCTGGTTAACAGGTGGCTCAGGGACTGGTGCCATCGGTCAAATTTTGGCTTCTTTGATCATGGGGAGGTGTACACAGCACCGGGCCTGCTGGCGACAGGTGGAACTCAGCTATCTCAAAGGGGAAAAAGGATTCTTGGCCACGAGCTGGCGGGGCTCATTGAGAGGGCTTTAAACTAGGTTCGAAGGGGGAAGGGGATATTGCCCAGCTCACTAGGGATGAGCCTAGGCTTGGAGTGCCAAGGCCAGGGGTGAGATTGACAGCCCAGCTCAAGTGTGTTTACACCAATGCACGTAGCATGGGCAATAAACAGGAGGAGCTGGAAGCCATTATACAGCAGGACGGCTACGACTTGGTCGCCATCACAGAAACGTGGTGGGACAACTTGCATGACTGGCATGCTGTCATAGATGGCTACAGACTCTTTAGGAAAGACAGACCAACGAGGAGAGGTGGGGGAGTTGCTCTATATGTGAGGGAGCAAGTAGAATGCACTGAGCTTGGCCTGGGGGCAAATGAGGAACGAGTTGAAAGCTTGTGGGTTAGAATTAAGGGACAGGCTCATAAGGGTGACATTACGGTGGGTGTGTACTACAGGCCACCTGACCAGGAGAAGGAGGTTGATGAGGCCTTTTACAGGCAGCTGCAAGCAGCCTCACAGTCACAGGCCCTGGTTCTCATGGGGGACTTCAACCACCCTGACATCAGCTGGGAAGACCATACAGCTAGGCAGGCGCAATCCAGGAGGTTCCTACAGAGCATCGATGATAACTTTCTGATGCAAGTGGTGGAGGAACCAACAAGGAAAGGCGCTCTGCTGGACCTTGTGTTAACAAACAAGGAGGGACTGGTGGAGGATGTGAAGGTTGGAGGTAGACTCGGCTGCAGTGATCATGAAATGGTCGAGTTCAGGATCTTGCGTGGAGGAAGCAGGGCGATAAGCAGGATCAAAACCCTGGACCTCAGGAGGGCTGACTTTGCCCTCTTCAAGGAGCTACTGGGAGGAATCCCGTGGGCCAGGGCTCTCGAAGGCAGGGGGGTCCATGAGTGCTGGTCGCTCTTTGAACAACACTTCTTCCATGCACAGGAGCAATGCATCCCCCTGAGAAAGAAATCGAGCAAAGGAGGCAGGAGACCTGCATGGTTAAACAAGGAGCTTCTAGCGGAGATCAGGCAGAAGAGAAAGGTCCATGGAATGTGGAAAGAGGGACAGGCCACTTGGGAAGAGTACAGAAACGTGGTGAGAGCGTGCAGGGATGCGACGAGGAAGGCCAAGGCTCACCTGGAATTGAAGCTGGCAAGGGATGTCAAAAACAACAAGAAGGGCTTCTTCAACTACATCAGCAGCAAAAGGAAGGCTAGGGACAACGTGGGGCCGCTGCTGAATGAGGCGGGTGTCCTGGTGACGGAGGATGCGGAGAAGGCAGAGCTACTGAATGCCTTCTTTGCTTCAGTCTTCAGTGCTAAGACTGGCCCTGGGGAATCCCAGGCCCCGGAGGTAAGAGAAGAAGCCTACAAAGAGGACGACTTTCCCTTGGTCGAGGAGGACTGTGTGAGGGATCACTTAAGTGATCTGGATGTCCACAAATCCATGGGCCCCGATGGAATGCACCCACGAGTGCTGAGGGAGCTGGCGGATGTCATTGCTGAGCCACTCTCCATCATCTTTGAGAGGTCCTGGAGCACAGGAGAGATGCCCGAGGACTGGAGAAAGGCCAATGTCACTCCAATCTTCAAAAAGGGCAAGAAGGAGGACCCAGGGAACTACAGGTCGGTCAGCCTCACCTCCATCCCGGGAAAGGTGATGGAGCAGCTTATCCTGGAGGCCATCATGAAGCAAGTGGAAGAAAAGAAGGTTATCAGGAGTAGTCAGCATGGATTCACTAAGGGGAAATCATGCCTGACCAATCTGATAGCTTTCTACAATGACATGACTGGCTGGGTAGACGAAGGGAGAGCCGCGGATGTTGTCTACCTTGACTTCAGCAAGGCTTTCGACACAGTCTCCCATGATATCCTCCTAGGGAAGCTGAGGAAGCGTGGGCTGGATGAGTGGTCGGTGAAGTGGATAGAGAACTGGCTGAATGGCAGAATTCAGAGGGTTGTCATCAGCGGTGCTGAGTCTAGTTGGAGGCTGGTAACAAGTGGTGTCCCCCAGGGGTCAGTACTGGGCCCAGTCTTGTTTGACTTCTTCATCAACGACCTGGATGAAGAGTTAGAATGTACCCTCAGCAAGTTTGCTGACGACACCAAACTGGGAGGTGTGGTAGATACACCGGAAGGCTGTGCTGCCATTCAGCGTGACCTGGATAGGCTGGAAAGCTGGGCAGAGAGGAACCTGATGAGGTTCAACAAAGCCAAATGCAGGGTCCTGCACCTGGGGAGGAACAACCTCATGCACCAGTACAGGCTTGGGGTGGACCTGCTGGAGAGCAGCTCTGCGGAGAGGGACCTGGGTGTCCTGGTGGACGACAGGTTAACCATGAGCCAGCAGTGTGCCCTGGCTGCCAAGAAAACCAATGGGATCCTGGGGTACATCAAGAAGAGTGTGGCCAGCAGGACGAGGGAGGTTCTCCTTCCCCTCTACACTGCCCTGGTGAGGCCTCATCTGGAGTACTGTGTCCAGTTCTGGGCTCCCCAGTTCAAGAAAGATGAAGAGCTACTGGAGAGAGTCCAGCGGAGGGCTACGAGGATGGTGAGGGGACTGGAGCATCTCCCCTACGAGGAGAGGTTGAGGGAACTGGGCTTGTTCAGCCTGAAGAAGAGAAGGCTGCGAGGGGACCTTATAAATGCTTACAAATATCTGAAGGGTGGGTGTCAGGAGGATGGGGCCAAGCTCTTTTCAGTGGTGCCCAGTGACAGGACAAGGGGCAATGGGCACAAACTGAGGCACAGGAAGTTCCGTCTGAACATGAGGAAGAACTTCTTCCCTCTGAGGGTGACGGAGCACTGGAACAGGCTGCCCAGGGAGGTTGTGGAGTCTCCTTCTCTGGAGATATTCAAGACCCGCCTGGACAAGGTCCTGTGCAGTTTGCTGTAGGTGACCCTGCTTCGGCAGGAGGGTTGGACTAGATGACCCACAGAGGTCCCTTCCAACCCCAACTATTCTGTGATTCTGTGATTCTGACCCCCTGGTTACGTTTGAAGTTTAAGGTGGCAAGGCAAGCAAGCAGCCCCAGTCTCTTTGCACCTGTGTGAGCAGTGCCATGGGCAGATGAGGCTGAGCAACAGCTCTCCAGGCTAGCCCCTTCTTGGTAAGAGATATCCTGTGAAATTCGCATATTCGGGTCAGGGCTGCGGCAGGGAAGTGGCAAGGACACTCTAGGCTACGTTTGAAGTTTGAGGTGGCAAGGAAATCAAGCAGCCCCAATCTCTGTTTGCCTGTGGGAGCAGTGCCATGAGCAGATGAGGCTGAGCAACAGCTTTCCAGGCTAGCCCGTTCTGGGTGCGAGCTATCTGGAGACGTTCGCATATTCGGGTCAGGGCTGCGGGATGCCCCCTGCAAGGATTCCCTAGGCCACATATGAAGTTTGAAGCGGCAAGGCAAGCAAGCAGCCCCAGTATCTGGGCGCCTGTGCGAGCAGTGCCATGGGCAGATGAGGCTGAGCAACAGCTTTCCAGGCTAGCCCCGACTTGGTAAGAGATATCCTGAGACGCTCGCATTTTAAGGTCAGGGTTGTGGGAGGGACCCGGCAAGGACCCCCTAGGATACGTTTGAAGTTTAAGGTAGCAAGGCAAGAAAGCACACCCAGTCTCCGTGCGCCTGTGCGAGCAGTGCCATGGGCAGATGAGGCTGAGCAACAACTTTCCAGGCTAGCCCCTCCATTGTAAGAGATTGCCTGAGACGCTCGCATATTCAGGTCAGGGCTGTGGCAGGGGCCCATCAAAGACAACCTACGCTACGTTTGAAGATTGAGGTGGCAAGGCAAGCAAGCAGCCCCAGTCTCTGAGCACCTGTGCAAGCAGTGCCATGGGCAGATGAGGCTGAGCAACGGCTTTCCAGGCCAGCCCCTTCTTGGTAAGAGATATCTTGAGACGTTCGCATATTAAGCTCACGGCTGTTGGAGGGGCCAGGCAAGGACTGCTTGGCTACATTTGGAGTTTGAGGTGGAAGGGCAAGCAAGAAACCCCGGTCTCTGAGCGCCTGTGCCAGCAGTGCCATGGGAAGATGAGGCTGAGCAACAGCTTTCCAGGCTAGCCAATGCTTGCTAAGAGATATCCTAAGACGTTCGCAACGTCAGTGCAGGTCTGCTGGAGTCATCCGTCAGGTATCCCCAGGCTACGTTTGAAAATTGAGGTGGGAAGGCAAGCAGGCAGCCCCAGTCTCTCTGTGCGCCTGTGCGAGTAGTGCCATGGGCAGATGAGCCTGAGCAACTGCTTTCCAGGCTAAACCATTCATGGTAAAAGATATCCTGAGATTGTTGGCATATTCGGGTCAGGGCTGCGGAAGGAGCTTGGCAAGGACCCCCTATACTACGTTTCAAGTCTGAGGTGGCAAGGCAAGCAAGCAGCCCCCGTCTGTGTGCGTCTGTGCGAGCAGTGTTATGGGCAGATGAGGCTGAGCAACAGCTTTCCAGGCTAGCCCCTTCTGGGTTCGATGTATCTGGAGATATTTGCATTTTTGGTGCAGGTCTGCTGCAGGCATCCCGCAGGGATCCCCAGGATAAGTTTCAAGATTGAGGTGGGAAGGCAAGCAAGCAGCCCCACTCTCTGTGCACCTGTGTGTGCAGTGCCATAGGCAGATGAGTCTGAGCAACAGCTTTCCAGGCTAAACCCTTCTTGGTAAGAGATATCTTGAGACCTTCGCATATTAAGGTCAGGGCTGTGGGAGGGGCCGGGCAAGGACCCCCTAGGCTACGTTTGAAGTTTCAGGTGGCAAGGCAAGCAAGCAGACCCAGTGTCTGAGCATCTGTGCGAGCAGTGCCATGGGCAGATGAGGCTGAGCAACAGCTTTCCAGGCTTGCCCGTTCTGGGTGCGATCTAAATGGAGACTTTCGCATATTCGTTACATTGCTGCTGGAGACACCTGACAGGGAGCCCCTAGGCTACTTTGAAGTTTGAGGTGGTGATGCAGGAAAACAGCCCCAGTCTTTGTGCGCCTGTGTGAGCAGTGCCATGGGCAGATGAGGCTGACCAACAGCATTCCAGGCTAGCCCCTTCTTGGTAAGAGATATTCTGAGACGCTCGCAAATTCAGGTCAGGGCTGTGGAAGGCCCCCGGCAAAGACCCCCTAGGTTACGTTTGAAGTTTGAGGTGGCAAGGCAAGCAAGCAGCCCCAGTCTCTGCGCGCCTGTGTGAGCAGTGCCATGGGCAGATAAGGCTGAGCAAAAGCTTTCCAGTCTAGCCCCTTCTTGGTAAGATGTATCTTGAGACGTTCGCATATTTAGGTCCGGGCTCTGGTACGCGCCTAGAAAAAACCTCCTAGGCTACGTTTGAAGTTTGAGGTGGCAAGGCAAGCAAGCAGCCCCAGTCTCTGGGCGTCTGAGTGAGCAGTGCCATGGGCAGATTAGGCTGAGCAAAAGCTTTCCAATCTAGCCCCTTCTTGGTAAGAGGTATCTTGAGACGTCTGCATATTTAGGTCCGGGCTCCGGTAGGCGCCCGCAAGGACCCCCTAGGCTGCAATTGAAGTTTGAGGTGGCAAGGCATGCAAGCAGCCCCAGTATCTGTGCCTCTGTGCGAGCAGTGCCATGGGCAGATGAGGCTGAGCAACAGCTTTACAGATTAGCCTCTTCTGGTTGCAAGCTATCTGGAGACATTCGCATTTCCATTGCAGGGCTGATGGAGGGACCGGGCAGGGAGCCCCTGGATACGTTTGAAGTTTGAGGTGGCAAGGCAAGCAAGCAGCCCCAGTCTCTGTGCATCTGAGAGAGCAGTGCCATGGGCAGATGAGGCTGTGAAACAGCTTTCCAGGCTAGCCCCTTCTGGGTGGAATCTATCTGGAGATGTTCGCCTATTCGGGTCACGGCTGCTGGAGGATCCCGTCAGGGACCCTTTGGTTACATTTGGAGATTGAGATGGCAAGGTAAAAAAGCAGCCAAAGTCTCTGAGCACCTGTGCAAGCAGTGCCATGAGCAGATGAGTCTGAGCAACATCTTTCCAGGCTAGCCCATTCTTGGCATAAGATATCTTGAGACGCTCGCATATTCGGGTCAGGGTTATGGCAGGCGCCCGGAAAAAACCTCCTAGGCTACGTTTGAAGTTTGAGGTGGCAAGGCAAGCAAGCAGCCCCAGTCTCTGTGCGCCTGTGCGAGCAGTGCCATGGGCAGATGAGGCTGAGCAACAGCTTTCCAGGCTAGCTCTTTCTGGCTGCGAGCTCTCTGTAGACGTTCGCATTTTCAGAGCAGGGCTGCCGGAGGCGCCCGTCACGGACCCCCAAAATAACGTTTGAAGTTTGGTGGGGCAAGACAAGCAAGCAGCCCCAGTCTCTGTGCCTCTGTGCGAGCAGTGTAATGGGCAGATGAGGCTGAGCAACAGCTTTCCAGGCTAGCTCTTTCTGGCTGCGAGCTATCTGCAGACGTTTGCATTTCCAGAGCAGGGCTGCCGGAGGCGCCCGGCACTGACCCCCAAAATAACGTTTGAAGTTTGAGGTGGCAAGACAAGCAAGCAGCCCCAGTCTCTGTGCATCTGTGCGAGCAGTGCCTTGGGCAGATGAGGCTGAACAACAGCTTTCCAGGCTAGCTCTTTCTGGCTGCTAGCTATTTGCAGGCATTCGCATTTTCAGAGCAGGGCTGTCGGAGGCACCCGGCAAGGACCCCCAAAGCTACTTTTGAAGTTTGAGGTGGCAAGACAAGCAAGCAGCCCCAGTCTCTGTGCCTCTGTGCGAGCAGTGCCATGGGCAGATGAGGCTGAGCAACAGCTTTCCAGGCTAGCTATTTCTGGCTGCGAGCTACCTGCAGACGTTCGCATTTTCAGAGCAGGGCTGGCGAAGGCGCCCGGCACGGACCCCTAAATATACGTTTGAAGTTTGAGGGGGCAGACAAGCAAGCGGCCCCAGTCTCTGTGCCTCTGTGCGAGCAGTGCCATGGGCAGATGAGGCTGAGCAACAGCTTTCCAGGCTAGCTCTTTCTGGCTGCCAGATCTCTGCAGACGTTCGCATTTTCAGAGCAGGGCTGCTGGACGCGCCCTGCACGGACCCCCAAAGCTATGTTTGAAGTTTGAGGGGGCAAGACAAGCAAGCAGCCCCAGTCTCTGTGCCTCTGTGCGAGCAGTGCCATGGGCAGATGAGGCTGAGCAACAGCTTTCCACGCTAGCTCTTTCTGGCTGCGAGCTATCTGCAGACGTTCGCATTTTCAGAGAAGGGCTGCCGGAGGCGCCCGGCACGGACCCCCAAAATAACATTTGAAGTTTGACGGGGCAAGACAAGCAAGGAGCCCCAGACTCTGTGCCTCTGTGCGAGCAGTGCCTTGGGCAGATGAGGCTGAACAACAGCTTTCCAGGCTAGCTCTTTCTGGCTGCGCGCTATCTGCAGGCATACGCATTTTCAGAGCAGGGCTGTCGGAGGCACCCGGCAAGGACCCCCAAAGCTACTTTTGAAGTTTGAGGTGGCAAGACAAGCAAGCAGCCCCAGTCTCTGTGCCTCTGTGCGAGCAGTGCCATGGGCAGATGAGGCTGAGCAAGACCTTTCCAGGCTAGCTCTTTCTGGCTGCCAGCTATCTGCAGACGTTTGCATTTTCAGAGCAGGGCTGCCGGAGGTGCCCGTCACGGACCCCCAAAATAATGTTTGAAGTTTGAGGTGGCAAGACAAGCAAGCAGCCCCAGTCTCTGTGCCTCTGTGCGAGCAGTGCCATGGGCAGATGAGGCTGAGCAAGAGCTTTCCAGGCTAGCTCTTTCTGGCTGCCAGCTATCTGCAGACGTTCGCATTTTCAGAGCAGCGCTGCCGGAGGCGCCCGGCACGGACCACCTAAGATACGTTTGAAGTTTGGTGGGGCAAGACAAGCAAGCAGCCCCAGTCTCTGTGCCTCTGTGCAAGCAGTGCCATGGGCAGATGAGGCTGAGCAAGAGCTTTCCAGGCTAGCTCTTTCTGGCTGCCAGCTCTCTGCAGACGTTCGCATTTTCAGAGCAGGGCTGCCGGAGGTGCCCGGCACGGACCCCCAAATATACGTTTGAAGTTTGAGGGGGCAAGACAAGCAAGCAGCCCCAGTCTCTGTGCCTCTGTGCGAGCAGTGCCATGGGCAGATGAGGCTGAGCAAGAGCTTTCCAGGCTAGCTCTTTCTGGCTGCCAGCTATCTGCAGACGTTCGCATTTTCAGAGCAGCGCTGCCGGAGGCGCCCGGCACGGACCACCTAAAATACGTTTGAAGTTTGGTGGGGCAAGACAAGCAAGCAGCCCCAGTCTCTGTGCCTCTGAGCGAGCAGTGCCATGGGCAGATGAGGCTGAGCAACAGCTTTCCAGGCTAGCTCTTTCTGGCTGCCAGCTATCTGCAGACGTTCGCATTTTCAGAGCAGGCCTGCCGGAGGCGCCCGTCACGGACCCCCAAAATAACGTTTGAAGTTTGACGGGGCAAGACAAGCAAGCAGCCCCAGTCTCTGTGCCTCTGTGCTAGCAGTGCCTTGGGCAGATGAGGCTGAGCAACAGCTTTCCAGGCTAGCTCTTTCTGCCTGCGAGCTATCTGCAGACGTTCGAATTTTCAGAGCAGGGCTGCCGGAGGCCCCCTGCACGGACACCCAAAGATACGTTTGAAGTTTGAGGGGGCAAGACAAGCAAGCAGCCCCAGTCTCTGTGCCTCTGTGCGAGCAGTGCCATGGGCAGATGACGCTGAGCAACAGCTTTCCAGGCTAGCTCTATCTGGCTGCGAGCTATCTGCAGACGTTCGCATTTTCAGAGCAGGGCTGCCGGAGGCGCCCGGCACGGACCACCTAAGCTACGTTTGAAGTTTGAGGGGGCAAGACAAGCAAGCAGCCCCAGTCTCTGTGCCTCTGTGCAAGCAGTGCCATGGGCAGATGAGGCTGAGCAAGACCTTTCCAGGCTAGCTCTTTCTGGCTGCCAGCTATCTGCAGACGTTCGCATTTTCAGAGCAGGGCTGCCGGAGGTTCCCGTCACGGACCCCCAAAATAATGTTTGAAGTTTGAGGGGGCAAGACAAGCAAGCAGCCCCAGTCTCAGTGCCTCTGTGCGAGCAGTGCCATGGGCAGATGAGGCTGAGCAACAGCTTTCCAGGCTAGCTATTTCTGGCTGCGAGCTATCTGCAGACGTTCGCATTTTCAGAGCAGGGCTGCCGGAGGCGCCCGGCACGGACCCCCAAATATACGTTTGAAGTTTGAGGGGGCAAGACAAGCAAGCAGCCCCAGTCTCTGTGCCTCTGTGCGAGCAGTGCCATGGGCAGATGAGGCTGAGCAAGAGCTTTCCAGGCTAGCTCTTTCTGGCTGCCAGCTATCTGCAGACGTTCGCATTTTCAGAGCAGGGCTGCCGGAGGCCTTCTGCACGGACCCCCAAATCTACGTTTTAAGTTGGAGGTGGCAAGACAAGCAAGCAGCCCCAGTCTCTGTGCCTCTGTGCGAGCAGTGCCATGGGCAGATGAGGCTGAGCAACAGCTTTCCAGGCTAGCTCTTTCTGGCTGCGAGCTATCTGCAGACGTTCGCATTTTCAGAGCACGGCTGCCGGAGGCCCCCTGCACGGAAGACTAAAAATACGTTTGAAGTTTGAGGTGGCAAGACAAGGAAGCAGCCCCAGTCTCTGTGCCTCTGTGCGAGCAGTGCCATGGGCAGATGAGGCTGAGCAACAGCTTTCCAGGCTAGCTCTTTCTGGCTGCGAGCTATCTGCAGACGTTCGCATTTTCGGAGCAGGGCTGCCGGAGGCCTTCTGCACGGACCCCCAAATCTACGTTTGAAGTTTGAGGTGGCAACACAAGCAAGCATCCCCAGTCTCTGTGCCTCTGTGCGAGCAGTGCCATGGGCAGATGAGGCTGAGCAACAGCTTTCCAGGCTAGCTCTTTCTGGCTGCGAGCTATCTGCAGACGTTGGCATTTTCAGAGCAGGGCTGCCGGAGTCCCCCTGCACGGACCCCCAAATATACGTTTGAAGTTTGAGGTGGCAAGACAAGCAAGCAGCCCCAGTCTCTGTCCCTCTGTGCGAGCAGTGCCATGGGCAGATGAGGCTGAGCAACAGCTTTCCAGGCTAGCTCTTTCTGGCTGTGAGCTATCTGCAGAGGTTGGCATTTTCAGGTCAGGGCTGCTGGAGGCCCCCTGCACGGACCCCCAAATATACGTTTGAAGTTTGAGGTGGCAAGACAAGCAAGCAGCCCCTGTCTCTGTGTGCCTGTGCGAGCAGTGTCATGGGCAGATGAGGCTGAGCAACAGCTTTCCAGGCTAGCCTCTTCTTTGAAAGTGATATCCTGAGACGTTCGCATATTCGGGTCAGGGCTGCGGGAAGCCACCGCCAAAGACCCCCTAGGCTACGTTTGAAGTTTGAGGTGGCAAGGCAAGCAAGCAGCCCCAGTCCCTCTGTGTGCTTGTGCGAGCAGTGACATGGGGAGATGAGGCTGAGCAACAGCTTTCCAAGCTAGCCCTTTCTGGGTGCGAGCTATATGGAGAATTTCGCATATTCGGGTGAGGGCTGCGGGAGGCCCCCAGCAAAGACCCTTTAGGCTACATTTCCAGTGTGAGGTGACAAGGCAAGCAAGCAGCCCCAGACGCTGTGCGCCTGTGCGAGCAGTGCCATGGGCAGATGAGGCTGAGCAACAGCTTTCCAGGCTAGCCAATACTTGGAAAGAGATATCCTGATGCATTTGCATCTTCAATGCAGGTCTGCTGGAGGCACCCGGAAGGGATCCCCGGACTACGTGTGAAGTTTGAGGTGGCAAGGCAAGCAAGCAGCCCCAGTCTCTTGGCGCCTGTACGAGCAGTGCTATGGGTAGATGAGGCTGAGCAACAGCTTTCCAGGCTAGCCCCTTTCTGGGTGGGAGCTATCTGGAGACATTCGCCTATTCGCTTCAGGGCTGCTGGAGGCAACCAGCAGGGACCTTATGGATACATTTGAAGTTTGAGTTTGCAAGGCAAGCAAGCACCCCCAGTCTCTGTGCGCCTGTGCGAGCAGTGCCATGGGAAGATGAGGCTGAGTAACAGCTTTCCTGGTTAGTCCCTTCTGTGTGAGATCTTTCTGGAGACTTTCGCATTTTCAGTGTAGGTCTGCTGAAGGCACCCGGCAGGGATCCCTGGGCTATGTTTAAAATTGAGGTGGCAAGGCAATCAAGCAGCTCCAGTCTCTTTGCATCTGTGAGAGCGGTGGCATGTACACATGAGGCTGAGCAACAGCTTTCCAGGCTAGCCCCTTCTTGGTAAGAGATATCGTGAGACGTTCACATATTCAGGTGAGGGCTGCGGGAGGCCCCCAGCAAGGACCCCCTAGGCTACGTTTGAAGTTTGAGGTGGCAAGGCAAGCAAGAAGTCCCAGTCTCTGTGCGCTTCTGCCCGCACCTCCACGGGCAGATGAGGCTGGGCAACAGCTTTCCCGGCTAGCCAATACTTGGTAAGAGATATCCTAAGACGTTTGCAACTTCAGTGCAGGTCTGCTGGAGTCACCTGTCAGTTATCCCCGGGCTACGTTTGAAGTTTGAGGTGGCAAGGCAAGCAAGCAGCCCCAGTCTCTGTGCGCCTGTGCGAGCAGTGCCATGGGCAGATGAGACTGAGCAACAGCTTTCAGGCTAGCCTCTTCTGGGTGCGAGCTGTCTGGAGACTTTCGCATTTTCGGTGAAGGGCTGCTGGAGGCACCCGTCAGGGACGCCCGGGTTTTGTTTGAAGTTTGAGGTGGCAAGGCAAGAGAGCAGCGCAGTCTCTCTGTGCACCTGTGCGAGCAGTGCCACGGACAGAAGAGGCTGAGCAACAGCTTTCCAGGCTAGCCCCTTCTTGGTAAGAGATACTGTGAGATGATTGCATATTCGGGTCATGGCTGCGGAAGGAGCTTGGCAAGGACCCCCTAGACTACGTTTCAAGTTTGAAGTGGCAAGGCAAGCAAGCAGCCCCCGTCTGTGTGCGTCTGTGCGAGCAGTGTCATGGGCAGATGAGGCTGAGCAACAGGTTTTTATGCTACCCCTTCTGGCTGAGAGCTATCTGAAGACTTTCTCATTTTCGGTGCAGGGCTGCCCGAGGCACCCGGCAGGGACGCCCGGGATTTGTCTGAAGTTTGAGGATGCAAGGCAAGCAAGCAGCCCCAGTCTCTCTTTACTCCTGTGCGAGCAGTGCCATGGGCAGATGAGGCTGAGCAACAGCTTTCCAGGGTAGCCCTTACTTGGTAAGAGATATACTGAGACGCTCGCATTTTAAGGTCAGGTTTGTGGGAGGCCCCCTGCAAGGATCCCGTAGGCTACGTTTGAAGTTTGAGGTGGCAAGGCAAGCAAGCAGCCCCAGTCTCTGTGCGCCTGTGCGAGCAGAGCCATGGGCAGATGAGGCTGAGTAACAGCTTTCCAGGCTAGCCCTTACTTGGTAAGAGATATTCTGAGACGCTCGCATTTTAAGGTCAGGGATTTGGGAGGGACCCAGCAAGGACCACCTAAGCTACGTTTGAAGTTTGAGGGGTCAAGACAAGCAAGCAGCCCCAGTCTCTGTGCCTCTGTTGGAGCAGTGCCACGGGCAGATGAGGCTGAGCAACAGGTTTCCAGGCTAGCTCTTTCTGGCTGCGAGCTATCTGCAGACATTCACATTTTCAAAGCAGGGCTGCCGGAGGACCCCTGCATGGACCACATAAGATACGTTTGAAGTTTGAGGGGGCAAGACAAGCAAGCAGCCCCAGTCTCTGTGCCTCTGTGCGAGCAGTGCCATGGGCAGATGAGGCTGAGCAACAGCTTTCCAGGCTAGCTCTTTCTGGCTGCGAGCTATCTGCAGACGTTCGCATTTTCGGAGCAGCGCTGCCAGAGGCCTTCTGCACGGACCCCCAAATCTACGTTTGAAGTTTGAGGTGGCAAGACAAGCAAGCAGCCCCAGTCTCTGTGCCTCTGTGTGAGCAGTGCCATGGGCAGATGAGGCTGAGCAACAGCTTTACAGGCTAGCTCTTTCTGGCTGCGAGCTATCTGCAGACGTTCGAATTTTCAGAGCAGGGCTGCTGGAGGTGCCCTGCACGGACCCCCAAATCTACGTTTTAAGTTGGAGGTGGCAAGACAAGCAAGCAGCCCCAGTCTCTGTGCCTCTGTGCGAGCAGTGCCATGGGCAGATGAGGCTGAGCAACAGCTTTCCATGCTAGCTCTTTCTGCCTGCGAGCTATCTGCAGACGTTCGCATTTTCAGAGCAGGGCTGCCGGAGGCTCCCGGCACGGACCACCTAAGATATATTTGAAGTTTGAGGTGGCAAGACAAGCAAGCAGCCCCAGTCTCTGTGCCTCTGTGCGAGCAGTGCCATGGGCAGATGAGGCTGAGCAACAGCTTTCCAGGCTAGCTCTTTCTGGCTGCGAGCTATCTGCAGACGTTCGCATTTTCAGAGCAGGGCTGCCGGAGGCCTTCTGCACGGACCCCCAAATCTACGTTTTAAGTTGGAGGTGGCAAGACAAGCAAGCAGCCCCAGTCTCTGTGCCTCTGTGCGAGCAGTGCCATGGGCAGATGAGGCTGAGCAACAGCTTTCCAGGCTAGCTCTTTCTGGCTGCGAGCTATCTGCAGACGTTCGCATTTTCAGAGCACGGCTGCCGGAGGCCCCCTGCACGGAAGACTAAAAATACGTTTGAAGTTTGAGGGGGCAAGACAAGGAAGCAGCCCCAGTCTCTGTGCCTCTGTGCGAGCAGTGCCATGGGCAGATGAGGCTGAGCAACAGCTTTCCAGGCTAGCTCTTTCTGGCTGCGAGCTATCTGCAGACGTTCGCATTTTCAGAGCAGGGCTGCCGGAGTCCCCCTGCACGGACCCCCAAATATACGTTTGAAGTTTGAGGTGGCAAGACAAGCAAGCAGCCCCAGTCTCTGTCCCTCTGTGCGAGCAGTGCCATGGGCAGATGAGGCTGAGCAACAGCTTTCCAGGCTAGCTCTTTCTGGCTGTGAGCTATCTGCAGACGTTGGCATTTTCAGGTCAGGGCTGCTGGAGGCCCCCTGCACGGACCCCCAAATATACGTTTGAAGTTTGAGGTGGCAAGACAAGCAAGCAGCCCCAGTCTCTGTGCCTCTGTGCGAGCAGTGCCATGGGCAGACGAGGCTGAGCAACAGCTTTCCAGGCTAGCTCTTTCTGGCTGCGAGCTATCTGCAGACATTCACATTTTCAGAGCAGGGCTGCCGGAGGACCCCTGCATGGACGACCAAAAATACGTTTGAAGTTTGAGGTGGCAAGAAAAGCAAGCAGCCCCAGTCTCTGTGCCTCTGTGCGAGCAGTGCCATGGGCAGATGAGGCTGAGCAACAGCCTTACACGCTAGCCCCTTTTTGGTACGAGATATCTTGTGACATTCGCATATTAAGCTCAGGGCTGTGGGATGCACCCGATAGTGACCCCCCGTTACGTTTTTAGTTTAAGGTGGCAAGGCAAGCAAGCATCCCCAGTCTCTATGTGCCTATGCAAGCACTGCCATGAGCAGATGAGGCTGAGCAACAGCTTTCCAGACTAGCCCGTTCTGGGTGCCAGCTATGTGGAGACGTTTGCATATTCGTTGCAGGGCTGCTGGAGGCACCCTGCAGGAACCTACTGGTTACGTTTGGAGACTGAGGTGACAAGGCAAGCAAGCAGCCCCAGTCTCTGTGCTCCTGTGCGACCAGTGTCATGTGCAGATGAGGCTGAGCAACAGCTTCCCAGGCTACCCCTTCTTGGTAAGAGATATCCTGAGACGTTCGCATATTCGGGTCAGGGCTGCAGGAGGCCCCCGACAAGGACCCCCTAGGCTACATTTGATGTTTGAGGTGGCAAGCAAAGCATGCAGCCCCAGTCTCTGTGCATCTGTGCGAGCAGTGCCATGGGCAGATGAGGCTCAGCAACAGTTTTTCAGGCTAGCCTGTTCTGGGTGCGAGCTACCTGGAGACTTTCGCATTTTCGAAGCAGGGCTGCTGGAGGCACCTGGCAGGGACCCCTGGGCTATGATTGAAGTTTGAGATGGCAAAACACACAAGCAGCCCCAGTCTCTGTGCGCCTTTGCGAGCAGTGCCAAGGGCAGATGAGACTGAGCAACATCTTTCCAGGCTAGCCCCTTTTTGGTGCGAGATATCTTGTGACATCAGCATATTAAGCTCAGGGCTATGGGAAGCACCCGGTCGTGACCCCCAGATAGGTCTGTAGTTTAATATGGCAAGGGAAGCAAGCATCCCCAGTCTCTACGTGCCTATGCAAGCAGTGCCATGAGCAGATGAGCCTGTGCAACGGTTTTCCTCGCCAAACCCTTCTTGGTAAGAGATATCTTGAGGCGATCACATATTTGGGACAGCAGTGCGGCAGGCGCCCGACAAAGAACCTCCTAGGCTACGTTTGAAGTTTAAGGTGGCAAGGCAAGCAAGCAACCCCAGTCTCTGTGAGCCTGTGTGAGCAGTGCCATGGACAGATGATGCTGAGAAACAGCTTTCCAGGCTAGCACCTTCTGGGTGCGAGCTATCTGGAGACGTTCGCAGCTTCGGTGCAGAGCTGCTGGAGGAACCGGTAGTGATCCCCAGATAGTTTTGAAGTTTGACGTGGCAAGGCAAGCAAGCAGCCCCAGTCTCTGTGTGCCTGTGCAAGTAGTGCCGTGGGCAGATGAGGCTGAGCAACAGCTTTCCAAACTAGCCTCTCCCTGTTAAGAGATATCCAGAGACGTTCGCGTATTCAGGTCAGGGCCTTGTCAAGCACCCGGCAAAGACACCCTAGGCTACGTTTGAAGATTGAGGTGGCAAGCCAATCAAGATGCCCCAGTCTCTGTGTGCCTGTGCGAGCAGTGCCATGGGAGATGAGGCTCAACAACAACTTTCCAGGCTAATCCCTTCTGGTTGCGAGCTATCTGGAGACGTTCGCATTTTCGGAGCACGGCTGCTGGAGGCACCCAGCACGGAGTCCCAGAACACGTTTGAAGTTTCAGGTGGCAAGGCAAGCAAGCAGACCCAGTGTCTGAGCATCTGTGCGAGCAGTGCCATGGGCAGATGAGGCTGAGCAACAGCTTTCCAGGCTAACCCCTTCTTGGTAAGACACATTCTGAGATTTTTGCATTTTCGGTGCAGGGCTGCTGGAGGGACCGGACAGGGAGCCCTGGGCTACGTTTGAAGTTTGAGGTGGCAAGGCAAGCAAGCAGCTCCAGTCTTTGTGCATTTGTGAGAGCAGTGCCATGGGCAGATGAGGCTGAGCAACAGCTTTCCAGGCTAACCCGTTCTGGGTGCGAGCTATATGGAGATGTTGGCGTATTCGTTGCAGGGCTGCTGGAGGCACCCGTCAGGTGTTTAGCGCCGAGAGAGAGAGAGGAGACCGCAGCCCCCCCCCCCCGAGCGGGAAAGCGGGAGGTGCCAACGAGCGGCAGGTCTGACTCAGCGGGGGCGGAGTCGAGTGTGACAGCGGCCAAACACCCTCATGGATAAGAGCAGCCCCCAGGGTGCGCGGGCGACCAGGAGCGGGGTCGAACAGAGCTGGCAAACAGAGGCGGCGCAGCAGCCCGGGAGCGGTGCAGCAGTTTGCGCGGCAGTTCGCGCAGGCAGGGCGAGCGGGGAAGGCGACTGGCAGGGTACAGCCGCCCCTTCTGGCAACTCAAGTAGTGGGCATCGCTCTTCCAGGAGATATTCTAGCCATGGTTACCACCCGTGGTAAAGCTGTTGCTCGAAGGAGTGTGGGGACCCAGATGGAGGCCCCACGCAAGAACGCGGGTGTCCAGGTCTCTGGCTGCAGGGAGTGCCTGAGCCTGGCGCTCATACCGGAGGACAGCAGAGACAACGGCTGTGTTCGGTGCGAGCAGGTGAATGACCTGCTCAGCCTGGTGGCAGAGCTGAAGGAGGAAGTGGAGAGGCTGAGGAGCATCCGGGAGTGTGAGAGGGAGATCGACTGGTGGAGCCGCTCCCTGCCCTCCCTGAGGCATAGTCAGCAGGAAGCGGCTCCACAGAAAGCAGAGAACCCCCAACCCTCTTGCCACCGAGCAGAAAGAGGGGGCCTAAGAGATGGGGGGGAATGGAAACAGGTCCCTGCTCGGGGGGGCAAGCGAATCTCCCCCCGGCCTCCCTCACCGGCCCAGTTGCCCTTAAGCAACAGATATGGGGCTCTGGAATGTGAGGGACCGGCCACAGAGGATGTGGGTGAAGGTGAGGCTCCATCCAGGGGGTTGCCTAGAACGAGTCACACAGCCCCAAGAATTACGACTGCCTCAACTAAGAAAAAAAGGAGGGTCATTGTCATAGGTGATTCCCTTCTGAGGGGAACAGAGGGCCCGATCTGCCGACCGGACCCATCCCACAGGGAAGTCTACTGCCTCCCTGGGGCCCGGGTTAGGGATGTTGCGAAGAAACTCCCTGGTCTGGTGCGGCCTTCTGATTACTACCCCCTCTTGGTAATGCAGGCTGGCGGGGACGAGATAGCAGAAAGAAGTCCCAAGGCCATCGAAAGGGACTTCAGGGCACTGGGGCGATTGGTTGAGGGATCAGGGGCGCAGGTGGTGTTTTCCTCCATCCCATCAGTGGCAGGGGACAGCACTGAAAGGGGCAGGAAAACTCACCTGGTTAACAGGTGGCTCAGGGACTGGTGCCATCGGTCAAATTTTGGCTTCTTTGATCATGGGGAGGTGTACACAGCACCGGGCCTGCTGGCGACAGGTGGAACTCAGCTATCTCAAAGGGGAAAAAGGATTCTTGGCCACGAGCTGGCGGGGCTCATTGAGAGGGCTTTAAACTAGGTTCGAAGGGGGAAGGGGATATTGCCCAGCTCACTAGGGATGAGCCTAGGCTTGGAGTGCCAAGGCCAGGGGTGAGATTGACAGCCCAGCTCAAGTGTGTTTACACCAATGCACGTAGCATGGGCAATAAACAGGAGGAGCTGGAAGCCATTATACAGCAGGACGGCTACGACTTGGTCGCCATCACAGAAACGTGGTGGGACAACTTGCATGACTGGCATGCTGTCATAGATGGCTACAGACTCTTTAGGAAAGACAGACCAACGAGGAGAGGTGGGGGAGTTGCTCTATATGTGAGGGAGCAAGTAGAATGCACTGAGCTTGGCCTGGGGGCAAATGAGGAACGAGTTGAAAGCTTGTGGGTTAGAATTAAGGGACAGGCTCATAAGGGTGACATTACGGTGGGTGTGTACTACAGGCCACCTGACCAGGAGAAGGAGGTTGATGAGGCCTTTTACAGGCAGCTGCAAGCAGCCTCACAGTCACAGGCCCTGGTTCTCATGGGGGACTTCAACCACCCTGACATCAGCTGGGAAGACCATACAGCTAGGCAGGCGCAATCCAGGAGGTTCCTACAGAGCATCGATGATAACTTTCTGATGCAAGTGGTGGAGGAACCAACAAGGAAAGGCGCTCTGCTGGACCTTGTGTTAACAAACAAGGAGGGACTGGTGGAGGATGTGAAGGTTGGAGGTAGACTCGGCTGCAGTGATCATGAAATGGTCGAGTTCAGGATCTTGCGTGGAGGAAGCAGGGCGATAAGCAGGATCAAAACCCTGGACCTCAGGAGGGCTGACTTTGCCCTCTTCAAGGAGCTACTGGGAGGAATCCCGTGGGCCAGGGCTCTCGAAGGCAGGGGGGTCCATGAGTGCTGGTCGCTCTTTGAACAACACTTCTTCCATGCACAGGAGCAATGCATCCCCCTGAGAAAGAAATCGAGCAAAGGAGGCAGGAGACCTGCATGGTTAAACAAGGAGCTTCTAGCGGAGATCAGGCAGAAGAGAAAGGTCCATGGAATGTGGAAAGAGGGACAGGCCACTTGGGAAGAGTACAGAAACGTGGTGAGAGCGTGCAGGGATGCGACGAGGAAGGCCAAGGCTCACCTGGAATTGAAGCTGGCAAGGGATGTCAAAAACAACAAGAAGGGCTTCTTCAACTACATCAGCAGCAAAAGGAAGGCTAGGGACAACGTGGGGCCGCTGCTGAATGAGGCGGGTGTCCTGGTGACGGAGGATGCGGAGAAGGCAGAGCTACTGAATGCCTTCTTTGCTTCAGTCTTCAGTGCTAAGACTGGCCCTGGGGAATCCCAGGCCCCGGAGGTAAGAGAAGAAGCCTACAAAGAGGACGACTTTCCCTTGGTCGAGGAGGACTGTGTGAGGGATCACTTAAGTGATCTGGATGTCCACAAATCCATGGGCCCCGATGGAATGCACCCACGAGTGCTGAGGGAGCTGGCGGATGTCATTGCTGAGCCACTCTCCATCATCTTTGAGAGGTCCTGGAGCACAGGAGAGATGCCCGAGGACTGGAGAAAGGCCAATGTCACTCCAATCTTCAAAAAGGGCAAGAAGGAGGACCCAGGGAACTACAGGTCGGTCAGCCTCACCTCCATCCCGGGAAAGGTGATGGAGCAGCTTATCCTGGAGGCCATCATGAAGCAAGTGGAAGAAAAGAAGGTTATCAGGAGTAGTCAGCATGGATTCACTAAGGGGAAATCATGCCTGACCAATCTGATAGCTTTCTACAATGACATGACTGGCTGGGTAGACGAAGGGAGAGCCGCGGATGTTGTCTACCTTGACTTCAGCAAGGCTTTCGACACAGTCTCCCATGATATCCTCCTAGGGAAGCTGAGGAAGCGTGGGCTGGATGAGTGGTCGGTGAAGTGGATAGAGAACTGGCTGAATGGCAGAATTCAGAGGGTTGTCATCAGCGGTGCTGAGTCTAGTTGGAGGCTGGTAACAAGTGGTGTCCCCCAGGGGTCAGTACTGGGCCCAGTCTTGTTTGACTTCTTCATCAACGACCTGGATGAAGAGTTAGAATGTACCCTCAGCAAGTTTGCTGACGACACCAAACTGGGAGGTGTGGTAGATACACCGGAAGGCTGTGCTGCCATTCAGCGTGACCTGGATAGGCTGGAAAGCTGGGCAGAGAGGAACCTGATGAGGTTCAACAAAGCCAAATGCAGGGTCCTGCACCTGGGGAGGAACAACCTCATGCACCAGTACAGGCTTGGGGTGGACCTGCTGGAGAGCAGCTCTGCGGAGAGGGACCTGGGTGTCCTGGTGGACGACAGGTTAACCATGAGCCAGCAGTGTGCCCTGGCTGCCAAGAAAACCAATGGGATCCTGGGGTACATCAAGAAGAGTGTGGCCAGCAGGACGAGGGAGGTTCTCCTTCCCCTCTACACTGCCCTGGTGAGGCCTCATCTGGAGTACTGTGTCCAGTTCTGGGCTCCCCAGTTCAAGAAAGATGAAGAGCTACTGGAGAGAGTCCAGCGGAGGGCTACGAGGATGGTGAGGGGACTGGAGCATCTCCCCTACGAGGAGAGGTTGAGGGAACTGGGCTTGTTCAGCCTGAAGAAGAGAAGGCTGCGAGGGGACCTTATAAATGCTTACAAATATCTGAAGGGTGGGTGTCAGGAGGATGGGGCCAAGCTCTTTTCAGTGGTGCCCAGTGACAGGACAAGGGGCAATGGGCACAAACTGAGGCACAGGAAGTTCCGTCTGAACATGAGGAAGAACTTCTTCCCTCTGAGGGTGACGGAGCACTGGAACAGGCTGCCCAGGGAGGTTGTGGAGTCTCCTTCTCTGGAGATATTCAAGACCCGCCTGGACAAGGTCCTGTGCAGTTTGCTGTAGGTGACCCTGCTTCGGCAGGAGGGTTGGACTAGATGACCCACAGAGGTCCCTTCCAACCCCAACTATTCTGTGATTCTGTGATTCTGACCCCCTGGTTACGTTTGAAGTTTAAGGTGGCAAGGCAAGCAAGCAGCCCCAGTCTCTTTGCACCTGTGTGAGCAGTGCCATGGGCAGATGAGGCTGAGCAACAGCTCTCCAGGCTAGCCCCTTCTTGGTAAGAGATATCCTGTGAAATTCGCATATTCGGGTCAGGGCTGCGGCAGGGAAGTGGCAAGGACACTCTAGGCTACGTTTGAAGTTTGAGGTGGCAAGGAAATCAAGCAGCCCCAATCTCTGTTTGCCTGTGGGAGCAGTGCCATGAGCAGATGAGGCTGAGCAACAGCTTTCCAGGCTAGCCCGTTCTGGGTGCGAGCTATCTGGAGACGTTCGCATATTCGGGTCAGGGCTGCGGGATGCCCCCTGCAAGGATTCCCTAGGCCACATATGAAGTTTGAAGCGGCAAGGCAAGCAAGCAGCCCCAGTATCTGGGCGCCTGTGCGAGCAGTGCCATGGGCAGATGAGGCTGAGCAACAGCTTTCCAGGCTAGCCCCGACTTGGTAAGAGATATCCTGAGACGCTCGCATTTTAAGGTCAGGGTTGTGGGAGGGACCCGGCAAGGACCCCCTAGGATACGTTTGAAGTTTAAGGTAGCAAGGCAAGAAAGCACACCCAGTCTCCGTGCGCCTGTGCGAGCAGTGCCATGGGCAGATGAGGCTGAGCAACAACTTTCCAGGCTAGCCCCTCCATTGTAAGAGATTGCCTGAGACGCTCGCATATTCAGGTCAGGGCTGTGGCAGGGGCCCATCAAAGACAACCTACGCTACGTTTGAAGATTGAGGTGGCAAGGCAAGCAAGCAGCCCCAGTCTCTGAGCACCTGTGCAAGCAGTGCCATGGGCAGATGAGGCTGAGCAACGGCTTTCCAGGCCAGCCCCTTCTTGGTAAGAGATATCTTGAGACGTTCGCATATTAAGCTCACGGCTGTTGGAGGGGCCAGGCAAGGACTGCTTGGCTACATTTGGAGTTTGAGGTGGAAGGGCAAGCAAGAAACCCCGGTCTCTGAGCGCCTGTGCCAGCAGTGCCATGGGAAGATGAGGCTGAGCAACAGCTTTCCAGGCTAGCCAATGCTTGCTAAGAGATATCCTAAGACGTTCGCAACGTCAGTGCAGGTCTGCTGGAGTCATCCGTCAGGTATCCCCAGGCTACGTTTGAAAATTGAGGTGGGAAGGCAAGCAGGCAGCCCCAGTCTCTCTGTGCGCCTGTGCGAGTAGTGCCATGGGCAGATGAGCCTGAGCAACTGCTTTCCAGGCTAAACCATTCATGGTAAAAGATATCCTGAGATTGTTGGCATATTCGGGTCAGGGCTGCGGAAGGAGCTTGGCAAGGACCCCCTATACTACGTTTCAAGTCTGAGGTGGCAAGGCAAGCAAGCAGCCCCCGTCTGTGTGCGTCTGTGCGAGCAGTGTTATGGGCAGATGAGGCTGAGCAACAGCTTTCCAGGCTAGCCCCTTCTGGGTTCGATGTATCTGGAGATATTTGCATTTTTGGTGCAGGTCTGCTGCAGGCATCCCGCAGGGATCCCCAGGATAAGTTTCAAGATTGAGGTGGGAAGGCAAGCAAGCAGCCCCACTCTCTGTGCACCTGTGTGTGCAGTGCCATAGGCAGATGAGTCTGAGCAACAGCTTTCCAGGCTAAACCCTTCTTGGTAAGAGATATCTTGAGACCTTCGCATATTAAGGTCAGGGCTGTGGGAGGGGCCGGGCAAGGACCCCCTAGGCTACGTTTGAAGTTTCAGGTGGCAAGGCAAGCAAGCAGACCCAGTGTCTGAGCATCTGTGCGAGCAGTGCCATGGGCAGATGAGGCTGAGCAACAGCTTTCCAGGCTTGCCCGTTCTGGGTGCGATCTAAATGGAGACTTTCGCATATTCGTTACATTGCTGCTGGAGACACCTGACAGGGAGCCCCTAGGCTACTTTGAAGTTTGAGGTGGTGATGCAGGAAAACAGCCCCAGTCTTTGTGCGCCTGTGTGAGCAGTGCCATGGGCAGATGAGGCTGACCAACAGCATTCCAGGCTAGCCCCTTCTTGGTAAGAGATATTCTGAGACGCTCGCAAATTCAGGTCAGGGCTGTGGAAGGCCCCCGGCAAAGACCCCCTAGGTTACGTTTGAAGTTTGAGGTGGCAAGGCAAGCAAGCAGCCCCAGTCTCTGCGCGCCTGTGTGAGCAGTGCCATGGGCAGATAAGGCTGAGCAAAAGCTTTCCAGTCTAGCCCCTTCTTGGTAAGATGTATCTTGAGACGTTCGCATATTTAGGTCCGGGCTCTGGTACGCGCCTAGAAAAAACCTCCTAGGCTACGTTTGAAGTTTGAGGTGGCAAGGCAAGCAAGCAGCCCCAGTCTCTGGGCGTCTGAGTGAGCAGTGCCATGGGCAGATTAGGCTGAGCAAAAGCTTTCCAATCTAGCCCCTTCTTGGTAAGAGGTATCTTGAGACGTCTGCATATTTAGGTCCGGGCTCCGGTAGGCGCCCGCAAGGACCCCCTAGGCTGCAATTGAAGTTTGAGGTGGCAAGGCATGCAAGCAGCCCCAGTATCTGTGCCTCTGTGCGAGCAGTGCCATGGGCAGATGAGGCTGAGCAACAGCTTTACAGATTAGCCTCTTCTGGTTGCAAGCTATCTGGAGACATTCGCATTTCCATTGCAGGGCTGATGGAGGGACCGGGCAGGGAGCCCCTGGATACGTTTGAAGTTTGAGGTGGCAAGGCAAGCAAGCAGCCCCAGTCTCTGTGCATCTGAGAGAGCAGTGCCATGGGCAGATGAGGCTGTGAAACAGCTTTCCAGGCTAGCCCCTTCTGGGTGGAATCTATCTGGAGATGTTCGCCTATTCGGGTCACGGCTGCTGGAGGATCCCGTCAGGGACCCTTTGGTTACATTTGGAGATTGAGATGGCAAGGTAAAAAAGCAGCCAAAGTCTCTGAGCACCTGTGCAAGCAGTGCCATGAGCAGATGAGTCTGAGCAACATCTTTCCAGGCTAGCCCATTCTTGGCATAAGATATCTTGAGACGCTCGCATATTCGGGTCAGGGTTATGGCAGGCGCCCGGAAAAAACCTCCTAGGCTACGTTTGAAGTTTGAGGTGGCAAGGCAAGCAAGCAGCCCCAGTCTCTGTGCGCCTGTGCGAGCAGTGCCATGGGCAGATGAGGCTGAGCAACAGCTTTCCAGGCTAGCTCTTTCTGGCTGCGAGCTCTCTGTAGACGTTCGCATTTTCAGAGCAGGGCTGCCGGAGGCGCCCGTCACGGACCCCCAAAATAACGTTTGAAGTTTGGTGGGGCAAGACAAGCAAGCAGCCCCAGTCTCTGTGCCTCTGTGCGAGCAGTGTAATGGGCAGATGAGGCTGAGCAACAGCTTTCCAGGCTAGCTCTTTCTGGCTGCGAGCTATCTGCAGACGTTTGCATTTCCAGAGCAGGGCTGCCGGAGGCGCCCGGCACTGACCCCCAAAATAACGTTTGAAGTTTGAGGTGGCAAGACAAGCAAGCAGCCCCAGTCTCTGTGCATCTGTGCGAGCAGTGCCTTGGGCAGATGAGGCTGAACAACAGCTTTCCAGGCTAGCTCTTTCTGGCTGCTAGCTATTTGCAGGCATTCGCATTTTCAGAGCAGGGCTGTCGGAGGCACCCGGCAAGGACCCCCAAAGCTACTTTTGAAGTTTGAGGTGGCAAGACAAGCAAGCAGCCCCAGTCTCTGTGCCTCTGTGCGAGCAGTGCCATGGGCAGATGAGGCTGAGCAACAGCTTTCCAGGCTAGCTATTTCTGGCTGCGAGCTACCTGCAGACGTTCGCATTTTCAGAGCAGGGCTGGCGAAGGCGCCCGGCACGGACCCCTAAATATACGTTTGAAGTTTGAGGGGGCAGACAAGCAAGCGGCCCCAGTCTCTGTGCCTCTGTGCGAGCAGTGCCATGGGCAGATGAGGCTGAGCAACAGCTTTCCAGGCTAGCTCTTTCTGGCTGCCAGATCTCTGCAGACGTTCGCATTTTCAGAGCAGGGCTGCTGGACGCGCCCTGCACGGACCCCCAAAGCTATGTTTGAAGTTTGAGGGGGCAAGACAAGCAAGCAGCCCCAGTCTCTGTGCCTCTGTGCGAGCAGTGCCATGGGCAGATGAGGCTGAGCAACAGCTTTCCACGCTAGCTCTTTCTGGCTGCGAGCTATCTGCAGACGTTCGCATTTTCAGAGAAGGGCTGCCGGAGGCGCCCGGCACGGACCCCCAAAATAACGTTTGAAGTTTGACGGGGCAAGACAAGCAAGGAGCCCCAGACTCTGTGCCTCTGTGCGAGCAGTGCCTTGGGCAGATGAGGCTGAACAACAGCTTTCCAGGCTAGCTCTTTCTGGCTGCGCGCTATCTGCAGGCATACGCATTTTCAGAGCAGGGCTGTCGGAGGCACCCGGCAAGGACCCCCAAAGCTACTTTTGAAGTTTGAGGTGGCAAGACAAGCAAGCAGCCCCAGTCTCTGTGCCTCTGTGCGAGCAGTGCCATGGGCAGATGAGGCTGAGCAAGACCTTTCCAGGCTAGCTCTTTCTGGCTGCCAGCTATCTGCAGACGTTTGCATTTTCAGAGCAGGGCTGCCGGAGGTGCCCGTCACGGACCCCCAAAATAATGTTTGAAGTTTGAGGTGGCAAGACAAGCAAGCAGCCCCAGTCTCTGTGCCTCTGTGCGAGCAGTGCCATGGGCAGATGAGGCTGAGCAAGAGCTTTCCAGGCTAGCTCTTTCTGGCTGCCAGCTATCTGCAGACGTTCGCATTTTCAGAGCAGCGCTGCCGGAGGCGCCCGGCACGGACCACCTAAGATACGTTTGAAGTTTGGTGGGGCAAGACAAGCAAGCAGCCCCAGTCTCTGTGCCTCTGTGCAAGCAGTGCCATGGGCAGATGAGGCTGAGCAAGAGCTTTCCAGGCTAGCTCTTTCTGGCTGCCAGCTCTCTGCAGACGTTCGCATTTTCAGAGCAGGGCTGCCGGAGGTGCCCGGCACGGACCCCCAAATATACGTTTGAAGTTTGAGGGGGCAAGACAAGCAAGCAGCCCCAGTCTCTGTGCCTCTGTGCGAGCAGTGCCATGGGCAGATGAGGCTGAGCAAGAGCTTTCCAGGCTAGCTCTTTCTGGCTGCCAGCTATCTGCAGACGTTCGCATTTTCAGAGCAGCGCTGCCGGAGGCGCCCGGCACGGACCACCTAAAATACGTTTGAAGTTTGGTGGGGCAAGACAAGCAAGCAGCCCCAGTCTCTGTGCCTCTGAGCGAGCAGTGCCATGGGCAGATGAGGCTGAGCAACAGCTTTCCAGGCTAGCTCTTTCTGGCTGCCAGCTATCTGCAGACGTTCGCATTTTCAGAGCAGGCCTGCCGGAGGCGCCCGTCACGGACCCCCAAAATAACGTTTGAAGTTTGACGGGGCAAGACAAGCAAGCAGCCCCAGTCTCTGTGCCTCTGTGCTAGCAGTGCCTTGGGCAGATGAGGCTGAGCAACAGCTTTCCAGGCTAGCTCTTTCTGCCTGCGAGCTATCTGCAGACGTTCGAATTTTCAGAGCAGGGCTGCCGGAGGCCCCCTGCACGGACACCCAAAGATACGTTTGAAGTTTGAGGGGGCAAGACAAGCAAGCAGCCCCAGTCTCTGTGCCTCTGTGCGAGCAGTGCCATGGGCAGATGACGCTGAGCAACAGCTTTCCAGGCTAGCTCTATCTGGCTGCGAGCTATCTGCAGACGTTCGCATTTTCAGAGCAGGGCTGCCGGAGGCGCCCGGCACGGACCACCTAAGCTACGTTTGAAGTTTGAGGGGGCAAGACAAGCAAGCAGCCCCAGTCTCTGTGCCTCTGTGCAAGCAGTGCCATGGGCAGATGAGGCTGAGCAAGACCTTTCCAGGCTAGCTCTTTCTGGCTGCCAGCTATCTGCAGACGTTCGCATTTTCAGAGCAGGGCTGCCGGAGGTTCCCGTCACGGACCCCCAAAATAATGTTTGAAGTTTGAGGGGGCAAGACAAGCAAGCAGCCCCAGTCTCAGTGCCTCTGTGCGAGCAGTGCCATGGGCAGATGAGGCTGAGCAACAGCTTTCCAGGCTAGCTATTTCTGGCTGCGAGCTATCTGCAGACGTTCGCATTTTCAGAGCAGGGCTGCCGGAGGCGCCCGGCACGGACCCCCAAATATACGTTTGAAGTTTGAGGGGGCAAGACAAGCAAGCAGCCCCAGTCTCTGTGCCTCTGTGCGAGCAGTGCCATGGGCAGATGAGGCTGAGCAAGAGCTTTCCAGGCTAGCTCTTTCTGGCTGCCAGCTATCTGCAGACGTTCGCATTTTCAGAGCAGCGCTGCCGGAGGAGCCCGGCACGGACCACCTAAAATACGTTTGAAGTTTGGTGGGGCAAGACAAGCAAGCAGCCCCAGTCTCTGTGCCTCTGTGCGAGCAGTGCCATGGGCAGATGAGGCTGAGCAACAGCTTTCCAGGCTAGCTCTTTCTGGCTGCCAGCTATCTGCAGACGTTCGCATTTTCAGAGCAGGCCTGCTGGAGGCGCCCGGCACGGACCCCCAAAATAACGTTTGAAGTTTGACGGGGCAAGACAAGCAAGCAGCCCCAGTCTCTGTGCCTCTGTGCGAGCAGTGCCTTGGGCAGATGAGGCTGAGCAACAGCTTTCCAGGCTAGCTCTTTCTGGCTGCGAGCTATCTGCAGACGTTCGAATTTTCAGAGCAGGGCTGCCGGAGGCGCCCGGCACGGACCCCCAAATATACGTTTGAAGTTTGGTGGGGCAAGACAAGCAAGCAGCCCCAGTCTCTGTGCCTCTGTGCGAGCAGTGCCATGGGCAGATGAGGCTGAGCAACAGCTTTCCAGGCTAGCTCTTTCTGGCTGCGAGCTATCTGCAGACGTTCGCATTTTCAGAGCAGCGCTGCCGGAGGCGCCCGGCACGGACCACCTAAAATACGTTTGAAGTTTGGTGGGGCAAGACAAGCAAGCAGCACCAGTCTCTGTGCCTCTGAGCGAGCAGTGCCATGGGCAGATGAGGCTGAGCAACAGCTTTCCAGGCTAGCTCTTTCTGGCTGCCAGCTATCTGCAGACGTTCGCATTTTCAGAGCAGGGCTGCCGGAGGCGCCCGGCACGGACCCCCAAAATAACGTTTGAAGTTTGACGGGGCAAGACAAGCAAGCAGCCCCAGTCTCTGTGCCTCTGTGCGAGCAGTGCCGTGGGCAGATGAGACTGAGCAACAGCTTTCCAGGCTAGCTCTTTCTGGCTGCGAGCTATCTGCAGACGTTCGCATTTTCAGAGCAGGGCTGGCGGAGGCGCCCGGCACGGACCACTGAAGCTACGTTTGAAGTTTTATGTGGAAAGACAAGCAAGCAGCCCCAGTCTCTGTGCCTCTGTGCGAGCAGTGCCATGGGCAGATGAGGCTGAGCAACAGCTTTCCAGGCTAGCTCTTTCTGGCTGCGAGCTATCTGCAGACGTTCGCATTTTCAGAGCAGGGCTTCAGGAGTCGCCCGGCACGGACCCCCAAAATAATGTTTGAAGTTTGAGGTGGCAAGACAAGCAAGCAGCCCCAGTCTCTGTGCCTCTGTGCGAGCAGTGCCATGGGCAGATGAGGCTGAGCAAGAGCTTTCCAGGCTAGCTCTTTCTGGCTGCCAGCTCTCTGCAGACGTTCGCATTTTCAGAGCAGGGCTGCTGGAGGCGCCCGGCACGGACCCCCAAATATACGTTTGAAGTTTGAGGGGGCAAGACAAGCAAGCAGCCCCAGTCTCTGTGCCTCTGTGCGAGCAGTGCCATGGGCAGATGAGGCTGAGCAACAGCTTTCCAGGCTAGCTCTTTCTGGCTGCGAGCTATCTGCAGACGTTCGCATTTTCAGAGCAGGGCTGCCGGAGGCGCCCGGCACGGACCACCAAAGCTACGTTTGAAGTTTGAGGTGGCAAGACAAGCAAGCAGCCCCAGTCTCTGTGCCTCTGTGCAAGCAGTGCCTTGGGCAGATGAGGCTGAGCAACAGCTTTCCAGGCTAGCTCTTTCTGGCTGCGAGCTATCTGCAGACGTTAGCATTTTCAGTGCAGGGCTGACGGGGGCGCCCGGCACGGACCCTCAAATCTACGTTTGAAGTTTGAGGGGGCAAGACAAGCAAGCAGCCCCAGTGTCTGTGCCTCTGTGCGAGCAGTGCCATGGGCAGATGAGGCTGAGCAACAGCTTTCCAGGCTAGCTCTTTCTGGCTGCCAGCTCTCTGCAGACGATCACATTTTCAGAGCAGGGCTGCCGGAGGTGCCCGGCACTTACCCCCAAAAAACGTTTGAAGTTTGAGGGGGCAAGACAAGCAAGCAGCCCCAGTCTCTGTGCCTCTGTGCGAGCAGTGCCATGGGCAGATGAGGCTGAGCAACAGCTTTCCAGGCTAGCTCTTTCTGGCTGCGAGCTCTCTGCAGACGTTCGCATTTTCAGAGCAGGGCTGCTGGAGGCGCCCGGCACGGACCCCCAAATATACGTTTGAAGTTTGAGGGGGCAAGACAAGCTAGCAGCCCCAGTCTCTGTGCCTCTGTGCGAGCAGTGCCATGGGCAGATGAGGCTGAGCAACAGCTTTCCAGGCTAGCTCTTTCTGGCTGCGAGCTATCTGCAGACGTTCGCATTTCCAGAGCAGGGCTGACGGAGGCGCCCGGCACGGACCACCTAAGCTACGTTTGAAGTTTGAGGTGGCAAGACAAGCAAGCAGCCCCAGTCTCTGTGCCTCTGTGCAAGCAGTGCCATGGGCAGATGAGGCTGAGCAACAGCTTTCCAGGCTAGCTCTTTCTGGCTGCGAGCTATCTGCAGACGTTAGCATTTTCAGAGCAGGGCTGCTGGAGGCACCCGGCACGGACCCCCAAATATACGTTTGAAGTTTGAGGGGGCAAGACAAGCAAGCAGCCCCAGTCTCTGTGCCTCTGTGCGAGCAGTGCCATGGGCAGATGAGGCTGAGCAACAGCTTTCCAGGCTAGCTCTTTCTGGCTGCTAGCTCTCTGCAGACGTTCGCATTTTCAGAGCAGGGCTGCCGGAGGCGCCTGTCACGGACCCCCAAAGCTACGTTTGAAGTCTGAGGGGGCAAGACAAGCAAGCAGCCCCAGTCTCTGTGCCTCTGTGCGAGCAGTGCCATGGGCAGATGAGGCTGAGCAACAGCTTTCCAGGCTAGCTCTTTCTGGCTGCCAGCTCTCTGCAGACGATCGCATTTTCAGAGCAGGGCTGCCGGAGGCGCCCGGCACTTACCCCCAAAAAACGTTTGAAGTTTGAGGGGGCAAGAGAAGCAAGCAGCCCCAGTCTCTGTGCCTCTGTGCGAGCAGTGCCATGGGCAGATGAGGCTGAGCAACAGCTTTCCAGGCTACCTCTTTCTGGATGGGAGCTATCTGCAGACATTCGCATTTTCAGAGCAGGGGTGCCGGAGGCGGCCGGCACGGACCACTTAAGCTACGTTTGAAGTTTGAGGGGGCAAGACAAGCAAGCAGCCCCAGTCTCTGTGCCTCTGTGCGAGCAGTGCCATGGGCAGATGAGGCTGAGCAACAGCTTTCCAGGCTAGCTCTTTCTGGCTGCGAGCTATCTGCAGACGTTCGCATTTTCAGAGCAAGGCTGCCGAAACTGCCCGGCACGGACCACCTAAGCTACGTTTGAATTTTGAGAGAGGGCAAGACAAGCAAGCGGCCCCTGTCTCTGTGCCTCTGTGCGAGCAGTGCCATGGGCAGATGAGGCTGAGCAACAGCTTTCCAGGCTAGCTCTTTCTGCCTGCGAGCTATCTGCAGACGTTCGCATTTTCAGAGCAGGGCTGCCGGAGGCGCCCGGCACAAACCACCAAAGCTACGTTTGAAGTTTCAGGTGGCAAGACAAGCAAGCAGCCCCAGTCTCTGTGCCTCTGTGCAAGCAGTGCCATGGGCAGATGAGGCTGAGCAACAGCTTTCCAGGCTAGCTCTTTCTGGCTGCGAGCTATCTGCAGACGTTAGCATTTTCAGAGCAGGGCTGACGGGTGCGCCCGGCACGGACCCCCAAATCTACGTTTGAAGTTTGAGGGGGCAAGACAAGCAAGCAGCCCCAGTCTCTGTGCCTCTGTGCGAGCAGTGCCATGGGCAGATGAGGCTGAGCAACAGCTTTCCAGGCTAGCTCTTTCTGGCTGCCAGCTACCTGCAGACGTTCGCATTTTCAGAGCAGGGCTGCCAGAGGCGCCCGTCACGGACCCCCAAAATAACTTCTGAAGTTTGAGGGGGCAAGACAAGCAAGCAGCCCCAGTCTCTGTGCCTCTGTGCGAGCAGTGCCATGGGCAGATGAGGCTGAGCAACAGCTTTCCAGGCTAGCTCTTTCTGGATGTGAGCTATCTGCAGACATTCGAATTTTCAGAGCAGGGCGACCAGAGTCGAACAGCATGGACCTCTTAAGCTACGTTTGAAGTTTGGTGGGGCAAGACAAGCAAGCAGCCCCAGTCTCTGTGCCTCTGTGCGAGCAGTGCCATGGGCAGATGAGGCTGAGCAACAGCTTTCCAGGCTAGCTCTTTCTGGCTGCGACCTATCTGCAGACATTCGAATTTTCAGAGCAGGGCGACCAGAGTCGAACAGCATGGACCTCTTAAGCTACGTTTGAAGTTTGAGGGGGCAAGACAAGCAAGCAGCCCCAGTCTCTGTGCCTCTGTGCGAGCAGTGCCATGGGCAGATGAGGCTGAGCAACAGCTTTCCTGGCTAGCTCTTTCTGGCTGCGAGCTATCTGCAGACATTCGCATTTTCGGAGCAGGGCTGCCGGAGGCCCCCTGCACGGACCCCGAAATATAAGTTTGAAGTTTGAGGTGGCAAGACAAGCAAGCAGCCCCAGTCTCTGTGCCTCTGTGCGAGCAGTGCCATGGGCAGATGAGGCTGAGCAAGAGCTTTCCAGGCTAGCTATTTCTGGCTGCGAGCTATCTGCAGACGTTCGCATTTTCAGAGCAGGGGTGCCGGAGGCGCCCGGCACGGACCCCCAAATATACGTTTGAAGTTTGAGGGGGCAAGACAAGCAAGCAGCCCCAGTCTCTGTGCCTCTGTGCGAGCAGTGCCATGGGCAGATGAGGCTGAGCAAGAGCTTTCCAGGCTAGCTCTTTCTGGCTGCGAGCTATCTGCAGACGTTCGAATTTTCAGAGCAGGGCTGCCGGAGGCCCCCTGCACGGACACCCAAAGATACGTTTGAAGTTTGAGGGGGCAAGACAAGCAAGCAGCCCCAGTCTCTGTGCCTCTGTGCTAGCAGTGCCTTGGGCAGATGAGGCTGAGCAACAGCTTTCCAGGCTAGCTCTTTCTGCCTGCGAGCTATCTGCAGACGTTCGAATTTTCAGAGCAGGGCTGCCGGAGGCGCCCGGCACGGACCCCCAAAATAACGTTTGAAGTTTGACGGGGCAAGACAAGCAAGGAGCCCCAGAATCTGTGCCTCTGTGCGAGCAGTGCCTTGGGCAGATGAGGCTGAAAAACAGCTTTCCAGGCTAGCTCTTTCTGGCTGCGAGCTATCTGCAGGCATGCGCATTTTCAGAGCAGGGCTGTCGGAGGCACACGGCAAGGACCCCCAAAGATACTTTTGAAGTTTGAGGTGGCAAGACAAGCAAGCGGCCCCAGTCTCTGTGCCTCTGTGCGAGCAGTGCCATGGGCAGATGAGGCTGAGCAAGACCTTTCCAGGCTAGCTCTTTCTGGCTGCCAGCTATCTGCAGAAGTTCACATTTTCGGAGTAGGGCGACCAGAGGCGACCGGCATGGACCACTTAAGCTACGTTTGAAGTTTGAGGTGGCAAGACAAGCAAGCAGCCCCAGTCTCTGTGCCTCTGTGCGAGCAGTGCCATGGGCAGATGAGGCTGAGCAAGACCTTTCCAGGCTAGCTCTTTCTGGCTGCCAGCTATCTGCAGACGTTCGCATTTTCAGAGCAGGGCTGCCGGAGGTGCCCGTCACGGACCCCCAAAATAATGTTTTAAGTTTGAGGGGGCAAGACAAGCAAGCAGCCCCAGTCTCTGTGCCTCTGTGCGAGCAGTGCCATGGGCAGATGAGGCTGAGCAACAGCTTTCCAGGCTAGCTCTTTCTGGCTGCCAGCTATCTGCAGACGTTCGCATTTTCAGAGCAGCGCTGCCGGAGGCGCCCGGCACGGACCACCTAAGATACGTTTGAAGTTTGGTGGGGCAAGACAAGCAAGCAGCCCCAGTCTCTGTGCCTCTGTGCGAGCAGTGCCATGGGCAGATGAGGCTGAGCAAGAGCTTTCCAGGCTAGCTCTTTCTGGCTGCCAGCTCTCTGCAGACGTTCGCATTTTCAGAGCAGGGCTGCCGGAGGCGCCCGGCACGGACCACCTTAAATATGTTTGAAGTTTGGTGGGGCAAGACAAGCAAGCAGCCCCAGTCTCTGTGCCTCTGAGCGAGCAGTGCCATGGGCAGATGAGGCTGAGCAACAGCTTTCCAGGCTAGCTCTTTCTGCCTGCGAGCTATCTGCAGACGTTCGCATTTTCAGAGCAGGGCTGCCGGAGGCGCCCGGCACAAACCACCAAAGCTACGTTTGAAGTTTCAGGTGGCAAGACAAGCAAGCAGCCCCAGTCTCTGTGCCTCTGTGCAAGCAGTGCCATGGGCAGATGAGGCTGAGCAACAGCTTTCCAGGCTAGCTCTTTCTGGCTGCGAGCTATCTGCAGACGTTAGCATTTTCAGAGCAGGGCTGACGGGTGCGCCCGGCACGGACCCCCAAATCTACGTTTGAAGTTTGAGGGGGCAAGACAAGCAAGCAGCCCCAGTCTCTGTGCCTCTGTGCGAGCAGTGCCATGGGCAGATGAGGCTGAGCAACAGCTTTCCAGGCTAGCTCTTTCTGGCTGCCAGCTATCTGCAGACGTTCGCATTTTCAGAGCAGGGCTGCCAGAGGCGCCCGTCACGGACCCCCAAAATAACTTCTGAAGTTTGAGGGGGCAAGACAAGCAAGCAGCCCCAGTCTCTGTGCCTCTGTGCGAGCAGTGCCATGGGCAGATGAGGCTGAGCAACAGCTTTCCAGGCTAGCTCTTTCTGGATGTGAGCTATCTGCAGACATTCGAATTTTCAGAGCAGGGCGACCAGACTCGAACAGCATGGACCTCTTAAGCTACGTTTGAAGTCTGAGGGGGCAAGACAAGCAAGCAGCCCCAGTCTCTGTGCCTCTGTGCGAGCAGTGCCATGGGCAGATGAGGCTGAGCAACAGCTTTCCAGGCTAGCTCTTTCTGGCTGCGAGCTATCTGCAGACATTCGAATTTTCAGAGCAGGGCGACCAGAGTCGAACAGCATGGACCTCTTAAGCTACGTTTGAAGTTTGAGGGGGCAAGACAAGCAAGCAGCCCCAGTCTCTGTGCCTCTGTGCGAGCAGTGCCATGGGCAGATGAGGCTGAGCAACAGCTTTCCTGGCTAGCTCTTTCTGGCTGCGAGCTATCTGCAGACATTCGCATTTTCGGAGCAGGGCTGCCAGAGGCCCCCTGCACGGACCCCGAAATATACGTTTGAAGTTTGAGGTGGCAAGACAAGCAAGCAGCCCCAGTCTCTGTGCCTCTGTGCGAGCAGTGCCATGGGCAGATGAGGCTGAGCAAGAGCTTTCCAGGCTAGCTATTTCTGGCTGCGAGCTATCTGCAGACGTTCGCATTTTCAGAGCAGGGGTGCCGGAGGCGCCCGGCACGGACCCCCAAATATACGTTTGAAGTTTGAGGGGGCAAGACAAGCAAGCAGCCCCAGTCTCTGTGCCTCTGTGCGAGCAGTGCCATGGGCAGATGAGGCTGAGCAAGAGCTTTCCAGGCTAGCTCTTTCTGGCTGCGAGCTATCTGCAGACGTTCGAATTTTCAGAGCAGGGCTGCCGGAGGCCCCCTGCACGGACACCCAAAGATACGTTTGAAGTTTGAGGGGGCAAGACAAGCAAGCAGCCCCAGTCTCTGTGCCTCTGTGCGAGCAGTGCCATGGGCAGATGAGGCTGAGCAACAGCTTTCCAGGCTAGCTCTTTCTGGCTGCCAGCTATCTGCAGACGTTCGCATTTTCAGAGCAGCGCTGCCGGAGGCGCCCGGCACGGACCACCTAAGATACGTTTGAAGTTTGGTGGGGCAAGACAAGCAAGCAGCCCCAGTCTCTGTGCCTCTGTGCGAGCAGTGCCATGGGCAGATGAGGCTGAGCAAGAGCTTTCCAGGCTAGCTCTTTCTGGCTGCCAGCTCTCTGCAGACGTTCGCATTTTCAGAGCAGGGCTGCCGGAGGCGCCCGGCACGGACCACCTTAAATATGTTTGAAGTTTGGTGGGGCAAGACAAGCAAGCAGCCCCAGTCTCTGTGCCTCTGAGCGAGCAGTGCCATGGGCAGATGAGGCTGAGCAACAGCTTTCCAGGCTAGCTCTTTCTGCCTGCGAGCTATCTGCAGACGTTCGCATTTTCAGAGCAGGGCTGCCGGAGGCGCCTGGCACAAACCACCAAAGCTACGTTTGAAGTTTCAGGTGGCAAGACAAGCAAGCAGCCCCAGTCTCTGTGCCTCTGTGCAAGCAGTGCCATGGGCAGATGAGGCTGAGCAACAGCTTTCCAGGCTAGCTCTTTCTGGCTGCGAGCTATCTGCAGACGTTAGCATTTTCAGAGCAGGGCTGACGGGTGCGCCCGGCACGGACCCCCAAATCTACGTTTGAAGTTTGAGGGGGCAAGACAAGCAAGCAGCCCCAGTCTCTGTGCCTCTGTGCGAGCAGTGCCATGGGCAGATGAGGCTGAGCAACAGCTTTCCAGGCTAGCTCTTTCTGGCGGCCAGCTACCTGCAGACGTTCGCATTTTCAGAGCAGGGCTGCCAGAGGCGCCCGTCACGGACCCCCAAAATAACTTCTGAAGTTTGAGGGGGCAAGACAAGCAAGCAGCCCCAGTCTCTGTGCCTCTGTGCGAGCAGTGCCATGGGCAGATGAGGCTGAGCAACAGCTTTCCAGGCTAGCTCTTTCTGGATGTGAGCTATCTGCAGACATTCGAATTTTCAGAGCAGGGCGACCAGAGTCGAACAGCATGGACCTCTTAAGCTACGTTTGAAGTCTGAGGGGGCAAGACAAGCAAGCAGCCCCAGTCTCTGTGCCTCTGTGCGAGCAGTGCCATGGGCAGATGAGGCTGAGCAACAGCTTTCCAGGCTAGCTCTTTCTGGCTGCGAGCTATCTGCAGACATTCGAATTTTCAGAGCAGGGCGACCAGAGTCGAACAGCATGGACCTCTTAAGCTACGTTTGAAGTTTGAGGGGGCAAGACAAGCAAGCAGCCCCAGTCTCTGTGCCTCTGTGCGAGCAGTGCCATGGGCAGATGAGGCTGAGCAACAGCTTTCCTGGCTAGCTCTTTCTGGCTGCGAGCTATCTGCAGACATTCGCATTTTCGGAGCAGGGCTGCCGGAGGCCCCCTGCACGGACCCCGAAATATACGTTTGAAGTTTGAGGTGGCAAGACAAGCAAGCAGCCCCAGTCTCTGTGCCTCTGTGCGAGCAGTGCCATGGGCAGATGAGGCTGAGCAAGAGCTTTCCAGGCTAGCTATTTCTGGCTGCGAGCTATCTGCAGACGTTCGCATTTTCAGAGCAGGGGTGCCGGAGGCGCCCGGCACGGACCCCCAAATATACGTTTGAAGTTTGAGGGGGCAAGACAAGCAAGCAGCCCCAGTCTCTGTGCCTCTGTGCGAGCAGTGCCATGGGCAGATGAGGCTGAGCAAGAGCTTTCCAGGCTAGCTCTTTCTGGCTGCGAGCTATCTGCAGACGTTCGAATTTTCAGAGCAGGGCTGCCGGAGGCCCCCTGCACGGACACCCAAAGATACGTTTGAAGTTTGAGGGGGCAAGACAAGCAAGGAGCCCCAGAATCTGTGCCTCTGTGCGAGCAGTGCCTTGGGCAGATGAGGCTGAAAAACAGCTTTCCAGGCTAGCTCTTTCTGGCTGCGAGCTATCTGCAGGCATGCGCATTTTCAGAGCAGGGCTGTCGGAGGCACACGGCAAGGACCCCCAAAGATACTTTTGAAGTTTGAGGTGGCAAGACAAGCAAGCGGCCCCAGTCTCTGTGCCTCTGTGCGAGCAGTGCCATGGGCAGATGAGGCTGAGCAAGACCTTTCCAGGCTAGCTCTTTCTGGCTGCCAGCTATCTGCAGAAGTTCACATTTTCGGAGTAGGGCGACCAGAGGCGACCGGCATGGACCACTTAAGCTACGTTTGAAGTTTGAGGTGGCAAGACAAGCAAGCAGCCCCAGTCTCTGTGCCTCTGTGCGAGCAGTGCCATGGGCAGATGAGGCTGAGCAAGACCTTTCCAGGCTAGCTCTTTCTGGCTGCCAGCTATCTGCAGACGTTCGCATTTTCAGAGCAGGGCTGCCGGAGGTGCCCGTCACGGACCCCCAAAATAATGTTTTAAGTTTGAGGGGGCAAGACAAGCAAGCAGCCCCAGTCTCTGTGCCTCTGTGCGAGCAGTGCCATGGGCAGATGAGGCTGAGCAACAGCTTTCCAGGCTAGCTCTTTCTGGCTGCCAGCTATCTGCAGACGTTCGCATTTTCAGAGCAGCGCTGCCGGAGGCGCCCGGCACGGACCACCTAAGATACGTTTGAAGTTTGGTGGGGCAAGACAAGCAAGCAGCCCCAGTCTCTGTGCCTCTGTGCGAGCAGTGCCATGGGCAGATGAGGCTGAGCAAGAGCTTTCCAGGCTAGCTCTTTCTGGCTGCCAGCTCTCTGCAGACGTTCGCATTTTCAGAGCAGGGCTGCCGGAGGCGCCCGGCACGGACCACCTTAAATATGTTTGAAGTTTGGTGGGGCAAGACAAGCAAGCAGCCCCAGTCTCTGTGCCTCTGAGCGAGCAGTGCCATGGGCAGATGAGGCTGAGCAACAGCTTTCCAGGCTAGCTCTTTCTGGCTGCCAGCTATCTGCAGACGTTCGCATTTTCAGAGCAGGCCTGCCGGAGGCGCCCGTCACGGACCCCCAAAATAACGTTTGAAGTTTGACGGGGCAAGACAAGCAAGCAGCCCCAGTCTCTGTGCCTCTGTGCGAGCAGTGCCTTGGGTAGATGAGGCTGAGCAACAGCCTTACAGGCTAGCTCTTTCTGGCTGCGAGCTATCTGCAGACGTTCGAATTTTCAGAGCAGGGCTGCCGGAGGCCCCCTGCACGGACACCCAAATATACGTTTGAAGTTTGAGGGGGCAAGACAAGCAAGCAGCCCCAGTCTCTGTGCCTCTGTGCGAGCAGTGCCATGGGCAGATGAGGCTGAGCAACAGCTTTCCAGGCTAGCTCTATCTGGCTGCGAGCTATCTGCAGACGTTCGCATTTTCAGAGCAGGGCTGCCGGAGGCGCCCGGCACGGACCACCAAAGCTACGTTTGAAGTTTGAGGGGGCAAGACAAGCAAGCAGCCCCAGTCTCTGTGCCTCTGTGCGAGCAGTGCCATGGGCAGATGAGGCTGAGCAACAGCTTTCCAGGCTAGCTCTTTCTGGCTGCCAGCTATCAGCAGACGTTCGCATTTTCAGAGCAGGGCTGCCGGAGGCGCCCGGCACAGACCCCCAAAATAACGTTTGAAGTTTGACGGGGCAAGACAAGCAAGGAGCCCCAGTCTCTGTGCCTCTGTGCGAGCAGTGCCATGGGCAGATGAGGCTGAGCAACAGCTTTCCAGGCTAGCTCTTTCTGCCTGCGAGCTATCTGCAGACGTTCGCATTTTCAGAGCAGGGCTGCCGGAGGCGCCCGGCACAAACCACCAAAGCTACGTTTGAAGTTTCAGGTGGCAAGACAAGCAAGCAGCCCCAGTCTCTGTGCCTCTGTGCAAGCAGTGCCATGGGCAGATGAGGCTGAGCAACAGCTTTCCAGGCTAGCTCTTTCTGGCTGCGAGCTATCTGCAGACGTTAGCATTTTCAGAGCAGGGCTGACGGGTGCGCCCGGCACGGACCCCCAAATCTACGTTTGAAGTTTGAGGGGGCAAGACAAGCAAGCAGCCCCAGTCTCTGTGCCTCTGTGCGAGCAGTGCCATGGGCAGATGAGGCTGAGCAACAGCTTTCCAGGCTAGCTCTTTCTGGCTGCCAGCTACCTGCAGACGTTCGCATTTTCAGAGCAGGGCTGCCAGAGGCGCCCGTCACGGACCCCCAAAATAACTTCTGAAGTTTAAGGGGGCAAGACAAGCAAGCAGCCCCAGTCTCTGTGCCTCTGTGCGAGCAGTGCCATGGGCAGATGAGGCTGAGCAACAGCTTTCCAGGCTAGCTCTTTCTGGATGTGAGCTATCTGCAGACATTCGAATTTTCAGAGCAGGGCGACCAGAGTCGAACAGCATGGACCTCTTAAGCTACGTTTGAAGTCTGAGGGGGCAAGACAAGCAAGCAGCCCCAGTCTCTGTGCCTCTGTGCGAGCAGTGCCATGGGCAGATGAGGCTGAGCAACAGCTTTCCAGGCTAGCTCTTTCTGGCTGCGAGCTATCTGCAGACATTCGAATTTTCAGAGCAGGGCGACCAGAGTCGAACAGCATGGACCTCTTAAGCTATGTTTGAAGTTTGAGGGGGCAAGACAAGCAAGCAGCCCCAGTCTCTGTGCCTCTGTGCCAGCAGTGCCATGGGCAGATGAGGCTGAGCAACAGCTTTCCAGGCTAGATATTTCTGGCTGCGAGCTATCTGCAGACATTCGCATTTTCGGAGCAGGGCTGCCGGAGGCCCCCTGCACGGACCCCGAAATATACGTTTGAAGTTTGAGGTGGCAAGACAAGCAAGCAGCCCCAGTCTCTGTGCCTCTGTGCGAGCAGTGCCATGGGCAGATGAGGCTGAGCAAGAGCTTTCCAGGCTAGCTCTTTCTGGCTGCCAGCTCTCTGCAGACGTTCGCATTTTTAGAGCAGGGGTGCCGGAGGCCCCCTGCACGGATCCCCAAAGCTACGTTTCAAGTTTGGTGGGTCAAGACAAGCAAGCAGCCCCAGTCTCTGTGCCTCTGTGCGAGCAGTGCCATGGGCAGATGAGGCTGAGCAACAGCTTTCCAGGCTAGCTCTTTCTGGCTGCGAGCTATCTGCAGACGTTAGCATTTTCAGAGCAGGGCTGACGGGGGCGCCCGGCACGGACCCCCAAATCTACGTTTGAAGTTTGAGGGGGCAAGACAAGCAAGCAGCCCCAGTCTCTGTGCCTCTGTGCGAGCAGTGCCATGGGCAGATGAGGCTGAGCAACAGCTTTCCAGGCAAGCTCTTTCTGGCTGCGAGCTATCTGCAGACGTTCGCATTTTCAGAGCAAGGCTGCCTAAACTGCCCGGCACGGACCACCTAAGCTACGTTTGAATTTTGAGAGAGGGCAAGACAAGCAAGCGGCCCCAGTCTCTGTGCCTCTGTGCGAGCAGTGCCATGGGCAGATGAGGCTGAGCAAGAGCTTTCCAGGCTAGCTCTTTCTGGCTGCCAGCTCTCTGCAGATGATCGCATTTTCAGAGCAGGGCTGCCGGAGGCGCCCGGCACTTACCCCCAAAAAACGTTTGAAGTTTGAGGGGGCAAGACAAGCAAGCAGCCCCAGTCTCTGTGCCTCTGTGCGAGCAGTGCCTTGGGCAGATGAGGCTGAGCAACAGCTTTCCAGGCTAGCTCTTTCTGGATGTGAGCTATCTGCAGACGTACGCATTTTCAGAGCAGGGCTGCCGGAGGCGGCCGGCACGGACCACCAAAGATACGTTTGAAGTTTGAGGTGGCAAGACAAGCAAGCAGCCCCAGTCTCTGTGCCTCTGTGCGAGCAGTGCCATGGGCAGATGAGGCTGAGCAACAGCTTTCCAGGCTAGCTCTTTCTGGCTGCGATCTATCTGCAGACGTTCGCATTTTCAGAGCAGGGTTGCCGGAGGTGCCCGGCACGGACCACCTAATCTACGTTTGAAGTTTCAGGTGGCAAGACAAGCAAGCAGCCCCAGTCTCTGTGCCTCTGTGCGAGCAGTGCCATGGGCAGATGAGGCTGAGCAACAGCTTTCCAGGCTAGCTCTTTCTGGCTGCCAGCTATCTGCAGACGTTCGCATTTTCAGAGCAGCGCTGCCGGAGGCGCCCGGCACGGACCACCTAAGATACGTTTGAAGTTTGGTGGGGCAAGACAAGCAAGCAGCCCCAGTCTCTGTGCCTCTGTGCGAGCAGTGCCATGGGCAGATGAGGCTGAGCAAGAGCTTTCCAGGCTAGCTCTTTCTGGCTGCCAGCTCTCTGCAGACGATCGCATTTTCAGAGCAGGGGTGCCGGAGGCGCCCGGCACTTACCCCAAAAAAACGTTTGAAGTTTGAGGGGGCAAGACAAGCAAGCAGCCCCAGTCTCTGTGCCTCTGTGCGAGCAGTGCCATGGGCAGATGAGGCTGAGCAACAGCTTTCCAGGCTAGCTCTTTCTGGATGTGAGCTATCTGCAGACGTACGCATTTTCAGAGCAAGGCTGCCGAAACTGCCCGGCACGGACCACCTAAGCTACGTTTGAATTTTGAGAGAGGGCAAGACAAGCAAGTGGCCCCTGTCTCTGTGCCTCTGTGCGAGCAGTGCCATGGGCAGATGAGGCTGAGCAACAGCTTTCCATGCTAGCTCTTTCTGGCTGCGTGCTACCTGCAGACGTTCGCATTTTCAGAGCAGGGGTGCCGCAGGCCCCCTGCACGGACCCCCAAAGCTACTTTTGAAGTTTGGTGGGGCAAGACAAGCAAGCAGCCCCAGTCTCTGTGCCTCTGTGCGAGCAGTGCCATGGGCAGATGAGGCTGAGCAACAGCTTTCCTGGCTAGCTCTTTCTGGCTGCCAGCTATCTGCAGACATTCGCATTTTCGGAGCAGGGCTGCCGGAGGTCCCCTGCACGGACCCCGAAATATACGTTTGAAGTTTGAGGTGGCAAGACAAGCAAGCAGCCCCAGTCTCTGTGCCTCTGTGCGAGCAGTGCCATGGGCAGATGAGGCTGAGCAAGAGCTTTCCAGGCTAGCTCTTTCTGGCTGAGAGCTATCTGCAGACGTTCGCATTTTCAGAGCAGGGGTGCCGGAGGCCCCCTGCACGGACCCCCAAAGCTACGTTTGAAGTTTGGTGGGGCAAGACAAGCAAGCAGCCCCAGTCTCTGTGCCTCTATGCGAGCAGTGCCATGGGCAGATGAGGCTGAGCAACAGCTTTCCATGCTAGCTCTTTCTGGCTGCGAGTTATCTGCAGGCATTCGCATTTTCAGAGCAGGGCTGCCGGAGGCGCCCGGCAAGGACCCCCAAAGATACTTTTGAAGTTTGAAGGGGCAAAACAAGCAAGCGGCCCCTGTCTCTGTGCCTCTGTGCGAGCAGTGCCATGGGCAGATGAGGCTGAGCAACAGCTTTCCAGGCTAGCTCTTTCTGGCTGCGAGCTATCTGCAGACGTTCGCATTTTCAGAGCAGGGCTGCAGGAGGCCCCCTGCACGGACCACCAAAGATACTTTTGAAGTTTGAGGTGGAAAGACAAGCAAGCAGCCCCTGTCTCTGTGCCTCTGTGCGAGCAGCGCCATGGGCAGATGAGGCTGAGCAACAACTTTCCATGCTAGCTCTTTCTGGCTGCGAGCTATCTGCAGACGTTCGCATTTTCGGAGCAGGGCTGCTGGAGGCCCCCTGCACAGACCCCCAAAGCTACGTTTGAAGTTTGAGTGGGCAAGACAAGCAAGCAGCCCCAGTCTCTGTGCCTCTGTGCTAGCAGTGCCATGGGCAGATGAGGCTGAGCAACAGCTTTCCAGGCTAGCTCTTTCTGGATGTGAGCTATCTGCAGACGTCCGAATTTTCAGAGCAGGGCTGCCGGAGGCGCCCGCCACGGACCACCTAAATTACGTTTGAAGTTTGAGGTGGCAAGACAAGCAAGCAGCCCCAGTCTCTGTGCCTCTGTGCGAGCAGTGCCATGGGCAGATGAGGCTGAGCAACAGCTTTCCAGGCTAGATCTTTCTGGCTGCGAGCTGTCGGCAGACGTTCGCATTTTCGGAGCAATGCTGCTAAAGCCCCCCTGCACGGACCACCTAAGCTACGTTTGAATTTTGAGGGGGCAAGGCAAGCAAGCAGCCCCAGTCTCTGTGCCTCTGTGCGAGCAGTGCCATGGGCAGATGAGGCTGAGCAACAGCTTTCCAGGCTAGCTCTTTCTGGCTGCGAGCTATCTGCAGACGTTCGCATTTTCAGAGCAGGGTTGCCGGAGGCGCCCGGCATGGACCACCAAAGCTACGTTTGAAGTTTGAGGTGGCAAGACAAGCAAGCAGCCCCAGTCTCTGTGTCTCTGTGCGAGCAGTGCCATGGGCAGATGAGGCTGAGCAACAGCTTTCCAGGCTAGCTCTTTCTGGCTGCGAGCTCTCTGCAGACGTTCGAATTTTCAGAGCAGGGCTGCCGGGGGCGCCCGGCTCGGACCCCCAAATATACGTTTGAAGTTTGAGGGGGCAAGACAATCAAGCAGCCCCAGTCTCTGTGCCTCTGTGCGAGCAGTGCCATGGGCAGATGAGGCTGAGCAAGAGCTTTCCAGGCTAGCTCTTTCTGGCTTACAGCTCTCTGCAGACATTCGAATTTTCAGAGCAGTGATGCCGGAGGCGCCCTGCACGGACCCCCAAAGCTACGTTTGAAGTTTGGTGGGGCAAGACAAGCAAGCAGCCCCAGTCTCTGTGCCTCTGTGCGAGCAGTGCCATGGGCAGATGAGGCTGAGCAAGAGCTTTCCAGGCTAGCTCTTTCTGGCTGCGAGCTATCTGCAGACGTTCGCATTTTCAGAGCAGGGCTGCCGCATCCGCCCGTCATGGAACACCAAATATACGTTTGAAGTTTGAGGGGGCAAGACAAGCAAGCAGCCCCAGTCTCTGTGCCTCTGTGCGAGCAGTGCCATGGGCAGATGAGGCTGAGAAAGAGCTTTCCAGGCTAGCTCTTTCTGGCTGCGAGCTATCTGCAGACGTTAGCATTTTCAGAGCAGGGCTGCCGGAGGCGCCCTACACGGACCCCCAAAGATACGTTTGAAGTCTGAGGGGGCAAGACAAGCAAGCAGCCCCAGTCTCTGTGCCTCTGTGCGAGCAGTGCCTTGGGCAGATGAGGCTGAGCAACAGCTTTCCAGGCTAGCTCTTTCTGGCTGCGAGCTATCTGTAGACGTTCGCATTTTCAGAGCAGAGCTGCCAGAAGTGCCCTGCACGGACCCCCAAAGCTACGTTGGAAGTTTGAGGGGGCAAGACAATCAAGCAGCCCCAGTCTCTGTGCCTCTGTGCGAGCAGTGCTATGGGCAGATGAGGCTGAGCAACAGCTTTCCAGGCTAGCTCTTTCTGGCTGCGAGCTATCTGCAGACGTTCGCATTTTCAGAGCAGGGCTGCCGGGGGTGCCCGGCACGGACCCCCAAAGCTACGTTTGAAGTCTGAGGGGGCAAGACAAGCAAGCAGCCCCAGTCTCTGTGCCTCTGTGCGAGCAGTGCCATGGGCAGATGAGGCTGAGCAACAGCTTTCCTGGCTAGCTCTTTCTGGCTGCCAGCTATCTGCAGACGTTCGCATTTTCAGAGCAGGGCTGTCGGAGGCGCCCGGCACGGACCCCCAAAGATACGTTTGAAGTTTGGTGGGGCAAGACAAGCAAGCAGCCCCAGTCTCTGTGCCTCTGTGCGAGCAGTGCCACGGGCAGATGAGGCTGAGAATCAGCTTTCCAGGCTAGCTCTTTCTGGCTGCCAGCTCTCTGCAGACGTTCGCATTTTCAGAGCAGGGCTGCCGGATGGCGACTGGCATGGACCACTTAAGCTACGTTTGAAGTTTGAGGGGGCAAGACAAGCAAGCAGCCCCAGTCTCTGTGCCTCTGAGCGAGCAGTGCCATGGGCAGATGAGGCTGAGCAAGAGCTTTCCAGGCTAGCTCTTTCTGGCTGCCAGCTCTCTGCAGACGTTCGCATTTTCAGAGCAGGGCTGCCGGAGGCCCCCTGCACGGCCCAACAAAGCTACATTTGAAGTTTGAGGGGGCAAGACAAGCAAGCAGCCCCAGTCTCTGTGCCTCTGTGCGAGCAGTGCCATGGGCAGATGAGGCTGAGCAACAGCTTTCCAGGCTAGCTCTTTCTGGCTGCGAGCTATCTGCAGATGTTCGCATTTTCAGAGCAGGGCTGCCGGAGGCGCCCGGCACGGACCCCCAAAGCTACGTTTGAAGTTTGAGGGGGCAAGACAAGCAAGCAGTCCCAGTCTCTGTGCTTCTGTGCGAACAGTGCCATGGGCACATGAGGCTGAGCAATAGCTTTCCAGGCTAGCTCTTTCTGGCTGTGACCTGTCTGCAGACGTTCGCATTTTCAGAGCAGGGCTGCCGGAGGCGCCCTGCACGGACCCCCATAGCTACGTTTGAAGTTTGGTGGGGCAAGACAAGCAAGCAGCCCCAGTCTCTGTGCCTCTGTGCGAGCAGTGCCATGGGCAGATGAGGCTGAGCAAGAGCTTTCCAGGCTAGCTCTTTCTGGCTGCCAGCTCTCTGCAGACGTTCGCATATTCAGAGCAGGGCTGCCGGAGGCCCCCTGCACTAACCACCAAAGATACATTTCAAGTTTGAGGGGGCAAGACAAGCAAGCAGCCCCAGTCTCTGTGCCTCTGTGTGAGCAGTGCCATGGGCAGATGAGGCTGAGCAAGAGCTTTCCAGGCTAGCTCTTTCTGGCTGCGAGCTATCTGCAGACGTTCGCATTTTCAGAGTAGGGCTGCCGGAGGAACCCGGCACACACCCCCAAAAAACTTCTGAAGTTTGAGGGGGCAAGACAAGCAAACAGCCCCAGTCTCTGTGCGTCTGTGCGAGCAGTGCCAAGGGCAGATGAGGCTGAGCAACAGCTTTCCAGGCTAGCACTTTCTGGCTGCGAGCTATCTGCAGACGTTCGCATTTTCAGAGCAGGGCTGCCGGAGGAAGCCCGCACGGACCACCTAAGCTACGTTTGAAATTTGAGGGGGCAAGACAAGCAAGCAACCCCAGTCTCTGTGCCTCTGTGCGAGCAGTGCCATGGGCAGATGAGGCTGAGCAACAGCTTTCCAGGCTAGCTCTTTCTGCCTGCCAGCTCTCTGCAGAAGTTAGCATTTTGCGAGCAGGGCTGCCGGAGGCACCCTGCACGGACCCCCAAAACTACGTTTCAAGTTTGGTGGGGCAAGACAAGCAAGCAGCCCCAGTCTCTGTGCCTCTGTGCGAGCAGTGCCATGGGCAGATGAGGCTGAGCAACAGCTTTCCAGGCTAGCTCTTTCTGGCTGCGAGCTATCTGCAGACGTTCGCATTTTCAGAGTAGGGCTGCCGGAGGCGCATGTCATGGACCCCCAAAGCTACGTTTGAAGTTTGAGGTGGCAAGACAAGCAAGCAGCCCCAGTCTCTGTGCCTCTGTGTGAGCAGTGCCATGGGCAGATGAGGCTGAGCAACAGTTTTCCTGGCTAGCTCTTTCTGGCTGCCAGCTCTCTGCAGACATTCGCATTTTCAGAGCAGGGCTGTCGGAGGCGCCCTGCACGGACCCCCAAAGACACGTTTGAAGTTTGGTGGGGCAAGACAAGCAAGCAGCCCCAGTCTCTGTGCCTCTGTGCGAGCAGTGCCATGGGCAGATGAGGCTGAGCAACAGCTTTCCAGGCTAGCTCTTTCTGGCTGCGAGCTATCTGCAGACGTTCGAATTTTCAGAGCAGGGCTGCCGGAGGCCCCCTGCACGGACACCCAAAGACACGTTTGAAGTTTGAGGTGGCAAGACAAGCAAGCAGCCCCAGTCTCTGTGCCTCTGTGCGAGCAGTGCCATGGGCAGATGAGGCTGAGCAACAGATTTCCAGGCTAGCTCTTTCTGGCTGCGAGCTATCTGCAGACGTTCGCATTTTCGGAGCAGGGCTGCCAGAGGCGCCCGGCACGGACCACCAAATCTACGTTTGAAGTTTGGTGGGGCAAGACAAGCGAGCAGCTCCAGTCTCTGTGCCTCTGTGCGAGCAGTGCCATGGGCAGATGAGGCTGAGCAACAGCTTTCCAGGCTAGATCTTTCTGGCTGTGAGCTATCTGCAGACGTCCGAATTTTCAGAGCAGGGCTGCCGGAGGCGCCCGGCACGCACCACCTAAAATACGTTTGAAGTTTGAGGTGGCAAGACAAGCAAGCAGCCCCAGTCTCTGTGCCTCTGTGCGAGCAGTGCCATGGGCAGATGAGGCTGAGCAACAGCTTTCCAGGCTAGATCTTTCTGGCTGCGAGCTGTCGGCAGACGTTCGCATTTTCGGAGCAATGCTGCTAAAGCCCCCCTGCACGGACCACCTAAGCTACGTTTGAATTTTGAGGGGGCAAGGCAAGCAAGCAGCCCCAGTCTCTGTGCCTCTGTGTGAGCAGTGCCATGGGCAGATGAGGCTGAGCAACAGCTTTCCAGGCTAGCTCTTTCTGGCTGCGAGCTATCTGCAGACGTTCGCATTTTCAGAGCAGGGCTGCCGGAGGCGCCCGGCATGGACCACCAAAGCTACGTTTGAAGTTTGAGGTGGCAAGACAAGCAAGCAGCCCCAGTCTCTGTGTCTCTGTGCGAGCAGTGCCATGGGCAGATGAGGCTGAGCAACAGCTTTCCAGGCTAGCTCTTTCTGGCTGCGAGCTCTCTGCAGACGTTCGAATTTTCAGAGCAGGGCTGCCGGGGGCGCCCGGCTCGGACCCCCAAATATACGTTTGAAGTTTGAGGGGGCAAGACAATCAAGCAGCCCCAGTCTCTGTGCCTCTGTGCGAGCAGTGCCATGGGCAGATGAGGCTGAGCAAGAGCTTTCCAGGCTAGCTCTTTCTGGCTTACAGCTCTCTGCAGACATTCGAATTTTCAGAGCAGTGATGCCGGAGGCGCCCTGTACGGACCCCCAAAGCTACGTTTGAAGTTTGGTGGGGCAAGACAAGCAAGCAGCCCCAGTCTCTGTGCCTCTGTGCGAGCAGTGCCATGGGCAGATGAGGCTGAGCAACAGCTTTCCATGCTAGCTCTTTCTGGCTGTGAGCTATCTGCAGACGATCGCATTTTCAGAGCAGGGCTGCCGGAGGCGCCCGGCACTTACCCCCAAAACAACGTTTGAAGTTTCGTGGGGCAAGACAAGCAAGCAGCCCCAGTCTCTGTGCCTCTGTGCGAGCAGTGCCATGGGCAGATGAGGCTGAGCAAGAGCTTTCCAGGCTAGCTCTTTCTGGCTGCGAGCTATCTGCAGACGTTCACATTTTCAGAGCAGGGCTGCCGCATCCGCCCGTCATGGAACACCAAATATACGTTTGAAGTTTGAGGGGGCAAGACAAGCAAGCAGCCCCAGTCTCTGTGCCTCTGTGCGAGCAGTGCCATGGGCAGATGAGGCTGAGAAAGAGCTTTCCAGGCTAGCTCTTTCTGGCTGCGAGCTATCTGCAGACGTTAGCATTTTCAGAGCAGGGCTGCCGGAGGCGCCCTACACGGACCCCCAAAGATACGTTTGAAGTCTGAGGGGGCAAGACAAGCAAGCAGCCCCAGTCTCTGTGCCTCTGTGCGAGCAGTGCCATGGGCAGATGAGGCTGAGCAACAGCTTTCCAGGCTAGCTCTTTCTGACTGCGAGCTATCTGTAGACGTTCGCATTTTCAGAGCAGAGCTGCCGGAGGTGCCCTGCACGGACCCCTAAAGCTACGTTGGAAGTTTGAGGGGGCAAGACAATCAAGCAGCCCCAGTCTCTGTGCCTCTGTGCGAGCAGTGCTATGGGCAGATGAGGCTGAGCAACAGCTTTCCAGGCTAGCTCTTTCTGGCTGCGAGCTATCTGCAGACGTTCGCATTTTCAGAGCAGGGCTGCCAGGGGTGCCCGGCACGGACCCCCAAAGCTACGTTTGAAGTCTGAGGGGGCAAGACAAGCAAGCAGCCCCAGTCTCTGTGCCTCTGTGCGAGCAGTGCCATGGGCAGATGAGGCTGAGCAACAGCTTTACTGGCTAGCTCTTTCTGGCTGCCAGCTATCTGCAGACGTTCGCATTTTCAGAGCAGGGCTGTCGGAGGCGCCCGGCACGGACCCCCAAAGATACGTTTGAAGTTTGGTGGGGCAAGACAAGCAAGCAGCCCCAGTCTCTGTGCCTCTGTGCGAGCAGTGCCACGGGCAGATGAGGCTGAGAATCAGCTTTCCAGGCTAGCTCTTTCTGGCTGCCAGCTCTCTGCAGACGTTCGCATTTTCAGAGCAGGGCTGCCGGATGGCGACTGGCATGGACCACTTAAGCTACGTTTGAAGTTTGAGGGGGCAAGACAAGCAAGCAGCCCCAGTCTCTGTGCCTCTGAGCGAGCAGTGCCATGGGCAGATGAGGCTGAGCAAGAGCTTTCCAGGCTAGCTCTTTCTGGCTGCCAGCTCTCTGCAGACGTTCGCATTTTCAGAGCAGGGCTGCCGGAGGCCCCCTGCACGGCCCACAAAAGCTACATTTGAAGTTTGAGGGGGCAAGACAAGCAAGCAGCCCCAGTCTCTGTGCCTCTGTGCGAGCAGTGCCATGGGCAGATGAGGCTGAGCAACAGCTTTCCAGGCTAGCTCTTTCTGGCTGCGAGCTATCTGCAGATGTTCGCATTTTCAGAGCAGGGCTGCCGGAGGCGCCCGGCACGGACCCCCAAAGCTACGTTTGAAGTTTGAGGGGGCAAGACAAGCAAGCAGTCCCAGTCTCTGTGCCTCTGTGCGAACAGTGCCATGGGCACATGAGGCTGAGCAATGGCTTTCCAGGCTAGCTCTTTCTGGCTGTGACCTGTCTGCAGACGTTCGCATTTTCAGAGCAGGGCTGCCGGAGGCGCCCTGCACGGACCCCCATAGCTACGTTTGAAGTTTGGTGAGGCAAGACAAGCAAGCAGCCCCAGTCTCTGTGCCTCTGTGCGAGCACTGCCATGGGCAGATGAGGCTGAGCAAGAGCTTTCCAGGCTAGCTCTTTCTGGCTGCCAGCTCTCTGCAGACGTTCGCATTTTCAGAGCAGGGCTGCCGGAGGCTCCCGGCACGGACCACCAAAGATACTTTTGAAGGTTGAGGTGGCAAGACAAGCAAGCAGCCCCAGTCTCTGTGCCTCTGTGCGAGCAGTGCCATGGGCAGATGAGGCTGAGCAACAGCTTTCCAGGCTAGCTCTTTCTGGCTGCGAGCTATCTGCAGACGTTCGCATTTTCAGAGCAGGGCTGCCGGAGGCGCCCGGCACGGACCCCCAGAGCTACGTTTGAAGTTTGAGGGGGCAAGACAAGCAAGCAGCCCCATTCTCTGTGCCTCTGTGCGAGCAGTGCCATGGGCAGATGAGGCTGAGCAACAGCTTTCCAGGCTAGCTCTTTCTGGCTGCCAGGTCTCTGCAGACGTTAGCATTATCAGAGCAGGGCTGCCGGAGGCGCCGTGCACGGACCCCCATAGCTACGTTTGAAGTTTGAGGGGGCAAGACAAGCAAGCAGCCCCAGTCTCTGTGCCTCTGTGCGAGCAGTGCCATGGGCAGATGAGGCTGAGCAAAAGCTTTCCAGGCTAGCTCTTTCTGGCTGCAAGCTATCTGCAGACGATTTACACTTTCACAGCAGTGCTACCGGATGGCGACTGTCATGGACCACTTAAGCTACGTTTGAAGTTTGAGGGGGCAAGACAAGCAAGCAGCCCCAGTCTCTGTGCCTCTGTGCGAGCAGTGCCATGGGCAGATGAGGCTGAGCAAGAGCTTTCCAGGCTAGCTCTTTCTGGCTGCCAGCTCTCTGCAGACGTTCGCATTTTCAGAGCAGGGCTGCCGGAGGCCCCCTGCACTAACCACCAAAGCTACATTTCAAGTTTGAGGGGGCAAGACAAGCAAGCAGCCCCAGTCTCTGTGCCTCTGTGTGAGCAGTGCCATGGGCAGATGAGGCTGAGCAAGAGCTTTCCAGGCTAGCTCTTTCTGGCTGCGAGCTATCTGCAGACGTTCGCATTTTCAGAGTAGGGCTGCCGGAGGAACCCGGCACACACCCCCAAAAAACTTCTGAAGTTTGAGGGGGCAAGACAAGCAAGCAGCCCCAGTCTCTGTGCCTCTGTGCGAGCAGTGCCATGGGCAGATGAGGCTGAGCAACAGCTTTCCAGGCTAGCTCTTTCTGGCTGCGAGCTGTCTGCAGACGTTCGCATTTTCAGAGCAGCGCTGCCGGACGCCTCCTGTAAGGACTCCCAAAGCTACGTCTGAAGTTTGAGGTGGCAAGACAAGCAAACAGCCCCAGTCTCTGTGCGTCTGTGCGAGCAGTGCCAAGGGCAGATGAGGCTGAGCAACAGCTTTCCAGGCTAGCACTTTCTGGCTGCGAGCTATCTGCAGATGTTCGCATTTTCAGAGCAGGGCTGCCGGAGGAAGCCGGCACGGACCACCTAAGCTACGTTTGAAGTTTGAGGGGGCAAGACAAGCAAGCAACCCCAGTCTCTGTGCCTCTGTGCGAGCAGTGCCATGGGCAGATGAGGCTGAGCAACAGCTTTCCAGGCTAGGTCTTTCTGGCTGCGAGCTATCTGCAGGCATTCGCATTTTCAGAGCAGGGCTGCCGGAGGCACCATGCACGAGCCCCAAAAGATACGTTTGAAGTTTGAGGGGGCAAGACAAGCAAACAGCCCCAGTCTCTGTGCCTGTGTGCGAGCAGTGCCATGGGCAGATGAGGCTGAGCAACCGCTTTCCAGGCTAGCTCTTTCTGGCTGCGAGCTATCTGCAGACGTTCGCATTTTCAGAGCAGCGCTGCCGGAGGCGCCCGGCACGGACCACCTAAGATACGTCTGAAGTTTGGTGGGGCAAGACAAGCAAGCAGCCCCAGTCTCTGTGCCTCTGTGCGAGCAGTGCCATGGGCAGATGAGGCTGAGAAAGAGCTTTCCAGGCTAGCTCTTTCTGGCTGCGAGCTATCTGCAGACTTCGGCATTTTCAGAGCAGGGCTGCCGGAGGCGCCCGGCACGGACCCCCAAAGCTACGTTTGAAGTTTGGTGGGGCAAGACAAGCAAGCAGCCCCAGTCTCTGTGCCTCTGTGCGAGCAGTGCCATGGGCAGATGAGGATGAGCAACAGCTTTCCAGGCTAGCTCTTTCTGGCTGCGTGCTATCTGCACACGTTCTCATTTTCAGAGCAGGGCTGCCGGAGGAGCCCGGCAAGGACCCTCAAAGCTACGTTTGAAGTCTGAAGCAGCAAGACAAGCAAGCAGCCCCAATCTCTGTGCCTCTGTGCGAGCAGTGCCATGGGAAGATGAGGCTGAGCAACAGCTTTCCAGGCTAGCTCTTTCTGCCTGCCAGCTCTCTGCAGAAGTTAGCATTTTGCGAGCAGGGCTGCCGGAGGCACCCTGCACGGACCCCCAAAACTACGTTTCAAGTTTGGTGGGGCAAGACAAGCAAGCAGCCCCAGTCTCTGTGCCTCTGTGCGAGCAGTGCCATGGGCAGATGAGGCTGAGCAACAGCTTTCCAGGCTAGCTCTTTCTGGCTGCGAGCTATCTGCAGACGTTCGCATTTTCAGAGCAGGGCTGCCGGAGGCGCCCGGCACGGACCCCCAAAGCTACGTTTGAAGTTTGAGGTGGCAAGACAAGCAAGCAGCCCCAGTCTCTGTGCCTCTGTGCGAGCAGTGCCATGGGCAGATGAGGCTGAGCAACAGTTTTCCTGGCTAGCTCTTTCTGGCTGCCAGCTCTCTGCAGACATTCGCATTTTCAGAGCAGGGCTGTCGGAGGCGCCCTGCACGGACCCCCAAAGACACGTTTGAAGTTTGGTGGGGCAAGACAAGCAAGCAGCCCCAGTCTCTGTGCCTCTGTGCGAGCAATGCCATGGGCAGATGAGGCTGAGCAACAGCTTTCCAGGCTAGCTCTTTCTGGCTGCGAGCTATCTGCAGACGTTCGAATTTTCAGAGCAGGGCTGCCGGAGGCCCCCTGCACGCACACCCAAAGACACGTTTGAAGTTTGAGGGGGCAAGACAAGCAAGCAGCCCCAGTCTCTGTGCCTCTGTGCGAGCAGTGCCATCGGCAGATGAGGCTGAGCAACAGATTTCCAGGCTAGCTCTTTCTGGCTGCGAGCTATCTGCAGACGTTCGCATTTTCGGAGCAGGGCTGCCAGAGGCGCCCGGCACGGACCACCAAATCTACGTTTGAAGTTTGGTGGGGCAAGACAAGCGAGCAGCTCCAGTCTCTGTGCCTCTGTGCGAGCAGTGCCATGGGCAGATGAGGCTGAGCAACAGCTTTCCAGGCTAGATCTTTCTGGCTGCGAGCTATCTGCAGACGTTCGCATTTTCAGAGCAGGGCTGCCGGAGGCGCCCGGCACGGACCCCCAAAGCTACATTTGAAGTTTGGTGGGGCAAGACAAGCAAGCAGCCCCAGTCTCTGTGCCTCTGTGCGAGCAGTGCCACGGGCAGATGAGGCTGAGAATCAGCTTTCCAGGCTAGTTCTTTCTGGCTGCCAGCTCTCTGCAGACGTTCGCATTTTCAGAGCAGGGCTGCCAGAGTCGCCCTGCACGGACCCCCATAGCTACGTTTGAAGTTTGAGGGGGCAAGACAAGCAAGCAGCCCCAGTCTCTGTGCCTCTGTGCGAGCAGTGCCATGGGCAGATGAGGCTGAGCAACAGCTTTCCAGGCTAGCTCTTTCTGGCTGCGAGCTATCTGCAGACGTTCGCATTTTCAGAGCAGGGCTGCCGGATGGCGACTGGCATGGACCACTTAAGCTACGTTTGAAGTTTGAGGGGGCAAGACAAGCAAGCAGCCCCAGTCTCTGTGCCTCTGTGCGAGCAGTGCCATGGGCAGATGAGGCTGAGCAAGAGCTTTCCAGGCTAGCTCTTTCTGGCTGCCAGCTCTCTGCAGACGTTCGCATTTTCAGAGCAGGGCTGCCGGAGGCCCCCTGCACGGCCCACCAATGCTACATTTGAAGTTTGAGGGGGCAAGACAAGCAAGCAGCCCCAGTCTCTGTGCCTCTGTGCGAGCAGTGCCATGGGCAGATGAGGCTGAGCAACAGCTTTCCAGGCTAGCTCTTTCGGGCTGCGAGCTATCTGCAGACGTTCGCATTTTCAGAGCAGGGCTGCCGGATGGCGACTGGCATGGACCACTTAAGCTACGTTTGAAGTTTGAGGTGGCAAGACAAGCAAGCAGCCCCAGTCTCTGTGCCTCTGTGCGAGCAGTGCCATGGGCAGATGAGGCTGAGCAAGAGCTTTCCAGGCTAGCTCTTTCTGGCTGCCAGCTCTCTGCAGACGTTCGCATTTTCAGAGCAGGGCTGTCGGAGGCCCCCTGCACGGCCCACCAAAGCTACATTTGAAGTTTGAGGGGGCAAGACAAGCAAGCAGCCCCAGTCTCTGTGCCTCTGTGCGAGCAGTACCATGGGCAGATCAGGCTGAGCAACAGCTTTCCAGGCTAGCTCTTTCTGGCTGCCAGCTATCTGCAGACGTTCGCATTTTCAGAGCAGGGCTGCCGGAGGCGCCCGGCACGGACCCCCAAAGCTACGTTTGAAGTTTGAGGGGACAAGACAAGCAAGCAGCCCCAGTCTCTGTGCCTCTGTGCGAGCAGTGCCATGGGCACATGAGGCTGAGTAACAGCTTTCCAGGCTAGCTCTTTCTGGCTGTGACCTGTCTGCAGACGTTCGCATTTTCAGAGCAGGGCTGCCGGAGGCGCCCTGCACGGACCCGCATAGCTACGTTTGAAGTTTGAGGGGGCAAGACAAGCAAGCAGCCCCAGTCTCTGTGCCTCTGTGCGAGCAGTGCCATGGGCAGATGAGGCTGAGCAAGAGCTTTCCAGGCTAGCTCTTTCTGGCTGCCAGCTCTCTGCAGACGTTCACATTTTCAGAGCAGGGCTGCCGGAGGCCCCCTGCACGGACCACCAAAGCTACATTTCAAGTTTGAGGGGGCAAGACAAGCAAGCAGCCCCAGTCTCTGTGCCTCTGTGCGAGCAGTGCCATGGGCAGATGAGGCTGAGCAAGAGCTTTCCAGGCTAGCTCTTTCTGGCTGCGAGCTATCTGCAGACGTTCGCATTTTCAGAGCAGGGCTGCCGGAGGCACCCTGCACACACTCCCAAAAAACTTCTGAAGTTTGAGGGGGCAAGACAAGCAAGCAGCCCCAGTCTCTGTGCCTCTGTGCGAGCAGTGCCATGGGAAGATGAGGCTGAGCAACAGCTTTCCAGGCTAGCTCTTTCTGCCTTCCAGCTCTCTGCAGACGTTCGCATTTTGGGAGCAGGGCTGCCGGAGGCACCCTGCACGGACCCTCAAAGCTACGTTTCAAGTTTGGTGGGGTAAGACAAGCAAGCAGCCCCAGTCTCTCTGCCTCTGTGCGAGCAGTGCCATGGGCAGATGAGGCTGAGCAACAGCTTTCCAGGCTAGCTCTTTCTGGCTGCGAGCTATCTGCAGACGTTCGCATTTTCAGAGCAGGGCTGCCGGAGGCGCCCGGCACGGACCCCCAAAGCTACGTTTGAAGTTTGAGGTGGCAAGACAAGCAAGCAACCCCAGTCTCTGTGCCTCTGTGCGAGCAGTGCCATGGGCAGATGAGGCTGAGCAACAGCTTTCCAGGCTAGCTCTTTCTGGCTGCGAGCTATCTGCAGACGTTCGCATTTTCAGAGCAGGGCTGACGGAGGCGCCCGGCACGGACCACCTAAGATACGTTTGAAGTTTGAGGGGGCAAGACAAGCAAGCAGCCCCAGTCTCTGTGCCTCTGTGCGAGCAGTGCCATGGGCAGATGAGGCTGAGCAACAGCTTTCCAGGCTAGCTCTTTCTGGCTGCGAGCTGTCTGCAGACGTTCGCATTTTCAGAGGAGCGCTGCCGGACGCCTCCTGTAAGGACTCCCAAAGGTACGTTTGAAGTTTGAGGTGGCAAGACAAGCAAACAGCCCCAGTCTCTGTGCCTCTGTGCGAGCAGTGCCATGGGCAGATGAGGCTGAGAAAGAGCTTTCCAGGCTAGCTCTTTCTGGCTGCGAGCTATCTGCAGACTTTGGCATTTTCAGAGCAGGGCTGCCGGAGGCGCCCGGCACGGACCCCCAAAGCTACGTTTGAAGTTTGAGGGGGCAAGACAAGCAAGCAGCCCCAGTCTCTGTGCCTCTGTGTGAGCAGTGCCATGGGCAGATGAGGATGAGCAACAGCTTTCCAGGCTAGCTCTTTCTGGCTGCGTGCTATCTGCACACGTTCGCATTTTCAGAGCAGGGCTGCCGGAGGAGCCCGGCAAGGACCCTCAAAGCTACGTTTGAAGTCTGAAGCGGCAAGACAAGCAAGCAGCCCCAGTCTCTGTGCCTCTGTGCGAGCAGTGCCATGGGAAGATGAGGCTGAGCAACAGCTTTCCAGGCTAGCTCTTTCTGCCTGCCAGCTCTCTGCAGAAGTTAGCATTTTGGGAGCAGGGCTGCCGGTGGCACCCTGCACGGACCCCCAAAGCTACGTTTGAAGTTTGGTGGGGCAAGACAAGCAAGCAGCCCCAGTCTCTGTGCCTCTGTGCGAGCAGTGCCATGGGCAGATGAGGCTGAGCAACAGCTTTCCAGGCTAGCTCTTTCTGGCTGCGAGCTATCTGCAGATGTTCGCATTTTCAGAGCAGGGCTGCCGGAGGCGCCCGGCACGGACCCCCAAAGCTACGTTTGAAGTTTGAGGGGGCAAGACAAGCAAGCAGTCCCAGTCTCTGTGCCTCTGTGCGAACAGTGCCATGGGCACATGAGGCTGAGCAATAGCTTTCCAGGCTAGCTCTTTCTGGCTGTGACCTGTCTGCAGACGTTCGCATTTTCAGAGCAGGGCTGCCGGAGGCGCCCTGCACGGACCCCCATAGCTACGTTTGAAGTTTGGTGAGGCAAGACAAGCAAGCAGCCCCAGTCTCTGTGCCTCTGTGCGAGCACTGCCATGGGCAGATGAGGCTGAGCAAGAGCTTTCCAGGCTAGCTCTTTCTGGCTGCCAGCTCTCTGCAGACGTTCGCATTTTCAGAGCAGGGCTGCCGGAGGCTCCCGGCACGGACCACCAAAGATACTTTTGAAGGTTGAGGTGGCAAGACAAGCAAGCAGCCCCAGTCTCTGTGCCTCTGTGCGAGCAGTGCCATGGGCAGATGAGGCTGAGCAACAGCTTTCCAGGCTAGCTCTTTCTGGCTGCGAGCTATCTGCAGACGTTCGCATTTTCAGAGCAGGGCTGCCGGAGGCGCCCGGCACGGACCCCCAGAGCTACGTTTGAAGTTTGAGGGGGCAAGACAAGCAAGCAGCCCCATTCTCTGTGCCTCTGTGCGAGCAGTGCCATGGGCAGATGAGGCTGAGCAACAGCTTTCCAGGCTAGCTCTTTCTGGCTGCCAGGTCTCTGCAGACGTTAGCATTATCAGAGCAGGGCTGCCGGAGGCGCCGTGCACGGACCCCCATAGCTACGTTTGAAGTTTGAGGGGGCAAGACAAGCAAGCAGCCCCAGTCTCTGTGCCTCTGTGCGAGCAGTGCCATGGGCAGATGAGGCTGAGCAAAAGCTTTCCAGGCTAGCTCTTTCTGGCTGCAAGCTATCTGCAGACGATTTACACTTTCACAGCAGTGCTACCGGATGGCGACTGTCATGGACCACTTAAGCTACGTTTGAAGTTTGAGGGGGCAAGACAAGGAAGCAGCCCCAGTCTCTGTGCCTCTGTGCGAGCAGTGCCATGGGCAGATGAGGCTGAGCAAGAGCTTTCCAGGCTAGCTCTTTCTGGCTGCCAGCTCTCTGCAGACGTTCGCATTTTCAGAGCAGGGCTGCCGGAGGCCCCCTGCACTAACCACCAAAGCTACATTTCAAGTTTGAGGGGGCAAGACAAGCAAGCAGCCCCAGTCTCTGTGCCTCTGTGTGAGCAGTGCCATGGGCAGATGAGGCTGAGCAAGAGCTTTCCAGGCTAGCTCTTTCTGGCTGCGAGCTATCTGCAGACGTTCGCATTTTCAGAGTAGGGCTGCCGGAGGAACCCGGCACACACCCCCAAAAAACTTCTGAAGTTTGAGGGGGCAAGACAAGCAAGCAGCCCCAGTCTCTGTGCCTCTGTGCGAGCAGTGCCATGGGCAGATGAGGCTGAGCAACAGCTTTCCAGGCTAGCTCTTTCTGGCTGCGAGCTGTCTGCAGACGTTCGCATTTTCAGAGCAGCGCTGCCGGACGCCTCCTGTAAGGACTCCCAAAGCTACGTCTGAAGTTTGAGGTGGCAAGACAAGCAAACAGCCCCAGTCTCTGTGCGTCTGTGCGAGCAGTGCCAAGGGCAGATGAGGCTGAGCAACAGCTTTCCAGGCTAGCACTTTCTGGCTGCGAGCTATCTGCAGATGTTCGCATTTTCAGAGCAGGGCTGCCGGAGGAAGCCGGCACGGACCACCTAAGCTACGTTTGAAGTTTGAGGGGGCAAGACAAGCAAGCAACCCCAGTCTCTGTGCCTCTGTGCGAGCAGTGCCATGGGCAGATGAGGCTGAGCAACAGCTTTCCAGGCTAGCTCTTTCTGGCTGCGAGCTATCTGCAGGCATTCGCATTTTCAGAGCAGGGCTGCCGGAGGCACCATGCACGAGCCCCAAAAGATACGTTTGAAGTTTGAGGGGGCAAGACAAGCAAACAGCCCCAGTCTCTGTGCCTGTGTGCGAGCAGTGCCATGGGCAGATGAGGCTGAGCAACCGCTTTCCAGGCTAGCTCTTTCTGCCTGCGAGCTATCTGCAGACGTTCGCATTTTCAGAGCAGCGCTGCCGGAGGCGCCCGGCACGGACCACCTAAGATACGTCTGAAGTTTGGTGGGGCAAGACAAGCAAGCAGCCCCAGTCTCTGTGCCTCTGTGCGAGCAGTGCCATGGGCAGATGAGGCTGAGAAAGAGCTTTCCAGGCTAGCTCTTTCTGGCTGCGAGCTATCTGCAGACTTCGGCATTTTCAGAGCAGGGCTGCCGGAGGCGCCCGGCACGGACCCCCAAAGCTACGTTTGAAGTTTGGTGGGGCAAGACAAGCAAGCAGCCCCAGTCTCTGTGCCTCTGTGCGAGCAGTGCCATGGGCAGATGAGGATGAGCAACAGCTTTCCAGGCTAGCTCTTTCTGGCTGCGTGCTATCTGCACACGTTCTCATTTTCAGAGCAGGGCTGCCGGAGGAGCCCGGCAAGGACCCTCAAAGCTACGTTTGAAGTCTGAAGCAGCAAGACAAGCAAGCAGCCCCAATCTCTGTGCCTCTGTGCGAGCAGTGCCATGGGAAGATGAGGCTGAGCAACAGCTTTCCAGGCTAGCTCTTTCTGGCTGCCAGCTCTCTGCAGAAGTTAGCATTTTGCGAGCAGGGCTGCCGGAGGCACCCTGCACGGACCCCCAAAACTACGTTTCAAGTTTGGTGGGGCAAGACAAGCAAGCAGCCCCAGTCTCTGTGCCTCTGTGCGAGCAGTGCCATGGGCAGATGAGGCTGAGCAACAGCTTTCCAGGCTAGCTCTTTCTGGCTGCGAGCTATCTGCAGACGTTCGCATTTTCAGAGCAGGGCTGCCGGAGGCGCCCGGCACGGACCCCCAAAGCTACGTTTGAAGTTTGAGGTGGCAATACAAGCAAGCAGCCCCAGTCTCTGTGCCTCTGTGCGAGCAGTGCCATGGGCAGATGAGGCTGAGCAACAGTTTTCCTGGCTAGCTCTTTCTGGCTGCCAGCTCTCTGCAGACATTCGCATTTTCAGAGCAGGGCTGTCGGAGGCGCCCTGCACGGACCCCCAAAGACACGTTTGAAGTTTGGTGGGGCAAGACAAGCAAGCAGCCCCAGTCTCTGTGCCTCTGTGCGAGCAATGCCATGGGCAGATGAGGCTGAGCAACAGCTTTCCAGGCTAGCTCTTTCTGGCTGCGAGCTATCTGCAGACGTTCGAATTTTCAGAGCAGGGCTGCCGGAGGCCCCCTGCACGCACACCCAAAGACACGTTTGAAGTTTGAGGGGGCAAGACAAGCAAGCAGCCCCAGTCTCTGTGCCTCTGTGCGAGCAGTGCCATGGGCAGATGAGGCTGAGCAACAGATTTCCAGGCTAGCTCTTTCTGGCTGCGAGCTATCTGCAGACGTTCGCATTTTCGGAGCAGGGCTGCCAGAGGCGCCCGGCACGGACCACCAAATCTACGTTTGAAGTTTGGTGGGGCAAGACAAGCGAGCAGCTCCAGTCTCTGTGCCTCTGTGCGAGCAGTGCCATGGGCAGATGAGGCTGAGCAACAGCTTTCCAGGCTAGATCTTTCTGGCTGCGAGCTATCTGCAGACGTTCGCATTTTCAGAGCAGGGCTGCCGGAGGCGCCCGGCACGGACCCCCAAAGCTACATTTGAAGTTTGAGGGGGCAAGACAAGCAAGCAGCCCCAGTCTCTGTGCCTCTGTGCGAGCAGTGCCACGGGCAGATGAGGCTGAGAATCAGCTTTCCAGGCTAGTTCTTTCTGGCTGCCAGCTCTCTGCAGACGTTCGCATTTTCAGAGCAGGGCTGCCAGAGTCGCCCTGCACGGACCCCCATAGCTACGTTTGAAGTTTGAGGGGGCAAGACAAGCAAGCAGCCCCAGTCTCTGTGCCTCTGTGCGAGCAGTGCCATGGGCAGATGAGGCTGAGCAACAGCTTTCCAGGCTAGCTCTTTCTGGCTGCGAGCTATCTGCAGACGTTCGCATTTTCAGAGCAGGGCTGCCGGATGGCGACTGGCATGGACCACTTAAGCTACGTTTGAAGTTTGAGGGGGCAAGACAAGCAAGCAGCCCCAGTCTCTGTGCCTCTGTGCGAGCAGTGCCATGGGCAGATGAGGCTGAGCAAGAGCTTTCCAGGCTAGCTCTTTCTGGCTGCCAGCTCTCTGCAGACGTTCGCATTTTCAGAGCAGGGCTGCCGGAGGCCCCCTGCACGGCCCACCAAAGCTACATTTGAAGTTTGAGGGGGCAAGACAAGCAAGCAGCCCCAGTCTCTGTGCCTCTGTGCGAGCAGTGCCATGGGCAGATGAGGCTGAGCAACAGCTTTCCAGGCTAGCTCTTTCGGGCTGCGAGCTATCTGCAGACGTTCGCATTTTCAGAGCAGGGCTGCCGGATGGCGACTGGCATGGACCACTTAAGCTACGTTTGAAGTTTGAGGTGGCAAGACAAGCAAGCAGCCCCAGTCTCTGTGCCTCTGTGCGAGCAGTGCCATGGGCAGATGAGGCTGAGCAAGAGCTTTCCAGGCTAGCTCTTTCTGGCTGCCAGCTCTCTGCAGACGTTCGCATTTTCAGAGCAGGGCTGTCGGAGGCCCCCTGCACGGCCCACCAAAGCTACATTTGAAGTTTGAGGGGGCAAGACAAGCAAGCAGCCCCAGTCTCTGTGCCTCTGTGCGAGCAGTGCCATGGGCAGATCAGGCTGAGCAACAGCTTTCCAGGCTAGCTCTTTCTGGCTGCCAGCTATCTGCAGACGTTCGCATTTTCAGAGCAGGGCTGCCGGAGGCGCCCGGCACGGACCCCCAAAGCTACGTTTGAAGTTTGAGGGGACAAGACAAGCAAGCAGCCCCAGTCTCTGTGCCTCTGTGCGAGCAGTGCCATGGGCACATGAGGCTGAGCAACAGCTTTCCAGGCTAGCTCTTTCTGGCTGTGACCTGTCTGCAGACGTTCGCATTTTCAGAGCAGGGCTGCCGGAGGCGCCCTGCACGGACCCGCATAGCTACGTTTGAAGTTTGAGGGGGCAAGACAAGCAAGCAGCCCCAGTCTCTGTGCCTCTGTGCGAGCAGTGCCATGGGCAGATGAGGCTGAGCAAGAGCTTTCCAGGCTAGCTCTTTCTGGCTGCCAGCTCTCTGCAGACGTTCACATTTTCAGAGCAGGGCTGCCGGAGGCCCCCTGCACGGACCACCAAAGCTACATTTCAAGTTTGAGGGGGCAAGACAAGCAAGCAGCCCCAGTCTCTGTGCCTCTGTGCGAGCAGTGCCATGGGCAGATGAGGCTGAGCAAGAGCTTTCCAGGCTAGCTCTTTCTGGCTGCGAGCTATCTGCAGACGTTCGCATTTTCAGAGCAGGGCTGCCGGAGGCGCCCGGCACACACTCCCAAAAAACTTCTGAAGTTTGAGGGGGCAAGACAAGCAAGCAGCCCCAGTCTCTGTGCCTCTGTGCGAGCAGTGCCATGGGAAGATGAGGCTGAGCAACAGCTTTCCAGGCTAGCTCTTTCTGCCTTCCAGCTCTCTGCAGACGTTCGCATTTTGGGAGCAGGGCTGCCGGAGGCACCCTGCACGGACCCTCAAAGCTACGTTTCAAGTTTGGTGGGGTAAGACAAGCAAGCAGCCCCAGTCTCTCTGCCTCTGTGCGAGCAGTGCCATGGGCAGATGAGGCTGAGCAACAGCTTTCCAGGCTAGCTCTTTCTGGCTGCGAGCTATCTGCAGACGTTCGCATTTTCAGAGCAGGGCTGCCGGAGGCGCCCGGCACGGACCCCCAAAGCTACGTTTGAAGTTTGAGGTGGCAAGACAAGCAAGCAACCCCAGTCTCTGTGCCTCTGTGCGAGCAGTGCCATGGGCAGATGAGGCTGAGCAACAGCTTTCCAGGCTAGCTCTTTCTGGCTGCGAGCTATCTGCAGACGTTCGCATTTTCAGAGCAGGGCTGACGGATGCGCCCGGCACGGACCACCTAAGATACGTTTGAAGTTTGAGGGGGCAAGACAAGCAAGCAGCCCCAGTCTCTGTGCCTCTGTGCGAGCAGTGCCATGGGCAGATGAGGCTGAGCAACAGCTTTCCAGGCTAGCTCTTTCTGGCTGCGAGCTGTCTGCAGACGTTCGCATTTTCAGAGGAGCGCTGCCGGACGCCTCCTGTAAGGACTCCCAAAGGTACGTTTGAAGTTTGAGGTGGCAAGACAAGCAAACAGCCCCAGTCTCTGTGCCTCTGTGCGAGCAGTGCCATGGGCAGATGAGGCTGAGAAAGAGCTTTCCAGGCTAGCTCTTTCTGGCTGCGAGCTATCTGCAGACTTTGGCATTTTCAGAGCAGGGCTGCCGGAGGCGCCCGGCACGGACCCCCAAAGCTACGTTTGAAGTTTGAGGGGGCAAGACAAGCAAGCAGCCCCAGTCTCTGTGCCTCTGTGTGAGCAGTGCCATGGGCAGATGAGGATGAGCAACAGCTTTCCAGGCTAGCTCTTTCTGGCTGCGTGCTATCTGCACACGTTCGCATTTTCAGAGCAGGGCTGCCGGAGGAGCCCGGCAAGGACCCTCAAAGCTACGTTTGAAGTCTGAAGCGGCAAGACAAGCAAGCAGCCCCAGTCTCTGTGCCTCTGTGCGAGCAGTGCCATGGGAAGATGAGGCTGAGCAACAGCTTTCCAGGCTAGCTCTTTCTGCCTGCCAGCTCTCTGCAGAAGTTAGCATTTTGGGAGCAGGGCTGCCGGTGGCACCCTGCACGGACCCCCAAAGCTACGTTTGAAGTTTGGTGGGGCAAGACAAGCAAGCAGCCCCAGTCTCTGTGCCTCTGTGCGAGCAGTGCCATGGGCAGATGAGGCTGAGCAACAGCTTTCCAGGCTAGCTCTTTCTGGCTGCGTGCTATCTGCAGACGTTCGCATTTTCAGAGCAGGGCGACAAGAGTCGACCGGCATGGACCACTTAAGCTACGTTTAAAGTTTGAGGGGGCAAGACAAGCAAGCAGCCCCAGTCTCTGTGCCTCTGTGCGAGCAGTGCCATGGGCAGATGAGGCTGAGCAACAGCTTTCCAGGCTAGCTCTTTTTGGATGCGAGCTATCTGCAGACATTCGCGTTTTCAGAGCAGAGCTGCCGGAGGCCCCCTGCATGGAACACCTAAGCTACGTTTGAAGTTTGAGGGGGCAAGACAAGCAAGCAGCCCCAGTCTCTGTGCCTCTGTGCGAGCAGTGCCATGGGCAGATGGGGCTGAGCAAGAGCTTTCCAGGCTAGCTCTTTCTGCCTGCGAGCTGTCTGCAGACGTTCGCATTTTCAGAGCAGCGCTGCCGGAGGCCTCCTGTAAGGACTCCCAAAGGTACGTTTGAAGTTTGAGGTGGCAAGACAAGCAAACAGCCCCAGTCTCTGTGCCTCTGTGCGAGCAGTGCCATGGGCAGATGAGGCTGAGCAACAGCTTTCCAGGCTAGCTCTTTCTGGCTGCGAGCTATCTGTAGACGTTCGCATTTTCGGAGCAGGGCTGCCGGAGGCCCCCTGCACGGACCACCTAAGCTACGTTTGAAGTTTGAGGGGGCAAGACAAGCAAGCAGCCCCAGTCTCTGTGCCTCTGTGCGAGCAGTGCCATGGGCAGATGAGGCTGAGCAACAGCTTTCCAGGCTAGCTCTTTCTGGCTGCGAGCTATCTGCAGACGTTCGCATTTTCAGAGCAGGGCTGCCGGAGGCACCCTGCACATGGCCCAAAGTTACGTTTGAAGTTTGAGGGGGCAAGACAAGCAAGCAGCCCCAGTCTCTGTGCCTCTGTGCGAGCAGTGCCATGGGCAGATGAGGCTGAGCAACAGCTTTCCAGGCTAGCTCTTTCTGGCTGCCAGCTCTCTGCAGACGTTCGCATTTTCAGAGCAGGGCTGCCGGAGGCCCCCTGCACGGACCACCAAAGCTACATTTCAAGTTTGAGGGGGCAAGACAAGCAAGCAGCCCCAGTCTCTGTGCCTCTGTGCGAGCAGTGCCATGGGGAGATGAGGCTGAGCAAGAGCTTTCCAGGCTAGCTCTTTCTGGCTGCGAGCTATCGGCAGACGTTTGCATTTTCAGAGTAGCGCTGCCGGAGGCGCCCGGCACACACCCCCAAAAAACTTCTGAAGTTTGAGGGGGCAAGACAAGCAAGCAGCCCCAGTCTCTGTGCCTCTGTGCGAGCAGTGCCATGGGAAGATGAGGCTGAGCAACAGCTTTCCAGGCTAGCTCTTTCTGCCTTCCAGCTCTCTGCAGACGTTCGCATTTTCAGAGCAGGGCTGACGGAGGCGCCCGGCACGGACCACCTAAGATACGTTTGAAGTTTGAGGGGGCAAGACAAGCAAGCAGCCCCAGTCTCTGTGCCTCTGTGCGAGCAGTGCCATGGGCAGATGAGGCTGAGCAACAGCTTTCCAGGCTAGCTCTTTCTGGCTGCGAGCTGTCTGCAGACGTTCGCATTTTCAGAGGAGCGCTGCCGGACGCCTCCTGTAAGGACTCCCAAAGGTACGTTTGAAGTTTGAGGTGGCAAGACAAGCAAACAGCCCCAGTCTCTGTGCCTCTGTGCGAGCAGTGCCATGGGCAGATGAGGATGAGCAACAGCTTTCCAGGCTAGCTCTTTCTGGCTGCGTGCTATCTGCACACGTTCGCATTTTCAGAGCAGGGCTGCCGGAGGAGCCCGGCAAGGACCCTCAAAGCTACGTTTGAAGTCTGAAGCGGCAAGACAAGCAAGCAGCCCCAGTCTCTGTGCCTCTGTGCGAGCAGTGCCATGGGAAGATGAGGCTGAGCAACAGCTTTCCAGGCTAGCTCTTTCTGCCTGCCAGCTCTCTGCAGAAGTTAGCATTTTGGGAGCAGGGCTGCCGGAGGCACCCTGCACGGACCCCCAAAGCTACGTTTGAAGTTTGGTGGGGCAAGACAAGCAAGCAGCCCCAGTCTCTGTGCCTCTGTGCGAGCAGTGCCATGGGCAGATGAGGCTGAGCAACAGCTTTCCAGGCTAGCTCTTTCTGGCTGCGTGCTATCTGCAGACGTTCGCATTTTCAGAGCAGGGCGACAAGAGTCGACCGGCATGGACCACTTAAGCTACGTTTAAAGTTTGAGGGGGCAAGACAAGCAAGCAGCCCCAGTCTCTGTGCCTCTGTGCGAGCAGTGCCATGGGCAGATGAGGCTGAGCAACAGCTTTCCAGGCTAGCTCTTTTTGGATGCGAGCTATCTGCAGACATTCGCGTTTTCAGAGCAGAGCTGCCGGAGGCACCCTGCATGGACCACCTAAGCTACGTTTGAAGTTTGAGGGGGCAAGACAAGCAAGCAGCCCCAGTCTCTGTGCCTCTGTGCGAGCAGTGCCATGGGCAGATGGGGCTGAGCAAGAGCTTTCCAGGCTAGCTCTTTCTGCCTGCGAGCTGTCTGCAGACGTTCGCATTTTCAGAGCAGCGCTGCCGGAGGCCTCCTGTAAGGACTCCCAAAGGTACGTTTGAAGTTTGAGGTGGCAAGACAAGCAAACAGCCCCAGTCTCTGTGCCTCTGTGCGAGCAGTGCCATGGGCAGATGAGGCTGAGCAACAGCTTTCCAGGCTAGCTCTTTCTGGCTGCGAGCTATCTGTAGACGTTCGCATTCTCGGAGCAGGGCTGCCGGAGGCCCCCTGCACGGACCACCTAAGCTACGTTTGAAGTTTGAGGGGGCAAGACAAGCAAGCAGCCCCAGTCTCTGTGCCTCTGTGCGAGCAGTGCCATGGGCAGATGAGGCTGAGCAACAGCTTTCCAGGCTAGCTCTTTCTGGCTGCGAGCTATCTGCAGACGTTCGCATTTTCAGAGCAGGGCTGCCGGAGGCACCCTGCACATGCCCCCAAAGTTACATTTGAAGTTTGAGGGGGCAAGACAAGCAAGCAGCCCCAGTCTCTGTGCCTCTGTGCGAGCAGTGCCATGGGCAGATGAGGCTGAGCAAGAGCTTTCCAGGCTAGCTCTTTCTGGCTGCCAGCTCTCTGCAGACGTTCGCATTTTCAGAGCAGGGCTGCCGGAGGCCCCCTGCACGGACCACCAAAGCTACATTTCAAGTTTGAGGGGGCAAGACAAGCAAGCAGCCCCAGTCTCTGTGCCTCTGTGCGAGCAGTGCCATGGGGAGATGAGGCTGAGCAAGAGCTTTCCAGGCTAGCTCTTTCTGGCTGCGAGCTATCGGCAGACGTTCGCATTTTCAGAGTAGCGCTGCCGGGTGCGCCCGGCACACACCCCCAAAAAACTTCTGAAGTTTGAGGGGGCAAGACAAGCAAGCAGCCCCAGTCTCTGTGCCTCTGTGCGAGCAGTGCCATGGGCAGATGAGGCTGAGCAACACCTTTCCAGGCTAGCTCTTTCTGCCTTCCAGCTCTCTGCAGACGTTCGCATTTTGGGAGCAGGGCTGCCGGAGGCACCCTGCCCGGACCCCCAAAGCTACGTTTGAACTTTGGTGGGGAAAGACAAGCAAGCAGCCCCAGTCTCTGTGCCTCTGTGCGAGCAGTGCCATGGGCAGATGAGGCTGAGCAACAGCTTTCCAGGCTAGCTCTTTCTGGCTGCGAGCTATTTGCAGACGTTCGCATTTTCAGAGCAGGGCTGCCTGAGGCGCACGGCATGGACCCCCAAAGCTACGTTTGAAGTTTTAGGTGGCAAGACAAGCAAGCAGCCCCAGTCTCTGTGCCTCTGTGCGAGCAGTGCCATGGGCAGATGAGGCTGAGCAACAGCTTTCCAGGCTAGCTCTTTCTGCCTGCGAGCTATCTGCAGACGTTCGCATTTTCAGAGCAGGGCTGACGGAGGCGCCCGTCACGGACCCCCAAAATAATGTTTGAAGTTTGAGGGGGCAAGACAAGCAAGCAGCCCCAGTCTCTGTGCCTCTGTGCGAGCAGTGCCAAGGGCAGATGAGGCTGAGCAACAGCTTTCCAGGCTAGCTCTTTCTGGCTGCGAGCTATCTGCAGACGTTCGCATTTTCGGAGCAGGGCTGCCGGAGGCCCCCTGCAAGGACTCCCAAAGGTACGTTTGAAATTTGAGGTGACAAGACAAGCAAACAGCCCCAGTCTCTGTGCGTCTGTGCGAGCAGTGCCATGGGCAGATGAGGCTGAGCAACAGCTTTCCAGGCGAGCTCTTTCTGGCTGCGAGCTATCTGCAGGCATTCGCATTTTCAGAGCAGGGCTGCTGCAGGCACCCTTCAAGAGCCCCAAAAGCTACATTTGAAGTTTGAGGGGGCAAGACAAGCAAACAGCCCCAGTCTCTGTGCCTCTGTGCTAGCAGTGCCATGGGCAGATGAGGCTGAGCAACCGCTTTCCAGGCTAGCTCTTTCTGGCTGCGAGCTATCTGCAGACGTTCGCATTTTCAGAGCAGGGCTGCCGGAGGCCCCCTGCAAGGACTCCCAAAGGTACGTTTGAAATTTGAGGTGACAAGACAAGCAAGCAGCCCCAGTCTCTGTGCCTCTGTGCGAGCAGTGCCATGGGTAGATGAGGCTGAGCAACAGCTTTCCAGGCGAGCTCTTTCTGGCTGCGAGCTATCTGCAGGCATTCGCATTTTCAGAGCAGGGCTGCCGCAGGCACCCTGCACGAGCCCCAAAAGCTACATTTGAAGTTTCAGGGGGCAAGACAAGCAAGCAGCCCCAGTCTCTGTGCCTCTGTGCTAGCAGTGCCATGGGCAGATGAGGCTGAGCAACCGCTTTCCAGGCTAGCTCTTTCTGGCTGCGAGCTATCTGCAGACGTTCGAATTTTCAGAGCAGGGCTGCCGAAGGTGCCCGGCATGGACCACCTAAGATACGTTTGAAGTTTGGTGGGGCAAGACAAGCAAGCAGCCCCAGTCTCTGTGCCTCTGTGCGAGCAGTGCCATGGGCAGATGAGGCTGAGAAAGAGCTTTCCGGGCTAGCTCTTTCTGGCTGCCAGCTCTCTGCAGACGTTCGCATTTTCAGAGCAGGGCTGCCGGAGGCCCCCTGCACGGACACCCAAAGCTACATTTCAAGTTTGAGGGGGAAAGACAAGCAAGCAGCCCCAGTCTCTGTGCCTCTGTGCGAGCAGTGCCATGGGCAGATGAGGCTGAGCAACAGCTTTCCAGGCTAGCTCTTTCTGGCTGCGAGCTATCGGCAGACGTTCGCATTTTCAGAGTAGCGCTGCCGGTGGCGCCCGGCACACACCCCCAAAAAACTTCTGAAGTTTGAGGGGGCAAGACAAGCAAGCAGCCCCAGTCTCTGTGCCTCTGTGCGAGCAGTGCCATGGGAAGATGAGGCTGAGCAACAGCTTTCCAGGCTAGCTCTTTCTGCCTTCCAGCTCTCTGCAGACGTTCGCATTTTGGGAGCAGGGCTGCCGGAGGCACCCTGCACGGACCCCCAAAGCTACGTTTGAACTTTGGTGGGGAAAGACAAGCAAGCAGCACCAGTCTCTGTGCCTCTGTGCGAGCAGTGCCATGGGCAGATGAGGCTGAGCAACAGCTTTCCAGGCTAGCTCTTTCTGGCTGCGAGCTATCTGCAGACGTTCGCATTTTCAGAGCAGGGCTGCCGGAGGCGCCCGGCACGGACCCCCAAAGCTACGTTTGAAGTTTTAGGTGGCAAGACAAGCAAGCAGCCCCAGTCTCTGTGCCTCTGTGCGAGCAGTGCCATGGGCAGATGAGGCTGAGCAACAGCTTTCCAGGCTAGCTCTTTCTGGCTGCGAGCTATCTGCAGACGTTCGCATTTTCAGAGCAGGGCTGACGGAGGCGCCCGGCACGGACCACCTAAGATACGTTTGAAGTTTGAGGGGGCAAGACAAGCAAGCAGCCCCAGTCTCTGTGCCTCTGTGCGAGCAGTGCCATGGGCAGATGAGGCTGAGCAACAGCTTTCCAGGCTACCTCTTTCTGGCTGCGAGCTGTCTGCAGACGTTCGCATTTTCAGAGCAGCGCTGCCGGACGCCTCCTTTAAGGACTCCCAAAGGTACGTTTGAAGTTTGAGGTGGCAAGACAAGCAAACAGCCCCAGTCTCTGTGCCTCTGTGCGAGCAGTGCCAAGGGCAGATGAGGCTGAGCAACAGCTTTCCAGGCTAGCTCTTTCTGGCTGCGAGCTATCTGCAGACGTTCGCATTTTCGGAGCAGGGCTGCCGGAGGCCCCCTGCAAGGACTCCCAAAGGAACGTTTGAAATTTGAGGTGACAAGACAAGCAAACAGCCCCAGTCTCTGTGCGTCTGTGCGAGCAGTGCCATGGGCAGATGAGGCTGAGCAACAGCTTTCCAGGCGAGCTCTTTCTGGCTGCGAGCTATCTGCAGGCATTCGCATTTTCAGAGCAGGGCTGCCGCAGGCACCCTGCACGAGCCCCAAAAGCTACATTTGAAGTTTGAGGGGGCAAGACAAGCAAACAGCCCCAGTCTCTGTGCCTCTGTGCTAGCAGTGCCATGGGCAAATGAGGCTGAGCAACCGCTTTCCAGGCTAGCTCTTTCTGACTGCGAGCTATCTGCAGACGTTCGCATTTTCAGAGCAGGGCTGCCGGACGCCCCCTGCAAGGACTCCCAAAGGTACGTTTGAAATTTGAGGTGACAAGACAAGCAAGCAGCCCCAGTCTCTGTGCCTCTGTGCGAGCAGTGCCATGGGCAGATGAGGCTGAGCAACAGCTTTCCAGGCGAGCTCTTTCTGGCTGCGAGCTATCTGCAGGCATTCGCATTTTCAGAGCAGGGCTGCCGCAGGCACCCTGCACGAGCCCCAAAAGCTACATTTGAAGTTTGAGGGGGCAAGACAAGCAAACAGCCCTAGTCTCTGTGCCTCTGTGCTAGCAGTGCCATGGGCAGATGAGGCTGAGCAACCGCTTTCCAGGCGAGCTCTTTCTGGCTGAGAGCTATCTGCAGGCATTCGCATTTTCAGAGCAGGGCTGCCGCAGGCACCCTGCACGAGCCCCAAAAGCTACATTTGAAGTTTGGTGGGGCAAGACAAGCAAGCAGCCCCAGTCTCTGTGCCTCTGTGCGAGCAGTGCCATGGGCAGATGAGGCTGAGAAAGAGCTTTCCAGGCTAGCTCTTTCTGGCTGCCAGCTCTCTGCAGACGTTCGCATTTTCAGAGCAGGGCTGCCGCAGGCACCCTGCACGGACCACCAAAGCTACATTTCAAGTTTGAGGGGGCAAGACAAGCAAGCAGCCCCAGTCTCTGTGCCTCTGTGCGAGCAGTGCCATGGGCAGATGAGGCTGAGCAACCGCTTTCCAGGCTAGCTCTTTCTGGCTGCGAGCTATCTGCAGACGTTCGCATTTTCAGAGCAGCGCTGCCGAAGGCGCCCGGCATGGACCACCTAAGATACGTTTGAAGTTTGGTGGGGCAAGACAAGCAAGCAGCTCCAGTCTCTGTGCCTCTGTGTGAGCAGTGCCATGGGCAGATGAGGATGAGCAACAGCTTTCCAGGCTAGCTCTTTCTGGCTGCGTGCTATCTGCACACGTCCGCATTTTCGGAGCAGGGCTGCCCGAGGCACCCTGCACGAGCCCCCAATGCTACGTTTCACGTTTGAGGGGGCAAGACAAGCAAGCAGCCCCAGTCTCTGTGCCTCTGTGCGAGCAGTGCCATGGGCAGATGAGGCTGAGCAACAGCTTTCCAGGCTAGCTCTTTCTGGCTGCCAGCTCTCTGCAGACGTTCGCATTTTCAGAGCAGGGCTGCCGGAGGCGCATGTCATGGACCCCCTAATATACGTTTGAAGTTTTAGGTGGCAAGACAAGCAAGCAGCCCCAGTCTCTGTGCCTCTGTGCGAGCAGTGCCATGGGTAGATGAGGCTGAGAAACAGCTTTCCAGGCTAGCTCTTTCTGGCTGCGAGCTATCTGCAGACGTTCGCATTTTCGAAGTAGGGCGACAAGAGTCGACCGGCATGGACCACTTAAGCTACGTTTAAAGTTTGAGGGGTCAAGACAAGCAAGCAGCCCCAGTCTCTGTGCCTCTGTGCGAGCAGTGCCATGGGCAGATGAGGCTGAGCAAGAGCTTTCCAGGCTAGCTCTTTCTGGATGCGAGCTATCTGCAGACATTCGCGTTTTCAGAGCAGAGCTGCTGGAGGCCCCCTGCATGGACCACCTAAGCTACGTTTGAAGTTTGAGGGGGCAAGACAAGCAAGCAGCCCTAGTCTCTGTGCCTCTGTGCGAGCAGTGCCATGGGCAGATGAGGCTGAGCAACAGCTTTCCAGTTTAGCCCCTACTGGCTGCGAGCTATCTGCAGACGTTGGCATTTTCGAAACAGTGCTGTGGGACGTGCCCGTCACGGATCACCTAAGCTACGTTTGAAGTTTGAGGGGGCAAGACAAGCAAGCAGCCCCAGTCTCTGTGCCTCTGTGCGAGCAGTGCCATGGGCAGATGAGGCTGAGCAAGAGCTTTCCAGGCTAGCTCTTTCTGGCTGCGAGCTGTCTGCAGACGTTCGCATTTTCAGAGCAGCGCTGCCGGAGGCCTCCTGTAAGGACTCCCAAAGGTACGTTTGAAGTTTGAGGTGGCAAGACAAGCTAACAGCCCCAGTCTCTGTGCCTCTGTGCAAGCAGTGCCATGGGCAGATGAGGCTGAGCAACAGCTTTCCAGGCTAGCTCTTTCTGGCTGCGAGCTATCTGCAGATGTTCTCATTTTCGGAGCAGGGCTGCCGGAGGAACCCGGCACGGACCACCTAAGCTACGTTTGAAGTTTGAGGGGGCAAGACAAGCAAGCAGCCCCAGTCTCTGTGCCTCTGTGCGAGCAGTGCCATGGGCAGATGAGGCTGAGCAACAGCTTTCCAGGCTAGCTCTTTCTGGCTGCGAGCTATCTGCAGACGTTCGCATTTTCAGAGCAGGGCTGCCGGAGGCACCCTGCACATGCCCCCAATGCTACGTTTGAAGTTTGAGGGGGCAAGACAAGCAAGCAGCCCCAGTCTCTGTGCCTCTGTGCGAGCAGTGCCATGGGCAGATGAGGCTGAGCAACAGCTTTCCAGGCTAGCTCTTTCTGGCTGCCAGCTCTCTGCAGAAGTTAGCATTTTGGGAGCAGGGCTGCCGGAGGCACCCTGCACGGACCCCCAAAGCTACGTTTGAAGTTTGGTGGGGCAAGATAAGCAAGCAGCCCCAGTCTCTGTGCCTCTGTGCGAGCAGTGCCATGGGCAGATGAGGCTGAGCAACAGCTTTCCAGGCTAGCTCTTTCTGGCTGCGAGCTATCTGCAGACGTTCGCATTTTCAGAGGAGGGCTGCCGGAGGCACATGTCATGGACCCCCAAATATACGTTTGAAGTTTTAGGTGGCAAGACAAGCAAGAAACCCCAGTCTCTGTGCCTCTGTGCGAGCAGTGCCATGGGCAGATGAGGCTGAGCAAGAGCTTTCCAGGCTAGCTCTTTCTGGCTGTGAGCTATCTGCAGACGTTCGCATTTTCGAAGTAGGTCGAGAAGAGTCGACCGTCATGGACCACTTAAGCTACGTTTAAAGTTTGAGGGGGCAAGACAAGCAAGCAGCCCCAGTCTCTGTGCCTCTGTGCGAGCAGTGCCATGGGCAGATGAGGCTGAGCAAGAGCTTTCCAGGCTAGCTCTTTCTGGATGCGAGCTATCTGCAGACATTCGCGTTTTCAGAGCAGAGCTGCCAAAGGCCCCCTGCATGGAGTACCTAAGCTACGTTTGAAGTTTGAGGGGGCAAGACAAGCAAGCAGCCCCAGTCTCTGTGCCTCTGTGCGAGCAGTGCCATGGGCAGATGAGGCTGAGCAAGAGCTTTCCAGGCTAGCTCTTTCTGGATGCGAGCTATCTGCAGACGTTCGCATTTTCAGAGCAGGGCTGCCAGAGGTGACCGGCACGGACCACCTAAGCTACGTTTAAAGTTTGAGGTGGCAAGATAAGCAAGCAGCCCCAGTCTCTGTGCCTCTGTGCGAGCAGTGCCATGGGCAGATGAGGCTGAGCAACAGCTTTCCAGGCTAGCTTTTTCTTGCTGCGAGCTATCTGCAGACGTTCACATTTTCAGAGCAGGGTAGCCGGAGGCGCCCAGCACGGAACACCTAACATACGTTTGAAGTTTGAGGGGGCAAGAAAAGCAAGCAGCCCCAGTCTCTGTGCCTCTGTGCGAGCAGTGCCATGGGCAGATGAGGCTGAGCAACAGCTTTCCAGGCTAGCTCTTTCTGGCTGCAAGCTATCTGCAGACATTCACTTTTTCAGAGCAGGCCTGCTGGAGGCGCCCGGCACGGACCACCAAAAAAACGTTTGAAGTTTGAGGGGGCAAGACAAACAAGCAGCCCCAGTCTCTGTGCCTCTGTGCGAGCAGTGCCATGGGCAGATGAGGCTGAGCAACAGCTTTCCAGGCTAGCTCTTTCTGGCTGCGAGCTATCTGCAGACGTTTTACATTTTTAGAGCAGGGCTGCCAGAGGTGACCGGCACGGACCCCCTAAGCTAAGTTTGAAGTTTGAGGGGGCAAGAGAAGCAAGCAGCCCCAGTCTCCGTGCCTCTGTGCGAGCAGTGCCATGGGCAGATGAGGCTGAGCAACAGCTTTCCAGGCTAGCTCTTTCTGGATGCGAGCTATCTGCAGACGTTGGCATTTTCAGAGCAGGGTTGCCGGAGGCGCCCTGCACGGACCCCCAAAGCTACGTTGGAAGTTTGAGGGGTCAAGACAAGCAAGCAGCCCCAGTCTCTGTGCCTCTGTGCGAGCAGTGCCATGGACAGATGAGGCTGAGCAAGAGCTTTCCAGGCTAGCTTTTTCTTGCTGCGAGCTATCTGCAGACGTTCGCATTTTCAGAGCAGGGTAGCTGGAGGCGCCCAGCACGGAACACCTAACATACGTTTGAAGTTTGAGGGGTCAAGACAAGCAAGCAGCCCCAGTCTCTGTGCCTCTGTGCGAGCAGTGCCATGGGCAGATGAGGCTGAGCAACAGCTTTCCAGGCTTGCTCTTTCTGGCTGCTAGCTATCTGCAGACATTCACTTTTTCAGAGCAGGCCTGCTGGAGGCGCCCGGCACGGACCACCAAAAAAACGTTTGAAGTTTGAGGGGGCAAGACAAACAAGCAGCCCCAGTCTCTGTGCCTCTGTGCGAGCAGTGCCATGGGCAGATGAGGATGAGTAACAGCTTTCCAGGCTAGCTCTTTCTGGCTGCGAGCTATCTGCAGACGTTTTACATTTTCAGAGCAGGCCTGCCGGAGGCGCCCGGCACGGACCCCCTAAGCTACGTTTGAAGTTTGAGGGGGCAAGACAAGCAAGCAGCCCCAGTCTCTGTGCCTCTGTGCGAGCAGTGCCATGGGCAGATGAGGCTGAGCAACAGCTTTCCAGGCTAGCTCTTTCTGGCTGCAAGCTATCTGCAGACATTCGCATTTTCAGAGCAGGGCTGCCGGAGGCCCCCTGCATTGAGCACCAAAGCTACGTTTGAATTTTGAGGGGGCAAGACAAGCAAGCAGCACCAGTCTCTGTGCCTCTGTGCGAGCAGTGCCATGGGCAGATGAGGCTGAGCAACAGCTTTCCAGGCTAGCTCTTTCTGGCTAGGAGCTATCTGCAGACGTTCGCATTTTCGGAGCAGGGCTGCTGGAGGCGCCCGGCACGGACCCCCAAATATACGTTGGAAGTTTGAGGGGGCAAGACAAGGAAGCAGCCCCAGTCTCTGTGCCTCTGTGCGAGCAGTGCCATGGGCAGATGAGGCTGAGAAAGAGCTTTCCAGGCTAGCTCTTTCTGGCTGCGAGCTATCTGCAGACGTTGGCATTTTCAGAGCAGGGCTGCCGGAGGCGCCCTGCACGAACCCACAAAGCAACGTTTGAAGTTTGGTGGGGCAAGACAAGCAAGCAGCCCCAGTCTCTGTGCCTCTGTGTGAGCAGTGCCATGGGCACATGAGGCTGAGCAACAGCTTTCCAGGCTAGCTCTTTCTGGCTGCAAGCTATCTGCACACGTTCGTATTTTCAGAGCAGGGCTGCCGGAGACGCCCGTCACGGACCCCCAAATATACGTTTGAAGTTTGAGGGGTCAAGACAAGCAAGCAGCCCCAGTCTCTGTGCCTCTGTGCTAGCAGTGTCATGGGCAGATGAGGCTGAGCAACAGCTTTCCAGGCTTGCTCTTTCTGGCTGCGAGCTATCTGCAGACATTCACTTTTTCAGAGCAGGCCTGCTGGAGGCGCCCGGCACGGACCACCAAAAAAAACGTTTGAAGTTTGAGGGGGCAAGACAAGCAAGCAGCCCCAGTCTCTGTGCCTCTGTGCAAGCAGTGCCATGGGCAGATGAGGCTGAGCAACAGCTTTCCAGGCTAGCTCTTTCTGGTTGCAAGCTATCTGCAGACGTTTTACATTTTCAGAGCAGGGCTGCCAGAGGTGCCCGGCACTGACCACCAAAAAAACGTTTGAAGTTTGAGGGGGCAAGACATGCAAGCAGCCCCAGTCTCTGTGCCTCTGTGCGAGCAGTGCCATGGGCAGATGAGGCTGAGCAACAGCTTTCCAGGCTAGCTCTTTCTGGCTCGATCTATCTGCATATGTTCGCATTTTCAGAGCAGGGCTGCCAGAGGCGCCCGGCACGGACCACGTAAGCTACGTTTGAAGTTTGAGGGGGCAACACAAGCAAGCAGCCCCAGTCTCTGTGCCTCTGTGCGAGCAGTGCCATGGGCAGATGAGGCTGAGCAACAGCTTTCCAGGCTAGCTCTTTGTGGCTGCGAGCTATATGCAGACATTGACTTTTTCAGAGCAGGCCTGCTGGAGGCGCCCGGCACGGACCACCAAAAAAACGTTTGAAGTTTGAGGGGGCAAGACAAGCAAGCAGCCCCAGTCTCTGTGCCTCTGTGCGAGCAGTGCCATGGGCAGATGAGGCTGAGCAACAGCTTTCCAGGCTAGCTCTTTCTGGCTGCGAGCTATCTGCAGACGTTTTACATTTTCAGAGCAGGGCTGCCAGAGGTGCCCGGCTCGGACCACCTAAGCTAAGTTTGAAGTTTGAGGGGGTAAGACAAGCAAGCAGCCCCAGTCTCTGTGCCTCTGTGCGAGCAGTGCCATGGGCACATGAGGCAGAGCAACAGCTTTCCAGGCTAGCTCTTTCTGCCTGCGAGCTATCTGCAGACGTTCGCATTTTCAGAGCAGGGCTGACGGAGGTCACATGCATTGAGCACCGAACTTACTTTTGAAGTTTGAGGGGGCAAGACAAGTAAGCAACCCTAGTCTCTGTGCCTCTGTGCGAGCAGTGCCATGGGCAGATGAGGCTGAGCAACAGCTTTCCAGGCTAGCTCTTTCTGGCTGCGAGCTATCTGCAGACTTTTTACATTTTTAGAGCAGGGCTGCCAGAGGTGCCCGGCACGGACCACCTAAGCTAAGTTTGAAGTTTGAGGGGGCAAGACAAGCAAGCAGCCCCAGTCTCTGTGCCTCTGTGCGAGCAGTGCCATGGGCAGATGAGGCTGAGAAAGAGCTTTCCAGGCTAGCTCTTTCTGGCTGCGAGCTATCTGCAGACGTTGGCATTTTCAGAGCAGGGCTGCCGGAGGCCCCCTGCACGGACCTCCAAATATACGTTGGAAGTTTGAGGGGGCAAGACAAGCAAGCAGCCCCAGTCTCTGTGCCTCTGTGCGAGCAGTGCCATGGGCAGATGAGGCTGAGCAACAGCTTTCCAGGCTAGCTCTTTCTAGCTGCCAGCTATCTTCAGACGTTCGCATTTTCAGAGCAGGGCTACCGGAGGCGCCCTGCACGGACCCCCAATGCTACGTCTGAAGTTTGGTGGGGCAAGACAAGCAAGCAGCCCCAGTCTCTGTGCCTCTGTGCGAGCAGTGCCATGGGCAGATGAGGCTGAGCAACAGCTTTCCAGGCTTGCTCTTTCTGAATGCGAGCTATATGCAGACGTTGGCATTTTCAGAGCAGGGCTGCCGGAGGTGCCCGGCACGGACCACCTAAGTTAATTTTGAAATTTGAGGGGGCAAGACAAGCAAGCAGCCCCAGTCTCTGTGCCTCTGTGCGAGCAGTGCCATGGGCAGATGAGGCTGAGCAACAGCTTTCCAGGCTAGCTCTTTCTGGCTCGATCTATCTGCAGACGTTCGCATTTTCAGAGCAGGGCTGCCAGAGGTGCCCGGCACGGACCACCTAAGCTACGTTTGAACTTTGAGGGGGCAAGACAAGCAAGCAGCCCCAGTCTCTGTGCCTCTGTGCGAGCAGTGCCATGGGCAGATGAGGCTGAGCAACAGCTTTCCAGGCTAGCTCTTTCTGGCTGCGAGCTATCTGCAGATGTTCGCGTTTTCAGAGCAGGGGTGCCGTAGGCACCCTGCGCGAGCCCCCAATGCTACGTTTGAAGTTTGACGGGTCAAGACAAGCAAGCAGCCCCAGTCTCTGTGCCTCTGTGCGAGCAGTGCCATGGGCAGATGAGGCTGAGCAACAGCTTTCCAGGCTAGCTCTTTCTGCCTGCGAGCTATCTGCAGACATTCACTTTTTCAGAGCAGGCCTGCTGGAGACGCCCTGCACGGACCACCAAAAAAACGTTTGAAGTTTGAGGGGGCAAGACAAGCAAGCAGCCCCAGTCTCTGTGCCTCTGTGCGAGCAGTGCCATGGGCAGATGAGGCTGAGCAACAGCTTTCCAGGCTAGCTCTTTCTGGTTGCAAGCTATGTGCAGAAGTTCTACATTTTCAGAGCAGGGCTGACAGAGGTGCCCGGCACGAACCACTTAAGCTAAGTTTGAAGTTTGAGGGGGCAAGACAAGCAAGCAGCCCCAGTCTCTGTGCCTCTGTGCGAGCAGTGCCATGGGCAGATGAGGCTGAGCAACAGCTTTCCAGGCTAGCTCTTTCTGGCTGCGAGCTATCTGCACACGTTGGCATTTTCAGAGCAGGGCTGCCGGAGACGCCCGGCACGGACCCCCAAAACAACGTTTGAAGTTAAAGGGGTGAAGACATGCAAGCAGCCCCAGTCTCTATGCCTCTGTGCGACCACTGCCATGGGCAGATGAGGCTGAGCAACAGCTTTCCAGGCTAGCCCCTTCTGGCTGCCAGCTATCTGCAGACGTTCGCACTTTCGGAGCAGGTCTGCGAAAGGAGCCTGGCTGGGACACCAACTTTCCCAGGCTACGTTTGAAGTTTGAGGTGGCAAGACAAGCAAGCAGCCCCAGTCTCTGTGCCTCTGTGCGAGCAGTGCCATGGGCACATGAGGCTGAGCAACAGCTTTCCAGGCTAGCTCTTTCTGCCTGCGAGCTATCTGCAGACGTTCGCATTTTCAGAGCAGGGCTGCCGGAGACGCCCGGCACGGACCCCCAAATATACGTTTGAAGTTTGAGGGGGCAAGACAAGCAAGCAGCCCCAGGCCTGTGCCTCTGTGCTAGCAGTGCCATGGGCAGATGAGGCTGAGCAACAGCTTTCCAGGCTAGCTCTTTCTGCCTGCGAGCTATCTGCAGACGTTTTACATTTTTAGAGCAGGGCTGCCAGAGGTGCCCGGCACGGACCACCTAAGCTACGTTTGAAGTTTGAGGGGGCAAGACAAGCAAGCAGCCCCAGTCTCTGTGCCTCTGTGCGAGCAGTGCCATGGGCAGATGAGGCTGAGCAACAGCTTTCCAGGCTAGCTCTTTCTGGCTGCGAGCTATCTGCAGATGTTCGCATTTTCAGAGCAGGGCTGCCGGAGGCACCCTGCACGAGCCCCCATTGCTACGTTTGAAGTTTGAGGGGGCAAGACAAGCAAGCAGCCCCAGTCTCTGTGCCTCTGTGCGAGCAGTGCCATGGGCAGATGAGGCTGAGCAACAGCTTTCCAGGCTAGCTCTTTCTGGCTGCGAGCTATCTGCAGACGTTCGCATTTTCAGAGCAGGGCTGCCAGAGCTGACCGGCACGGACCACCTAAGCTACGTTTGAAGTTTGAGGTGGCAAGATAAGCAAGCAGCCCCAGTCTCTGTGCCTCTGTGCGAGCAGTGCCATGGGCAGATGAGGCTGAGCAACAGCTTTCCAGGCTAGCTTTTTCTTGCTGCGAGCTATCTGCAGACGTTCGCATTTTCAGAGCAGGGTTGCTGGAGGCGCCCAGCACGGAACACCTAAGATACGTTTGAAGTTTGAGGGGTCAAGACAAGCAAGCAGTCCCAGTCTCTGTGCCTCTGTGCGAGCAGTGCCATGGGCAGATGAGGCTGAGCAACAGCTTTCCAGGATAGCACTTTCTGGCTGCGAGCTATCTGCAGACGTTGGCATTTTCAGAGCAGGGCTGCCGGAGGCGCCCTGCACGAACCCACAAAGCAACGTTTGAAGTTTGGTCGGGCAAGACAAGCAAGCAGCCCCAGTCTCTGTGCCTCTGTGCGAGCAGTGCCATGGGCACATGAGGCTGAGCAACAGCTTTCCAGGCTAGCTCTTTCTGCCTGCGAACTATCTGCAGACGTTCGCATTTTCAGAGGAGGGCTGCCGGAGGCGCCCGGCACGGACCCCCAAATATACGTTTGAAGTTTGAGGGGTCAAGACAAGCAAGCAGCCCCAGTCCTGTGCCTCTGTGCTAGCAGTGCCATGGGCAGATGAGGCTGAGCAACAGCTTTCCAGGCAAGCTCTTTCTGGCTGCGAGCTATCTGCAGACGTTTTACATTTTTAGAGCAGGGCTGCCAGAGGTGCCCGGCACGGACCACCTAAGCTACGTTTGAACTTTGAGGGGGCAAGACAAGCAAGCAGCCCCAGTCTCTGTGCCTCTGTGCGAGCAGTGCCATGGGCAGATGAGGCTGAGCAACAGCTTTCCAGGCTTGCTCTTTCTGGATGCGAGCTATCTGCAGACGTTGGCATTTTCAGAGCAGGGCTGCCGGAGGTGCCCGGCACGGACCACCTAAGTTAATTTTGAAATTTGAGGGGGCAAGACAAGCAAGCAGCCCCAGTCTCTGTGCCTCTGTGCGAGCAGTGCCATGGGCAGATGAGGCTGAGCAACAGCTTTCCAGGCTAGCTCTTTCTGCCTGCGAGCTATCTGCAGATGTTCGCATTTTAAGAGCAGGGCTGCCGGAGGCACCCTGCGCGAGCCCCCAATGCTACATTTGAAGTTTGAGGGGGCAAGACAAGCAAGCAGCCCCAGTCTCTATGCCTCTGTGCGAGCAGTGCCATGGTCAGATGAGGCTGAGCAACAGCTTTCCAGGCTAGCTCTTTCTGGCTGCGAGCTATCTGCAGACGTTCGCATTTTCATAGCACGGTTGCCGGAGGCGCCCTGCACGGACCCCCAAAGGTGCGTTTGAAATTTGAGGTGACAAGACAAGCAAGCAGCCCCAGTCTCTGTGCCTCTGTGCGAGCAGTGCCATGGGCAGATGAGGCTGAGCAACAGCTTTCCAGGATAGCACTTTCTGGCTGCGAGCTATCTGCAGACGTTGGCATTTTCAGAGCAGGGCTGCCGGAGGCGCCCTGCACGAACCCACAAAGCAACGTTTGAAGTTTGGTCGGGCAAGACAAGCAAGCAGCCCCAGTCTCTGTGCCTCTGTGCGAGCAGTGCCATGGGCACATGAGGCTGAGCAACAGCTTTCCAGGCTAGCTCTTTCTGCCTGCGAACTATCTGCAGACGTTCGCATTTTCAGAGGAGGGCTGCCGGAGGCGCCCGGCACGGACCCCCAAATATACGTTTGAAGTTTGAGGGGTCAAGACAAGCAAGCAGCCCCAGTCCTGTGCCTCTGTGCTAGCAGTGCCATGGGCAGATGAGGCTGAGCAACAGCTTTCCAGGCAAGCTCTTTCTGGCTGCGAGCTATCTGCAGACGTTTTACATTTTTAGAGCAGGGCTGCCAGAGGTGCCCGGCACGGACCACCTAAGCTACGTTTGAACTTTGAGGGGGCAAGACAAGCAAGCAGCCCCAGTCTCTGTGCCTCTGTGCGAGCAGTGCCATGGGCAGATGAGGCTGAGCAACAGCTTTCCAGGCTTGCTCTTTCTGGATGCGAGCTATCTGCAGACGTTGGCATTTTCAGAGCAGGGCTGCCGGAGGTGCCCGGCACGGACCACCTAAGTTAATTTTGAAATTTGAGGGGGCAAGACAAGCAAGCAGCCCCAGTCTCTGTGCCTCTGTGCGAGCAGTGCCATGGGCAGATGAGGCTGAGCAACAGCTTTCCAGGCTAGCTCTTTCTGCCTGCGAGCTATCTGCAGATGTTCGCATTTTAAGAGCAGGGCTGCCGGAGGCACCCTGCGCGAGCCCCCAATGCTACATTTGAAGTTTGAGGGGGCAAGACAAGCAAGCAGCCCCAGTCTCTGTGCCTCTGTGCGAGCAGTGCCATGGGCAGATGAGGCTGAGCAACAGCTTTCCAGGCTAGCTCTTTCTGGCTCAATCTATATGCAGACGTTCGCATTTTCAGAGCAGGGCTGCCAGAGGCGCCCGGCACGGACCACCTAAGATACGTTTGAAGTTTGAGGGGTGAAGACAAGCAAGCAGCCCCAGTCTCTGTGCCTCTGTGCGAGCAGTGCCATGGGCAGATGAGGCTGAGCAACAGCTTTCCAGGCTAGCTCTTTCTGCCTGCGAGCTATCTGCAGACATTCACTTTTTCAGAGCAGGCCTGCTGGAGGCGCCCTGCACGGACCACCAAAAAAACGTTTGAAGTTTGAGGGGGCAAGACAAGCAAGCAGCCCCAGTCTCTGTGCCTCTGTGCGAGCAGTGCCATGGGCAGATGAGGCTGAGCAACAGCTTTCCAGGCTAGCTCTTTCTGGTTGCGAGCTATGTGCAGAAGTTCTACATTTTCAGAGCAGGGCTGACAGAGGTGCCCGGCACGAACCACTTAAGCTAAGTTTGAAGTTTGAGGGGGCAAGACAAGCAAGCAGCCCCAGTCTCTGTGCCTCTGTGCGAGCAGTGCCATGGGCAGATGAGGCTGAGCAACAGCTTTCCAGGCTAGCTCTTTCTGGCTGCGAGCTATCTGCACACGTTGGCATTTTCAGAGCAGGGCTGCCGGAGACGCCCGGCACGGACCCCCAAAACAACGTTTGAAGTTAAAGGGGTGAAGACATGCAAGCAGCCCCAGTCTCTGTGCCTCTGTGCGACCACTGCCATGGGCAGATGAGGCTGAGCAACAGCTTTCCAGGCTAGCCCCTTCTGGCTGCCAGCTATCTGCAGACGTTCGCACTTTCGGAGCAGGGCTGCGAAAGGAGCCTGGCTGGGACACCAACTTTCCCAGGCTACGTTTGAAGTTTGAGGTGGCAAGACAAGCAAGCAGCCCCAGTCTCTGTGCCTCTGTGCGAGCAGTGCCATGGGCACATGAGGCTGAGCAACAGCTTTCCAGGCTAGCTCTTTCTGCCTGCGAGCTATCTGCAGACGTTCGCATTTTCAGAGCAGGGCTGCCGGAGACGCCCGGCACGGACCCCCAAATATACGTTTGAAGTTTGAGGGGTCAAGACAAGCAAGCAGCCCCAGGCCTGTGCCTCTGTGCTAGCAGTGCCATGGGCAGATGAGGCTGAGCAACAGCTTTCCAGGCTAGCTCTTTCTGCCTGCGAGCTATCTGCAGACGTTTTACATTTTTAGAGCAGGGCTGCCAGAGGTGCCCGGCACGGACCACCTAAGCTACGTTTGAACTTTGAGGGGGCAAGACAAGCAAGCAGCCCCAGTCTCTGTGCCTCTGTGCTAGCAGTGCCATGGGCAGATGAGGCTGAGCAACAGCTTTCCAGGCTAGCTCTTTCTGGCTGCGAGCTATCTGCAGACGTTGGCATTTTCAGAGCAGGGCTGCCGGAGGTGCCCGGCACGGACTACATAAGTTAATTTTGAAATTTGAGGGGGCAAGACAAGCAAGCAGCCCCAGTCTCTGTGCCTCTGTGCGAGCAGTGCCATGGGCAGATGAGGCTGAGAAAGAGCTTTCTAGGCTAGCTCTTTCTGGCTCGATCTATCTGCAGACGTTCGCATTTTCAGAGCAGGGCTGACACAGGTGCCCGGCACGAACCACTTAAGCTAAGTTTGAAGTTTGAGGGGGCAAGACAAGCAAGCAGCCCCAGTCTCTGTGCCTCTGTGCGAGCAGTGCCATGGGCAGATGAGGCTGAGCAACAGCTTTCCAGGCTAGCTCTTTCTGGCTGCGAGCTATCTGCACACGTTGGCATTTTCAGAGCAGGGCTGCCGGAGACGCCCGGCACGGACCCCCAAATATACGTTTGAAGTTTGAGGGGTGAAGACATGCAAGCAGCCCCAGTCTCTGTGCCTCTGTGCGACCACTGCCATGGGCAGATGAGGCTGAGCAACAGCTTTCCAGGCTAGCCCCTTCTGGCTGCCAGCTATCTGCAGACGTTCGCACTTTTGGAGCAGGGCTGCGAAAGGAGCCTGGCTGGGACACCAACTTTCCCAGGCTACGTTTGAAGTTTGAGGGGGCAAGACAAGCAAGCAGCCCCATTCTCTGTGCCTCTGTGCGAGCACAGCCATGGGTAGATGAGGCTGAGCAACAGCTTTCCAGGCTAGCTCTTTCTGGATGCGAGCTATTTGTAGACGTTCGCATTTTCATAGCAGGGTTGCCGGAGGCGCCCTGCACGGACCCCCAAATATACGTTGGAAGTTTGAGGGGGCAAGACAAGCAAGCAGCCCCAGTCTCTGTGCCTCTGTGCGAGCAGTGCCATGGGCAGATGAGGCTGAGAAAGAGCTTTGCAGGCTAGCACTTTCTGGCTGCGAGCTATCTGCAGACGTTGGCATTTTCAGAGCAGGGCTGCCGGAGGCGCCCTGCACGAACCCACAAAGCAACGTTTGAAGTTTGGTGGGGCAAGACAAGCAAGCAGCCCCAGTCTCTGTGCCTCTGTGCGAGCAGTGCCATGGGCACATGAGGCTGAGCAACAGCTTTCCAGGCTAGCTCTTTCTGGCTGCGAGCTATCTGCACACGTTCGTATTTTCAGAGCAGGGCTGCCGGAGACGCCCGTCACGGACCCCCAAATATACGTTTGAAGTTTGAGGGGTCAAGACAAGCAAGCAGCCCCAGTCCTGTGCCTCTGTGCTAGCAGTGCCATGGGCAGATGAGGCTGAGCAACAGCTTTCCAGGCTAGCTCTTTCTGGCTGCGAGCTATCTGCAGACGTTTTACATTTTTAGAGCAGGGCTGCCAGAGGTGCCCGGCACGGATCACCTAAGTTAAGTTTGAAGTTTGAGGGGGCAAGACAAGCAAGCAGCCCCAGTCTCTGTGCCTCTGTGCGAGCAGCGCCATGGGCAGATGAGGCTGAGCAACAGCTTTCCAGGCTTGCTCTTTCTGGCTGGGAGCTATCTGCAGACGTTGGCATTTTCACAACAGGGCTGCCGGAGGTGCCCGGCACGGACCACCTAAGTTAATTTTGAAGTTTGAGGGGGCAAGACAAGCAAGCAGTCCCAGTCTCTGTGCCTCTGTGCGAGCAGTGCCATGGGCAGATGAGGCTGAGCAACAGCTTTCCAGGCTAACTCTTTCTGGCTGCGAGCTATCTGCAGATGTTCGCCTTTTCAGAGCAGGGCTGCCGGAGGCACCCTGCGCGAGCCCCCAATGCTACGTTTAGAGTTTGAGGGGGCAAGACAAGCAAGCAGCCCCAGTCTCTGTGCCTCTGTGCGAGCAGTGCCACGGGCAGATGAGGCTGAGCAACAGCTTTCCAGGCTAGCTCTTTCTGGCTCGATCTATCTGCATATGTTCGCATTTTCAGAGCAGGGCTGCCAGAGGCGCCCGGCACGGACCACCTAAGCTACGTTTGAAGTTTGAGGTGGCAAGACAAGCAAGCAGCCCCAGTCTCTGTGCCTCTGTGCGAGCAGTGCCATGGGCAGATGAGGCTGAGCAACAGCCTTCCAGGCTAGCTCTTTCTGCCTGCGAGCTATCTGCAGACATTCACTTTTTCAGAGCAGGCCTGCTGGAGACGCCCGGCACGGACCACCAAAAAAACTTTTGAAGTTTGAGGTGGCAAGACAAGAAAGCAGCCCCAGTCTCTGTGCCTCTGTGCGAGCAGTGCCATGGGCAGATGAGGCTGAGCAACAGCTTTCCAGGCTAGCTCTTTCTGGTTGCAAGCTCTCTGCAGACGTTCGCATTTTCAGAGCAGGGCTGACAGAGGTGCCCGGCACGGACCACCTAAGCTAAGTTTGAAGTTTGAGGGGGCAAGACAAGCAAGCAGCCCCAGTCTCTGTGCCTCTGTGCGAGCAGTGCCATGGGCAGATGAGGCTGAGCAACAGCCTTCCAGGCTAGCTCTTTCTGCCTGCGAGCTATCTGCAGACATTCACTTTTTCAGAGCAGGCCTGCTGGAGGCGCCTGGCACGGACCACCAAAAAAACGTTTGAAGTTTGAGGTGGCAAGACAAGCAAGCAGCCCCAGTCTCTGTGCCTCTGTGCGAGCAGTGCCATGGGCAGATGAGGCTGAGCAACAGCTTTCCAGGCTAGCTCTTTCTGGTTGCAAGCTATCTGCAGATGTTCGCATTTTCAGAGCAGGGCTGACAGAGGTGCCCGGCACGGACCACCTAAGCTAAGTTTGAAGTTTGAGGTGGCAAGACAAGCAAGCAGCCCCAGTCTCTGTGCCTCTGTGCGAGCAGTGCCATGGGCAGATGAGGCTGAGCAACAGCTTTCCAGGCTAGCTCTTTCTGGCTGCGAGCTATCTGCAGATGTTTTACATTTTTAGAGCAGGGCTGCCAGAGGTGACCGGCACAGACCACCTAAGCTACGTTTGAAGTTTGAGGGGGCAACACAAGCAAGCAGCCCCAGTCTCTGTGCCTCTGTGCGAGCAGTGCCATGGGCAGATGAGGCTGAGCAACAACTTTCCAGGCTAGCTCTTTCTGGATGCGAGCTATCTGCAGACGTTCGCATTTTCATAGCAGGGTTGCCGGAGGCGCCCTGCACGGACCCCCAAATATACGTTGGAAGTTTGAGGGGGCAAGACAAGCAAGCAGCCCCAGTCTCTGTGCCTCTGTGCGAGCAGTGCCATGGGCAGATGAGGCTGAGCAACAGCTTTCCAGGCTAACTCTTTCTGGCTGCGAGCTATCTGCAGATGTTCGCCTTTTCAGAGCAGGGCTGCCGGAGGCACCCTGCGCGAGCCCCCAATGCTACGTTTAGAGTTTGAGGGGGCAAGACAAGCAAGCAGCCCCAGTCTCTGTGCCTCTGTGCGAGCAGTGCCACGGGCAGATGAGGCTGAGCAACAGCTTTCCAGGCTAGCTCTTTCTGGCTCGATCTATCTGCATATGTTCGCATTTTCAGAGCAGGGCTGCCGGAGGCGCCCGGCACGGACCCCCAAAATAACGTTTGAAGTTTGAGGTGGCAAGACAAGCAAGCAGCCCCAGTCTCTGTGCCTCTGTGCGAGCAGTGCCATGGGCAGATGAGGCTGAGCAACAGCCTTCCAGGCTAGCTCTTTCTGCCTGCGAGCTATCTGCAGACATTCACTTTTTCAGAACAGGCCTGCTGGAGACGCCCGGCACGGACCACCAAAAAAACGTTTGAAGTTTGAGGTGGCAAGACAAGAAAGCAGCCCCAGTCTCTGTGCCTCTGTGCGAGCAGTGCCATGGGCAGATGAGGCTGAGCAACAGCTTTCCAGGCTAGCTCTTTCTGGTTGCAAGCTCTCTGCAGACGTTCGCATTTTCAGAGCAGGGCTGACAGAGGTGCCCGGCACGGACCACCTAAGCTAAGTTTGAAGTTTGAGGGGGCAAGACAAGCAAGCAGCCCCAGTCTCTGTGCCTCTGTGCGAGCAGTGCCATGGGCAGATGAGGCTGAGCAACAGCCTTCCAGGCTAGCTCTTTCTGCCTGCGAGCTATCTGCAGACATTCACTTTTTCAGAGCAGGCCTGCTGGAGGCGCCCGGCACGGACCACCAAAAATACGTTTGAAGTTTGAGGTGGCAAGACAAGCAAGCAGCCCCAGTCTCTGTGCCTCTGTGCGAGCAGTGCCATGGGCAGATGAGGCTGAGCAACAGCTTTCCAGGCTAGCTCTTTCTGGTTGCAAGCTATCTGCAGATGTTCGCATTTTCAGAGCAGGGCTGACAGAGGTGCCCGGCACGGACCACCTAAGCTAAGTTTGAAGTTTGAGGGGGCAAGACAAGCAAGCAGCCCCAGTCTCTGTGCCTCTGTGCGAGCAGTGCCATGGGCAGATGAGGCTGAGCAACAGCTTTCCAGGCTAGCTCTTTCTGGCTGCGAGCTATCTGCAGATGTTTTACATTTTTAGAGCAGGGCTGCCAGAGGTGCCCTGCACGGACTCCCAAATATACGTTGGAAGTTTGAGGGGGCAAGACAAGCAAGCAGCCCCAGTCTCTGTGCCTCTGTGCGAGCAGTGCCATGGGCAGATGAGGCTGAGCAACAGCTTTCCAGGCTAGCTCTTTCTGGCTGCGAGCTATCTGCTGAAGTTAGCAATTTCAGAGCAGGGCTGTCGGAAGCACTCGGCACGGACCCCCAAAACAACGTTTGAAGTTTGAGGGGTGAAGACATGCAAGCAGCCCCAGTCTCTGTGCCTCTGTGCGACCACTGCCATGGGCAGATGAGGCTGAGCAACAGCTTTCCAGGCTAGCCCCTTCTGGCTGCCAGCAATCTGCAGACGTTCGCACTTTCGGAGCAGGGCTGCGAAAGGAGCCTGGCTGGGACACCAACTTTCCCAGGCTACGTTTGAAGTTTGAGGTGGCAAGACAAGCAAGCAGCCCCATTCTCTGTGCCTCTGTGCGAGCACAGCCATGGGTAGATGAGGCTGAGCAACAGCTTTCCAGGCTAGCTCTTTCTGGATGCGAGCTATCTGCAGACGTTCGCATTTTCATAGCAGGGTTGCCGGAGGCGCCCGGCACGGACCCCCAAATATACGTTGGAAGTTTGAGGGGGCAAGACAAGCAAGCAGCCCCAGTCTCTGTGCCTCTGTGCGAGCAGTGCCATGGGCAGATGAGGCTGAGAAAGAGCTTTGCAGGCTAGCACTTTCTGGCTGCGAGCTATCTGCAGACGTTGGCATTTTCAGAGCAGGGCTGCCGGAGGCGCCCTGCACGAACCCACAAAGCAACGTTTGAAGTTTGGTGGGGCAAGACAAGCAAGCAGCCCCAGTCTCTGTGCCTCTGTGCGAGCAGTGCCATGGGCACATGAGGCTGAGCAACAGCTTTCCAGGCTAGCTCTTTCTGGCTGCAAGCTATCTGCACACGTTCGTATTTTCAGAGCAGGGCTGCCGGAGACGCCCGGCACGGACCCCCAAATATACGTTTGAAGTTTGAGGGGTCAAGACAAGCAAGCAGCCCCAGTCTCTGTGCCTCTGTGCGAGCAGTGCCATGGGCAGATGAGGCTGAGCAACAGCCTTCCAGGCTAGCTCTTTCTGCCTGCGAGCTATCTGCAGACATTCACTTTTTCAGAGCAGGCCTGCTGGAGGCGCCCGGCACGGACCACCAAAAAAAAGTTTGAAGTTTGAGGTGGCAAGACAAGCAAGCAGCCCCAGTCTCTGTGCCTCTGTGCGAGCAGTGCCATGGGCAGATGAGGCTGAGCAACAGCTTTCCAGGCTAGCTCTTTCTAGTTGCAAGCTATCTGCAGACGTTCGCATTTTCAGAGCAGGGCTGACAGAGGTGCCCGGCACGGACCACCTAAGCTAAGTTTGAAGTTTGAGGGGGCAAGACAAGCAAGCAGCCCCAGTCTCTGTGCCTCTGTGCGAGCAGTGCCATGGGCAGATGAGGCTGAGCAACAGCCTTCCAGGCTAGCTCTTTCTGCCTGCGAGCTATCTGCAGACATTCACTTTTTCAGAGCAGGCCTGGTGGAGGCGCCCGGCACGGACCACCAAAAAAACGTTTGAAGTTTGAGGTGGCAAGACAAGCAAGCAGCCCCAGTCTCTGTGCCTCTGTGCGAGCAGTGCCATGGGCAGATGAGGCTGAGCAACAGCTTTCCAGGCTAGCTCTTTCTGGTTGCAAGCTATCTGCAGATGTTCGCATTTTCAGAGCAGGGCTGACAGAGGTGCCCGGCACGGACCACCTAAGCTAAGTTTGAAGTTTGAGGGGGCAAGACAAGCAAGCAGCCCCAGTCTCTGTGCCTCTGTGCGAGCAGTGCCATGGGCAGATGAGGCTGAGCAACAGCTTTCCAGGCTAGCTCTTTCTGGCTGCGAGCTATCTGCAGATGTTTTACATTTTTAAAGCAGGGCTGCCAGAGGTGACCGGCACAGACCACCTAAGCTACGTTTGAAGTTTGAGGGGGCAACACAAGCAAGCAGCCCCAGTCTCTGTGCCTCTGTGCGAGCAGTGCCATGGACAGATGAGGCTGAGCAACAGCTTTCCAGGCTAGCTCTTTCTGGATGCGAGCTATCTGCAGACGTTCGCATTTTCATAGCAGGGTTGCCGGAGGCGCCCTGCACGGACCCCCAAATATACGTTGGAAGTTTGAGGGGGCAAGACAAGCAAGCAGCCCCAGTCTCTATGCCTCTGTGCGAGCAGTGCCATGGGCAGATGAGTCTGAGCAACAGCTTTCCAGGCTAGCTCTTTCTGGCTGCGAGCTATCTGCTGAAGTTAGCAATTTCAGAGCAGGGCTGTCGGAAGCACTCGGCACGGACCCCCAAAACAACGTTTGAAGTTTGAGGGGTGAAGACATGCAAGCAGCCCCAGTCTCTGTGCCTCTGTGCGACCACTGCCATGGGCAGATGAGGCTGAGCAACAGCTTTCCAGGCTAGCCCCTTCTGGCTGCCAGCATTCTGCAGACGTTCGCACTTTCGGAGCAGGGCTGCGAAAGGAGCCTGGCTGGGACACCAACTTTCCCAGGCTACGTTTGAAGTTTGAGGTGGCAAGACAAGCAAGCAGCCCCATTCTCTGTGCCTCTGTGCGAGCACAGCCATGGGTAGATGAGGCTGAGCAACAGCTTTCCAGGCTAGCTCTTTCTGGATGCGAGCTATCTGCAGACGTTCGCATTTTCGTAGCAGGGTTGCCGGAGGTGCCCGGCACGGACCCCCAAATATACGTTTGAAGTTTGAGGGGGCAAGACAAGCAAGCAGCCCCAGTCTCTGTGCCTCTGTGCGAGCAGTGCCATGGGCACATGAGGCTGAGAAAGAGCTTTGCAGGCTAGCACTTTCTGGCTGCGAGCTATCTGCAGACGTTCGCATTTTCAGAGCAGGGCTGCCAGAGGTGCCCGGCACGGACCACCTAAGTTAAGTTTGAAGTTTGAGGTGGCAAGACAAGCAAGCAGCCCCAGTCTCTGTGCCTCTGTGCGAGCAGTGCCATGGGCAGATGAGGCTGAGCAACAGCTTTCCAGGCTAGCTCTTTCTGGCTGCGAGCTATCTGCAGACTTTGGCATTTTCAGAGCAGGGCTGCCGGAGGTGCCCGGCACGGACCACCTAAGTTAATTTTGAAGTTTGAGGGGGCAAGACAAGCAAGCAGTCCCAGTCTCTGTGCCTCTGTGCGAGCAGTGCCATGGGCAGATGAGGCTGAGCAACAGCTTTCCAGGCTAACTCTTTCTGGCTGCGAGCTATCTGCAGATGTTCGCATTTTCAGAGGAGGGCTGCCGGAGGCACCCTGCGCGAGCCCCGAATGCTACGTTTCAAGTTTGAGGGGGCAAGACAAGCAAGCAGCCCCAGTCTCTGTGCCTCTGTGCGAGCAGTGCCATGGGCAGATGAGGCTGAGCAACAGCTTTCCAGGCTAGCTCTTTCTGGCTGCGAGCTATCTGCAGACATTCACTTTTTCAGAGCAGGCCTGCTGGAGGCGCCCGGCATGGACCACCAAAAAAACGTTTGAAGTTTGAGGTGGCAAGACAAGCAAGCAGCCCCAGTCTCTGTGCCTCTGTGCGAGCAGTGCCATGGGCAGATGAGGCTGAGCAACAGCTTTCCAGGCTAGCTCTTTCTGGTTGCAAGCTATCTGCAGACGTTCGCATTTTCAGAGCAGGGCTGACAGAGGTGCCCGGCACGGACCACCTAAGCTAAGTTTGAAGTTTGAGGGGGCAAGACAAGCAAGCAGCCCCAGTCTCTGTGCCTCTGTGCGAGCAGTGCCATGGGCAGATGAGGCTGAGCAACAGCTTTCCAGGCTAGCTCTTTCTGGCTGCGAGCTATCTGCAGACGTTTTACATTTTTAGAGCAGGGCTGCCAGAGGTGCCCGGCACGGATCACCTAAGTTAAGTTTGAAGTTTGAGGGGGCAAGACAAGCAAGCAGCCCCAGTCTCTGTGCCTCTGTGCGAGCAGCGCCATGGGCAGATGAGGCTGAGCAACAGCTTTCCAGGCTTGCTCTTTCTGGCTGGGAGCTATCTGCAGACGTTGGCGTTTTCAGAGCAGGGCTGCCGGAGGTGCCCGGCACGGACCACCTAAGTTAATTTTGAAGTTTGAGGGGGCAAGACAAGCAAGCAGCCCCAGTCTCTGTGCCTCTGTGCGAGCAGTGCCATGGGCAGATGAGGCTGAGCAACAGCTTTCCAGGCTAACTCTTTCTGGCTGCGAGCTATCTGCAGATGTTCGCCTTTTCAGAGCAGGGCTGCCGGAGGCACCCTGCGCGAGCCCCCAATGCTACGTTTGAAGTTTGAGGGGGCAAGACAAGCAAGCAGCCCTAGTCTCTGTGCCTCTGTGCGAGCAGTGCCATGGGCAGATGAGGCTGAGCAACAGCTTTCCAGGCTAGCTCTTTCTGCCTGCGAGCTATCTGCAGACGTTCGCATTTTCAGAGCAGTGCTGCCAGAGGCGCCCGGCACGGACCACCTAAGCTACGTTTGAAGTTTGAGGTGGCAAGACAAGCAAGCAGCCCCAGTCTCTGTGCCTCTGTGCGAGCAATGCCATGGGCAGATGAGGCTGAGCAACAGCTTTCCAGGCTAGCTCTTTCTGGTTGCAAGCTATCTGCAGACGTTCGCATTTTCAGAGCAGGGCTGACAGAGGTGCCCGGCACGGACCACCTAAGCTAAGTTTGAAGTTTGAGGGGGCAAGACAAGCAAGCAGCCCCAGTCTCTGTGCCTCTGTGCGAGCAGTGCCATGGGCAGATGAGGCTGAGCAACAGCTTTCCAGGCTAGCTCTTTCTGGCTGCGAGCTATCTGCAGACGTTGGCATTTTCAGAGCAGGGCTGACGGAGGCCACATGCGTTGAGCACCGAAGTTACTTTTGAAGTTTGAGGGGGCAAGACAAGCAAGCAGCCCCAGTCTCTGTGCCTCTGTGCGAGCAGTGCCATGGGCAGATGAGGCTGAGCAACAGCTTTCCAGGCTAGCTCTTTCTGGCTGCGAGCTATCTGCACACGTTTGCATTTTCAGAGCAGGGCTGCCGGAGACGTCCGGCACGGACCCCCAAAACAACGTTTGAAGTTTGAGGGGTGAAGACATGCAAGCAGCCCCAGTCTCTGTGCCTCTGTGCGAGCAGTGCCATGGGCAGATGAGGCTGAGCAACAGCTTTCCAGGCTAGCTCTTTCTGGCTCGATCTATCTGCATATGTTCGCATTTTCAGAGCAGGGCTGCCAGAGGCGCCCGGCACGGACCACGTAAGCTACGTTTGAAGTTTGAGGTGGCAAGACAAGCAAGCAGCCCCAGTCTCTGTGCCTCTGTGCGAGCAGTGCCATGGGCAGATGAGGCTGAGCAACAGCTTTCCAGGCTAGCTCTTTCTGGCTGCGAGCTATCTGCAGATGTTTTACATTTTCATAGCAGGGTTGCCGGAGACGCCCTGCACGGACCCCCAAATATACGTTGGAAGTTTGAGGGGGCAAGACAAGCAAGCAGCCCCAGTCTCTGTGCCTCTGTGCGAGCAGTGCCATGGGCAGATGAGGCTGAGAAAGAGCTTTGCAGGCTAGCACTTTCTGGCTGCGAGCTATCTGCAGACGTTGGCATTTTCAGAGAAGGGCTGCCGGAGGCGCCCTGCACGAACCCACAAAGCAACGTTTGAAGTTTGGTGGGGCAAGACAAGCAAGCAGCCCCAGTCTCTGTGCCTCTGTGCGAGCAGTGCCATGGGCACATGAGGCTGAGCAACAGCTTTCCAGGCTAGCTCTTTCTGGCTGCGAGCTATCTGCACACGTTCGTATTTTCAGAGCAGGGCTGCCGGAGACGCCCGGCACGGACCCCCAAATATACGTTTGAAGTTTGAGGGGTCAAGACAAGCAAGCAGCCCCAGTCTCTGTGCCTCTGTGCTAGTAGTGCCATGGGCAGATGAGGCTGAGCAACAGCTTTCCAGGCTAGCTCTTTCTGGCTGCGAGCTATCTGCAGACGTTTTACATTTTTAGAGCAGGGCTTCCAGAGGTGCCCGGCTCGGACCACCTAAGTTAAGTTTGAAGTTTGAGGTGGCAAGACAAGCAAGCAGCCCCAGTCTCTGTGCCTCTGTGCGAGCAGTGCCATGGGCAGATGAGGCTGAGCAACAGCTTTCCAGGCTTGCTCTTTCTGGATGCGAGCTATCTGCAGACTTTGGCATTTTCAGAGCAGGGCTGCCGGAGGCACCCTGCGCGAGCCCCCAATGCTACGTTTGAAGTTTGAGGGGGCAAGACAAGCAAGCAGCCCCAGTCTCTGTGCCTCTGTGCGAGCAGTGCCATGGGCAGATGAGGCTGAGCAACAGCTTTCCAGGCTAGCTCTTTCTGGCTCGATCTATATGCATATGTTCGCATTTTCAGAGCAGGGCTGCCAGAGGCGCCCGGCACGGACCACCTAAGCTACGTTTGAAGTTTGAGGTGGCAAGACAAGCAAGCAGCCCCAGTCTCTGTGCCTCTGTGCGAGCAGTGCCATGGGCAGATGAGGCTGAGCAACAGCTTTCCAGGCTAGCTCTATCTGGCTGCGAGCTATCTGCAGACATTCACTTTTTCAGAGCAGGCCTGCTGGAGGCGCCCGGCACGGACCACAAAAAAAACGTTTGAAGTTTGAGGTGGCAAGACAAGCAAGCAGCCCCAGTCTCTGTGCCTCTGTGCGAGCAGTGCCATGGGCAGATGAGGCTGAGCAACAGCTTTCCAGGCTAGCTCTTTCTGGTTGCAAGCTATCTGCAGACGTTCGCATTTTCAGAGCAGGGCTGACAGAGGTGCCCGGCACGGACCACCTAAGCTACGTTTGAAGTTTGAGGTGGCAAGACAAGCAAGCAGCCCCAGTCTCTGTGCCTCTGTGCGAGCAGTGCCATGGGCAGATGAGGCTGAGCAACAGCTTTCCAGGCTAACTCTTTCTGGCTGCGAGCTATCTGCAGACGTTCGCATTTTCAGAGCAGGGCTGCCGGAGGCCACATGCATTGAGCACCGAAGTTACTTTTGAAGTTTGAGGGGGCAAGACAAGCAAGCAGCCCTAGTCTCTGTGCGTCTGTGCGAGCAGTGCCATGGGCAGATGAGGCTGAGCAACAGCTTTCCAGGCTAGCTCTTTCTGGCTGCGAGCTATCTGCACACGTTGGCATTTTCAGAGCAGGGCTGCCGGAGACGCCCGGCACGGACCCCCAAAACAACGTTTGAAGTTTGAGGGGTGAAGACATGCAAGCAGCCCCAGTCTCTGTGCCTCTGTGCTAGCAGTGCCATGGGCAGATGAGGCTGAGCAACAGCTTTCCAGGCGAGCTCTTTCTGGCTGCGAGCTATCTGCAGGCATTCGCATTTTCAGAGCAGGGCTGCCGGAGGCACCCTGCGCGAGCCCCCAATGCTACGTTTGAAGTTTGAGGGGGCAAGACAAGCAAGCAGCCCCAGTCTCTGTGCCTCTGTGCGAGCAGTGCCATGGGCAGATGAGGCTGAGCAACAGCTTTCCAGGCTAGCTCTTTCTGGCTCGATCTATCTGCTTATGTTCGCATTTTCAGAGCAGGGCTGCCAGAGGCGCCCGGCACGGACCACCTAAGCTACGTTTGAAGTTTGAGGTGGCAAGACAAGCAAGCAGCCCCAGTCTCTGTGCCTCTGTGCGAGCAGTGCCATGGGCAGATGAGGCTGAGCAACAGCTTTCCAGGCTAGCTCTTTCTGGCTGCGAGCTATCTGCAGACGATTTACATTTTCACAGCAGGGTAGCCGGAGGCGCCCAGCACGGACCACCTAAGCTACGTTTGAAGTTTGAGGGGTCAAGACAAGCAAGCAGCCCCAGTCTCTGTGCCTCTGTGCGAGCAGTGCCATGGGCAGATGAGGCTGAGCAACAGCTTTCCAGGCTAGCTCTTTCTGGCTGCAAGCTATCTGCAGACATTCACTTTTTCAGAGCAGGCCTGCTGGAGGCGCCCGGCACGGACCACCAAAAAAACGTTTGAAGTTTGGTGGGGCAAGACAAGCAAGCAGCCCCAGTCTCTGTGCCTCTGTGCGAGCAGTGCCATGGGCAGATGAGGCTGAGCAACAGCTTTCCAGGCTAGCTCTTTCTGCCTGCGAGCTATCTGCAGACGTTTTACATTTTCAGAGCAGGGCTGCCAGAGGTGCCCGGCTCGGACCACCTAAGCTAAGTTTGAAGTTTGAGGGGGCAAGACAAGCAAGCAGCCCCAGTCTCTGTGCCTCTGTGCGAGCAGTGCCATGGGCAGATGAGGCTGAGCAACAGCTTTCCAGGCTAGCTCTTTCTGGCTGCGAGCTATCTGCAGACGTTCGCATTTTCAGAGCAGGGCTGCCGGAGCCACCCTGCGCGAGCCCCCAAAGCTACATTTGAAGTTTGAGGGGGCAAGACAAGCAAGCAGCCCCAGTCTCTGTGCCTCTGTGCGAGCAGTGCCATGGGCAGATGAGGCTGAGCAACAGCTTTCCAGGCTAGCTCTTTCTGTCTCGATCTATCTGCATATGTTCGCATTTTCAGAGCAGGGCTGCCAGAGGCGCCCGGCACGGACCACGTAAGCTACGTTTGAAGTTTGAGGTGGCAAGACAAGCAAGCAGCCCCAGTCTCTGTGCCTCTGTGCGAGCAGTGCCATGGGCAGATGAGGCTGAGCAACAGCTTTCCAGGCTAGCTCTTTCTGGCTGCAAGCTATCTGCAGACGTTTTACATTTTCAGAGTAGGCCTGCTGGAGGCGCCCGGCACGGACCACCAAAAAAACGTTTAAAGTTTGGTGGGGCAAGACAAGCAAGCAGCCCCAGTCTCTGTGCCTCTGTGCGAGCAGTGCCATGGGCAGATGAGGCTGAGCAACAGCTTTCCAGGCTAGCTCTTTCTGCCTGCGAGCTATCTTCAGACGTTTTACATTTTCAGAGCAGGGCTGCCAGAGGTGCCCGGCTCGGACCACCTAAGCTAAGTTTGAAGTCTGAGGGGGTAAGACAAGCAAGCAGCCCCAGTCTCTGTGCCTCTGTGCGAGCAGTGCCATGGGCAGATGAGGCTGAGCAACAGCTTTCCAGGCTAGCTCTTTCTGGCTGCGAGCTATCTGCAGACGATTTACATTTTCAGAGCAGGGTAGCCGGAGGCGCCCAGCACGGACCACCTAAGCTACGTTTGAAGTTTGAGGGGTCAAGACAAGCAAGCAGCCCCAGTCTCTGTGCCTCTGTGCGAGCAGTGCCATGGGCAGATGAGGCTGAGCAACAGCTTTCCAGGCTAGCTCTTTCTGGCTGCAAGCTATCTGCAGACATTCACTTTTTCAGAGCAGGCCTGCTGGAGGCGCCCGGCACGGACCACCAAAAAAACGTTTGAAGTTTGGTGGGGCAAGACAAGCAAGCAGCCCCAGTCTCTGTGCCTCTGTGCGAGCAGTGCCATGGGCAGATGAGGCTGAGCAACAGCTTTCCAGGCTAGCTCTTTCTGCCTGCGAGCTATCTGCAGACGTTTTACATTTTCAGAGCAGGGCTGCCAGAGGTGCCCGGCTCGGACCACCTAAGCTAAGTTTGAAGTTTGAGGGGGCAAGACAAGCAAGCAGCCCCAGTCTGTGTGCCTCTGTGCGAGCAGTGCCATGGGCAGATGAGGCTGAGCAACAGCTTTCCAGGCTAGCTCTTTCTGGCTGCGAGCTATCTGCAGACGTTCGCATTTTCAGAGCAGGGCTGCCGGAGGTCACATGCATTGAGCACCGAACTTACTTTTGAAGTTTGAGGGGTCAAGACAAGCAAGCAGCCCTAGTCTCTGTGCCTCTGTGCGAGCAGTGCCATGGGCAGATGAGGCTGAGCAACAGCTTTCCAGGCTAGCTCTTTCTGGCTGCGAGCTATCTGCAGACTTTTTACATTTTTAGAGCAGGGCTGCCAGAGGTGCCCGGCACAGACCACCTAAGCTAAGTTTGAAGTTTGAGGGGGCAAGACAAGCAAGCAGCCCCAGTCTCTGTGCCTCTGTGCGAGCAGTGCCATGGGCAGATGAGGCTGAGAAAGAGCTTTCCAGGCTAGCTCTTTCTGGCTGCGAGCTATCTGCAGACGTTGGCATTTTTAGACCAGGGCTGCCGGAGGCCCCCTGCACGGACGTCCAAATATACGTTGGAAGTTTGAGGGGGCAAGACAAGCAAGCAGCCCCAGTCTCTGTGCCTCTGTGCGAGCAGTGCCATGGGCAGATGAGGCTGAGCAACAGCTTTCCAGGCTAGCTCTTTATGGCTGCGAGCTATCTGCACACGTTCGCATTTTCAGAGCAGGGCTGCCGGAGGCGCCTGGCACGGACCCCCAAAACAACGTTTGAAGTTTGAGGGGTCAAGACAAGCAAGCAGCCTCAGTCTCTGTGCCTCTGTGCGAGCAGTGCCATGGGCAGATGAGGCTGAGAAAGAGCTTTGCAGGCTAGCACTTTCTGGCTGCGAGCTATCTGCAGACGTTGGCATTTTCAGAGAAGGGCTGCCGGAGGCGCCCTGCACGAACCCACAAAGCAAAGTTTGAAGTTTGGTGGGGCAAGACAAGCAAGCAGCCCCAGTCTCTGTGCCTCTGTGCGAGCAGTGCCATGGGCAGATGAGGCTGAGCAACAGCTTTCCAGGCTAGCTCTTTCTGGCTGCAAGCTATCTGCAGACGTTTTACATTTTCAGAGTAGGCCTGCTGGAGGCGCCCGACACGGACCACCAAAAAAACGTTTGAAGTTTGGTGGGGCAAGACAAGCAAGCAGCCCCAGTCTCTGTGCCTCTGTGCGAGCAGTGCCATGGGCAGATGAGGCTGAGCAACAGCTTTCCAGGCTAGCTCTTTCTGCCTGCGAGCTATCTTCAGACGTTTTACATTTTCAGAGCAGGGCTGCCAGAGGTGCCCGGCTCGGACCACCTAAGCTAAGTTTGAAGTCTGAGGGGGTAAGACAAGCAAGCAGCCCCAGTCTCTGTGCCTCTGTGCGAGCAGTGCCATGGGCAGATGAGGCTGAGCAACAGCTTTCCAGGCTAGCTCTTTCTGGCTGCGAGCTATCTGCAGACGATTTACATTTTCAGAGCAGGGTAGCCGGAGGCGCCCGGCACGGACCACCTAAGCTACGTTTGAAGTTTGAGGGGTCAAGACAAGCAAGCAGCCCCAGTCTCTGTGCCTCTGTGCGAGCAGTGCCATGGGCAGATGAGGCTGAGCAACAGCTTTCCAGGCTAGCTCTTTCTGGCTGCAAGCTATCTGCAGACATTCACTTTTTCAGAGCAGGCCTGCTGGAGGCGCCCGGCACGGACCACCAAAAAAACGTTTGAAGTTTGGTGGGGCAAGACAAGCAAGCAGCCCCAGTCTCTGTGCCTCTGTGCGAGCAGTGCCATGGGCAGATGAGGCTGAGCAACAGCTTTCCAGGCTAGCTCTTTCTGGCTGCGAGCTATCTGCAGACGTTCGCATTTTCAGAGCAGGGCTGCCGGAGGTCACATGCATTGAGCACCGAACTTACTTTTGAAGTTTGAGGGGTCAAGACAAGCAAGCAGCCCTAGTCTCTGTGCCTCTGTGCGAGCAGTGCCATGGGCAGATGAGGCTGAGCAACAGCTTTCCAGGCTAGCTCTTTCTGGCTGCGAGCTATCTGCAGACTTTTTACATTTTTAGAGCAGGGCTGCCAGAGGTGCCCGGCACGGACCACCTAAGCTAAGTTTGAAGTTTGAGGGGGCAAGACAAGCAAGCAGCCCCAGTCTCTGTGCCTCTGTGCGAGCAGTGCCATGGGCAGATGAGGCTGAGAAAGAGCTTTCCAGGCTAGCTCTTTCTGGCTGCGAGCTATCTGCAGACGTTGGCATTTTCAGACCAGGGCTGCCGGAGGCCCCCTGCACGGACCTCCAAATACACGTTGGAAGTTTGAGGGGGCAAGACAAGCAAGCAGCCCCAGTCTCTGTGCCTCTGTGCGAGCAGTGCCATGGGCAGATGAGGCTGAGCAACAGCTTTCCAGGCTAGCTCTTTCTGGCTGCGAGCTATCTGCACACGTTCGCATTTTCAGAGCAGGGCTGCCGGAGGCGCCTGGCACGGACCCCCAAAACAACGTTTGAAGTTTGAGGGGTCAAGACAAGCAAGCAGCCTCAGTCTCTGTGCCTCTGTGCTAGCAGTGCCATGGGCAGATGAGGCTGAGCAACAGCTTTCCAGGCAAGCTCTTTCTGGCTGCGAGCTATCTGCAGAGATTCACTTTTTCAGAGCAGGCCTGCTGGAGGCGCCCTGCACGGACCACCAAAAAAATGTTTGAAGTTTGAGGGGGCAAGACAAGCAAGCAGCCCCAGTCTCTGTGCCTCTGTGCGAGCAGTGCCATGGGCAGATGAGGCTGAGCAACAGCTTTCCAGGCTTGCTCTTTCTGGATGCGAGCTATCTGCAGACTTTGGCATTTTCAGAGCAGGGCTGACGAAGGTGCCCGGCACGGACCACCTAAGTTAATTTTGAAGTTTGAGGGGGCAAGACAAGCAAGCAGTCCCAGTCTCTGTGCCTCTGTGCGAGCAGTGCCATGGGCAGATGAGGCTGAGCAACAGCTTTCCAGGCTAACTCTTTCTGGCTGCGAGCTATCTGCAGATGTTCGCATTTTCAGAGCAGGGCTGCCGGAGGCACCCTGCGCGAGCCCCCAAATCTACGTTTGAAGTTTGAGGGGGCAAGACAAGCAAGCAGCCCCAGTCTCTGTGCCTCTGTGCGAGCAGTGCCATGGGCAGATGAGGCTGAGCAACAGCTTTCCAGGCTAGCTCTTTCTGGCTCGATCTATCTGCATATGTTCGCATTTTCAGAGCAGGGCTGCAGGAGGCGCCCGGCACGGACCACCTAAGCTACGTTTGAAGTTTGAGGTGGCAAGACAAGCAAGCAGCCCCAGTCTCTGTGCCTCTGTGCGAGCAGTGCCATGGGCAGATGAGGCTGAGCAACAGCTTTCCAGGCTAGCTCTTTCTGGCTGCGAGCTATCTGCAGACGTTCGCATTTTCAGAGCAGGGCTGCGGGAGACGCCCGGCACGGACCCCCAAAACAACGTTTGAAGTTTGAGGGGTGAAGACATGCAAGCAGCCCCAGTCTCTGTGCCTCTGTGCTAGCAGTGCCATGGGCAGATGAGGCTGAGCAACAGCTTTCCAGGCTAGCTCTTTCTGGTTGCGAGCTATCTGCAGACGTTCGCATTTTCAGAGCAGGGCTGCCGGAGCCACCCTGCGCGAGCCCCCAAAGCTACGTTTGAAGTTTGAGGGGGCAAGACAAGCAAGCAGCCCCAGTCTCTGTGCCTCTGTGCGAGCAGTGCCATGGGCAGATGAGGCTGAGCAACAGCTTTCCAGGCTAGCTCTTTCTGGCTCGATCTATCTGCATATATTCGCATTTTCAGAGCAGGGCTGCCAGAGGCGCCCGGCACGGACCACGTAAGCTACGTTTGAAGTTTGAGGTGGCAAGACAAGCAAGCAGCCCCAGTCTCTGTGCCTCTGTGCGAGCAGTGCCATGGGCAGATGAGGCTGAGCAACAGCTTTCCAGGCTAGCTCTTTCTGGCTGCGAGCTATCTGCAGATGTTTTACATTTTTAGAGCAGGGCTGCCAGAGGTGACCGGCACAGACCACCTAAGCTACGTTTGAAGTTTGAGGGGGCAACACAAGCAAGCAGTCCCAGTCTCTGTGCCTCTGTGCGAGCAGTGCCATGGGCAGATGAGGCTGAGCAACAGCTTTCCAGGCTAGCTCTTTCTGGCTGCGAGCTATCTGCAGACGTTCGCATTTTCATAGCAGGGTTGCCGGAGACGCCCTGCACGGACCCCCAAATATACGTTGGAAGTTTGAGGGGGCAAGACAAGCAAGCAGCCCCAGTCTCTGTGCCTCTGTGCGAGCAGTGCCATGGGCAGATGAGGCTGAGAAAGAGCTTTGCAGGCTAGCACTTTCTGGCTGCGAGCTATCTGCAGACGTTGGCATTTTCAGAGAAGGGCTGCCGGAGGCGCCCTGCACGAACCCACAAAGCAACGTTTGAAGTTTGGTGGGGCAAGACAAGCAAGCAGCCCCAGTCTCTGTGCCTCTGTGCGAGCAGTGCCATGGGCACATGAGGCTGAGCAACAGCTTTCCAGGCTAGCTCTTTCTGGCTGCGAGCTATCTGCACACGTTCGTATTTTCAGAGCAGGGCTGCCGGGGACGCCCGGCACGGACCCCCAAATATACGTTTGAAGTTTGAGGGGTCAAGACAAGCAAGCAGCCCCAGTCTCTGTGCCTCTGTGCTAGTAGTGCCATGGGCAGATGAGGCTGAGCAACAGCTTTCCAGGCTAGCTCTTTCTGGCTGCGAGCTATCTGCAGACGTTTTACATTTTAAGAGCAGGGCTTCCAGAGGTGCCCGGCACGGACCACCTAAGTTAAGTTTGAAGTTTGAGGTGGCAAGACAAGCAAGCAGCCCCAGTCTCTGTGCCTCTGTGCGAGCAGTGCCATGGGCAGATGAGGCTGAGCAACAGCTTTCCAGGCTTGCTCTTTCTGGATGCGAGCTATCTGCAGACTTTGGCATTTTCAGAGCAGGGCTGCCGGAGGCACCCTGCGCGAGCCCCCAATGCTACGTTTGAAGTTTGAGGGGGCAAGACAAGCAAGCAGCCCCAGTCTCTGTGCCTCTGTGCGAGCAGTGCCATGGGCAGATGAGGCTGAGCAACAGCTTTCCAGGCTAGCTCTTTCTGGCTCGATCTATCTGCATATGTTCGCATTTTCAGAGCAGGGCTGCCAGAGGCGCCCGGCACGGACCACCTAAGCTACGTTTGAAGTTTGAGGTGGCAAGACAAGCAAGCAGCCCCAGTCTCTGTGCCTCTGTGCGAGCAGTGCCATGGGCAGATGAGGCTGAGCAACAGCTTTCCAGGCTAGCTCTTTCTGCCTGCGAGCTATCTGCAGACATTCACTTTTTCAGAGCAGGCCTGCTGGAGGCGCCCGGCACGGACCACAAAAAAAACGTTTGAAGTTTGAGGTGGCAAGACAAGCAAGCAGCCCCAGTCTCTGTGCCTCTGTGCGAGCAGTGCCATGGGCAGATGAGGCTGAGCAACAGCTTTCCAGGCTAGCTCTTTCTGGCTGCAAGCTATCTGCAGACGTTCGCATTTTCAGAGCAGGGCTGACAGAGGTGCCCGGCACGGACCACCTAAGCTACGTTTGAAGTTTGAGGTGGCAAGACAAGCAAGCAGCCCCAGTCTCTGTGCCTCTGTGCGAGCAGTGCCATGGGCAGATGAGGCTGAGCAACAGCTTTCCAGGCTAACTCTTTCTGGCTGCGAGCTATCTGCAGATGTTCGCATTTTCAGAGCAGGGCTGACGGAGGCACCCTGCGCGAGCCCCCAATGCTACGTTTGAAGTTTGAGGGGGCAAGACAAGCAAGCAGCCCCAGTCTCTGTGCCTCTGTGCGAGCAGTGCCATGGGCAGATGAGGCTGAGCAACAGCTTTCCAGGCTAGCTCTTTCTGGCTGCGAGCTATCTGCACACGTTGGCATTTTCAGAGCAGGGCTGCCGGAGACGCCCGGCACGGACCCCCAAAACAACGTTTGAAGTTTGAGGGGTGAAGACATGCAAGCAGCCCCAGTCTCTGTGCCTCTGTGCTAGCAGTGCCATGGGCAGATGAGGCTGAGCAACAGCTTTCCAGGCTAGCTCTTTCTGGCTGCGAGCTATCTGCAGACGTTCGCATTTCCAGAGCAGGACTGCCGGAGGCACCCTGCGCGAGCCCCCAAAGCTACGTTTGAAGTTTGAGGGGGCAAGACAAGCAAGCAGCCCCAGTCTCTGTGCCTCTGTGCGAGCAGTGCCATGGGCAGATGAGGCTGAGCAACAGCTTTCCAGGCTAGCTCTTTCTGGCTCGATCTATCTGCATATGTTCGCATTTTCAGAGCAGGGCTGCCAGAGGCGCCCGGCACGGACCACCTAAGCTACGTTTGAAGTTTGAGGTGGCAAGACAAGCAAGCAGCCCCAGTCTCTGTGCCTCTGTGCGAGCAGTGCCATGGGCAGATGAGGCTGAGCAACAGCTTTCCAGGCTAGCTCTTTCTGGCTGCGAGCTATCTGCAGACGATTTACATTTTCAGAGCAGGGTAGCCGGAGGCGCCCAGCACGGACCACCTAAGCTACGTTTGAAGTTTGAGGGGTCAAGACAAGCAAGCAGCCCCAGTCTCTGTGCCTCTGTGCGAGCAGTGCCATGGGCAGATGAGGCTGAGCAACAGCTTTCCAGGCTAGCTCTTTCTGGCTGCAAGCTATCTGCAGACATTCACTTTTTCAGAGCAGGCCTGCTGGAGGCGCCCAGCACGGACCACCAAAAAAACGTTTGAAGTTTGGTGTGGCAAGACAAGCAAGCAGCCCCAGTCTCTGTGCCTCTGTGCGAGCAGTGCCATGGGCAGATGAGGCTGAGCAACAGCTTTCCAGGCTAGCTCTTTCTGCCTGCGAGCTATCTGCAGACGTTTTACATTTTCAGAGCAGGGCTGCCAGAGGTGCCCGGCTCGGACCACCTAAGCTAAGTATGAAGTTTGAGGGGGCAAGACAAGCAAGCAGCCCCAGTCTCTGTGCCTCTGTGCGAGCAGTGCCATGGGCAGATGAGGCTGAGCAACAGCTTTCCAGGCTAGCTCTTTCTGGCTGCGAGCTATCTGCAGACGTTCGCATTTTCAGAGCAGGGCTGCCGGAGCCACCCTGCGCGAGCCCCCAAATCTACATTTGAAGTTTGAGGGGGCAAGACAAGCAAGCAGCCCCAGTCTCTGTGCCTCTGTGCGAGCAGTGCCATGGGCAGATGAGGCTGAGCAACAGCTTTCCAGGCTAGCTCTTTCTGGCTCGATCTATCTGCATATGTTCGTATTTTCAGAGCAGGGCTGCCAGAGGCGCCCGGCACGGACCACGTAAGCTACGTTTGAAGTTTGAGGTGGCAAGACAAGCAAGCAGCCCCAGTCTCTGTGCCTCTGTGCGAGCAGTGCCATGGGCAGATGAGGCTGAGCAACAGCTTTCCAGGCTAGCTCTTTCTGGCTGCGAGCTATCTGCAGACGTTTTACATTTTCAGAGCAGGCCTGCTGGAGGCGCCCGGCACGGACCACCAAAAAAACGTTTGAAGTTTGGTGGGGCAAGACAAGCAAGCAGCCCCAGTCTCTGTGCCTCTGTGCGAGCAGTGCCATGGGCAGATGAGGCTGAGCAACAGCTTTCCAGGCTAGCTCTTTCTGGCTGCGAGCTATCTTCAGACGTTTTACATTTTCAGAGCAGGGCTGCCAGAGGTGCCCGGCTCGGACCACCTAAGCTAAGTTTGAAGTCTGAGGGGGTAAGACAAGCAAGCAGCCCCAGTCTCTGTGCCTCTGTGCGAGCAGTGCCATGGGCAGATGAGGCTGAGCAACAGCTTTCCAGGCTAGCTCTTTCTGGCTGCGAGCTATCTGCAGACGATTTACATTTTCAGAGCAGGGTAGCCGGAGGCGCCCAGCACGGACCACCTAAGCTACGTTTGAAGTTTGAGGGGTCAAGACAAGCAAGCAGCCCCAGTCTCTGTGCCTCTGTGCGAGCAGTGCCATGGGCAGATGAGGCTGAGCAACAGCTTTCCAGGCTAGCTCTTTCTGGCTGCAAGCTATCTGCAGACATTCACTTTTTCAGAGCAGGCCTGCTGGAGGCGCCCGGCACGGACCACCAAAAAAAACGTTTGAAGTTTGGTGGGGCAAGACAAGCAAGCAGCCCCAGTCTCTGTGCCTCTGTGCGAGCAGTGCCATGGGCAGATGAGGCTGAGCAACAGCTTTCCAGGCTAGCTCTTTCTGGCTGCCAGCTATCTGCAGACGTTTTACATTTTCAGAGCAGGGCTGCCAGAGGTGCCCGGCTCGGACCACCTAAGCTAAGTTTGAAGTTTGAGGGGGCAAGACAAGCAAGCAGCCCCAGTCTGTGTGCCTCTGTGCGAGCAGTGCCATGGGCAGATGAGGCTGAGCAACAGCTTTCCAGGCTAGCTCTTTCTGGATGCGAGCTATCTGCAGACGTTCGCATTTTCAGAGCAGGGCTGCCGGAGGTCACATGCATTGAGCACCGAACTTACTTTTGAAGTTTGAGGGGTCAAGACAAGCAAGCAGCCCTAGTCTCTGTGCCTCTGTGCGAGCAGTGCCATGGGCAGATGAGGCTGAGCAACAGCTTTCCAGGCTAGCTCTTTCTGGCTGCGAGCTATCTGCAGACTTTTTACATTTTTAGAGCAGGGCTGCCAGAGGTGCCCGGCACGGACCACCTAAGCTAAGTTTGAAGTTTGAGGGGGCAAGACAAGCAAGCAGCCCCAGTCTCTGTGCCTCTGTGCGAGCAGTGCCATGGGCAGATGAGGCTGAGAAAGAGCTTTCCAGGCTAGCTCTTTCTGGCTGCGAGCTATCTGCAGACGTTGGCATTTTCAGACCAGGGCTGCCGGAGGCCCCCTGCACGGACCTCCAAATATACGTTTGAAGTTTGAGGGGGCAAGACAAGCAAGCAGCCCCAGTCTCTGTGCCTCTGTGCGAGCAGTGCCATGGGCAGATGAGGCTGAGCAACAGCTTTCCAGGCTAGCTCTTTCTGGCTGCGAGCTATCTGCAGAGATTCACTTTTTCAGAGCAGGCCTGCTGGAGGCGCCCTGCACGGACCACCAAAAAAATGTTTGAAGTTTGAGGGGGCAAGACAAGCAAGCAGCCCCAGTCTCTGTGCCTCTGTGCGAGCAGTGCCATGGGCAGATGAGGCTGAGCAACAGCTTTCCAGGCTTGCTCTTTCTGGATGCGAGCTATCTGCAGACTTTGGCATTTTCAGAGCAGGGCTGACGGAGGTGCCCGGCACGGACCACCTAAGTTAATTTTGAAGTTTGAGGGGGCAAGACAAGCAAGCAGTCCCAGTCTCTGTGCCTCTGTGCGAGCAGTGCCATGGGCAGATGAGGCTGAGCAACAGCTTTCCAGGCTAACTCTTTCTGGCTGCGAGCTATCTGCAGATGTTCGCATTTTCAGAGCAGGGCTGCCGGAGGCACCCTGCGCGAGCCCCCAATGCTACGTTTGAAGTTTGAGGGGGCAAGACAAGCAAGCAGCCCCAGTCTCTGTGCCTCTGTGCGAGCAGTGCCATGGGCAGATGAGGCTGAGCAACAGCTTTCCAGGCTAGCTCTTTCTGGCTCGATCTATCTGCATATGTTCGCATTTTCAGAGCAGGGCTGCAGGAGGCGCCCGGCACGGACCACCTAAGCTACGTTTGAAGTTTGAGGTGGCAAGACAAGCAAGCAGCCCCAGTCTCTGTGCCTCTGTGCGAGCAGTGCCATGGGCAGATGAGGCTGAGCAACAGCTTTCCAGGCTAGCTCTTTCTGGCTGCGAGCTATCTGTACACGTTGGCATTTTCAGAGCAGGGCTGCCGGAGACGCCCGGCACGGACCCCCAAAACAACGTTTGAAGTTTGAGGGGTGAAGACATGCAAGCAGCCCCAGTCTCTGTGCCTCTGTGCTAGCAGTGCCATGGGCAGATGAGGCTGAGCAACAGCTTTCCAGGCTAGCTCTTTCTGGCTGCGAGCTATCTGCAGACGTTCGCATTTTCAGAGCAGGGCTGCCGGAGCCACCCTGCGCGAGCCCCCAAAGCTACGTTTGAAGTTTGAGGGGGCAAGACAAGCAAGCAGCCCCAGTCTCTGTGCCTCTGTGCGAGCAGTGCCATGGGCAGATGAGGCTGAGCAACAGCTTTCCAGGCTAGCTCTTTCTGGCTCGATCTATCTGCATATGTTCGCATTTTCAGAGCAGGGCTGCCAGAGGCGCCCGGCACGGACCACGTAAGCTACGTTTGAAGTTTGAGGTGGCAAGACAAGCAAGCAGCCCCAGTCTCTGTGCCTCTGTGCGAGCAGTGCCATGGGCAGATGAGGCTGAGAAAGAGCTTTCCAGGCTAGCTCTTTCTGGCTGCGAGCTATCTGCAGACGTTGGCATTTTCAGACCAGGGCTGCCGGAGGCCCCCTGCACGGACCTCCAAATATACGTTTGAAGTTTGAGGGGGCAAGACAAGCAAGCAGCCCCAGTCTCTGTGCCTCTGTGCGAGCAGTGCCATGGGCAGATGAGGCTGAGCAACAGCTTTCCAGGCTAGCTCTTTCTGGCTGCGAGCTATCTGCAGAGATTCACTTTTTCAGAGCAGGCCTGCTGGAGGCGCCCTGCACGGACCACCAAAAAAATGTTTGAAGTTTGAGGGGGCAAGACAAGCAAGCAGCCCCAGTCTCTGTGCCTCTGTGCGAGCAGTGCCATGGGCAGATGAGGCTGAGCAACAGCTTTCCAGGCTTGCTCTTTCTGGATGCGAGCTATCTGCAGACTTTGGCATTTTCAGAGCAGGGCTGACGGAGGTGCCCGGCACGGACCACCTAAGTTAATTTTGAAGTTTGAGGGGGCAAGACAAGCAAGCAGTCCCAGTCTCTGTGCCTCTGTGCGAGCAGTGCCATGGGCAGATGAGGCTGAGCAACAGCTTTCCAGGCTAACTCTTTCTGGCTGCGAGCTATCTGCAGATGTTCGCATTTTCAGAGCAGGGCTGCCGGAGGCACCCTGCGCGAGCCCCCAATGCTACGTTTGAAGTTTGAGGGGGCAAGACAAGCAAGCAGCCCCAGTCTCTGTGCCTCTGTGCGAGCAGTGCCATGGGCAGATGAGGCTGAGCAACAGCTTTCCAGGCTAGCTCTTTCTGGCTCGATCTATCTGCATATGTTCGCATTTTCAGAGCAGGGCTGCAGGAGGCGCCCGGCACGGACCACCTAAGCTACGTTTGAAGTTTGAGGTGGCAAGACAAGCAAGCAGCCCCAGTCTCTGTGCCTCTGTGCGAGCAGTGCCATGGGCAGATGAGGCTGAGCAACAGCTTTCCAGGCTAGCTCTTTCTGGCTGCGAGCTATCTGCACACGTTGGCATTTTCAGAGCAGGGCTGCCGGAGACGCCCGGCACGGACCCCCAAAACAACGTTTGAAGTTTGAGGGGTGAAGACATGCAAGCAGCCCCAGTCTCTGTGCCTCTGTGCTAGCAGTGCCATGGGCAGATGAGGCTGAGCAACAGCTTTCCAGGCTAGCTCTTTCTGGCTGCGAGCTATCTGCAGACGTTCGCATTTTCAGAGCAGGGCTGCCGGAGCCACCCTGCGAGAGCCCCCAAAGCTACGTTTGAAGTTTGAGGGGGCAAGACAAGCAAGCAGCCCCAGTCTCTGTGCCTCTGTGCGAGCAGTGCCATGGGCAGATGAGGCTGAGCAACAGCTTTCCAGGCTAGCTCTTTCTGGCTCGATCTATCTGCATATGTTCGCATTTTCAGAGCAGGGCTGCCAGAGGCGCCCGGCACGGACCACGTAAGCTACGTTTGAAGTTTGAGGTGGCAAGACAAGCAAGCAGCCCCAGTCTCTGTGCCTCTGTGCGAGCAGTGCCATGGGCAGATGAGGCTGAGCAACAGCTTTCCAGGCTAGCTCTTTCTGGCTGCGAGCTATCTGCAGACGATTTACATTTTCAGAGCAGGGTAAACGGAGGCGCCCAGCACGGACCACCTAAGCTACGTTTGAAGTTTGAGGGGTCAAGACAAGCAAGCAGCCCCAGTCTCTGTGCCTCTGTGCGAGCAGTGCCATGGGCAGATGAGGCTGAGCAACAGCTTTCCAGGCTAGCTCTTTCTGGCTGCGAGCTATCTGCAGACGTTCGCATTTTCAGAGCAGGGCTGCCGGAGGTCACATGCATTGAGCACCGAACTTACTTTTGAAGTTTGAGGGGTCAAGACAAGCAAGCAGCCCTAGTCTCTGTGCCTCTGTGCGAGCAGTGCCATGGGCAGATGAGGCTGAGCAACAGCTTTCCAGGCTAGCTCTTTCTGGCTGCGAGCTATCTGCAGACTTTTTACATTTTTAGAGCAGGGCTGCCAGAGGTGCCCGGCACGGACCACCTAAGCTAAGTTTGAAGTTTGAGGGGGCAAGACAAGCAAGCAGCCCCAGTCTCTGTGCCTCTGTGCGAGCAGTGCCATGGGCAGATGAGGCTGAGAAAGAGCTTTCCAGGCTAGCTCTTTCTGGCTGCGAGCTATCTGCAGACGTTCGCATTTTCAGAGCAGGGATGCTGGAGGCCCCCTGCACGGACCTCCAAATATACGTTGGAAGTTTGAGGGGGCAAGACAAGCAAGCAGCCCCAGTCTCTGTGCCTCTGTGCGAGCAGTGCCATGGGCAGATGAGGCTGAGCAACAGCTTTCCAGGCTAGCTCTTTCTGGCTGCGAGCTATCTGCACACGTTCGCATTTTCAGAGCAGGGCTGCCGGAGGCGCCTGGCACGGACCCCCAAAACAACGTTTGAAGTTTGAGGGGTCAAGACAAGCAAGCAGCCTCAGTCTCTGTGCCTCTGTGCTAGCAGTGCCATGGGCAGATGAGGCTGAGCAACAGCTTTCCAGGCTAGCTCTTTCTGGCTGCGAGCTATCTGCAGAGATTCACTTTTTCAGAGCAGGCCTGCTGGAGGCGCCCTGCACGGACCACCAAAAAAATGTTTGAAGTTTGAGGGGGCAAGACAAGCAAGCAGCCCCAGTCTCTGTGCCTCTGTGCGAGCAGTGCCATGGGCAGATGAGGCTGAGCAACAGCTTTCCAGGCTTGCTCTTTCTGGATGCGAGCTATCTGCAGACGTTCGCATTTTCGGAGCAGGGCTGCCGGAGGCTCCTTACAAGGACTCCCAAAGGTACGTTTGAAATTTGAGGTGACAAGACAAGCAAGCAGCACCAGTCTCTGTGCCTCTGTGCGAGCAGTGCCATGGGCAGATGAGGCTGAGCAACAGCTTTCCAGGCTAGCTCTTTCTGGCTGCGAGCTATCTGCAGACGTTCGCATTTTCAGAGCAGGGCTGCCGAAGGCACCCTGCGCGAGCCCCCAATGCTACGTTTGAAGTTTGAGGGGGCAAGACAAGCAAGCAGCCCCAGTCTCTGTGCCTCTGTGCGAGCAGTGCCATGGGCAGATGAGGCTGAGCAACAGCTTTCCAGGCTAGCTCTTTCTGGCTCGATCTATCTGCAGACGTTTTACATTTTTAGAGCAGGGCTGCCAGAGGTGCCCGGCACGGACCACCTAAGCTACGTTTGAAGTTAGAGGGGGCAAGACAAGCAAGCAGCCCCAGTCTCTGTGCGTCTGTGCGAGCAGTGCCATGGGCAGATGAGGCTGAGCAACAGCTTTCCAGGGGAGCTCTTTCTGGCTGCGAGCTATCTGCAGACGTTGGCATTTTCAGAGCAGGGCTGCCAGAGGCGCCCGGCACGGACCACCTAAGCTACATTTGAAGTTTGAGGGGGCAAGACAAGCAAGCAGCCCCAGTCTCTGTGCCTCTGTGCGAGCAGTGCCATGGGCAGATGAGGCTGAGCAACAGCTTTCCAGGCTAGCTCTTTCTTGCTGCGAGCTATCTGCAGACGTTCGCATTTTCAGAGCAGGGTAGCCTGAGGCGCCCAGCACGGACCACCTAAGCTACGTTTGAAGTTTGAGGTGGCAAGACAAGCAAGCAGCCCCAGTCTCTGTGCCTCTGTGCTAGCAGTGCCATGGGCAGATGAGGCTGAGCAACAGCTTTCCAGGCTAGCTCTTTCTGCCTGCGAGCTATCTGCAGACATTCACTTTTTCAGAGCAGGCCTGCTGGAGGCGCCCGGCACGGACCCCCAAAGCTACGTTTGAAGTTTGAGGGGGCAAGACAAGCAAGCAGCCCCAGTCTCTGTGCCTCTGTGCGAGCAGTGCCATGGGCAGATGAGGCTGAGCAACAGCTTTCCAGGCTAACTCTTTCTGGCTGCGAGCTATCTGCAGATGTTCTACATTTTTAGAGCAGGGCTGCCAGAGGTGACCGGCACAGACCACCTAAGCTACGTTTGAAGTTTGAGGGGGCAAGACAAGCAAGCAGCCCCAGTCTCTGTGCCTCTGTGCGAGCAGTGCCATGGGCAGATGAGGCTGAGCAACAGCTTTCCAGGCTAGCTCTTTCTGGATGCGAGCTATCTGCACACGTTCGCATTTTCAGAGCAGGGCTGCCGGAGGCGCCTGGCACGGACCCCCAAAACAACGTTTGAAGTTTGAGGGGTCAAGACAAGCAAGCAGCCTCAGTCTCTGTGCCTCTGTGCTAGCAGTGCCATGGGCAGATGAGGCTGAGCAACAGCTTTCCAGGCAAGCTCTTTCTGGCTGCGAGCTATCTGCAGAGATTCACTTTTTCAGAGCAGGCCTGCTGGAGGCGCCCTGCACGGACCACCAAAAAAATGTTTGAAGTTTGAGGGGGCAAGACAAGCAAGCAGCCCCAGTCTCTGTGCCTCTGTGCGAGCAGTGCCATGGGCAGATGAGGCTGAGCAACAGCTTTCCAGGCTTGCTCTTTCTGGATGCGAGCTATCTGCAGACTTTGGCATTTTCAGAGCAGGGCTGACGAAGGTGCCCGGCACGGACCACCTAAGTTAATTTTGAAGTTTGAGGGGGCAAGACAAGCAAGCAGTCCCAGTCTCTGTGCCTCTGTGCGAGCAGTGCCATGGGCAGATGAGGCTGAGCAACAGCTTTCCAGGCTAACTCTTTCTGGCTGCGAGCTATCTGCAGATGTTCGCATTTTCAGAGCAGGGCTGCCGGAGGCACCCTGCGCGAGCCCCCAAATCTACGTTTGAAGTTTGAGGGGGCAAGACAAGCAAGCAGCCCCAGTCTCTGTGCCTCTGTGCGAGCAGTGCCATGGGCAGATGAGGCTGAGCAACAGCTTTCCAGGCTAGCTCTTTCTGGCTCGATCTATCTGCATATGTTCGCATTTTCAGAGCAGGGCTGCAGGAGGCGCCCGGCACGGACCACCTAAGCTACGTTTGAAGTTTGAGGTGGCAAGACAAGCAAGCAGCCCCAGTCTCTGTGCCTCTGTGCGAGCAGTGCCATGGGCAGATGAGGCTGAGCAACAGCTTTCCAGGCTAGCTCTTTCTGGCTGCGAGCTATCTGCAGACGTTCGCATTTTCAGAGCAGGGCTGCGGGAGACGCCCGGCACGGACCCCCAAAACAACGTTTGAAGTTTGAGGGGTGAAGACATGCAAGCAGCCCCAGTCTCTGTGCCTCTGTGCTAGCAGTGCCATGGGCAGATGAGGCTGAGCAACAGCTTTCCAGGCTAGCTCTTTCTGGTTGCGAGCTATCTGCAGACGTTCGCATTTTCAGAGCAGGGCTGCCGGAGCCACCCTGCGCGAGCCCCCAAAGCTACGTTTGAAGTTTGAGGGGGCAAGACAAGCAAGCAGCCCCAGTCTCTGTGCCTCTGTGCGAGCAGTGCCATGGGCAGATGAGGCTGAGCAACAGCTTTCCAGGCTAGCTCTTTCTGGCTCGATCTATCTGCATATGTTCGCATTTTCAGAGCAGGGCTGCCAGAGGCGCCCGGCACGGACCACGTAAGCTACGTTTGAAGTTTGAGGTGGCAAGACAAGCAAGCAGCCCCAGTCTCTGTGCCTCTGTGCGAGCAGTGCCATGGGCAGATGAGGCTGAGCAACAGCTTTCCAGGCTAGCTCTTTCTGGCTGCGAGCTATCTGCAGATGTTTTACATTTTTAGAGCAGGGCTGCCAGAGGTGACCGGCACAGACCACCTAAGCTACGTTTGAAGTTTGAGGGGGCAACACAAGCAAGCAGTCCCAGTCTCTGTGCCTCTGTGCGAGCAGTGCCATGGGCAGATGAGGCTGAGCAACAGCTTTCCAGGCTAGCTCTTTCTGGCTGCGAGCTATCTGCAGACGTTCGCATTTTCATAGCAGGGTTGCCGGAGACGCCCTGCACGGACCCCCAAATATACGTTGGAAGTTTGAGGGGGCAAGACAAGCAAGCAGCCCCAGTCTCTGTGCCTCTGTGCGAGCAGTGCCATGGGCAGATGAGGCTGAGAAAGAGCTTTGCAGGCTAGCACTTTCTGGCTGCGAGCTATCTGCAGACGTTGGCATTTTCAGAGAAGGGCTGCCGGAGGCGCCCTGCACGAACCCACAAAGCAACGTTTGAAGTTTGGTGGGGCAAGACAAGCAAGCAGCCCCAGTCTCTGTGCCTCTGTGCGAGCAGTGCCATGGGCACATGAGGCTGAGCAACAGCTTTCCAGGCTAGCTCTTTCTGGCTGCGAGCTATCTGCACACGTTCGTATTTTCAGAGCAGGGCTGCCGGGGACGCCCGGCACGGACCCCCAAATATACGTTTGAAGTTTGAGGGGTCAAGACAAGCAAGCAGCCCCAGTCTCTGTGCCTCTGTGCTAGTAGTGCCATGGGCAGATGAGGCTGAGCAACAGCTTTCCAGGCTAGCTCTTTCTGGCTGCGAGCTATCTGCAGACGTTTTACATTTTAAGAGCAGGGCTTCCAGAGGTGCCCGGCACGGACCACCTAAGTTAAGTTTGAAGTTTGAGGTGGCAAGACAAGCAAGCAGCCCCAGTCTCTGTGCCTCTGTGCGAGCAGTGCCATGGGCAGATGAGGCTGAGCAACAGCTTTCCAGGCTTGCTCTTTCTGGATGCGAGCTATCTGCAGACTTTGGCATTTTCAGAGCAGGGCTGCCGGAGGCACCCTGCGCGAGCCCCCAATGCTACGTTTGAAGTTTGAGGGGGCAAGACAAGCAAGCAGCCCCAGTCTCTGTGCCTCTGTGCGAGCAGTGCCATGGGCAGATGAGGCTGAGCAACAGCTTTCCAGGCTAGCTCTTTCTGGCTCGATCTATCTGCATATGTTCGCATTTTCAGAGCAGGGCTGCCAGAGGCGCCCGGCACGGACCACCTAAGCTACGTTTGAAGTTTGAGGTGGCAAGACAAGCAAGCAGCCCCAGTCTCTGTGCCTCTGTGCGAGCAGTGCCATGGGCAGATGAGGCTGAGCAACAGCTTTCCAGGCTAGCTCTATCTGGCTGCGAGCTATCTGCAGACATTCACTTTTTCAGAGCAGGCCTGCTGGAGGCGCCCGGCACGGACCACAAAAAAAACGTTTGAAGTTTGAGGTGGCAAGACAAGCAAGCAGCCCCAGTCTCTGTGCCTCTGTGCGAGCAGTGCCATGGGCAGATGAGGCTGAGCAACAGCTTTCCAGGCTAGCTCTTTCTGGCTGCAAGCTATCTGCAGACGTTCGCATTTTCAGAGCAGGGCTGACAGAGGTGCCCGGCACGGACCACCTAAGCTACGTTTGAAGTTTGAGGTGGCAAGACAAGCAAGCAGCCCCAGTCTCTGTGCCTCTGTGCGAGCAGTGCCATGGGCAGATGAGGCTGAGCAACAGCTTTCCAGGCTAACTCTTTCTGGCTGCGAGCTATCTGCAGATGTTCGCATTTTCAGAGCAGGGCTGACGGAGGCACCCTGCGCGAGCCCCCAATGCTACGTTTGAAGTTTGAGGGGGCAAGACAAGCAAGCAGCCCCAGTCTCTGTGCCTCTGTGCGAGCAGTGCCATGGGCAGATGAGGCTGAGCAACAGCTTTCCAGGCTAGCTCTTTCTGGCTGCGAGCTATCTGCACACGTTGGCATTTTCAGAGCAGGGCTGCCGGAGACGCCCGGCACGGACCCCCAAAACAACGTTTGAAGTTTGAGGGGTGAAGACATGCAAGCAGCCCCAGTCTCTGTGCCTCTGTGCTAGCAGTGCCATGGGCAGATGAGGCTGAGCAACAGCTTTCCAGGCTAGCTCTTTCTGGCTGCGAGCTATCTGCAGACGTTCGCATTTCCAGAGCAGGACTGCCGGAGGCACCCTGCGCGAGCCCCCAAAGCTACGTTTGAAGTTTGAGGGGGCAAGACAAGCAAGCAGCCCCAGTCTCTGTGCCTCTGTGCGAGCAGTGCCATGGGCAGATGAGGCTGAGCAACAGCTTTCCAGGCTAGCTCTTTCTGGCTCGATCTATCTGCATATGTTCGCATTTTCAGAGCAGGGCTGCCAGAGGCGCCCGGCACGGACCACCTAAGCTACGTTTGAAGTTTGAGGTGGCAAGACAAGCAAGCAGCCCCAGTCTCTGTGCCTCTGTGCGAGCAGTGCCATGGGCAGATGAGGCTGAGCAACAGCTTTCCAGGCTAGCTCTTTCTGGCTGCGAGCTATCTGCAGACGATTTACATTTTCAGAGCAGGGTAGCCGGAGGCGCCCAGCACGGACCACCTAAGCTACGTTTGAAGTTTGAGGGGTCAAGACAAGCAAGCAGCCCCAGTCTCTGTGCCTCTGTGCGAGCAGTGCCATGGGCAGATGAGGCTGAGCAACAGCTTTCCAGGCTAGCTCTTTCTGGCTGCAAGCTATCTGCAGACATTCACTTTTTCAGAGCAGGCCTGCTGGAGGCGCCCGGCACGGACCACCAAAAAAACGTTTGAAGTTTGGTGTGGCAAGACAAGCAAGCAGCCCCAGTCTCTGTGCCTCTGTGCGAGCAGTGCCATGGGCAGATGAGGCTGAGCAACAGCTTTCCAGGCTAGCTCTTTCTGCCTGCGAGCTATCTGCAGACGTTTTACATTTTCAGAGCAGGGCTGCCAGAGGTGCCCGGCTCGGACCACCTAAGCTAAGTATGAAGTTTGAGGGGGCAAGACAAGCAAGCAGCCCCAGTCTCTGTGCCTCTGTGCGAGCAGTGCCATGGGCAGATGAGGCTGAGCAACAGCTTTCCAGGCTAGCTCTTTCTGGCTGCGAGCTATCTGCAGACGTTCGCATTTTCAGAGCAGGGCTGCCGGAGCCACCCTGCGCGAGCCCCCAAATCTACATTTGAAGTTTGAGGGGGCAAGACAAGCAAGCAGCCCCAGTCTCTGTGCCTCTGTGCGAGCAGTGCCATGGGCAGATGAGGCTGAGCAACAGCTTTCCAGGCTAGCTCTTTCTGGCTCGATCTATCTGCATATGTTCGCATTTTCAGAGCAGGGCTGCCAGAGGCGCCCGGCACGGACCACGTAAGCTACGTTTGAAGTTTGAGGTGGCAAGACAAGCAAGCAGCCCCAGTCTCTGTGCCTCTGTGCGAGCAGTGCCATGGGCAGATGAGGCTGAGCAACAGCTTTCCAGGCTAGCTCTTTCTGGCTGCGAGCTATCTGCAGACGTTTTACATTTTCAGAGCAGGCCTGCTGGAGGCGCCCGGCACGGACCAGCAAAAAAACGTTTGAAGTTTGGTGGGGCAAGACAAGCAAGCAGCCCCAGTCTCTGTGCCTCTGTGCGAGCAGTGCCATGGGCAGATGAGGCTGAGCAACAGCTTTCCAGGCTAGCTCTTTCTGGCTGCGAGCTATCTTCAGACGTTTTACATTTTCAGAGCAGGGCTGCCAGAGGTGCCCGGCTCGGACCACCTAAGCTAAGTTTGAAGTCTGAGGGGGTAAGACAAGCAAGCAGCCCCAGTCTCTGTGCCTCTGTGCGAGCAGTGCCATGGGCAGATGAGGCTGAGCAACAGCTTTCCAGGCTAGCTCTTTCTGGCTGCGAGCTATCTGCAGACGATTTACATTTTCAGAGCAGGGTAGCCGGAGGCGCCCAGCACGGACCACCTAAGCTACGTTTGAAGTTTGAGGGGTCAAGACAAGCAAGCAGCCCCAGTCTCTGTGCCTCTGTGCGAGCAGTGCCATGGGCAGATGAGGCTGAGCAACAGCTTTCCAGGCTAGCTCTTTCTGGCTGCAAGCTATCTGCAGACATTCACTTTTTCAGAGCAGGCCTGCTGGAGGCGCCCGGCACGGACCACCAAAAAAACGTTTGAAGTTTGGTGGGGCAAGACAAGCAAGCAGCCCCAGTCTCTGTGCCTCTGTGCGAGCAGTGCCATGGGCAGATGAGGCTGAGCAACAGCTTTCCAGGCTAGCTCTTTCTGGCTGCCAGCTATCTGCAGACGTTTTACATTTTCAGAGCAGGGCTGCCAGAGGTGCCCGGCTCGGACCACCTAAGCTAAGTTTGAAGTTTGAGGGGGCAAGACAAGCAAGCAGCCCCAGTCTGTGTGCCTCTGTGCGAGCAGTGCCATGGGCAGATGAGGCTGAGCAACAGCTTTCCAGGCTAGCTCTTTCTGGATGCGAGCTATCTGCAGACGTTCGCATTTTCAGAGCAGGGCTGCCGGAGGTCACATGCATTGAGCACCGAACTTACTTTTGAAGTTTGAGGGGTCAAGACAAGCAAGCAGCCCTAGTCTCTGTGCCTCTGTGCGAGCAGTGCCATGGGCAGATGAGGCTGAGCAATAGCTTTCCAGGCTAGCTCTTTCTGGCTGCGAGCTATCTGCAGACTTTTTACATTTTTAGAGCAGGGCTGCCAGAGGTGCCCGGCACGGACCACCTAAGCTAAGTTTGAAGTTTGAGGGGGCAAGACAAGCAAGCAGCCCCAGTCTCTGTGCCTCTGTGCGAGCAGTGCCATGGGCAGATGAGGCTGAGAAAGAGCTTTCCAGGCTAGCTCTTTCTGGCTGCGAGCTATCTGCAGACGTTGGCATTTTCAGACCAGGGCTGCCGGAGGCCCCCTGCACGGACCTCCAAATATACGTTTGAAGTTTGAGGGGGCAAGAAAAGCAAGCAGCCCCAGTCTCTGTGCCTCTGTGCGAGCAGTGCCATGGGCAGATGAGGCTGAGCAACAGCTTTCCAGGCTAGCTCTTTCTGGCTGCGAGCTATCTGCAGAGATTCACTTTTTCAGAGCAGGCCTGCTGGAGGCGCCCTGCACGGACCACCAAAAAAATGTTTGAAGTTTGAGGGGGCAAGACAAGCAAGCAGCCCCAGTCTCTGTGCCTCTGTGCGAGCAGTGCCATGGGCAGATGAGGCTGAGCAACAGCTTTCCAGGCTTGCTCTTTCTGGATGCGAGCTATCTGCAGACTTTGGCATTTTCAGAGCAGGGCTGACGGAGGTGCCCGGCACGGACCACCTAAGTTAATTTTGAAGTTTGAGGGGGCAAGACAAGCAAGCAGTCCCAGTCTCTGTGCCTCTGTGCGAGCAGTGCCATGGGCAGATGAGGCTGAGCAACAGCTTTCCAGGCTAACTCTTTCTGGCTGCGAGCTATCTGCAGATGTTCGCATTTTCAGAGCAGGGCTGCCGGAGGCACCCTGCGCGAGCCCCCAATGCTACGTTTGAAGTTTGAGGGGGCAAGACAAGCAAGCAGCCCCAGTCTCTGTGCCTCTGTGCGAGCAGTGCCATGGGCAGATGAGGCTGAGCAACAGCTTTCCAGGCTAGCTCTTTCTGGCTCGATCTATCTGCATATGTTCGCATTTTCAGAGCAGGGCTGCAGGAGGCGCCCGGCACGGACCACCTAAGCTACGTTTGAAGTTTGAGGTGGCAAGACAAGCAAGCAGCCCCAGTCTCTGTGCCTCTGTGCGAGCAGTGCCATGGGCAGATGAGGCTGAGCAACAGCTTTCCAGGCTAGCTCTTTCTGGCTGCGAGCTATCTGCACACGTTGGCATTTTCAGAGCAGGGCTGCCGGAGACGCCCGGCACGGACCCCCAAAACAACGTTTGAAGTTTGAGGGGTGAAGACATGCAAGCAGCCCCAGTCTCTGTGCCTCTGTGCTAGCAGTGCCATGGGCAGATGAGGCTGAGCAACAGCTTTCCAGGCTAGCTCTTTCTGGCTGCGAGCTATCTGCAGACGTTCGCATTTTCAGAGCAGGGCTGCCGGAGCCACCCTGCGCGAGCCCCCAAAGCTACGTTTGAAGTTTGAGGGGGCAAGACAAGCAAGCAGCCCCAGTCTCTGTGCCTCTGTGCGAGCAGTGCCATGGGCAGATGAGGCTGAGCAACAGCTTTCCAGGCTAGCTCTTTCTGGCTCGATCTATCTGCATATGTTCGCATTTTCAGAGCAGGGCTGCCAGAGGCGCCCGGCACGGACCACGTAAGCTACGTTTGAAGTTTGAGGTGGCAAGACAAGCAAGCAGCCCCAGTCTCTGTGCCTCTGTGCGAGCAGTGCCATGGGCAGATGAGGCTGAGAAAGAGCTTTCCAGGCTAGCTCTTTCTGGCTGCGAGCTATCTGCAGACGTTGGCATTTTCAGACCAGGGCTGCCGGAGGCCCCCTGCACGGACCTCCAAATATACGTTTGAAGTTTGAGGGGGCAAGACAAGCAAGCAGCCCCAGTCTCTGTGCCTCTGTGCGAGCAGTGCCATGGGCAGATGAGGCTGAGCAACAGCTTTCCAGGCTAGCTCTTTCTGGCTGCGAGCTATCTGCAGAGATTCACTTTTTCAGAGCAGGCCTGCTGGAGGCGCCCTGCACGGACCACCAAAAAAATGTTTGAAGTTTGAGGGGGCAAGACAAGCAAGCAGCCCCAGTCTCTGTGCCTCTGTGCGAGCAGTGCCATGGGCAGATGAGGCTGAGCAACAGCTTTCCAGGCTTGCTCTTTCTGGATGCGAGCTATCTGCAGACTTTGGCATTTTCAGAGCAGGGCTGACGGAGGTGCCCGGCACGGACCACCTAAGTTAATTTTGAAGTTTGAGGGGGCAAGACAAGCAAGCAGTCCCAGTCTCTGTGCCTCTGTGCGAGCAGTGCCATGGGCAGATGAGGCTGAGCAACAGCTTTCCAGGCTAACTCTTTCTGGCTGCGAGCTATCTGCAGATGTTCGCATTTTCAGAGCAGGGCTGCCGGAGGCACCCTGCGCGAGCCCCCAATGCTACGTTTGAAGTTTGAGGGGGCAAGACAAGCAAGCAGCCCCAGTCTCTGTGCCTCTGTGCGAGCAGTGCCATGGGCAGATGAGGCTGAGCAACAGCTTTCCAGGCTAGCTCTTTCTGGCTCGATCTATCTGCATATGTTCGCATTTTCAGAGCAGGGCTGCAGGAGGCGCCCGGCACGGACCACCTAAGCTACGTTTGAAGTTTGAGGTGGCAAGACAAGCAAGCAGCCCCAGTCTCTGTGCCTCTGTGCGAGCAGTGCCATGGGCAGATGAGGCTGAGCAACAGCTTTCCAGGCTAGCTCTTTCTGGCTGCGAGCTATCTGCACACGTTGGCATTTTCAGAGCAGGGCTGCCGGAGACGCCCGGCACGGACCCCCAAAACAACGTTTGAAGTTTGAGGGGTGAAGACATGCAAGCAGCCCCAGTCTCTGTGCCTCTGTGCTAGCAGTGCCATGGGCAGATGAGGCTGAGCAACAGCTTTCCAGGCTAGCTCTTTCTGGCTGCGAGCTATCTGCAGACGTTCGCATTTTCAGAGCAGGGCTGCCGGAGCCACCCTGCGCGAGCCCCCAAAGCTACGTTTGAAGTTTGAGGGGGCAAGACAAGCAAGCAGCCCCAGTCTCTGTGCCTCTGTGCGAGCAGTGCCATGGGCAGATGAGGCTGAGCAACAGCTTTCCAGGCTAGCTCTTTCTGGCTCGATCTATCTGCATATGTTCGCATTTTCAGAGCAGGGCTGCCAGAGGCGCCCGGCACGGACCACGTAAGCTACGTTTGAAGTTTGAGGTGGCAAGACAAGCAAGCAGCCCCAGTCTCTGTGCCTCTGTGCGAGCAGTGCCATGGGCAGATGAGGCTGAGCAACAGCTTTCCAGGCTAGCTCTTTCTGGCTGCGAGCTATCTGCAGACGATTTACATTTTCAGAGCAGGGTAAACGGAGGCGCCCAGCACGGACCACCTAAGCTACGTTTGAAGTTTGAGGGGTCAAGACAAGCAAGCAGCCCCAGTCTCTGTGCCTCTGTGCGAGCAGTGCCATGGGCAGATGAGGCTGAGCAACAGCTTTCCAGGCTAGCTCTTTCTGGCTGCGAGCTATCTGCAGACGTTCGCATTTTCAGAGCAGGGCTGCCGGAGGTCACATGCATTGAGCACCGAACTTACTTTTGAAGTTTGAGGGGTCAAGACAAGCAAGCAGCCCTAGTCTCTGTGCCTCTGTGCGAGCAGTGCCATGGGCAGATGAGGCTGAGCAACAGCTTTCCAGGCTAGCTCTTTCTGGCTGCGAGCTATCTGCAGACTTTTTACATTTTTAGAGCAGGGCTGCCAGAGGTGCCCGGCACGGACCACCTAAGCTAAGTTTGAAGTTTGAGGGGGCAAGACAAGCAAGCAGCCCCAGTCTCTGTGCCTCTGTGCGAGCAGTGCCATGGGCAGATGAGGCTGAGAAAGAGCTTTCCAGGCTAGCTCTTTCTGGCTGCGAGCTATCTGCAGACGTTCGCATTTTCAGAGCAGGGCTGCTGGAGGCCCCCTGCACGGATCTCCAAATATACGTTGGAAGTTTGAGGTGAGAAGACAAGAAAACAGCCCCAGTCTCTGTGCCTCTATGCGAGCAGTGCCATGGGCAGATGAGGCTGAGCAACAGCTTTCCAGGCTAGCTCTTTCTGGCTGCGAGCTATCTGCAGACGTTCGCATTTTCAGAGCAGGGCTGCCGGAGGCGCCCGTCACGGACCCCCAAAACAACGTTTGAAGTTTGAGGGGGCAAGACAAGCAAGCAGCCCCAATCTCTGTGCCTCTGTGCCAGCAGTGCCATGAGCAGATGAGGCTGAGCAACAGCTTTCCAGGCTAGCTCTTTCTGGCTGCGAGCTATCTGCAGACGTTCGCATTTTCGGGGAAGGGCTCCTGGAGGCACCCTGCGCAGACCACCTAAGCGACGTTTTAAGTTGAGGTGGCAAGACAGGCAAGCAGCCCCAGTCTCTGTGCCTCTGTGCGAGCAGTGCCATGGGCAGATGAGGCTGAGCAACAGCTTTCCAGGCTAGCTCTTTATGGGTGCAAGCTATCTGCAGACATTCGCATTTTCACAGCAGGGCTGCCAGAGGCGCCCGGCACGGACCACCTAAGCTAAGTTTGAAGTTTGAGGGGGCAAGAGAAGCAAGCAGCCCCAGTCTCTGTGCCTCTGTGCGAGCAGTGCCATGGGCAGATGAGGCTGAGCAACAGCTTTCCAGGCTAGCTCTTTCTGGCTGCGAGCTATCTGCACACGTTCGCATTTTCAGAGCAGGGCTGCCGGAAGCGCCCGGCATGGACCACGTAAGTTACTTTTTAAGTTGAGGGGGCAAGACAAGCAAGCAGCCCCAGTCTCTGTGCCTGTGTGCGAGCAGTGCCATGGGCAGATGAGGCTGAGCAACAGCTTTCCAGGCTAGCTCTTTCTGGCTGCGAGCTATCTGCAGACGTTCGCATTTTCAGAGCAGCGCTGCCGGAGGCACCCGGCACGGACCACCTAAGCTACGTTTGAAGTTTGAGGGGGCAACACAAGCAAGCAGCCCCAGTCTCTGTGCCTCTGTGCGAGCAGTGCCATGGGCAGATGAGGCTGAGCAACAGCTTTCCAGGCTACCTCTTTCTGGCTGCGAGCTATCTGCAGACGATTTACATTTTCAGAGCAGGGCTGCCCGAGACGCCCGGCACGGACCACTTAAGCTAAGTTTGAAGTTTGAGGGGGCAAGACAAGCAAGCGGCCCCAGTCTCTGTGCCTCTGTGCGAGCAGTGCCATGGGCAGATGAGGCTGAGCAACAGCTTTCCAGGCTAGCTCTTTCTGGCTGCGAGCTATCTGCAGACGTTAGCATTTTCGGAGTAGGGCTGCCGGAGGAACCCTGCACGGACTCCCAAAGGTACGTTTGAAATTTGAGGTGACAAGACAAGCAAGCAGCCCCAGTCTCTGTGCCTCTGTGCGAGCAGTGCCATGGGCAGATGAGGCTGAGCAACAGCTTTCCAGGCTAGCTCTTTCTGGCTGCGAGCTATCTGCAGACGTTCGCATTTTCAGAGCAGGGCTACCGGAGGCGCCAGTCACGGACCCTCAAAACAACTTTTGAAGTTTGAGGGGGCAAGACAAGGAAGCAGCACCAGTCTCTGTGCCTCTGTGCGAGCAGTGCCATGGGCAGATGAGGCTGAGCAACAGCTTTCCAGGCTAGCTGTTTCTGGCTGCGAGCTATCTGCAGACGTTGGCATTTTCAGAGCAGGGATGCCGTAGGCACCCTGCACGAGCCCCAAAATCTACGTTTGAAGTCTGAGGGGGCAAGACAAGCAAGCAGCCGCCAGTCTCTGTGCCTCTGTGCAAGCAGTGCCATGGGCAGATGAGGCTGAGCAACAGCTTTCCAGGCTAGCTCTTTCTGGCTGCGATCTATCTGCAGACGTTCGCATATTCAGAGAAGGGCTGCCGGAAGCGACCGGCACGGACCACCTAAGCTACGTTTGAAGTTTGAGGGGGCAAGACAAGCAAGCAGCCCCAGTCTCTGTGCCTCTGTGTGAGCAGTGCCATGGGCAGATGAGGCTGAGCAACAGCTTTCCAGGCTAGCTCTTTCTGGCTGCGATCTATCTGCAGACGTTCGCATTTTCAGAGCAGGGCTGCCGGAGGCTCCCTGCAAGGACTCCCAAAGGTACGTTTGAAATTTGAGGTGACAAGACAAGCAAGCAGCCCCAGTCTCTGTGCCTCTGTGCGAGCAGTGCTATGGGCAGATGAGGCTGAGCAACAGCTTTCCAGGCTAGCTCTTTCTGGCTCGAGCTGTCTGCAGACGTTCGCATTTTCAGAGCAGGGCTGCCGGAGGCTCCCTGCAAGGACTCCCAAAGGTACGTTTGAAATTTGAGGTGACAAGACAAGCAAGCAGCCCCAGTCTCTGTGCCTCTGTGCGAGCAGTGCCATGGGCAGATGAGGCTGAGCAACAGCTTTCCAGGCTAGCTCTTTCTGGCTGCTAGCTATCTGCAGACATTCGCATTTTCAGAGCAGGGCTGGCGGAGGCGCCAGTCACGGACCCCCAAAAAACGTTTGAAGTTTGAGGGGGCAAGACAAGCAAGCAGCACCAGTCTCTGTGCCTCTGTGCGAGCAGTGCCATGGGCAGATGAGGCTGAGCAACAGCTTTCCAGGCTAGCTCTTTCTGGCTGCGATCTATCTGCAGACGTTCGCATTTTCAGAGTAGGGCTGCCAGAAGCGCCCGGCACGGACCACCTAAGCTACGTTTGAAGTTTGAGGTGGCAAGACAAGCAAGCAGCACCAGTCTCTGTGCCTCTGTGCGAGCAGTGCCATGGGCAGATGAGGCTGAGCAACAGCTTTCCAGGCTAGCTCTTTCTGGCTGCGAGCTATCTGCAGACGTTCGCATTTTCAGAACAGGGCTGCCGGAGGCCCCATGCATTGAGCACCGAATATACTTTTGAAGTTTGAGGGGGCAAGACAAGCAAGCAGCCCCAGTCTCTGTGCCTCTGTGCAAGCAGTGCCATGGGCAGATGAGGCTGAGCAACAGCTTTCCAGGCTACCTCTTTCTGGCTGCAAGCTATCTGCAGACGTTCGCATTTTCAGAGCAGGGCTGACGGAGGCCACATGCATTGAGCACCGAAGTTACTTTTGAAGTTTGAGGGGGCAAGACAAGCAAGCAGCCCTAGTCTCTGTGCCTCTGTGCGAGCAGTGCCATGGGCAGATGAGGCTGAGCAACAGCTTTCCAGGCTAGCTCTTTCTGGCTGCGAGCTATCTGCAGACGTTGGCATTTTCAGAGCAGGGCTGCCGGAGACGCCCGGCATGGACCCCTAAAACAACGTTGGAAGTTTGAGGGGTGAAGACATGCAAGCAGCCCCAGTCTCTGTGCCTCTGTGCGAGCAGTGCCGCGGGCAGATGAGGCTGAGCGACAGCTTTCCAGGCTAGCTCTTTCTGGCTGCGAGCTATCTGCAGACGTTCGCATTTTCAGAGCAGGGCTGCTGGAGGCACCCTGCGCGAGCCTCCAAAGCTACGTTGAAGTTTGAGGGGGCAAGACAAGCAAGCAGCCCCAGTCTCTGTGCCTCTGTGCGAGCAGTGCCATGGGCAGATGAGGCTGAGCAACAGCTTTCCAGGCTAGCTCTTTCTGCCTGCGAGCTATCTGCAGACGTTCGCATTTTCGTAGCAGGGCTGCCGGAGGCTCCTTGCAAGGACTCCCAAAGGTACGTTTGAAATTTGAGGTGAGAAGACAAGCAAGCAGCCCCAGTCTCTGTGCCTCTGTGCGAGCAGTGCCATGGGCAGATGAGGCTGAGCAACAGCTTTCCAGGCTAGCTCTTTCTGGCTGCGAGCTATCTGCAGACGTTGGCATTTTCAGAGCAGGGCTGCCGGAGGCGCCGTGCACGGACCCCCAAAGCTAAGTTTGAAGTTTGAGGGGCCAAGACAAGCAAGCGGCCCCAGTCTCTGTGCCTCTGTGCTAGCAGTGCCATGGGCAGATAAGGCTGAGCAACAGCTTTCCAGGCTAGCTCTTTCTGGCTGCGAGCTATCTGCAGACGTTAGCATTTTCGGAGCAGGGCTGCCGGAGGAACCCTGCACGGACTCCCAAAGGTACGTTTGAAATTTGAGGTGACAAGACAACCAAACAGCCCCAGTCTCTGTGCCTCTGTGCGAGCAGTGCCATGGGCAGATGAGGCTGAGCAATAGCTTTCCAGGCTAGCTCTTTCTGGCTGCGAGCTCTCTGCAGAAGTTCGCATTTTCAGAGCAGGGTTGCCGGAGGCGCCCGGCACGGACCACCTAAGATACGTTTGAAGTTTGAGGGGTCAAGACAAGCAAGCAGCACCAGTCTCTGTGCCTCTGTGTGAGCAGTGCCATGGGTAGATGAGGCTGAGCAACAGCTTTCCAGGCTAGCTCTTTCTGGCTGCGATCTATCTGCACACGTTAGCATTTTCAGAGCAGGGCTGCCGGAGGCACCCTGCACGAGCCCCCAAAGCTACGTTTGAAGTTTGAGGTGAGAAGACAAGAAAACAGCCCCAGTCTCTGTGCCTCTATGCGAGCAGTGCCATGGGCAGATGAGGCTGAGCAACAGCTTTCCAGGCTAGCTCTTTCTGGCTGCGAGCTATCTGCAGACGTTCGCATTTTCAGAGCAGGGCTGCCGGAGGCGCTCGTCACGGACCCCCAAAAAAACGTTTGAAGTTTGAGGGGGCAAGACAAGCAAGCAGCCCCAATCTCTGTGCCTCTGTGCCAGCAGTGCCATGAGCAGATGAGGCTGAGCAACAGCTTTCCAGGCTAGCTCTTTCTGGCTGCGATCTATCTGCAGACGTTCGCATATTCAGAGCAGGGCTGCCGGAAGCGCCCGGCACGGACGACCAAAAATACGTTTGAAGTTTGAGGGGGCAAGACAAGCAAGCAGCCCCAGTCTCTGTGCCTGTGTGCGAGCAGTGTCATGGGCAGATGAGGCTGAGCAACAGCTTTCCAGGCTAGCCCTTTCTGGCTGCGAGCTATCTGCAGACGTTCGCATTTTCGGAGCAGGGCTGCCGGAGGCTCCCTGCAAGGACTCCCAAAGGTACGTTTGAAATTTGAGGTGGCAAGACAAGCAAGCAGCCCCACTCTCTGTGCCTCTGTGTGAGCAGTGCCATGGGCAGATGAGGCTGAGCAACAGCTTTCCAGGCTAGCTCTTTCTGGCTGCGAGCTATCTGCAGACGTTCGCATTTTCGGGGAAGGGCTCCTGGAGGCACCCTGCGCAGACCACCTAAGCGACGTTTTAAGTTGAGGTGGCAAGACAGGCAAGCAGCCCCAGTCTCTGTGCCTCTGTGCGAGCAGTGCCATGGGCAGATGAGGCTGAGCAACAGCTTTCCAGGCTAGCTCTTTATGGGTGCAAGCTCTCTGCAGACATTCGCATTTTCACAGCAGGGCTGCCAGAGGCGCCCGGCACGGACCACCTAAGATATGTTTGAAGTTTGAGGGGGCAAGAGAAGCAAGCAGCCCCAGTCTCTGTGCCTCTGTGCGAGCAGTGCCATGGGCAGATGAGGCTGAGCAACAGCTTTCCAGGCTAGCTCTTTCTGGCTGCGAGCTATCTGTAGATGTTTGCATTTTCAGAGCAGGGCTGCCGGAAGCGCCCGGCATGGACCACGTAAGTTACTTTTTAAGTTGAGGGGGCAAGACAAGCAAGCAGCCCCAGTCTCTGTGCCTCTGTGCGAGCAGTGCCAAGGGCAGATGAGGCTGAGCAAGAGCTTTCCAGGCTAGCTCTTTCTGGCTGCGAGCTATCTGCAGACATTCGCATTTTCGGAGCAGGGCTGCCGGAGGCACCCTGCACGAGCCCCCAAAGCTACGTTTGAAGTTTGAGGTGGCAAGATAAGCAAGCAGACCCAGTCTCTGTGCCTCTGTGCGAGCAGTGCCATGGGCAGATGAGGCTGAGCAACAGCTTTCCAGGCTAGCTCTTTCTGCCTGCGAGCTATCTGCAGACATTCACTTTTTCAGAGCAGGCCTGCCGGAGGCGCCCGGCACGGACCACCAAAAAAACGTTTGAAGTTTGAGGGGTCAAGACAAGCAAGCAGCCCCAGTCTCTGTGCCTTTGTGCGAGCAGTGCCATGGGCAGATGAGGCTGAGCAACAGCTTTCCAGGCTAGCCCTTTCTGGCTGCGAGCTATCTGCAGACGTTCGCATTTTCAGACCAGGGCTGCCGGAGGCGCCCGGCACGGACCCCCAAAACAAAGTTTGAAGTTTGAGGGGTCAAGACAAGCAAGCAGCCCCAGTCTCTGTGCCTCTGTGCAAGCAGTGCCATGGGCAGATGAGGCTGAGCAACAGCTTTCCAGGCTAGCTCTTTCTGCCTGCGAGCTATCTGCAGACATTCGCATTTTCGGAGCAGGGCTGCCGGAGGCACCCTGCACGAGCCCCCAAAGCTACGTTTGAAGTTTGAGGTGGCAAGATAAGCAAGCAGCCCCAGTCTCTGTGCCTCTGTGCGAGCAGTGCTATGGGCAGATGAGGCTGAGCAACAGCTTTCCAGGCTAGCTCTTTCTGGCTCGAGCTGTCTGCAGACGTTCGCATTTTCAGAGCAGGGCTGCCGGAGGCTCCCTGCAAGGACTCCCAAAGGTACGTTTGAAATTTGAGGTGACAAGACAAGCAAGCAGCCCCAGTCTCTGTGCCTCTGTGCGAGCAGTGCCATGGGCAGATGAGGCTGAGCAACAGCTTTCCAGGCTAGCTCTTTCTGGCTGCGAGCTATCTGCAGACATTCGCATTTTCAGAGCAGGGCTGCCGGAGGCGCCAGTCACGGACCCCCAAAAAACGTTTGAAGTTTGAGGGGGCAAGACAAGCAAGCAGCACCAGTCTCTGTGCCTCTGTGCGAGCAGTGCCATGGGCAGATGAGGCTGAGCAACAGCTTTCCAGGCTAGCTCTTTCTGGCTGCGAGCTATCTGCAGACGTTCGCATTTTCGGAGCAGGAATGCCGTAGGCACCCTGCACGAGCCCCAAAATCTACGTTTGAAGTCTGAGGGGGCAAGACAAGCAAGCAGCCCCAGTCTCTGTGCCTCTGTGCAAGCAGTGCCATGGGCAGATGAGGCTGAGCAACAGCTTTCCAGGCTAGCTCTTTCTTGCTGCGATCTGTTTGCAGACGTTGTCATATTCAGAGCAGGGCTGCCGGAAGCGACCGGCACGGACCACCTAAGCTACGTTTGAAGTTTGAGGGGGCAAGACAAGCAAGCAGCCCCAGTCTCTGTGCGTGTGTGCGAGCAGTGCCATGGGCAGATGAGGCTGAGCAACAGCTTTCCAGGCTAACTCTTTCTGGCTGCGAGCTATCTGCAGACGTTCGCATTTTCAGAACAGGTCTGCCGGAGGCCCCATGCATTGAGCACCGAATCTACTTTTGAAGTTTGAGGGGGCAAGACAAGCAAGCAGCCCCAGTCTCTGTGCCTCTGTGCAAGCAGTGCCATGGGCAGATGAGGCTGAGCAACAGCTTTCCAGGCTAGCTCTTTCTGGCTGCGATCTATCTGCAGACCTTCGCATTTTCAGAGCAGGGCTGCCGGAAGCGCCCGGCACGGACCCCCAAAAAAAAGTTTGAAGTTTGAGGGGGCAAGACAAGCAAGCAGCACCAGTCTCTGTGCCTCTGTGCGAGCAGTGCCATGGGCAGATGAGGATGAGCAACAGCTTTCCAAGCTAGCTCTTTCTGGCTGCGTGCTATCTGCAGACGTTCGCATTTCCAGAGCAGGGCTGCCGGAGGTCCCATGCACTGAGCACCGAATCTACTTTTGAAGTTTGAGGTGGCAAGACAAGCAAGCAGCCCCCAGTCTCTGTGCCTCTGTGCGAGCAGTGCCATGGGCAGATGAGGCTGAGCAACACCTTTCCAGGCTAGCTCTTTCTGGCTGCGAGTTATCTGCAGACGTTCGCATTTTCAGAGCAGGGCTGCCAGAGGCGCCCGGCACGGACCCCCAAAACAACCTTTGAAGTTTGAGGTGACAAGACAAGCAAGCAGCCCCAGTCTCTGTGCCTCTGTGTGAGCAGTGCCATGGGCAGATGAGGCTGAGCAACAGCTTTCCAGGCTAGCTCTTTCTGGCTGCGAGCTATCTGCAGATGTTCGCATTTTCGGAGCAGCACTGCCGGAAGCGCCTGGCACGGACCATCTAGATACGTGTGAAGTTTGAGGTGGCAAGACAAGCAAGCAGCCCCAGTCTCTGTGCCTCTGTGCGAGCAGTGCCATGGGCAGATGAGGCTGAGCAAAAGCTTTCCAGGCTAGCTCTTTCTGGCTGCGTGCTATCTGCAGACGTTCGCATTTTCGGATCAGGGCTGCCGCAGGCCCCATGCACGAGCCCCAAAAGCTACGTTTGAAGTTTGGTGGGGCAAGACAAGCAAGCAGCCCCAGTCTCTGTGCCTCTGTGCGAGCAGTGCCATGGGCAGATGAGGCTGAGCAACAGCTTTCCAGGCTAGCTCTTTCTGGCTGCGAGCTATCTGCAGACATTCACTTTTTCAGAGCAGGCCTGCCGGAGGCGCCCGGCACGGACCACCAAAAAAACGTTTGAAGTTTGAGGGGGCAAGACAAGCAAGCAGCCCCAGTCTCTGTGCCTCTGTGCGAGCAGTGCCATGGGCAGATGAGGCTGAGCAACAGCTTTCCAGGCTAGCTCTTTCTGGTTGCAAGCTATCTGCAGACGTTTTACTTTTTCAGAGCAGGGCTGCCAGAGGTGCCCGGCACGGACCACCTAAGCTAAGTTTGAAGTTTGAGGGGGCAAGACAAGCAAGCAGCCCCAGTCTCTGTGCCTCTGTGCGAGCAGTGCCATGGGCAGATGAGGCTGAACAACAGCTTTCCAGGCTAGCTCTTTCTGGCTGCGAGCTATCTGCAGACGTTTTACTTTTTCAGAGCAGGGCTGCCAGAGGTGCCCGGCACGGACCACCTAAGCTAAGTTTGAAGTTTGAGGGGGCAAGACAAGCAAGCAGCCCCAGTCTCTGTGCCTCTGTGCGAGCAGTGCCATGGGCAGATGAGGCTGAGCAACAGCTTTCCAGGCTAGCTCTTTCTGGCTGCGAGCTATCTGCAGACGTTTTACTTTTTCAGAGCAGGGCTTCCAGAGGTGCCCGGCACGGACCACCTAAGCTAAGTTTGAAGTTTGAGGGGGCAAGACAAGCAAGCAGCCCCAGTCTCTGTGCCTCTGTGCGAGCAGTGCCATGGGCAGATGAGGCTGAGCAACAGCTTTCCAGGCTAGCTCTTTCTGGATGCGAGCTATCTGCAGACTTTGGCATTTTCAGAGCAGGGCTGCCGGAGTTGCCCTGCACGGACCCCCAAATATACGTTGGAAGTTTGAGGGGGCAAGACAAACAAGCAGCCCCAGTCTCTGTGCCTCTGTGCGAGCAGTGCCATGGGCAGATGAGGTTGAGCAACAGCTTTCCAGGCTAGCTCTTTCTGGCTGCGAGCTATCTGCAGACGTTGGCATTTTCAGAGCAGGGCTGCCGGAGTCGCCCTGCACTGAGCCCCAAAGCTAAGTTTGAAGTTTGAGGGGGCAAGACAAGCAAGCAGCCCCAGTCTCTGTGCCTCTGTGCTAGCAGTGCCATGGGCAGATGAGGCTGAGCAACAGCTTTCCAGGCTAGCTCTTTGTGGCTGCGAGCTATCTGCAGACGTTCGTATTTTCAGAGCAGGGCTGCCGGAGGCACACTGCACGAGCCCCTAAAGCTACGTTTGAAGTTTGAGGGGGCAAGACAAGCAAGCAGCCCCAGTCTCTGTGCCTCTGTGCGAGCAGTGCCATGGGCAGATGAGGCTGAGCAACAGCTTTCCAGGCTAGCTCTTTCTGGCTGCGAGCTATATGCAGATGTTCGCATTTTCAGAGCAGGGTACCCGGAGGCGCCCAGCACGGAACAGCTAAGATACGTTTGAAGTTTGAGGGGTCAAGACAAGCAAGCAGCCCCAGTCTCTGTGCCTCTGTGCGAGCAGTGCCATGGGCAGATGAGGCTGAGCAACAGCTTTCCAGGCTAGCTCTTTCTGGCTGCGAGCTATCTGCAGACGTTCGCATTTTCAGAGCAGGGCTGCCAGAGGCCCGATGCATTGAGCACCGAAACTACGTTTGAAGTCTGAGGGGGCAAGACAAGCAAGTAGCCCCAGTCTCTGTGCCTCTGTGCAAGCAGTGCCATGGGCAGATGAGGCTGAGCAACAGCTTTCCAGGCTAGCTCTTTCTGGCTCCGAGCTATCTGCAGAAGTTCGCAATTTCAGAGCAGGGCTGCCGGAAGCACTCGGCACGGACCCCCAAAACAAAGTTTGAACTTTGAGGAGGCAAGACAAGCAAGCAGACCCAGTCTCTGTGCCTCTGTGCGAGCAGTGCCATGGGCAGATGAGGCTGAGCAACAGCTTTCCAGGCTAGCTCTTTCTGCCTGCGAGCTATCTGCAGACATTCACTTTTTCAGAGCAGGCCTGCCGGAGGCGCCCGGCACGGACCACCAAAAAAACGTTTGAAGTTTGAGGGGTCAAGACAAGCAAGCAGCCCCAGTCTCTGTGCCTTTGTGCGAGCAGTGCCATGGGCAGATGAGGCTGAGCAACAGCTTTCCAGGCTAGCCCTTTCTGGCTGCGAGCTATCTGCAGACGTTCGCATTTTCAGAGCAGGGTTGCCGGAGGCGCCCGGCACGGACCACCTAAGATACGTTTGAAGTTTGAGGGGGCAAGACAAGCAAGCAGCCCCAGTCTCTGTGCCTCTGTGCGAGCAGTGCCATGGGCAGATGAGGCTGAGAAAGAGCTTTCCAGGCTAGCCCTTTCTGGCTGCGAGCTATCTGCAGACTTTCGCAATTTCAGAGCAGGGCTGCCGGAAGCGCTCGGCACGGACCCCCAAAACAAAGTTTGAAGTTTGAGGGGGCAAGACAAGCAAGCAGCCCCAGTCTCTGTGCCTCTATGCGAGCAGTGCCATGGGCACATGAGGTTGAGCAACAGCTTTCCAGGGGAGCTCTTTCTGGCTGCGAGCTATCTGCAGACGTTCGCAATTTCAGAGCAGGGCTGCCGCAGGCCCCATGCATTGAGTACCGAATCTACGTTTGAAGTCTGAGGTGGCAAGACAAGCAAGCAGCCCCAGTCTGTGTGCCTCTGTGCAAGAAGTGCCATGGGCAGATGAGGCTGAGCAACAGCTTTCCAGGCTAGCTCTTTCTGGCTGCGAGCTATCTGCAGACGTTCGCATTTTCAGAGCAGGGCTGCCGGAGGCTCCCTGCAAGGACTCCCAAAGGTACGTTTGAAGTTTGAGGTGAGAAGACAAGCAAACAGCCCCAGTCTCTGTGCCTCTATGAGAGCAGTGCCATGGGCAGATGAGGCTGAGCAACAGCTTTCCAGGCTAGCTCTTTCTGGCTGCGAGCTATCTGCAGACGTTCGCATTTTCAGAGCAGGGCTGCCGGAGGCTCCCTGCAAGGACTCCCAAAGGTACGTTTGAAATTTGAGTTGAGAAGACAAGCAAACAGCCCCAGTCTCTGTGCTTCTATGAGAGCAGTGCCATGGGCAGATGAGGCTGAGCAACAGCTTTCCAGGCTAGCTCTTTCTGGCTGCGAGCTATCTGCAGACGTTCGCATTTTCAGAGCAGGGCTGCCGGAGGCGCCCGTCACGGACCCCCAAAACAACGTTTGAAGTTTGGTGGGGCAACACAAGCAAGCAGCCCCCAGTCTCTGTGCCTCTGTGCCAGCAGTGCCATGAGCAGATGAGGCTGAGCAACAGCTTTCCAGGCTAGCTCTTTCTGGCTGCGAGCTATCTGCAGACGTTCGCATATTCAGAGCAGGGCTGCCAGAAGCGCCCGGCACGGACCACCTAAGCTACGTTTCAAGTTTGAGGGGGCAAGACAAGCAAGCAGCCCCATCTCTGTGCCTCTGTGCGAGCAGTGCCATGGGCAGATGAGGCTGAGCAACAGCTTTCCAGGCTAGCTCTTTCTGGCTGCGAGCTATCTGCAGACGTTCGCATTTTCAGAGCAGGGCTGCCAGAGGCCCCATGCACTGAGCACCGAATCTAAGTTTGAAGTCTGAGGGGGCAAGACAAGCAAGCAGCCCCAGTCTCTGTGCCTCTGTGCAAGCAGTGCCATGGGCAGATGAGGCTGAGCAACAGCTTTCCAGGCTAGCTCTTTCTGGCTGCTAGCGATGTATCTGCAGACGTTCGCATATTCAGAGCAGGGCTGCCGGAAGCGACCGGCACGGACCACCTAAGCTACGTTTGAAGTTTGAGGGGGCAAGACAAGCAAGCAGCCCCAGTCTCTGTGCGTCTGTGTGAGCAGTGCCATGGGCAGATGAGGCTGAGCAACAGCTTTCGAGGCTAGCTCTTTCTGGCTGCGAGCTATCTGCAGACGTTCGCATTTTCGGAGCAGGGCTGCCGAAAGCACCCGTCATGGACCACGTAAGGTACTTATTAAGTTGCGGGGGCAAGACAAGCAAGCAGCCCCAGTCTCTGTGCCTCTGTGCGAGCAGTGCCATGGGCAGATGAGGCTGAGCAACAGCTTTCCAGGCTAGCTCTTTCTGGCTGCGAGCTATCTGCAGACGTTCGCATTTTCAGAGCAGCGCTGCCGGAGGCACCCGGCACGGACCACCTAAGATACATTTGAAGTTTGAGGGGGCAAGACAAGCAAGCAGCCCCAGTCTCTGTGCCTCTGTGCTAGCAGTGCCATGGGCAGATGAGGCTGAGCAACAGCTTTCCAGGCTAGCTCTTTCTGGCTGCGAGCTGTCTGCAGACGATTTACATTTTCAGAGCAGGGCTTCCAGAGGTGCCTGGCACGGACCACCTAAGCTAAGTTTGAAGTTTGACGTGTCAAGACAAGCAAGCAGCCCCAGTCTCTGTGCTTCTGTGCGAGCAGTGCCATGGGCAGATGAGGCTGAGCAACAGCTTTCCAGGCTAGCTCTTTCTGGCTGTGAGCTATCTGCAGATGTTCGCAATTTCGGAGCAGCACTGCCGGAAGCGCCCGGCACGGACCACCTAGCTACGTGTGAAGTTTGAGGGGGCAAGACAAGCAAGCAGCCCCAGTCTCTGTGCCTCTGTGCGAGCAGTGCCATGGGCAGATGAGGCCGAGCAAAAGCTTTCCAGGCTAGCTCTTTCTGGCTGCGTGCTATCTGCAGACGTTCGCATTTTCGGATCAGGGCTGCCCGAGGCCCCCTGCGCGGATCACCTAAGCTACGTTTGAAATTTGAGGGGTCAAGACAAGCAAGCAGCCCCAGTCTCTGTGCCTCTGTGTGAGCAGTGCCATGGGCAGATGAGGCTGAGCAACAGCTTTCCAGCCTAGCCCTTTCTGGCTGCGAGCTATCTGCAGACGTTCGCTTTTTCAGAGCAGGGCTGCCGCAGGCCCCATGCACGAGCCCCAAAAGCTACGTTAGAAGTTTGGTGGGGCAAGACAAGCAAGCAGCCCCAGTCTCTGTGCCTCTGTGCGAGCAGTGCCATGGGCAGATGAGGCTGAGCAACAGCTTTCCAGGCTAGCTCTTTCTAGATGCGAGCTATCTGCAGACGTTGGCATTTTCAGAGCAGGGCTGCCGGAGTTGCCCTGCACGGACCCCCAAATATACGTTTGAAGTTTGAGGGGGCAAGACAAGCAAGCAGCCCCAGTCTCTGTGCCTCTGTGCGAGCAGTGCTATGGGCAGATGAGGCTGAGCAACAGCTTTCCAGGCTAGCTCTTTCTGGCTCGAGCTGTCTGCAGACGTTCGCATTTTCAGAGCAGGGCTGCCGGAGGCTCCTTGCAAGGACTCCCAAAGGAACGTTTGAAATTTGAGGTGACAAGACAAGCAAGCAGCCCCAGTCTCTGTGCCTCTGTGCGAGCAGTGCCATGGGCAGATGAGGATGAGCAACAGCTTTCCAGGCTAGCTCTTTCTGGCTGCGAGCTATCTGCAGACGTTCGCATTTTCGGAGCACGAATGCCGTAGGCACCCTGCACAAGCCCCAAAATCTACGTTTGAAGTCTGAGGGGGCAAGACAAGCAAGCAGCCCCAGTCTCTGTGCCTCTGTGCAAGCAGTGCCATGGGCAGATGAGGCTGAGCAACAGCTTTCCAGGCTAGCTCTTTCTGGCTGCGATCTATTTGCAGACTTTGTCATATTCAGAGCAGGGCTGCCGGAAGCGACCGACACGGACCACCTAAGCTACGTTTGAAGTTTGAGGGGGCAAGACAAGCAAGCAGCCCCAGTCTCTGTGCGTCTGTGCGAGCAGTGCCATGGGCAGATGAGGCTGAGCAACAGCTTTCCAGGCTAGCTCTTTCTGCCTGCGAGCTATCTGCAGACGTTCGCATTTTCAGAGCAGGGCTGCCGGAGGCCCCATGCATTGAGCACCGAATCTACTTTTGAAGTTTGAGGGGGCAAGACAAGCAAGCAGCCCTAGTCTCTGTGCCTCTGTGCAAGCAGTGCCATGGGCAGATGAGGCTGAGCAACAGCTTTCCAGGCTAGCTCTTTCTGGCTGCGAGCTATCTGCAGACGTTCGCATTTTCAGAGCAGGGTTGCCGGAGTCGCCCGGCACGGACCCCCAAAAAAAAGTTTGAAGTTTGAGGGGGCAAGACAAGCAAGCAGCCCCAGTCTCTGTGCCTCTGTGCGAGCAGTGCCATGGGCAGATGAGGATGAGCAACAGCTTTCCAAGCTAGCTCTTTCTGGCTGCGTGCTATCTGCAGACGTTCGCATTTTCAGACCAGGGCTGCCGGAGGCCCCATGCACTGAGCACCGAATCTACGTTTGAAGTTTGAGGTGGCAAGACAAGCAAGCAGCCCCAGTCTCTGTGCCTCTGTGCGAGCAGTGCCATGGGCAGATGAGGCTGAGCAACACCTTTCCAGGCTAGCTCTTTCTGGCTGCGAGTTATCTGCAGACGTTGGCATTTTCAGAGCAGGGCTGCCAGAGGCGCCCGGCACGGACCCCCAAAACAACCTTTGAAGTTTGAGGTGGCAAGACAAGCAAGCAGCCCCAGTCTCTGTGCCTCTGTGTGAGCAGTGCCATGGGCAGATGAGGCTGAGCAACAGCTTTCCAGGCTAGCTCTTTCTGGCTGTGAGCTAACTGCAGATGTTCGCATTTTCGGAGCAGCACTGCCGGAAGCGCCCGGCACGGACCACCTAGCTACGTGTGAAGTTTGAGGGGGCAAGACAAGCAAGCAGCCCCAGTCTCTGTGCCTCTGTGCGAGCAGTGCCATGGGCAGATGAGGCTGAGCAACAGCTTTCCAGGCTAGCTCTTTCTGGCTGCGATCTATCTGCAGACGTTCGCATTTTCGGAGCAGGGCTGCCGGAAGCGACCGGCACGGACGCCCAAAACAAAGTTTGAAGTTTGAGGGGGCAAGACAAGCAAGCAGCCCCAGTCTCTGTGCGTCTGTGCAAGAAGTGCCATGGGCAGATGAGGCTGAGCAACAGCTTTCCAGGCTAGCTCTTTCTGGCTGCGAGCTATCTGCAGACGTTCGCAATTTCAGAGCAGGGCTGCCGGAAGCGCTCGTCACGGACCCCCAAAACAAAGTTTGAAGTTTGAGGGGGCAAGACAAGCAAACAGCCCCAGTCTCTGTGCATCTGTGCGAGCAGTGCCATGGGCAGATGAGGCTGAGCAACAGGTTTCCAGGCTAGCTCTTTCTGGCTGCGAGCTCTCTGCAGAACTTCGCATTTTCAGAGCAGGGCAGCCGGAGGCTCCCTGCAAGGACTCCCAAAGGTACGTTTGAAATTTGAGGTGAGAAGACAAGCAAACAGCCCCAGTCTCTGTGCCTCTATGAGAGCAGTGCCATGGGCAGATGAGGCTGAGCAACAGCTTTCCAGGCTAGCTCTTTCTGGCTGCGAGCTATCTGCAGACATTTCCATTTTCAGAGCAGGGCTGCCGGAGGCTCCCTGCAAGGACTCCCAAAGGTACGTTTGAAATTTGAGGTGAGAAGACAAGCAAACAGCCCCAGTCTCTGTGCCTCTATGAGAGCAGTGCCATGGGCAGATGAGGCTGAGCAACAGCTTTCCAGGCTAGCTCTTTCTGGCTGCGAGCTATCTGCAGACGTTCGCATTTTCAGAGCAGGGCTGCCGGAGGCGCCCGTCACGGACCCCCAAAACAACGTTTGAAGTTTGAGGGGGCAAGACAAGCAAGCAGCCCCCAGTCTCTGTGCCTCTGTGCCAGCAGTGCCATGAGCAGATGAGGCTGAGCAACAGCTTTCCAGGCTAGCTGTTTCTGGCTGCGATCTATCTGCAGACGTTCGCATTTTCAGAGCAGGGCTGCCAGAGGCCCCATGCACTGAGCACCGAATCTAAGTTTGAAGTTTGAGGGGGCAAGACAAGCAAGTAGCCCCAGTCTCTGTGCCTCTGTGCAAGCAGTGCCATGGGCAGATGAGGCTGAGCAACAGCTTTCCAGGCTAGCTCTTTCTGGCTGCGATCTATCTGCAGACGTTCGCAATTTCAAAGCAGGGCTGCCGGAAGCGCTCTGCACGGACCCCCAAAACAAAGTTTGAAGTTTGAGGGGGCAAGACAAGCAAGCAGCACCAGTCTGTGTGCCTCTGTGCGAGCAGTGCCATGGGCAGATGAGGCTGAGCAACAGCTTTCCAGGCTATCTCTTTCTGGCTGCGATCTATCTGCAGACGTTCGCATTTTCAGAGCAGGGCTGCCGGAAGCGCCCGGCACGGACCACCTAAGCTACGTTTGAAGTTTGAGGTGGCAAGACAAGCAAACAGCCCCAGTCTCTGTGCATCTGTGCGAGCAGTGCCATGGGCAGATGAGGCTGAGCAACAGCTTTCGAGGCTAGCCCTTTCTGGCTGCGAGCTATCTACAGACGTTTGCATTTTCAGAGCAGGGCTGCCGGAGGCCCCATGCATTGAGCACCGAATCTACGTTTGAAGTTTGGTGGGCAAGACAAGCAAGCAGCCCCAGTCTCTGTGCCTCTGTGCGAGCAGTGCCATGGGCAGATGAGGCTGAGCAACAGCTTTCCAGGCTAGCTCTTTCTGCCTGCGAGCTATCTGCAGACGTTCGCATTTTCAGAGCAGGGTTGCCGGAGTCGCCCGGCACGGACCACCTAAGGTACGTTTGAAGTTTGAGGGGTCAAGACAAGCAAGCAGCCCCAGTCTCTGTGCCTCTGTGCGAGCAGTGCCATGGGCAGATGAGGCTGAGCAACAGCTTTCCAGGCTAGCCCTTTCTGGCTGCAAGCTATCTGCAGACGTTCGCATTTTCAGAGCAGGGTTGCCGGAGGCGCCCGGCACGGACCACCTAAGATTCGTTTGAAGTTTGAGGGGGCAAGACAAGCAAGCAGCCCCAGTCTCTGTGCCTCTGTGCGAGCAGTGCCATGGGCAGATGAGGCTGAGAAAGAGCTTTCCAGGCTAGCCCTTTCTGGCTGCGAGCTATCTGCAGACGTTCGCATTTTCGGAGCAGGGCTGCCGTAGGCAACCTGCACGAGCCCCAGAAGCTACGTTTGAAGTTTGAGGGGGCAAGACAAGCAAGCAGCCCCAGTCTCTGTGCCTCTGTGCAAGCAGTGCCATGGGCAGATGAGGCTGAGCAACAGCTTTCCAGGCTAGCTCTTTCTGGCTGTCAGCTCTCTGCAGACGTTCGCATTTTCGGAGCAGGGCTGCCGGAAGCGACCGGCACGGACCCCCAAAACAAAGTTTGAAGTTTGAGGGGGCAAGACAAGCAAGCAGCCCCAGTCTCTGTGCCTCTGTGCAAGAAGTGCCATGGGCAGATGAGGCTGAGCAAGAGCTTTCCAGGCTAGCTCTTTCTGGCTGCGAGCTATCTGCAGACGTTCGCAATTTCAGAGCAGGGCTGCCGGAAGCGCTCGGCACGGACCCCCAAAACAAAGTTTGAAGTTTGAGGGGGCAAGACAAGCAAGCAGCCCCAGTCTCTGTGGCTCTCTGCGAGCAGTGCCATGGGCACATGAGGTTGAGCAACAGCTTTCCAGGGGAGCTCTTTCTGGCTGCGAGCTATCTGCAGACGTTCGCAATTTCAGAGCAGGGCTGCCGCAGGCCCCATGCATTGAGCACCGAATCTACGTTTGAAGTCTGAGGTGGCAAGACAAGCAAGCAGCCCCAGTCTGTGTGCCTCTGTGCAAGCAGTGCCATGGGCAGATGAGGCTGAGCAACAGCTTTCCAGGCTAGCTCTTTCTGGCTGCGAGCTCTCTGCAGAAGTTCGCATTTTCAGAGCAGGGCAGCCGGAGGCTCCCTGCAAGGACTCCCAAAGGTACGTTTGAAATTTGAGGTGAGAAGACAAGCAAACAGCCCCAGTCTCTGTGCCTCTATGAGAGCAGTGCCATGGGCAGATGAGGCTGAGCAACAGCTTTCCAGGCTAGCTCTTTCTGGCTGCGAGCTATCTGCAGACGTTCGCATTTTCAGAGCAGGGCTGCCGGAGGCTCCCTGCAAGGACTCCCAATGGTACGTTTGAAATTTGAGGTGAGAAGACAAGCAAACAGCCCCAGTCTCTGTGCCTCTATGAGAGCAGTGCCATGGGCACATGAGGCTGAGCAACAGCTTTCCAGGCTAGCTCTTTCTGGCTGCGAGCTATCTGCAGACGTTCGCATTTTCAGAGCAGGGCTGCCGGAGGCGCCCGTCACGGACCCCCAAAACAACGTTTGAAGTTTGAGGGGGCAACACAAGCAAGCAGCCGCCAGTCTCTGTGCCTCTGTGCCAGCAGTGCCATGAGCAGATGAGGCTGAGCAACAGCTTTCCAGGCTAGCTCTTTCTGGCTGCGATCTATATGCAGACGTTGGCATATTCAGAGCAGGGCTGCCAGAAGCGCCCGGCACGGACCACCTAAGCTACGTTTCAAGTTTGAAAGGGCAAGACAAGCAAGCAGCCCCAGTCTCTGTGCCTCTGTGCGAGCAATGCCATGGGCAGATGAGGCTGAGCAACAGCTTTCCTGGCTAGCTCTTTCTGGCTGCGAGCTATCTGCACACGTTCGCATTTTCGGAGCAGGGCTGCAGAAAGCACCCGTCATGGACCACGTAAGGTACTTTTTAAGTTGCGGGGGCAAGACAAGCAAGCAGCCCCAGTCTCTGTGCCTCTGTGCGAGTAGTGCCATGGGCAGATGAGGCTGAGCAACAGCTTTCCAGGCTAGCTGTTTCTGGCTGCGAGCTATCTGCAGACGTTCGCATTGTCAGAGCAGCGCTGCCGGAGGCACCCGGCACGGACCACCTAAGATACGTTTGAAGTTTGAGGGGACAACACAAGCAAGCAGCCCCAGTCTCTGTGCCTCTGTGCGAGCAGTGCCATGGGCAGATGAGGCTGAGCAACAGCTTTCCAGGCTAGCTCTTTCTGGCTGCGAGCTATCTGCAGACGTTCGCATTTTCACACCAGGGCTGCCGGAGGCTCCCTGCAAGGACTCCCAAAGGTACGTTTGAAATTTGAGGTGACAAGACAAGCAAACAGCACCAGTCTCTGTGCCTCTGTGCGAGCAGTGCCATGGGCAGATGAGGCTGAGCAACAGCTTTCCAGGCTAGCTCTTTCTGGCTGCCAGCTCTCTGCAGACGTTGGCATTTTCAGAGCAGGTCTGCGGGAGGCGCCCACCACAGACCCCCAAAGCTACGTCTGAAGTTTGAGGGGGCAAGACAAGCAAGCAGCCCCAGTCTCTGTGCCTCTGTGCGAGCAGTGCCATGGGCAGATGAGGCTGAGCAACAGCTTTCCAGGCTAGCTCTTTCTGGCTGCGAGCTATCTGCACACGTTCGCATTTTCAGAGCAGGGCTGCCGGAGGCGCCCGGCACGGACCCCCAAAACAAAGTTTGAAGTTTGAGGGGTCAAGACAAGCAAGCAGCCCCAGTCTCTGTGCCTCTGTGCAAGCAGTGCCATGGGCAGATGAGGCTGAGCAACAGCTTTCCAGGCTAGCTCTTTCTGGCTGGGAGCTATCTGCAGCCTTTCGCATTTTCAGAGCAGGGCTGCCGGAGGCACCCTGCACGAGCCCCCAAAGCTACGTTTGAAGTTTGAGGTGGCAAGATAAGCAAGCAGCCCCAGTCTCTGTGCCTCTGTGCGAGCAGTGCCATGGGCAGATGAGGCTGAGCAACAGCTTTCCAGGCTAGCTCTTTCTGGCTTGAGCTGTCTGCAGACGTTCGCATTTTCAGAGCAGGGCTGCCGGAGGCTCCCTGCAAGGACTCCCAAAGGTACGTTTGAAATTTGAGGTGACAAGACAAGCAAGCAGCCCCAGTCTCTGTGCCTCTGTGCGAGCAGTGCCATGGGCAGATGAGGCTGAGCAACAGCTTTCCAGGCTAGCTCTTTCTGGCTGCGAGCTATCTGCAGACATTCGCATTTTCAGAGCAGGGCTGCCGGAGGCGCCAGTCACGGACCCCCAAAAAACGTTTGAAGTTTGAGGGGGCAAGACAAGGAAGCAGCCCCCAGTCTCTGTGCCTCTGTGCGAGCAGTGCCATGGGCAGATGAGGCTGAGCAACAGCTTTCCAGGCTAGCTCTTTCTGGCTGCGAGCTATCTGCAGACGTTCGCATTTTCAGAGCAGGAATGCCGTAGGCACCCTGCACAAGCCCCAAAATCTACGTTTGAAGTCTGAGGGGGCAAGACAAGCAAGCAGCCCCAGTCTCTGTGCCTCTGTGCAAGCAGTGCCATGGGCAGATGAGGCTGAGCAACAGCTTTCCAGGCTAGCTCTTTCTGGCTGCGATCTATTTGCAGACGTTGTCATATTCAGAGCAGGGCTGCCGGAAGCGACCGGCACGGACCACCTAAGCTACGTTTGAAGTTTGAGGGGGCAAGACAAGCAAGCAGCCCCAGTCTCTGTGCCTCTGTGCGAGCAGTGCCATGGGCAGATGAGGCTGAGCAACAGCTTTCCAGGCGAGCTCTTTCTGGCTGCGAGCTATCTGCAGACGTTCGCATTTTCAGAGCAGGGCTGCCGGAGGCCCCATGCATTGAGCACCGAATCTACTTTTGAAGTTTGAGGGGGCAAGACAAGCAAGCAGCCCCAGTCTCTGTGCCTCTGTGCAAGCAGTGCCATGGGCAGATGAGGCTGAGCAACAGATTTCCAGGCTAGCTCTTTCTGGCTGCGATCTATCTGCAGACGTTCGCATTTTCAGAGCAGGGCTGTCGGAAGCGCCCGGCACGGACCCCCAAAAAAAAGTTTGAAGTTTGAGGGGGCAAGACAAGCAAGCAGCACCCGTCTCTGTGCCTCTGTGCGAGCAGTGCCATGGGCAGATGAGGCTGAGCAACAGCTTTCCAAGCTAGCTCTTTCTGGCTGCGTGCTATCTGCAGACGTTGGCATTTTCAGAGCAGGGCTGCCAGAGGCGCCCGGCACGGACCCCCAAAACAACCTTTGAAGTTTGAGGTGGCAAGACAAGCAAGCAGCCCCAGTCTCTGTGCCTCTGTGTGAGCAGTGCCATGGGCAGATGAGGCTGAGCAACAGCTTTCCAGGCTAGCTCTTTCTGGCTGTGAGCTATCTGCAGATGTTCGCATTTTCGGAGCAGGGCTGCCGGAAGCACTCGGCACGGACCCCCAAAACAAAGTTTGAAGTTTGAGGGGGCAAGACAAGCAAGCAGCCCCAGTCTCTGTGCCTCTGTGCGAGCAGTGCCATGGGCAGATGAGGCTGAGCAAAAGCTTTACAGGCTAGCTCTTTCTGGCTGCGAGCTATCTGCAGACGTTCGCATTTTCAGAGCAGGGTTGCCGGAGTCGCCCGGCACGGACCACCTAAGGTACGTTTGAAGTTTGAGGGGTCAAGACAAGCAAGCAGCCCCAGTCTCTGTGCCTCTGTGAAAGCAGTGCCATGGGCAGATGAGGCTGAGCAACAGCTTTCCAGGCTAGCTCTTTCTGCCTGCGAGCTATCTGCAGACGTTCGCATTTTCAGAGCAGGGTTGCCGGAGTCGCCCGGCACGGACCACCTAAGGTACGTTTGAAGTTTGAGGGGGCAAGACAAGCAAGCAGCCCCAGTCTCTGTGCCTCTGTGCAAGCAGTGCCATGGGCAGATGAGGCTGAGCAACAGCTTTCCAGGCTAGCTGTTTCTGGCTGCCAGCTCTCTGCAGACGTTCGCATTTTCGGAGCAGGGCTGCCGGAAGCGACCGGTACGGACACCCAAAACAAAGTTTGAAGTTTGAGGGGGCAAGACAAGCAAGCAGCCCCAGTCTCTGTGCCTCTGTGCAAGCAGTGCCATGGGCAGATGAGGCTGAGCAACAGCTTTCCAGGCTAGCTCTTTCTGGCTGCGATCTATTTGCAGACGTTGTCATATTCAGAGCAGGGCTGCCGGAAGCGACCGGCACGGACCACCTAAGCTACATTTGAAGTTTGAGGGGGCAAGACAAGCAAGCAGCCCCAGTCTCTGTGCCTCTGTGCGAGCAGTGCCATGGGCAGATGAGGCTGAGCAACAGCTTTCCAGGCTAGCTCTTTCTGGCTGCGAGCTATCTGCAGACGTTCGCATTTTCAGAGCAGGGCTGCCGGAGGCCCCATGCATTGAGCACCGAATCTACTTTTGAAGTTTGAGGGGGCAAGACAAGCAAGCAGCCCCAGTCTCTGTGCCTCTGTGCAAGCAGTGCCATGGGCAGATGAGGCTGAGCAACAGCTTTCCAGGCTAGCTCTTTCTGGCTGCGATCTATCTGCAGACGTTCGCATTTTCAGAGCAGGGCTGCCGGAAGCGCCCGGCACGGACCCCCAAAAAAAAGTTTGAAGTTTGAGGGGGCAAGACAAGCAAGCAGCACCAGTCTCTGTGCCTCTATGAGAGCAGTGCCATGGGCAGATGAGGCTGAGCAACAGCTTTCCAGGCTAGCTCTTTCTGGCTGCGAGCTATCTGCAGACGTTCGCATTTTCAGAGCAGGGCTGCCGGAGGCGCCCGTCACGGACCCCCAAAACAACGTTTGAAGTTTGAGGGGGCAACACAAGCAAGCAGCCCCCAGTCTCTGTGCCTCTGTGCCAGCAGTGCCATGAGCAGATGAGGCTGAGCAACAGCTTTCCAGGCTAGCTGTTTCTGGCTGCGATCTATCTGCAGACGTTGGCATATTCAGAGCAGGGCTGCCAGAAGCGCCCGGCACGGACCACCTAAGCTAAGTTTGAAGTTTGAGGGGGCAAGACAAGCAAGCAGCCCCATCTCTGTGCCTCTGTGCGAGCAATGCCATGGGCAGATGAGGCTGAGCAACAGCTTTCCTGGCTAGCTCTTTCTGGCTGCGAGCTATCTGCAGACGTTCGCATTTTCAGAGCAGGGCTGCCAGAGGCCCCATGCACTGAGCACCGAATCTAAGTTTGAAGTCTGAGGGGGCAAGACAAGCAAGCAGCCCCAGTCTCTGTGCCTCTGTGCAAGCAGTGCCATGGGCAGATGAGGCTGAGCAACAGCTTTCCAGGCTAGCTCTTTCTGGCTGCGATCTATCTGCAGACGTTCGCATATTCAGAGAAGGGCTGCCGGAAGCTACCGGCACGGACCACCTAAGCTACGTTTGAAGTTTGAGGGGGCAAGACAAGCAAGCAGCCCCAGTCTCTGTGCGTCTGTGTGAGCAGTGCCATGGGCAGATGAGGCTGAGCAACAGCTTTCGAGGCTAGCTCTTTCTGGCTGCGAGCTATCTGCACACGTTCGCATTTTCGGAGCAGGGCTGCAGAAAGCACCCGTCATGGACCACGTAAGGTACTTTTTAAGTTGCGGGGGCAAGACAAGCAAGCAGCCCCAGTCTCTGTGCCTCTGTGCGAGTAGTGCCATGGGCAGATGAGGCTGAGCAACAGCTTTCCAGGCTAGCTCTTTCTGGCTGCGAGCTATCTGCAGACGTTCGCATTTTCAGAGCAGCGCTGCCGGAGGCACCCGGCACGGACCACCTAAGATACGTTTGAAGTTTGAGGGGACAACACAAGCAAGCAGCCCCAGTCTCTGTGCCTCTGTGCGAGCAGTGCCATGGGCAGATGAGGCTGAGCAACAGCTTTCCAGGCTAGCTCTTTCTGGCTGCGAGCTGTCTGCAGACGTTCGCATTTTCACACCAGGGCTGCCGGAGGCTCCCTGCAAGGACTCCCAAAGGTACGTTTGAAATTTGAGGTGACAAGACAAGCAAACAGCACCAGTCTCTGTGCCTCTGTGCGAGCAGTGCCATGGGCAGATGAGGCTGAGCAACAGCTTTCCAGGCTAGCTTTTTCTGGCTGCCAGCTCTCTGCAGACGTTGGCATTTTCAGAGCAGGTCTGCGGGAGGCACCCACCACAGACCCCCAAAGCTACGTCTGAAGTTTGAGGGGGCAAGACAAGCAAGCAGCCCCAGTCTCTGTGCCTCTGTGCGAGCAGTGCCATGGGCAGATGAGGCTGAGCAACAGCTTTCCAGGCTAGCTCTTTCTGGCTGCGAGCTATCTGCACACGTTCGCATTTTCAGACCAGGGCTGCCGGAGGCGCCCGGCACGGACCCCCAAAACAAAGTTTGAAGTTTGAGGGGTCAAGACAAGCAAGCAGCCCCAGTCTCTGTGCCTCTGTGCAAGCAGTGCCATGGGCAGATGAGGCTGAGCAACAGCTTTCCAGGCTAGCTCTTTCTGGCTGGGAGCTATCTGCAGCCTTTCGCATTTTCAGAGCAGGGCTGCCGGAGGCACCCTGCACGAGCCCCCAAAGCTACGTTTGAAGTTTGAGGTGGCAAGATAAGCAAGCAGCCCCAGTCTCTGTGCCTCTGTGCGAGCAGTGCTATGGGCAGATGAGGCTGAGCAACAGCTTTCCAGGCTAGCTCTTTCTGGCTTGAGCTGTCTGCAGACGTTCGCATTTTAAGAGCAGGGCTGCCGGAGGCTCCCTGCAAGGACTCCCAAAGGTACGTTTGAAATTTGAGGTGACAAGACAAGCAAGCAGCCCCAGTCTCTGTGCCTCTGTGCGAGCAGTGCCATGGGCAGATGAGGCTGAGCAACAGCTTTCCAGGCTAGCTCTTTCTGGCTGCGAGCTATCTGCAGACATTCGCATTTTCAGAGCAGGGCTGCCGGAGGCGCCAGTCACGGACCCCCAAAAAACGTTTGAAGTTTGAGGGGGCAAGACAAGGAAGCAGCCCCCAGTCTCTGTGCCTCTGTGCGAGCAGTGCCATGGGCAGATGAGGCTGAGCAACAGCTTTCCAGGCTAGCTCTTTCTGGCTGCGAGCTATCTGCAGACGTTCGCATTTTCAGAGCAGGAATGCCGTAGGCACCCTGCACAAGCCCCAAAATCTACGTTTGAAGTCTGAGGGGGCAAGACAAGCAAGCAGCCCCAGTCTCTGTGCCTCTGTGCAAGCAGTGCCATGGGCAGATGAGGCTGAGCAACAGCTTTCCAGGCTAGCTCTTTCTGGCTGCGATCTATTTGCAGACGTTGTCATATTCAGAGCAGGGCTGCCGGAAGCGACCGGCACGGACCACCTAAGCTACGTTTGAAGTTTGAGGGGGCAAGACAAGCAAGCAGCCCCAGTCTCTGTGCCTCTGTGCGAGCAGTGCCATGGGCAGATGAGGCTGAGCAACAGCTTTCCAGGCTAGCTCTTTCTGGCTGCGAGCTATCTGCAGACGTTCGCATTTTCAGAGCAGGGCTGCCGGAGGCCCCATGCATTGAGCACCGAATCTACTTTTGAAGTTTGAGGGGGCAAGAGAAGCAAGCAGCCCCAGTCTCTGTGCCTCTGTGCAAGCAGTGCCATGGGCAGATGAGGCTGAGCAACAGCTTTCCAGGCTAGCTCTTTCTGGCTGCGATCTATCTGCAGACGTTCGCATTTTCAGAGCAGGGCTGCCGGAAGCGCCCGGCACGGACCCCCAAAAAAAGTTTGAAGTTTGAGGGGGCAAGACAAGCAAGCAGCACCAGTCTCTGTGCCTCTGTGCGAGCAGTGCCATGGGCAGATGAGGATGAGCAACAGCTTTCCAAGCTAGCTCTTTCTGGCTGCGTGCTATCTGCAGACGTTCGCATTTTCAGAGCAGGGCTGCCGGAGGCCCCATGCACTGAGCACCGAATCTACGTTTGAAGTTTGAGGTGGCAAGACAAGCAAGCAGCACCAGTCTCTGTGCCTCTGTGCGAGCAGTGCCATGGGCACATGAGGCTGAGCAACACCTTTCCAGGCTAGCTCTTTCTGGCTGCGAGTTATCTGCAGACGTTGGCATTTTCAGAGCAGGGCTGCCAGAGGCGCCCGGCACGGACCCCCAAAACAACCTTTGAAGTTTGAGGTGGCAAGACAAGCAAGCAGCCCCAGTCTCTGTGCCTCTGTGTGAGCAGTGCCATGGGCAGATGAGGCTGAGCAACAGCTTTCCAGGCTAGCTCTTTCTGGCTGTGAGCTATCTGCAGATGTTCGCATTTTCGGAGCAGGGCTGCCGGAAGCACTCGGCACGGACCCCCAAAACAAAGTTTGAAGTTTGAGGGGGCAAGACAAGCAAGCAGCCCCAGTCTCTGTGCGTCTGTGCAAGAAGTGCCATGGGCAGATGAGGCTGAGCAACAGCTTTCCAGGCTAGCTCTTTCTGGCTGCGAGCTATCTGCAGACGTTCGCAATTTCAGAGCAGGGCTGCCGGAAGCGCTCGGCACGGACCCCCAAAACAAAGTTTGAAGTTTGAGGGGGCAAGACAAGCAAACAGCCCCAGTCTCTGTGCCTCTGTGCGAGCAGTGCCATGGGCAGATGAGGCTGAGCAACAGCTTTCGAGGCTAGCTCTTTCTGGCTGCGAGCTCTCTGCAGAAGTTCGCATTTTCAGAGCAGCGCTGCCGGAGGCACCCGGCACGGACCACCTAAGATACGTTTGAAGTTTGAGGGGACAACACAAGCAAGCAGCCCCAGTCTCTGTGCCTCTGTGCGAGCAGTGCCATGGGCAGATGAGGCTGAGCAACAGCTTTCCAGGCTAGCTCTTTCTGGCTGCGGGCTGTCTGCAGACGTTCGCATTTTCACACCAGGGCTGCCGGAGGCTCCCTGCAAGGACTCCCAAAGGTACGTTTGAAATTTGAGGTGACAAGACAAGCAAACAGCACCAGTCTCTGTGCCTCTGTGCGAGCAGTGCCATGGGCAGATGAGGCTGAGCAACAGCTTTCCAGGCTAGCTCTTTCTGGCTGCCAGCTCTCTGCAGACGTTGGCATTTTCAGAGCAGGTCTGCGGGAGGCGCCCACCACAGACCCCCAAAGCTACTTTTGAAGTTTGAGGGGGCAAGACAAGCAAGCAGCCCCAGTCTCTGTGCCTCTGTGCGAGCAGTGCCATGGGCAGATGAGGCTGAGCAACAGCTTTCCAGGCTAGCTCTTTCTGGCTGCGAGCTATCTGCACACGTTCGCATTTTCAGACCAGGGCTGCCGGAGGCGCCCGGCACGGACCCCCAAAACAAAGTTTGAAGTTTGAGGGGTCAAGACAAGCAAGCAGCCCCAGTCTCTGTGCCTCTGTGCAAGCAGTGCCATGGGCAGATGAGGCTGAGCAACAGCTTTCCAGGCTAGCTCTTTCTGGCTGGGAGCTATCTGCAGCCTTTCGCATTTTCAGAGCAGGGCTGCCGGAGGCACCCTGCACGAGCCCCCAAAGCTACGTTTGAAGTTTGAGGTGGCAAGATAAGCAAGCAGCCCCAGTCTCTGTGCCTCTGTGCGAGCAGTGCTATGGGCAGATGAGGCTGAGCAACAGCTTTCCAGGCTAGCTCTTTCTGGCTTGAGCTGTCTGCAGACGTTCGCATTTTCAGAGCAGGGCTGCCGGAGGCTCCCTGCAAGGACTCCCAAAGGTACGTTTGAAATTGGAGGTGACAAGACAAGCAAGCAGCCCCAGTCTCTGTGCCTCTGTGCGAGCAGTGCCATGGGCAGATGAGGCTGAGCAACAGCTTTCCAGGCTAGGTCTTTCTGGCTGCGAGCTATCTGCAGACATTCGCATTTTCAGAGCAGGAATGCCGTAGGCACCCTGCACAAGCCCCAAAATCTACGTTTGAATTCTGAGGGGGCAAGACAAGCAAGCAGCCCCAGTCTCTGTGCCTCTGTGCAAGCAGTGCCATGGGCAGATGAGGTTGAGCAACAGCTTTCCAGGCTAGCTCTTTCTGGCTGCGATCTATTTGCAGACGTTGTCATATTCAGAGCAGGGCTGCCGGAAGCGACCGGCACGGACCACCTAAGCTACGTTTGAAGTTTGAGGGGGCAAGACAAGCAAGCAGCCCCAGTCTCTGTGCCTCTGTGCGAGCAGTGCCATGGGTAGATGAGGCTGAGCAACAGCTTTCCAGGCTAGCTCTTTCTGGCTGCGAGCTATCTGCAGACGTTCGCATTTTCAGAGCAGGGCTGCCGGAGGCCCCATGCATTGAGCACCGAATCTACTTTTGAAGTTTGAGGGGGCAAGACAAGCAAGCAGCCCCAGTCTCTGTGCCTCTGTGCAAGCAGTGCCATGGGCAGATGAGGCTGAGCAACAGCTTTCCAGGCTAGCTCTTTCTGGCTGCGATCTATCTGCAGACGTTCGCATTTTCAGAGCAGGGCTGCCGGAAGCGCCCGGCACGGACCCCCAAAAAAAAGTTTGAAGTTTGAGGGGGCAAGACAAGCAAGCAGCACCAGTCTCTGTGCCTCTGTGCGAGCAGTGCCATGGGCAGATGAGGATGAGCAACAGCTTTCCAAGCTAGCTCTTTCTGGCTGCGTGCTATCTGCAGACGTTCGCATTTTCAGAGCAGGGCTGCCGGAGGCCCCATGCACTGAGCACCGAATCTACGTTTGAAGTTTGAGGTGGCAAGACAAGCAAGCAGCACCAGTCTCTGTGCCTCTGTGCGAGCAGTGCCATGGGCACATGAGGCTGAGCAACACCTTTCCAGGCTAGCTCTTTCTGGCTGCGAGTTATCTGCAGACGTTGGCATTTTCAGAGCAGGGCTGCCAGAGGCGCCCGGCACGGACCCCCAAAACAACCTTTGAAGTTTGAGGTGGCAAGACAAGCAAGCAGCCCCAGTCTCTGTGCCTCTGTGTGAGCAGTGCCATGGGCAGATGAGGCTGAGCAACAGCTTTCCAGGCTAGCTCTTTCTGGCTGTGAGCTATCTGCAGATGTTCGCATTTTCGGAGCAGGGCTGCCGGAAGCACTCGGCACGGACCCCCAAAACAACCTTTGAAGTTTGAGGGGGCAAGACAAGCAAGCAGCCCCAGTCTCTGTGCCTCTGTGTGAGCAGTGCCATGGGCAGATGAGGCTGAGCAACAGCTTTCCAGGCTAGCTCTTTCTGGCTGCGAGCTATCTGCAGACGTTCGCATTTTCAGAGCAGGGTTGCCGGAGTCGCCCGGCACGGACCACCTAAGGTACGTTTGAAGTTTGAGGGGTCAAGACAAGCAAGCAGCCCCAGTCTCTGTGCCTCTGTGCGAGCAGTGCCATGGGCAGATGAGGCTGAGCAACAGCTTTCCAGGCTAGGTCTTTCTGGCTGCGAGCTATCTGCAGACGTTCGCATTTTCAGAGCAGGGTTGCCGGAGGCGCCCGGCACGGACCACCTAAGATACGTTTGAAGTTTGAGGGGGCAAGACAAGCAAGCAGCACCAGTCTCTGTGCCTCTGTGCGAGCAGTGCCATGGGCAGATGAGGCTGAGCAACAGCTTTCCAGGCTAGCCCTTTCTGGCTGCGAGCTATCTGCAGACGTTCGCATTTTCGGAGCAGGGCTGCCATAGGCAACCTGCACGAGCCCCAAAAGGTACGTTTGAAGTTTGAGGGGGCAAGACAAGCAAGCAGCCCCAGTCTCTGTGCCTCTGTGCAAGCAGTGCCATGGGCAGATGAGGCTGAGCAACAGCTTTCCAGGCTAGCTCTTTCTGGCTGCCAGCTCTCTGCAGACGTTCGCATTTTCAGAGCAGGGCTGCCAGAGGCCCCATGCACTGAGCACCGAATCTAAGTTTGAAGTTTGAGGGGGCAAGACAAGCAAGCAGCCCCAGTCTCTGTGCCTCTGTGCGAGCAGTGCCATGGGCAGATGAGGCTGAGCAACAGCTTTCCAGGCTAGCTCTTTCTGGCTGCGAGCTATCTGCAGACGTTCGCATTTTCGGAGCAGGGCTGCCGGAAGCGCTCTGCACGGACCCCCAAAACAAAGTTTGAAGTTTGAGGGGGCAAGACAAGCAAGCAGCCCCAGTCTCTGTGCGTCTGTGCAAGAAGTGCCATGGGCAGATGAGGCTGAGCAACAGCTTTCCAGGCTAGCTCTTTCTGGCTGCGAGCTATCTGCAGACGTTCGCAATTTCAGAGCAGGGCTGCCGGAAGCGCTCGGCACGGACCCCCAAAACAAAGTTTGAAGTTTGAGGGGGCAAGACAAGCAAACAGCCCCAGTCTCTGTGCATCTGTGCTAGCAGTGCCATGGGCAGATGAGGCTGAGCAACAGCTTTCGAGGCTAGCTCTTTCTGGCTGCGAGCTCTCTGCAGAAGTTCGCATTTTCAGAGCAGGGCAGCCGGAGGCTCCCTGCAAGGACTCCCAAAGGTACGTTTGAAATTTGAGGTGACAAGACAAGCAAACAGCACCAGTCTCTGTGCCTCTGTGCGAGCAGTGCCATGGGCAGATGAGGCTGAGCAACAGCTTTCCAGGCTAGCTCTTTCTGGCTGCCAGCTCTCTGCAGACGTTGGCATTTTCAGAGCAGGTCTGCGGGAGGCGCCCACCACAGACCCCCAAAGCTACGTCTGAAGTTTGAGGGGGCAAGACAAGCAAGCAGCCCCAGTCTCTGTGCCTCTGTGCGAGCAGTGCCATGGGCAGATGAGGCTGAGCAACAGCTTTCCAGGCTAGCTCTTTCTGGCTGCGAGCTATCTGCACACGTTCGCATTTTCAGACCAGGGCTGCCGGAGGCGCCCGGCACGGACCCCCAAAACAAAGTTTGAAGTTTGAGGGGTCAAGACAAGCAAGCAGCCCCAGTCTCTGTGCCTCTGTGCAAGCAGTGCCATGGGCAGATGAGGCTGAGCAACAGCTTTCCAGGCTAGCTCTTTCTGGCTGGGAGCTATCTGCAGCCTTTCGCATTTTCAGAGCAGGGCTGCCGGAGGCACCCTGCACGAGCCCCCAAAGCTACGTTTGAAGTTTGAGGTGGCAAGATAAGCAAGCAGCCCCAGTCTCTGTGCCTCTGTGCGAGCAGTGCCATGGGCAGATGAGGCTGAGCAACAGCTTTCCAGGCTAGCTCTTTCTGGCTTGAGCTGTCTGCAGACGTTCGCATTTTCAGAGCAGGGCTGCCGGAGGCTCCCTGCAAGGACTCCCAAAGGTACGTTTGAAATTTGAGGTGACAAGACAAGCAAGCAGCCCCAGTCTCTGTGCCTCTGTGCGAGCAGTGCCATGGGCAGATGAGGCTGAGCAACAGCTTTCCAGGCTAGCTCTTTCTGGCTGCGAGCTATCTGCAGACATTCGCATTTTCAGAGCAGGAATGCCGTAGGCACCCTGCACAAGCCCCAAAATCTACGTTTGAATTCTGAGGGGGCAAGACAAGCAAGCAGCCCCAGTCTCTGTGCCTCTGTGCAAGCAGTGCCATGGGCAGATGAGGTTGAGCAACAGCTTTCCAGGCTAGCTCTTTCTGGCTGCGATCTATTTGCAGACGTTGTCATATTCAGAGCAGGGCTGCCGGAAGCGACCGGCACGGACCACCTAAGCTACGTTTGAAGTTTGAGGGGGCAAGACAAGCAAGCAGCCCCAGTCTCTGTGCCTCTGTGCGAGCAGTGCCATGGGTAGATGAGGCTGAGCAACAGCTTTCCAGGCTAGCTCTTTCTGGCTGCGAGCTATCTGCAGACGTTCGCATTTTCAGAGCAGGGCTGCCGGAGGCCCCATGCATTGAGCACCGAATCTACTTTTGAAGTTTGAGGGGGCAAGACAAGCAAGCAGCCCCAGTCTCTGTGCCTCTGTGCAAGCAGTGCCATGGGCAGATGAGGCTGAGCAACAGCTTTCCAGGCTAGCTCTTTCTGGCTGCGATCTATCTGCAGACGTTCGCATTTTCAGAGCAGGGCTGCCGGAAGCGCCCGGCACGGACCCCCAAAAAAAAGTTTGAAGTTTGAGGGGGCAAGACAAGCAAGCAGCACCAGTCTCTGTGCCTCTGTGCGAGCAGTGCCATGGGCAGATGAGGATGAGCAACAGCTTTCCAAGCTAGCTCTTTCTGGCTGCGTGCTATCTGCAGACGTTCGCATTTTCAGAGCAGGGCTGCCGGAGGCCCCATGCACTGAGCACCGAATCTACGTTTGAAGTTTGAGGTGGCAAGACAAGCAAGCAGCACCAGTCTCTGTGCCTCTGTGCGAGCAGTGCCATGGGCAGATTAGGCTGAGCAACACCTTTCCAGGCTAGCTCTTTCTGGCTGCGAGTTATCTGCAGACGTTGGCATTTTCAGAGCAGGGCTGCCAGAGGCGCCCGGCACGGACCCCCAAAACAACCTTTGAAGTTTGAGGTGGCAAGACAAGCAAGCAGCCCCATTCTCTGTGCCTCTGTGTGAGCAGTGCCATGGGCAGATGAGGCTGAGCAACAGCTTTCCAGGCTAGCTCTTTCTGGCTGTGAGCTATCTGCAGATGTTCGCATTTTCGGAGCAGGGCTGCCGGAAGCACTCGGCACGGACCCCCAAAACAAAGTTTGAAGTTTGAGGGGGCAAGACAAGCAAGCAGCCCCAGTCTCTGTGCCTCTGTGCAAGCAGTGCCATGGGCAGATGAGGCTGAGCAACAGCTTTCCAGGCTAGCTCTTTCTAGCTGCGAGCTATCTGCAGACGTTCGCATTTTCAGAGCAGGGTTGCCGGAGTCGCCCAGCACGGACCACCTAAGGTACGTTTGAAGTTTGAGGGGTCAAGACAAGCAAGCAGCCCCAGTCTCTGTGCCTCTGTGCGAGCAGTGCCATGGGCAGATGAGGCTGAGCAACAGCTTTCCAGGCTAGCCCTTTCTGGCTGCGAGCTATCTGCAGACGTTCGCATTTTCGGAGCAGGGCTGCCGTAGGCAACCTGCACGAGCCCCAAAAGGTACGTTTGAAGTTTGAGGGGGCAAGACAAGCAAGCAGCCCCAGTCTCTGTGCCTCTGTGCAAGCAGTGCCATGGGCAGATGAGGCTGAGCAACAGCTTTCCAGGCTAGCTCTTTCTGGCTGCCAGCTCTCTGCAGACGTTCGCATTTTCAGAGCAGGGCTGCCAGAGGCCCCATGCACTGAGCACCGAATCTAAGTTTGAAGTTTGAGGGGGCAAGACAAGCAAGCAGCCCCAGTCTCTGTGCCTCTGTGCGAGCAGTGCCATGGGCAGATGAGGCTGAGCAACAGCTTTCCAGGCTAGCTCTTTCTGGCTGCGAGCTATCTGCAGACGTTCGCATTTTCGGAGCAGGGCTGCCGGAAGCGCTCTGCACGGACCCCCAAAACAAAGTTTGAAGTTTGAGGGGGCAAGACAAGCAAGCAGCCCCAGTCTCTGTGCGTCTGTGCAAGAAGTGCCATGGGCAGATGAGGCTGAGCAACAGCTTTCCAGGCTAGCTCTTTCTGGCTGCGAGCTATCTGCAGACGTTCGCAATTTCAGAGCAGGGCTGCCGGAAGCGCTCGGCACGGACCCCCAAAACAAAGTTTGAAGTTTGAGGGGGGAAAACAAGCAAACAGCCCCAGTCTCTGTGCATCTGTGCTAGCAGTGCCATGGGCAGATGAGGCTGAGCAACAGCTTTCGAGGCTAGCTCTTTCTGGCTGCGAGCTCTCTGCAGAAGTTCGCATTTTCAGAGCAGGGCAGCCGGAGGCTCCCTGCAAGGACTCCCAAAGGTACGTTTGAAATTTGAGGTGACAAGACAAGCAAACAGCACCAGTCTCTGTGCCTCTGTGCGAGCAGTGCCATGGGCAGATGAGGCTGAGCAACAGCTTTCCAGGCTAGCTCTTTCTGGCTGCCAGCTCTCTGCAGACGTTGGCATTTTCAGAGCAGGTCTGCGGGAGGCGCCCACCACGGACCCCCAAAGCAACGTTTGAAGTTGGAGGTGGCAAGACAAGCAAGCAGCCCCAGTCTCTGTGCCTCTGTGCGAGCAGTGCCATGGGCAGATGAGGCTGAGCAACAGCTTTCCAGGCTAGCTCTTTCTGGCTGCGAGCTATCTGCACACGTTCGCATTTTCAGACCAGGGCTGCCGGAGGCGCCCGGCACGGACCTCCAAAACAAAGTTTGAAGTTTGAGGAGTCAAGACAAGCAAGCAGCCCCAGTCTCTGTGCCTCTGTGCAAGCAGTGCCATGGGCAGATGAGGCTGAGCAACAGCTTTCCAGGCTAGCTCTTTCTGGCTGCGAGCTATCTGCAGACGTTCGCATTTTCAGAGCAGGGCTGCCGGAGGCACCCTGCACGAGCCCCCAAAGCTACGTTTGAAGTTTGAGGTGGCAAGATAAGCAAGCAGCCCCAGTCTCTGTGCCTCTGTGCGAGCAGTGCTATGGGCAGATGAGGCTGAGCAACAGCTTTCCAGGCTAGCTCTTTCTGGCTCGAGCTGTCTGCAGACGTTCGCATTTTCAGAGCAGGGCTGCCGGAGGCTCCCTGCAAGGACTCACAAAGGTACGTTTGAAATTTGAGGTGACAAGACAAGCAAGCAGCCCCAGTCTCTGTGCCTCTGTGCGAGCAGTGCCATGGGCAGATGAGGCTGAGGAACAGCTTTCCAGGCTAGCTCTTTCTGGCTGCGAGCTATCTGCAGACGTTCGCATTTTCAGAGCAGGGCTGCCGGAGGCCCCATGCACTGAGCACCGAATCTACGTTTGAAGTTTGAGGTGGCAAGACAAGCAAGCAGCACCAGTCTCTGTGCCTCTGTGCGAGCAGTGCCATGGGCACATGAGGCTGAGCAACACCTTTCCAGGCTAGCTCTTTCTGGCTGCGAGTTATCTGCAGACGTTGGCATTTTCAGAGCAGGGCTGCCAGAGGCGCCCGGCACGGACCCCCAAAACAACCTTTGAAGTTTGAGGTGGCAAGACAAGCAAGCAGCCCCAGTCTCTGTGCCTCTGTGTGAGCAGTGCCATGGGCAGATGAGGCTGAGCAACAGCTTTCCAGGCTAGCTCTTTCTGGCTGTGAGCTATCTGCAGATGTTCGCATTTTCGGAGCAGGGCTGCCGGAAGCACTCGGCACGGACCCCCAAAACAAAGTTTGAAGTTTGAGGGGGCAAGACAAGCAAGCAGCCCCAGTCTCTGTGCCTCTGTGCGAGCAGTGCCATGGGCAGATGAGGCTGAGCAACAGCTTTCCAGGCTAGCTCTTTCTGGCTGCGAGCTATCTGCAGACGTTCGCATTTTCAGAGCAGGGTTGCCGGAGTCGCCCGGCACGGACCACCTAAGGTACGTTTGAAGTTTGAGGGGTCAAGACAAGCAAGCAGCCCCAGTCTCTGTGCCTCTGTGCGAGCAGTGCCATGGGCAGATGAGGCTGAGCAACAGCTTTCCAGGCTAGCCCTTTCTGGCTGCGAGCTATCTGCAGACGTTCGCATTTTCAGAGCAGGGTTGCCGGAGGCGCCCGGCACGGACCACCTAAGATACGTTTGAAGTTTGAGGGGGCAAGACAAGCAAGCAGCACCAGTCTCTGTGCCTCTGTGCGAGCAGTGCCATGGGCAGATGAGGCTGAGCAACAGCTTTCCAGGCTAGCCCTTTCTGGCTGCGAGCTATCTGCAGACGTTCGCATTTTCGGAGCAGGGCTGCCGTAGGCAACCTGCACGAGCCCCAAAAGCTACGTTTGAAGTTTGAGGGGGCAAGACAAGCAAGCAGCCCCAGTCTCTGTGCCTCTGTGCAAGCAGTGCCATGGGCAGATGAGGCTGAGCAACAGCTTTCCAGGCTAGCTCTTTCTGGCTGCCAGCTCTCTGCAGACGTTCGCATTTTCAGAGCAGGGCTGCCAGAGGCCCCATGCACTGAGCACCGAATCTAAGTTTGAAGTTTGAGGGGGCAAGACAAGCAAGCAGCCCCAGTCTCTGTGCCTCTGTGCGAGCAGTGCCATGGGCAGATGAGGCTGAGCAACAGCTTTCCAGGCTAGCTCTTTCTGGCTGCGAGCTATCTGCAGACGTTCGCATTTTCGGAGCAGGGCTGCCGGAAGCGCTCTGCACGGACCCCCAAAACAAAGTTTGAAGTTTGAGGGGGCAAGACAAGCAAGCAGCCCCAGTCTCTGTGCGTCTGTGCAAGAAGTGCCATGGGCAGATGAGGCTGAGCAACAGCTTTCCAGGCTAGCTCTTTCTGGCTGCGAGCTATCTGCAGACGTTCGCAATTTCAGAGCAGGGCTGCCGGAAGCGCTCGGCACGGACCCCCAAAACAAAGTTTGAAGTTTGAGGGGGCAAGACAAGCAAACAGCCCCAGTCTCTGTGCCTCTGTGCGAGCAGTGCCATGGGCAGATGAGGCTGAGCAACAGCTTTCGAGGCTAGCTCTTTCTGGCTGCGAGCTCTCTGCAGAAGTTCGCATTTTCAGAGCAGCGCTGCCGGAGGCACCCGGCACGGACCACCTAAGATACGTTTGAAGTTTGAGGGGACAACACAAGCAAGCAGCCCCAGTCTCTGTGCCTCTGTGCGAGCAGTGCCATGGGCAGATGAGGCTGAGCAACAGCTTTCCAGGCTAGCTCTTTCTGGCTGCGGGCTGTCTGCAGACGTTCGCATTTTCACACCAGGGCTGCCGGAGGCTCCCTGCAAGGACTCCCAAAGGTACGTTTGAAATTTGAGGTGACAAGACAAGCAAACAGCACCAGTCTCTGTGCCTCTGTGCGAGCAGTGCCATGGGCAGATGAGGCTGAGCAACAGCTTTCCAGGCTAGCTCTTTCTGGCTGCCAGCTCTCTGCAGACGTTGGCATTTTCAGAGCAGGTCTGCGGGAGGCGCCCACCACAGACCCCCAAAGCTACTTTTGAAGTTTGAGGGGGCAAGACAAGCAAGCAGCCCCAGTCTCTGTGCCTCTGTGCGAGCAGTGCCATGGGCAGATGAGGCTGAGCAACAGCTTTCCAGGCTAGCTCTTTCTGGCTGCGAGCTATCTGCACACGTTCGCATTTTCAGACCAGGGCTGCCGGAGGCGCCCGGCACGGACCCCCAAAACAAAGTTTGAAGTTTGAGGGGTCAAGACAAGCAAGCAGCCCCAGTCTCTGTGCCTCTGTGCAAGCAGTGCCATGGGCAGATGAGGCTGAGCAACAGCTTTCCAGGCTAGCTCTTTCTGGCTGGGAGCTATCTGCAGCCTTTCGCATTTTCAGAGCAGGGCTGCCGGAGGCACCCTGCACGAGCCCCCAAAGCTACGTTTGAAGTTTGAGGTGGCAAGATAAGCAAGCAGCCCCAGTCTCTGTGCCTCTGTGCGAGCAGTGCTATGGGCAGATGAGGCTGAGCAACAGCTTTCCAGGCTAGCTCTTTCTGGCTTGAGCTGTCTGCAGACGTTCGCATTTTCAGAGCAGGGCTGCCGGAGGCTCCCTGCAAGGACTCCCAAAGGTACGTTTGAAATTGGAGGTGACAAGACAAGCAAGCAGCCCCAGTCTCTGTGCCTCTGTGCGAGCAGTGCCATGGGCAGATGAGGCTGAGCAACAGCTTTCCAGGCTAGGTCTTTCTGGCTGCGAGCTATCTGCAGACATTCGCATTTTCAGAGCAGGAATGCCGTAGGCACCCTGCACAAGCCCCAAAATCTACGTTTGAATTCTGAGGGGGCAAGACAAGCAAGCAGCCCCAGTCTCTGTGCCTCTGTGCAAGCAGTGCCATGGGCAGATGAGGTTGAGCAACAGCTTTCCAGGCTAGCTCTTTCTGGCTGCGATCTATTTGCAGACGTTGTCATATTCAGAGCAGGGCTGCCGGAAGCGACCGGCACGGACCACCTAAGCTACGTTTGAAGTTTGAGGGGGCAAGACAAGCAAGCAGCCCCAGTCTCTGTGCCTCTGTGCGAGCAGTGCCATGGGTAGATGAGGCTGAGCAACAGCTTTCCAGGCTAGCTCTTTCTGGCTGCGAGCTATCTGCAGACGTTCGCATTTTCAGAGCAGGGCTGCCGGAGGCCCCATGCATTGAGCACCGAATCTACTTTTGAAGTTTGAGGGGGCAAGACAAGCAAGCAGCCCCAGTCTCTGTGCCTCTGTGCAAGCAGTGCCATGGGCAGATGAGGCTGAGCAACAGCTTTCCAGGCTAGCTCTTTCTGGCTGCGATCTATCTGCAGACGTTCGCATTTTCAGAGCAGGGCTGCCGGAAGCGCCCGGCACGGACCCCCAAAAAAAAGTTTGAAGTTTGAGGGGGCAAGACAAGCAAGCAGCACCAGTCTCTGTGCCTCTGTGCGAGCAGTGCCATGGGCAGATGAGGATGAGCAACAGCTTTCCAAGCTAGCTCTTTCTGGCTGCGTGCTATCTGCAGACGTTCGCATTTTCAGAGCAGGGCTGCCGGAGGCCCCATGCACTGAGCACCGAATCTACGTTTGAAGTTTGAGGTGGCAAGACAAGCAAGCAGCACCAGTCTCTGTGCCTCTGTGCGAGCAGTGCCATGGGCAGATTAGGCTGAGCAACACCTTTCCAGGCTAGCTCTTTCTGGCTGCGAGTTATCTGCAGACGTTGGCATTTTCAGAGCAGGGCTGCCAGAGGCGCCCGGCACGGACCCCCAAAACAACCTTTGAAGTTTGAGGTGGCAAGACAAGCAAGCAGCCCCAGTCTCTGTGCCTCTGTGTGAGCAGTGCCATGGGCAGATGAGGCTGAGCAACAGCTTTCCAGGCTAGCTCTTTCTGGCTGTGAGCTATCTGCAGATGTTCGCATTTTCGGAGCAGGGCTGCCGGAAGCACTCGGCACGGACCCCCAAAACAACCTTTGAAGTTTGAGGGGGCAAGACAAGCAAGCAGCCCCAGTCTCTGTGCCTCTGTGTGAGCAGTGCCATGGGCAGATGAGGCTGAGCAACAGCTTTCCAGGCTAGCTCTTTCTGGCTGCGAGCTATCTGCAGACGTTCGCATTTTCAGAGCAGGGTTGCCGGAGTCGCCCGGCACGGACCACCTAAGGTACGTTTGAAGTTTGAGGGGTCAAGACAAGCAAGCAGCCCCAGTCTCTGTGCCTCTGTGCGAGCAGTGCCATGGGCAGATGAGGCTGAGCAACAGCTTTCCAGGCTAGGTCTTTCTGGCTGCGAGCTATCTGCAGACGTTCGCATTTTCAGAGCAGGGTTGCCGGAGGCGCCCGGCACGGACCACCTAAGATACGTTTGAAGTTTGAGGGGGCAAGACAAGCAAGCAGCACCAGTCTCTGTGCCTCTGTGCGAGCAGTGCCATGGGCAGATGAGGCTGAGCAACAGCTTTCCAGGCTAGCCCTTTCTGGCTGCGAGCTATCTGCAGACGTTCGCATTTTCGGAGCAGGGCTGCCATAGGCAACCTGCACGAGCCCCAAAAGGTACGTTTGAAGTTTGAGGGGGCAAGACAAGCAAGCAGCCCCAGTCTCTGTGCCTCTGTGCAAGCAGTGCCATGGGCAGATGAGGCTGAGCAACAGCTTTCCAGGCTAGCTCTTTCTGGCTGCCAGCTCTCTGCAGACGTTCGCATTTTCAGAGCAGGGCTGCCAGAGGCCCCATGCACTGAGCACCGAATCTAAGTTTGAAGTTTGAGGGGGCAAGACAAGCAAGCAGCCCCAGTCTCTGTGCCTCTGTGCGAGCAGTGCCATGGGCAGATGAGGCTGAGCAACAGCTTTCCAGGCTAGCTCTTTCTGGCTGCGAGCTATCTGCAGACGTTCGCATTTTCGGAGCAGGGCTGCCGGAAGCGCTCTGCACGGACCCCCAAAACAAAGTTTGAAGTTTGAGGGGGCAAGACAAGCAAGCAGCCCCAGTCTCTGTGCGTCTGTGCAAGAAGTGCCATGGGCAGATGAGGCTGAGCAACAGCTTTCCAGGCTAGCTCTTTCTGGCTGCGAGCTATCTGCAGACGTTCGCAATTTCAGAGCAGGGCTGCCGGAAGCGCTCGGCACGGACCCCCAAAACAAAGTTTGAAGTTTGAGGGGGCAAGACAAGCAAACAGCCCCAGTCTCTGTGCATCTGTGCTAGCAGTGCCATGGGCAGATGAGGCTGAGCAACAGCTTTCGAGGCTAGCTCTTTCTGGCTGCGAGCTCTCTGCAGAAGTTCGCATTTTCAGAGCAGGGCAGCCGGAGGCTCCCTGCAAGGACTCCCAAAGGTACGTTTGAAATTTGAGGTGACAAGACAAGCAAACAGCACCAGTCTCTGTGCCTCTGTGCGAGCAGTGCCATGGGCAGATGAGGCTGAGCAACAGCTTTCCAGGCTAGCTCTTTCTGGCTGCCAGCTCTCTGCAGACGTTGGCATTTTCAGAGCAGGTCTGCGGGAGGCGCCCACCACAGACCCCCAAAGCTACGTCTGAAGTTTGAGGGGGCAAGACAAGCAAGCAGCCCCAGTCTCTGTGCCTCTGTGCGAGCAGTGCCATGGGCAGATGAGGCTGAGCAACAGCTTTCCAGGCTAGCTCTTTCTGGCTGCGAGCTATCTGCACACGTTCGCATTTTCAGACCAGGGCTGCCGGAGGCGCCCGGCACGGACCCCCAAAACAAAGTTTGAAGTTTGAGGGGTCAAGACAAGCAAGCAGCCCCAGTCTCTGTGCCTCTGTGCAAGCAGTGCCATGGGCAGATGAGGCTGAGCAACAGCTTTCCAGGCTAGCTCTTTCTGGCTGGGAGCTATCTGCAGCCTTTCGCATTTTCAGAGCAGGGCTGCCGGAGGCACCCTGCACGAGCCCCCAAAGCTACGTTTGAAGTTTGAGGTGGCAAGATAAGCAAGCAGCCCCAGTCTCTGTGCCTCTGTGCGAGCAGTGCCATGGGCAGATGAGGCTGAGCAACAGCTTTCCAGGCTAGCTCTTTCTGGCTTGAGCTGTCTGCAGACGTTCGCATTTTCAGAGCAGGGCTGCCGGAGGCTCCCTGCAAGGACTCCCAAAGGTACGTTTGAAATTTGAGGTGACAAGACAAGCAAGCAGCCCCAGTCTCTGTGCCTCTGTGCGAGCAGTGCCATGGGCAGATGAGGCTGAGCAACAGCTTTCCAGGCTAGCTCTTTCTGGCTGCGAGCTATCTGCAGACATTCGCATTTTCAGAGCAGGAATGCCGTAGGCACCCTGCACAAGCCCCAAAATCTACGTTTGAATTCTGAGGGGGCAAGACAAGCAAGCAGCCCCAGTCTCTGTGCCTCTGTGCAAGCAGTGCCATGGGCAGATGAGGTTGAGCAACAGCTTTCCAGGCTAGCTCTTTCTGGCTGCGATCTATTTGCAGACGTTGTCATATTCAGAGCAGGGCTGCCGGAAGCGACCGGCACGGACCACCTAAGCTACGTTTGAAGTTTGAGGGGGCAAGACAAGCAAGCAGCCCCAGTCTCTGTGCCTCTGTGCGAGCAGTGCCATGGGTAGATGAGGCTGAGCAACAGCTTTCCAGGCTAGCTCTTTCTGGCTGCGAGCTATCTGCAGACGTTCGCATTTTCAGAGCAGGGCTGCCGGAGGCCCCATGCATTGAGCACCGAATCTACTTTTGAAGTTTGAGGGGGCAAGACAAGCAAGCAGCCCCAGTCTCTGTGCCTCTGTGCAAGCAGTGCCATGGGCAGATGAGGCTGAGCAACAGCTTTCCAGGCTAGCTCTTTCTGGCTGCGATCTATCTGCAGACGTTCGCATTTTCAGAGCAGGGCTGCCGGAAGCGCCCGGCACGGACCCCCAAAAAAAAGTTTGAAGTTTGAGGGGGCAAGACAAGCAAGCAGCACCAGTCTCTGTGCCTCTGTGCGAGCAGTGCCATGGGCAGATGAGGATGAGCAACAGCTTTCCAAGCTAGCTCTTTCTGGCTGCGTGCTATCTGCAGACGTTCGCATTTTCAGAGCAGGGCTGCCGGAGGCCCCATGCACTGAGCACCGAATCTACGTTTGAAGTTTGAGGTGGCAAGACAAGCAAGCACCACCAGTCTCTGTGCCTCTGTGCGAGCAGTGCCATGGGCAGATTAGGCTGAGCAACACCTTTCCAGGCTAGCTCTTTCTGGCTGCGAGTTATCTGCAGACGTTGGCATTTTCAGAGCAGGGCTGCCAGAGGCGCCCGGCACGGACCCCCAAAACAACCTTTGAAGTTTGAGGTGGCAAGACAAGCAAGCAGCCCCATTCTCTGTGCCTCTGTGTGAGCAGTGCCATGGGCAGATGAGGCTGAGCAACAGCTTTCCAGGCTAGCTCTTTCTGGCTGTGAGCTATCTGCAGATGTTCGCATTTTCGGAGCAGGGCTGCCGGAAGCACTCGGCACGGACCCCCAAAACAAAGTTTGAAGTTTGAGGGGGCAAGACAAGCAAGCAGCCCCAGTCTCTGTGCCTCTGTGCAAGCAGTGCCATGGGCAGATGAGGCTGAGCAACAGCTTTCCAGGCTAGCTCTTTCTAGCTGCGAGCTATCTGCAGACGTTCGCATTTTCAGAGCAGGGTTGCCGGAGTCGCCCAGCACGGACCACCTAAGGTACGTTTGAAGTTTGAGGGGTCAAGACAAGCAAGCAGCCCCAGTCTCTGTGCCTCTGTGCGAGCAGTGCCATGGGCAGATGAGGCTGAGCAACAGCTTTCCAGGCTAGCCCTTTCTGGCTGCGAGCTATCTGCAGACGTTCGCATTTTCGGAGCAGGGCTGCCGTAGGCAACCTGCACGAGCCCCAAAAGGTACGTTTGAAGTTTGAGGGGGCAAGACAAGCAAGCAGCCCCAGTCTCTGTGCCTCTGTGCAAGCAGTGCCATGGGCAGATGAGGCTGAGCAACAGCTTTCCAGGCTAGCTCTTTCTGGCTGCCAGCTCTCTGCAGACGTTCGCATTTTCAGAGCAGGGCTGCCAGAGGCCCCATGCACTGAGCACCGAATCTAAGTTTGAAGTTTGAGGGGGCAAGACAAGCAAGCAGCCCCAGTCTCTGTGCCTCTGTGCGAGCAGTGCCATGGGCAGATGAGGCTGAGCAACAGCTTTCCAGGCTAGCTCTTTCTGGCTGCGAGCTATCTGCAGACGTTCGCATTTTCGGAGCAGGGCTGCCGGAAGCGCTCTGCACGGACCCCCAAAACAAAGTTTGAAGTTTGAGGGGGCAAGACAAGCAAGCAGCCCCAGTCTCTGTGCGTCTGTGCAAGAAGTGCCATGGGCAGATGAGGCTGAGCAACAGCTTTCCAGGCTAGCTCTTTCTGGCTGCGAGCTATCTGCAGACGTTCGCAATTTCAGAGCAGGGCTGCCGGAAGCGCTCGGCACGGACCCCCAAAACAAAGTTTGAAGTTTGAGGGGGGAAAACAAGCAAACAGCCCCAGTCTCTGTGCATCTGTGCTAGCAGTGCCATGGGCAGATGAGGCTGAGCAACAGCTTTCGAGGCTAGCTCTTTCTGGCTGCGAGCTCTCTGCAGAAGTTCGCATTTTCAGAGCAGGGCAGCCGGAGGCTCCCTGCAAGGACTCCCAAAGGTACGTTTGAAATTTGAGGTGACAAGACAAGCAAACAGCACCAGTCTCTGTGCCTCTGTGCGAGCAGTGCCATGGGCAGATGAGGCTGAGCAACAGCTTTCCAGGCTAGCTCTTTCTGGCTGCCAGCTCTCTGCAGACGTTGGCATTTTCAGAGCAGGTCTGCGGGAGGCGCCCACCACGGACCCCCAAAGCAACGTTTGAAGTTGGAGGTGGCAAGACAAGCAAGCAGCCCCAGTCTCTGTGCCTCTGTGCGAGCAGTGCCATGGGCAGATGAGGCTGAGCAACAGCTTTCCAGGCTAGCTCTTTCTGGCTGCGAGCTATCTGCACACGTTCGCATTTTCAGACCAGGGCTGCCGGAGGCGCCCGGCACGGACCTCCAAAACAAAGTTTGAAGTTTGAGGAGTCAAGACAAGCAAGCAGCCCCAGTCTCTGTGCCTCTGTGCAAGCAGTGCCATGGGCAGATGAGGCTGAGCAACAGCTTTCCAGGCTAGCTCTTTCTGGCTGCGAGCTATCTGCAGACGTTCGCATTTTCAGAGCAGGGCTGCCGGAGGCACCCTGCACGAGCCCCCAAAGCTACGTTTGAAGTTTGAGGTGGCAAGATAAGCAAGCAGCCCCAGTCTCTGTGCCTCTGTGCGAGCAGTGCTATGGGCAGATGAGGCTGAGCAACAGCTTTCCAGGCTAGCTCTTTCTGGCTCGAGCTGTCTGCAGACGTTCGCATTTTCAGAGCAGGGCTGCCGGAGGCTCCCTGCAAGGACTCACAAAGGTACGTTTGAAATTTGAGGTGACAAGACAAGCAAGCAGCCCCAGTCTCTGTGCCTCTGTGCGAGCAGTGCCATGGGCAGATGAGGCTGAGGAACAGCTTTCCAGGCTAGCTCTTTCTGGCTGCGAGCTATCTGCAGACGTTCGCATTTTCAGAGCAGGGCTGCCGCAGGCCCCATGCATTGAGCACCGAATATGCGTTTGAAGTTTGAGGGGGCAAGACAAGCAAGCAGCCCCAGTCTCTGTGCCTCTGTGCGAGCAGTGCCATGGGCAGATGAGGCTGAGCAACAGCTTTCCAGGCTAGCTCTTTCTGGCTGCCAGCTCTCTGCAGAAGTTCGCATTTTCAGAGCAGAGCAGCCGGAGGCTCCCTGCAAGGACTCCCAAAGGTACGTTTGAAATTTGAGGTGACAAGACAAGCAAACAGCCCCAGTCTCTGTGTCTCTATGCGAGCAGTGCCATGGGCAGATGAGGCTGAGCAACAGCTTTCCAGGCTAGCTCTTTCTGGCTGCGAGCTATCTGCAGACGTTCGCATTTTCAGAGCAGGGCTGCCGGAGGCGCCCGTCACAGACCCCCATAACAAACTTTGAAGTTTGAGGGGTCAAGACAAGCAAGCAGCCCCCAGTCTCTGTGCCTCTGTGCCAGCAGTGCCATGAGCAGATGAGGCTGAGCAACAGCTTTCCAGGCTAGCTCTTTCTGGCTGCAAGCTATCTGCAGACGTTCGCATATTCAGAGCAGGGCTGCCGGAAGCGCCCGGCACGGACCACCTAAGCTACGTTTGAAGTTTGAGGGTGCAAGACAAGCAAGCAGCCCCAGTCTCTGTGCCTCTGTGCGAGCAGTGCCATGGGCAGATGAGGCTGAGCAACAGCTTTCCAGGCTAGCTCTTTCTGGCTGCGAGCTATCTGCAGACGTTTGCATTTTTGGAGCAGGGCTGCCGCAGGCACGCTGCACGAGCCCCACAAGCTACGTTTGAAGTTTGAGGGGGCAAGACAAGCAAGCAGCCCCAGTCTCTGTGCCTCTGTGCGAGCAGTGCCATGGGCAGATGAGGCTGAGCAACAGCTTTCCAGGCTAGCTCTTTCTGGCTCGAGCTATCTGCAGACGTTCGCATTTTCAGAGCAGGGCTGCCGGAGGCTCCCTGCAAGGACTCCCAAAGGTACGTTTGAAATTAGAGGTGACAAGACAAGCAAACAGCCCCAGTCTCTGTGCCTCTGTGCGAGCAGTGCCATGGGCAGATGAGGCTGAGCAACAGCTTTCCACGCTAGCGCTTTCTGGCTGCGAGCTATCTGCAGACGTTCGCATTTTCAGAGCAGGGCTGCCGCAGGCCCCATGCATTGAGCACCGAATCTACGTTTGAAGTTTGAGGGGTCAAAACAAGCAAGCAGCCCCAGTCTCTGTGCCTCTGTGCGAGCAGTGCCATGGGCAGATGAGGCTGAGCAACAGCTTTCCAGGCTAGCCCTTTCTGGCTGCGAGCTATCTGCAGACGTTCGCATTTTCGGAGCAGGGCTGCCGTAGGCACCCTGCACGAGCCCCAAAAGCTACGTTTGAAGTTTGAGGGGGCAAGACAAGCAAGCAGCCCCAGTCTCTGTGCCTCTGTGCGAGCAGTGCCATGGGCAGATGAGGCTGAGCAACAGCTTTCCAGGCTAGCTCTTTCTGGCTGCCAGCTCTCTGCAGACGTTCGCATTTTCAGAGCAGGGCAGCCGGAGGCTCCCTTCAAGGACTCCCAAAGGTACTTTTGAAATTTGAGGTGACAAGACAAGCAAACAGCCCCAGTCTCTGTGCCTCTATGCGAGCAGTGCCATGGGCAGATGAGGCTGAGCAACAGCTTTCCAGGCTAGCTCTTTCTGGCTGCGAGCTATCTGCTGACGATCGCATTTTCAGAGCAGGGCTGCGGGAGGCGCCCCTCACGGACCCCCAAAACAACGTTTGAAGTTTGAGGGGGCAAGACAAGCAAGCAGCCCCCAGTCTCTGTGCCTCTGTGCCAGCAGTGCCATGAGCAGATGAGGCTGAGCAACACCTTTCCAGGCTAGCTCTTTCTGGCTGCGATCTATATGCAGACGTTCGCATATTCAGAGCAGGGCTGCCGGAAGCGCCCGGCACGGACCACCTAAGCTACGTTTCAAGTTTGAGGGGGCAAGACAAGCAAGCAGCCCCAGTCTCTGTGCCTCTGTGCGAGCAGTGCCATGGGCAGATGAGGCTGAGCAACAGCTTTCCAGGCTAGCTCTCTCTGGCTCAAGCTATCTGCACACGTTCGCATTTTCAGAGCAGGGCTGCTGGAGGCTCCCTGCAAGGACTCCCAAAGGTACGTTTGAAATTTGAGGTGACAAGAAAAGCAAACAGCCCCAGTCTCTGTGCCTCTGTGCGAGCAGTGCCATGGGCAGATGAGGCTGAGCAACAGCTTTCCAGGCTAGCTCTTTCTGGCTGGGAGCTATCTGCAGACGTTTTACATTTTCAGAGCAGGGCTGCCAGAGGTGCCCGGCACGGACCATGTAAGATACGTTTGAAGTTTGAGGGGGCAAGACAAGCAAGCAGCCCCAGTCTCTGTGCCTCTGTGCGAGCAGTGCCATGGGCAGATGAGGCTGAGCAACAGCTTTCCAGGCTAGCTCTTTCTGGCTGCGAGCTATCTGCAGACGTTCGCATTTTCGGGGAAGGGCTCCTGGAGGCACCCTGCGCAGACCACCTAGAGTACGTTTTAAGTTGAGGGGGCAAGACAGGCAAGCAGCCCCAGTCTCTGTGCCTCTGTGCGAGCAGTGCCATGGGCAGATGAGGCTGAGCAACAGCTTTCCAGGCTAGCTCTTTCTGGGTGCAAGCTATCTGCAGACGTTCGCATTTTCAAAGCAGCGCTTCCGGAGGCACCCGGCACGGACCACCTAAGATACGTTTGAAGTTTGAGGGGGCAACACAAGCAAGCAGCCCCAGTCTCTGTGCCTCTGTGCGAGCAGTGCCATGGGCAGATGAGGCTGAGCAACAGCTTTCCAGGCTAGCTCTTTCTGGCTGCGAGCTATCTGCAGACGTTCGCATTTTCAGAGCAGGGTTGCCGGAGGCGCCCATCACGGACCACCTAAGATACGTTTGAAGTTTGAGGGGTCAAGACAAGCAAGCAGCCCCAGTCTCTGTGCCTCTGTGCGAGCAGTGCCATGGGCAGATGAGGCTGAGCAACAGCTTTCCAGGCTAGCTCTTTCTGGCTGCGAGTTATCTGCAGACGTTCGCATTTTCGGAGCAGCGCTGCCGGAAGTGCCCGGCACGGACCACCTAAGCTACGTTTGAAGTTTGAGGGGGCAAGACAAGCAAGCAGCCCCAGTCTCTGTGCCTCCGTGCGAGCAGTGCCTTGGGCAGATGAGGCTGAGCAACAGCTTTCCAGGCTAGCTCTTTCTGGCTGCGAGCTATCTGCAGACGATTTACATTTTCAGAGCAGGGCGGCCAGAGGCGCCCGGCACGGAGCACCTAAGTTAATTTTGAAGTTTGAGGGGGCAAGACAAGCAAACAGCCCCAGTCTCTGTGCTTCTGTGCGAGCAGTGCCATGGGCAGATGAGGCTGAGCAACAGCTTTCCAGGCTAGCTCTTTCTGTCTCGAGCTATCTGCAGACGTTCGCATTTTCGGAGCAGTGCTGCCGTAGGCACCCTGCACGAGCCCCAAAAGCTACGTTTGAAGTTTGAGGGGGCAAGACAAGCGAGCAGCCCCAGTCTCTGTGCCTCTGTGCAAGCAGTGCCATGGGCAGATGAGGCTGAGCAACAGCTTTCCAGGCTAACTCTTTCTGGCTGCCAGCTCTCTGCAGACGTTTGCATTTTCAGAGCAGGGCTGCCGGAGGCACCCTGCACGAGCCCCCAAAGCTACGTTTGAAGTTTGAGGTGGCAAGACAAGCAAGCAGCCCCAGTCTCTGTGCCTCTGTGCGAGCAGTGCCATGGGCAGATGAGGCTGAGCAACAGCTTTCCAGGCTAGCTCTTTCTGGCTGCCAGCTCTCTGCAGACGTTCGCATTTTCAGAGCAGGGCAGCCGGAGGCTCCCTGCAAGGACTCCCAAAGGTACGTTTGAAATTTGAGGTGACAAGACAAGCAAACAGCCCCAGTCTCTGTGCCTCTATGCGAGCAGTGCCATGGGCAGATGAGGCTGAGCAACACCTTTCCAGGCTAGTTCTTTCTGGCTGCGAGCTATCTGCAGACGTTCGCATTTTCAGAGCAGGGCTGCCCTAGGCGCCCGTCACGGACGCCCAAAAGCTACGTTTGAAGTTTGAGGGGGCAAGACAAGCAAGCAGCCCCCAGTCTCTGTGCCTCTGTGCGAGCAGTGCCATGAGCAGATGAGGCTGAGCAACAGCTTTCCAGGCTAGCTCTTTCTGGCTGCGAGCTATCTGCAGACGTTCGCATATTCAGAGCAGGGCTGCCCGAAGCGCCTGGCACGGACCACCTAAGCTACGTTTCAAGTTTGAGGGGGCAAGACGAGCAAGCAGCCCCAGTCTCTGTGCCTCTGTGCGAGCAGTGCCATGGGCAGATGAGGCTGAGCAACAGCTTTCCAGGCTAGCTCTTTCTGGCTGCGAGCTATCTGCAGACGTTCGCATTTTCAGAGCAGGGCTGCCAGAGGCCCCATGCACTGAGCACCGAATTTAAGTTTGAAGTTTGAGGTGGCAAGACAAGCAAGTAGCCCCAGCCTCTGTGCCTCTGTGCCAGCAGTGCCATGGGCAGATGAGGCTGAGCAACAGCTTTCCAGGCTAGCTCTTTCTGGCTGCGATCTATCTGCAGACGTTCGCAATTTCAGAGCAGGGCTGCCGGAAGCGCTCGGCACGGACCCCAAAACAAAGTTTGAAGTTTGAGGGGGCAAGACAAGCAAGCAGCCCCAGTCTGTGTGCCTCTGTGCGAGCAGTGCCATGGGCAGATGAGGCTGAGCAACAGCTTTCCAGGCTAGCTCTTTCTGGCTGCGATCTATCTGCAGACGTTCGCATTTTCAGAGTAGGGCTGCCAGAAGCGCCCGGCACGGACCACCTAAGCTACGTTTGAAGTTTGAGGTGGCAAGACAAGCAAGCAGCACCAGTCTCTGTGCCTCTGTGCGAGCAGTGCCATGGGCAGATGAGGCTGAGCAACAGCTTTCCAGGCTAGCTCTTTCTGGATGTGAGCTATCTGCACACGTTCGCATTTTTGGAGCAGGGCTGCCGGAGGCGCCCAGCACGGACCACCTAAGATACGTATGAAATTTGAGGGGTCGAGACAAGCAAGCAGCACCAGTCTCTGTGCCTCTGTGCGAGCAGTGCCATGGGCAGATGAGGCTGAGCAACAGCTTTCCAGGCTAGCTCTTTCTGGCTGCGAGTTATCTGCAGACGTTCGCATTTTCGGAGCAGCGCTGCCGGAAGTGCCCGGCACGGACCACCTAAGCTACGTTTGAAGTTTGAGGGGGCAAGACAAGCAAGCAGCCCCAGTCTCTGTGCCTCCGTGCGAGCAGTGCCTTGGGCAGATGAGGCTGAGCAACAGCTTTCCAGGCTAGCTCTTTCTGGCTGCGAGCTATCTGCAGACGATTTACATTTTCAGAGCAGGGCGGCCAGAGGCGCCCGGCACGGACCACCTAAGCTACGTTTGAAGTTTGGCGTGTCAAGACAAGCAAGCAGCCCCAGTCTCTGTGCTTCTGTGCGAGCAGTGCCATGGGCACATGAGGCTGAGCAACAGCTTTCCAGGCTAGCTCTTTCTGGCTGCGAGCTATCTGCAGACGTTCGCATTTTCAGAGCAGGGCTGCCGGAGGCCCCATGCATTGAGCTCCGAATCTACGATTGAAGTTTGAGGTGGCAAGACAAGCAAGCAGCCCCACTCTCTGTGCCTCTGTGCGAGCAGTGCCATGGGCAGATGAGGCTGAGCAACAGCTTTCCACGCTAGCTCTTTCTGGCTGCGAGCTATCTGCACGCGTTCGCATTTTCAGAGCAGGGTTGCCAGAGGCGCCCGGCACGAACCACCTAAGATACGTTTGAAGTTTGAGGGGGCAAGACAAGCAAGCAGCACCAGTCTCTGTGCCTCTGTGTGAGCAGTGCCATGGGCAGATGAGGCTGAGCAACAGCTTTCCAGGCTAGCCCTTTCTGCCTGCGAGCTATCTGCAGACGTTCGCAATTTCGGAGCAGGGCTGCCGTAGGCCCCATGCACGAGCCCCAAAAGCTACGTTTGAAGTTTGAGGGGGCAAGACAAGCAAGCAGCCCCAGTCTCTGTGCCTCTGTGCAAGCAGTGCCATGGGCAGATGAGGCTGAGCAACAGCTTTCCACGCTAGCTCTTTCTGGCTGCCAGCGCTCTGCAGACGTTCGCATTTTCAGAGCAGGGCTGCCGGAGGCACCCTGCACGGACGACCAAAAATACGTCTGAAGTTTGAGGGGGCAAGACAAGCAAGCAGCCCCAGTCTCTGTGCCTCTGTGCGAGCAGTGCCTTGGGCAGATGAGGCTGAGCAACAGCTTTCCAGGCTAGCTCCTTCTGGCTGCGAGCTATCTGCAGACGTTTTACATTTTCAGAGCAGGGCTGCCAGAGGCGCTCGGCACGGGCCACCTAAGCTAAGTTTGAAGTTTGACGTGTCAAGACAAGCAAGGAGCCCCAGTCTCTGTGCTTCTGTGCGAGCAGTGCCATGGGCAGATGAGGCTGAGTAACAGCTTTCCAGGCTAGCTCTTTCTGGCTGCGTGCTATCTGCAGACATTCGCATTTTCGGAGCAGGGCTGCCGGAGGCCCCCTGCGCGTATCACCTAAGCTTCGTTTTAAGTTGAGGGGGCAAGACAAGCAAGCAGCCCCAGTCTGTGTGCCTCTGTGCGAGCAGTGCCATGGGCAGATAAGGCTGAGCCACAGCTTTCCAGGCTAGCTCTTTCTGGCTGCGAGCTGTCTGCAGAAGTTCGCATTTTCAGAGCAGGGCTGCCGGAGGAGCCCGTCACGGACCCCCAAAACAACGTTTGAAGTTTGAGGGGGCAAGACAAGCAAGCAGCCCCAGTCTCTGTGCCTCTGTGCGAGCAGTGCCATGGGCAGATGAGGCTGAGCAACAGCTTTCCAGGCGAGCTCTTTCTGGCTGCGAGCTATCTGCAGACGTTCGCATTTTCAGAGCAGGGCTGCCAGAGGCCCTATGCATGGAGCACCGAAGCTACGTTTGAAGTTTGAGGTTGCAAGACAAGCAAGTAGCCCCAGTCTCTGTGCCTCTGTGCGAGCAGTGCCATGGGCAGATGAGGCTGAGCAACAGCTTTCCAGGCTAGCTCTTTCTGGCTGCCAGCTCTCTGCAGACGTTCGCATTTTCAGAGCAGGGCAGCCGGAGGCTCCCTGCAAGGACTCCCAAAGGTACGTTTGAAATTTGAGGTGACAAGACAAGCAAACAGCCCCAGTCTCTGTGCCTCTATGCGAGCAGTGCCATGGGCAGATGAGGCTGAGCAACACCTTTCCAGGCTAGTTCTTTCTGGCTGCGAGCTATCTGCAGACGTTCGCATTTTCAGAGCAGGGCTGCCCTAGGCGCCCGTCACGGACGCCCAAAAGCTACGTTTGAAGTTTGAGGGGGCAAGACAAGCAAGCAGCCCCCAGTCTCTGTGCCTCTGTGCGAGCAGTGCCATGAGCAGATGAGGCTGAGCAACAGCTTTCCAGGCTAGCTCTTTCTGGCTGCGAGCTATCTGCAGACGTTCGCATATTCAGAGCAGGGCTGCCCGAAGCGCCTGGCACGGACCACCTAAGCTACGTTTCAAGTTTGAGGGGGCAAGACGAGCAAGCAGCCCCAGTCTCTGTGCCTCTGTGCGAGCAGTGCCATGGGCAGATGAGGCTGAGCAACAGCTTTCCAGGCTAGCTCTTTCTGGCTGCGAGCTATCTGCAGACGTTCGCATTTTCAGAGCAGGGCTGCCAGAGGCCCCATGCACTGAGCACCGAATTTAAGTTTGAAGTTTGAGGTGGCAAGACAAGCAAGTAGCCCCAGCCTCTGTGCCTCTGTGCCAGCAGTGCCATGGGCAGATGAGGCTGAGCAACAGCTTTCCAGGCTAGCTCTTTCTGGCTGCGATCTATCTGCAGACGTTCGCAATTTCAGAGCAGGGCTGCCGGAAGCGCTCGGCACGGACCCCAAAACAAAGTTTGAAGTTTGAGGGGGCAAGACAAGCAAGCAGCCCCAGTCTGTGTGCCTCTGTGCGAGCAGTGCCATGGGCAGATGAGGCTGAGCAACAGCTTTCCAGGCTAGCTCTTTCTGGCTGCGATCTATCTGCAGACGTTCGCATTTTCAGAGTAGGGCTGCCAGAAGCGCCCGGCACGGACCACCTAAGCTACGTTTGAAGTTTGAGGTGGCAAGACAAGCAAGCAGCACCAGTCTCTGTGCCTCTGTGCGAGCAGTGCCATGGGCAGATGAGGCTGAGCAACAGCTTTCCAGGCTAGCTCTTTCTGGATGTGAGCTATCTGCACACGTTCGCATTTTTGGAGCAGGGCTGCCGGAGGCGCCCAGCACGGACCACCTAAGATACGTATGAAATTTGAGGGGTCGAGACAAGCAAGCAGCACCAGTCTCTGTGCCTCTGTGCGAGCAGTGCCATGGGCAGATGAGGCTGAGCAACAGCTTTCCAGGCTAGCTCTTTCTGGCTGCGAGTTATCTGCAGACGTTCGCATTTTCGGAGCAGCGCTGCCGGAAGTGCCCGGCACGGACCACCTAAGCTACGTTTGAAGTTTGAGGGGGCAAGACAAGCAAGCAGCCCCAGTCTCTGTGCCTCCGTGCGAGCAGTGCCTTGGGCAGATGAGGCTGAGCAACAGCTTTCCAGGCTAGCTCTTTCTGGCTGCGAGCTATCTGCAGACGATTTACATTTTCAGAGCAGGGCGGCCAGAGGCGCCCGGCACGGACCACCTAAGCTACGTTTGAAGTTTGGCGTGTCAAGACAAGCAAGCAGCCCCAGTCTCTGTGCTTCTGTGCGAGCAGTGCCATGGGCACATGAGGCTGAGCAACAGCTTTCCAGGCTAGCTCTTTCTGGCTGCGAGCTATCTGCAGACGTTCGCATTTTCAGAGCAGGGCTGCCGGAGGCCCCATGCATTGAGCTCCGAATCTACGATTGAAGTTTGAGGTGGCAAGACAAGCAAGCAGCCCCACTCTCTGTGCCTCTGTGCGAGCAGTGCCATGGGCAGATGAGGCTGAGCAACAGCTTTCCACGCTAGCTCTTTCTGGCTGCGAGCTATCTGCACGCGTTCGCATTTTCAGAGCAGGGTTGCCAGAGGCGCCCGGCACGAACCACCTAAGATACGTTTGAAGTTTGAGGGGGCAAGACAAGCAAGCAGCACCAGTCTCTGTGCCTCTGTGTGAGCAGTGCCATGGGCAGATGAGGCTGAGCAACAGCTTTCCAGGCTAGCCCTTTCTGCCTGCGAGCTATCTGCAGACGTTCGCAATTTCGGAGCAGGGCTGCCGTAGGCCCCATGCACGAGCCCCAAAAGCTACGTTTGAAGTTTGAGGGGGCAAGACAAGCAAGCAGCCCCAGTCTCTGTGCCTCTGTGCAAGCAGTGCCATGGGCAGATGAGGCTGAGCAACAGCTTTCCACGCTAGCTCTTTCTGGCTGCCAGCGCTCTGCAGACGTTCGCATTTTCAGAGCAGGGCTGCCGGAGGCACCCTGCACGGACGACCAAAAATACGTCTGAAGTTTGAGGGGGCAAGACAAGCAAGCAGCCCCAGTCTCTGTGCCTCTGTGCGAGCAGTGCCTTGGGCAGATGAGGCTGAGCAACAGCTTTCCAGGCTAGCTCCTTCTGGCTGCGAGCTATCTGCAGACGTTTTACATTTTCAGAGCAGGGCTGCCAGAGGCGCTCGGCACGGGCCACCTAAGCTAAGTTTGAAGTTTGACGTGTCAAGACAAGCAAGGAGCCCCAGTCTCTGTGCTTCTGTGCGAGCAGTGCCATGGGCAGATGAGGCTGAGTAACAGCTTTCCAGGCTAGCTCTTTCTGGCTGCGTGCTATCTGCAGACATTCGCATTTTCGGAGCAGGGCTGCCGGAGGCCCCCTGCGCGTATCACCTAAGCTTCGTTTTAAGTTGAGGGGGCAAGACAAGCAAGCAGCCCCAGTCTGTGTGCCTCTGTGCGAGCAGTGCCATGGGCAGATAAGGCTGAGCCACAGCTTTCCAGGCTAGCTCTTTCTGGCTGCGAGCTGTCTGCAGAAGTTCGCATTTTCAGAGCAGGGCTGCCGGAGGAGCCCGTCACGGACCCCCAAAACAACGTTTGAAGTTTGAGGGGGCAAGACAAGCAAGCAGCCCCAGTCTCTGTGCCTCTGTGCGAGCAGTGCCATGGGCAGATGAGGCTGAGCAACAGCTTTCCAGGCGAGCTCTTTCTGGCTGCGAGCTATCTGCAGACGTTCGCATTTTCAGAGCAGGGCTGCCAGAGGCCCTATGCATGGAGCACCGAAGCTACGTTTGAAGTTTGAGGTTGCAAGACAAGCAAGTAGCCCCAGTCTCTGTGCCTCTGTGCGAGCAGTGCCATGGGCAGATGAGGCTGAGCAACAGCTTTCCAGGCTAGCTCTTTCTGGCTGCGAGCTATCTGCAGACGTTCGCATTTTCAGAGCAGGGCTGCCAGATGCCCCATGCATTGAGCACCGAAGCAACGTTTGAAGTTTGAGGTGGCAAGACAAGCAAGTAGCCCCAGTCTCTGTGCCTCTGTGTGAGCAGTGCCATGGGCAGATGAGGCTGAGCAACAGCTTTCCAGGCTAGCTCTTTCTGGCTGCGATCTATCTGCAGATGTTCGCATTTTCAGAGCAGGGCTGCCGGAAGCGCTCGGCACGGACCCCCAAAACAAAGTTTGAAGTTTGAGGGGGCAAGACAAGCAAGCAGCCCCAGTCTCTGTGCCTCTGTGCGAGCAGTGCCATGGGCAGATGAGGCTGAGAAACAGCTTTCCAGGCTAGCTCTTTCTGGCTGCGATCTATCTGCAGACGTTCGCATTTTCAGAGCAGGGCTGCCGGAGGCACCCTGCACGGACGACCAAAAATACGTTTGAAGTTTGAGGGGGCAAGACAAGCAAGCAGCCCCAGTCTCTGTGCCTCTGTGCGAGCAGTGCCATGGGCAGATGAGGCTGAGCAACAGCTTTCCAGGCTAGCTCTTTCTGGCTCGAGCTATCTGCAGACGTTCGCATTTTCAGAGCAGGGCTGCCGGATGCCCCCTGCAAGGACTCCCAAAGGTACGTTTGAAATTTGAGGTGACAAGACAAGCAAGCAGCCCCAGCCTCTGTGCCTCTGTGCGAGCAGTGCCATGGGCAGATGAGGCTGAGCAACAGCTTTCCACGCTAGCTCTTTCTGGCTGCGAGCTATCTGCACGCGTTCGCATTTTCAGAGCAGGGCTGCCGGAGGCGCCCGTCACGGACCCGCAAAACAACGTCTGAAGTTTGAGGGGGCAAGACAAGCAAGCAGCCCCAGTCTCTGTGCCTCTGTGCGAGCAGTGCCATGGGCAGATGAGGCTGAGCAACAGCTTTCCAGGCTAGCTCTTTCTGGCTGCGAGCTATCTGCAGACGTTCGCATTTTCGGAGCAGCGCTGCCGCAGGCACGCTGCACGAGCCCGAAAAGCTACGTTTGAAGTTTGAGGGGGCAAGACAAGCAAGCAGCCCCAGTCTCTGTGCGTCTGTGCAAGCAGTGCCATGGGCAGATGAGGCTGAGCAACAGCTTTCCAGGCTAGCTCTTTCTCGATGCGAGCTATCTGCACATGTTCGCATTTTCAGAGCAGGGCTGCCAGAGGCGCCCAGCACGGACCACCTAATATACATTTGAAGTTTGAGGGGTCAAGACAAGCAAGCAGCACCAGTCTCTGTGCCTCTGTGCGAGCAGTGCCATGGGCAGATGAGGCTGAGCAACAGCTTTCCAGGCTAGCTCTTTCTGGCTGCCAGCTCTCTGCAGACGTTCGCATTTTCAGAGCAGGGCTGCCGGACGCGACCAGCATGGACCACCTAATATACGTTTGAAGTTTGAGGGGGCAAGACAAGCAAACAGCCCCAGTCTCTGTGCCTCTGTGCGAGCAGTGCCATGGGCAGATGAGGCTGAGCAACAGCTTTCCAGGCTAGCTGTTTCTGGCTGCGAGCTATCTGCAGACGTTCGCATTTTCGGAGCAGGGCTGCCGGAGGCACCCTGCACGGACGACCAAAAATACGTTTGAAGTTTGAGGGGGCAAGACAAGCAAGCAGCCCCAGTCTCTGTGCCTCTGTGCGAGCAGTGCCATGGGCAGATGAGGCTGAGCAACAGCTTTCCAGGCTAGCTCTTTCTGGCTCGAGCTATCTGCAGACGTTCGCATTTTCAGAGCAGGGCTGCCGGAGGCCCCCTGCAAGGACTCCCAAAGGTACGTTTGAAATTTGAGGTGACAAGACAAGCAAGCAGCCCCAGTCTCTGTGCCTCTGTGCGAGCAGTGCCATGGGCAGATGAGGCTGAGCAACAGCTTTCCAGGCTAGCTCTTTCTGGCTGCGAGCTATCTGCAGACGTTCGCATTTTCGGAGCAGGGCTGCCGCAGGCACCCTGCACGAGCCCCAAAAGCTACGTTTGAAGTTTGAGGGGGCAAGACAAGCAAGCAGCCCCAGTCTCTGTGCGTCTGTGCGAGCAGTGCCATGGGCAGATGAGGCTGAGCAACAGCTTTCCAGGCTAGCTCTTTCTGGCTGCGAGCTATCTGCAGACGTTCGCATTTTCAGAGCAGGGCTGCCGGAGGCGACCGTCACGGACCCGCAAAACAACGTTTGAAGTTTGAGGGGGCAAGACAAGCAAGCAGCCCCAGTCTCTGTGCCTCTGTGCGAGCAGTGCCATGGGCAGATGAGGCTGAGCAACAGCTTTCCAGGCTAGCTCTTTCTGCCTGCGAGCTATCTGCAGACGTTCGCATTTTCAGAGCAGGGCTGCCGGAGGTGACCGTCACGGACCCGCAAAACAACGTTTGAAGTTTGAGGGGGCAAGACAAGCAAACAGCCCCAGTCTCTGTGCCTCTGTGCGAGCAGTGCCTTGGGCAGATGAGGCTGAGCAACAGCTTTCCAGGCTAGCTCTTTCTGGCTGCGAGCTATCTGCAGACGATTTACATTTTCAGAGCAGGGCGGCCAGAGGCGCCCGGCACGGACCACCTAAGCTACGTTTGAAGTTTGGCGTGTCAAGACAAGCAAGCAGCCCCAGTCTCTGTGCTTCTGTGCGAGCAGTGCCATGGGCACATGAGGCTGAGCAACAGCTTTCCAGGCTAGCTCTTTCTGGCTGCGAGCTATCTGCAGACGTTCGCATTTTCAGAGCAGGGCTGCCGGAGGCCCCATGCATTGAGCTCCGAATCTACGATTGAAGTTTGAGGTGGCAAGACAAGCAAGCAGCCCCAGTCTCTGTGCCTCTGTGCGAGCAGTGCCATGGGCAGATGAGGCTGAGCAACAGCTTTCCACGCTAGCTCTTTCTGGCTGCGAGCTATCTGCAGGCGTTCGCATTTTCAGAGCAGGGTTGCCAGAGGCGCCCGGCACGAACCACCTAAGATACGTTTGAAGTTTGAGGGGGCAAGACAAGCAAGCAGCACCAGTCTCTGTGCCTCTGTGCGAGCAGTGCCATGGGCAGATGAGGCTGAGCAACAGCTTTCCAGGCTAGCCCTTTCTGCCTGCGAGCTATCTGCAGACGTTCGCAATTTCGGAGCAGGGCTGCCGTAGGCCCCATGCACGAGCCCCAAAAGCTACGTTTGAAGTTTGAGGGGGCAAGACAAGCAAGCAGCCCCAGTCTCTGTGCCTCTGTGCAAGCAGTGCCATGGGCAGATGAGGCTGAGCAACAGCTTTGCACGCTAGCTCTTTCTGGCTGCCAGCTCTCTGCAGACGTTCGCATTTTCAGAGCAGGGCTGCCGGAGGCACCCTGCACGGACGACCAAAAATACGTCTGAAGTTTGAGGGGGCAAGACAAGCAAGCAGCCCCAGTCTCTGTGCCTCTGTGCGAGCAGTGCCTTGGGCAGATGAGGCTGAGCAACAGCTTTCCAGGCTAGCTCCTTCTGGCTGCGAGCTATCTGCAGACGTTTTACATTTTCAGAGCAGGGCTGCCAGAGGCGCTCGGCACGGACCACCTAAGCTAAGTTTGAAGTTTGACGTGTCAAGACAAGCAAGGAGCCCCAGTCTCTGTGCTTCTGTGCGAGCAGTGCCATGGGCAGATGAGGCTGAGCAACAGCTTTCCAGGCTAGCTCTTTCTGGCTGCGTGCTATCTGCAGACGTTCGCATTTTCGGAGCAGGGCTGCCGGAGGCCCCCTGCGCGTATCACCTAAGCTTCGTTTTAAGTTGAGGGGGCAAGACAAGCAAGCAGCCCCAGTCTGTGTGCCTCTGTGCGAGCAGTGCCATGGGCAGATAAGGCTGAGCCACAGCTTTCCAGGCTAGCTCTTTCTGGCTGCGAGCTGTCTGCAGAAGTTCGCATTTTCAGAGCAGGGCTGACGGGTGCGCCCGTCACGGACCCCCAAAACAACGTTTGAAGTTTGAGGGGGCAAGACAAGCAAGCAGCCCCAGTCTCTGTGCCTCTGTGCGAGCAGTGCCATGGGCAGATGAGGCTGAGCAACAGCTTTCCAGGCTAGCTCTTTCTGGCTGCGAGCTATCTGCAGACGTTCGCATTTTCAGAGCAGGGCTGCCAGAGGCCCCATGCATGGAGCACCGAAGCTACGTTTGAAGTTTGAGGTGGCAAGACAAGCAAGTAGCCCCAGTCTCTGTGCCTCTGTGCGAGCAGTGCCATGGGCAGATGAGGCTGAGCAACAGCTTTCCAGGCTAGCTCTTTCTGGCTGCGAGCTATCTGCAGACGTTCGCATTTTCAGAGCAGGGCTGCCAGATGCCCCATGCATTGAGCACCGAAGCAACGTTTGAAGTTTGAGGTGGCAAGACAAGCAAGTAGCCCCAGTCTCTGTGCCTCTGTGTGAGCAGTACCATGGGCAGATGAGGCTGAGCAACAGCTTTCCAGGCTAGCTCTTTCTGGCTGCGATCTATCTGCAGATGTTCGCATTTTCAGAGCAGGGCTGCCGGAAGCGCTCGGCACGGACCCCCAAAACAAAGTTTGAAGTTTGAGGGGGCAAGACAAGCAAGCAGCCCCAGTCTCTGTGCCTCTGTGCGAGCAGTGCCATGGGCAGATGAGGCTGAGCAACAGCTTTCCAGGCTAGCTCTTTCTGGCTGCGATCTATCTGCAGACGTTCGCATTTTCAGAGCAGGGCTGCCGGATGCCCCCTGCAAGGACTCCCAAAGGTACGTTTGAAATTTGAGGTGACAAGACAAGCAAGCAGCCCCAGCCTCTGTGCCTCTGTGCGAGCAGTGCCATGGGCAGATGAGGCTGAGCAACAGCTTTCCACGCTAGCTCTTTCTGGCTGCGAGCTATCTGCACGCGTTCGCATTTTCAGAGCAGGGCTGCCGGAGGCGCCCGTCACGTACCCGCAAAACAACGTCTGAAGTTTGAGGGGGCAAGACAAGCAAGCAGCCCCAGTCTCTGTGCCTCTGTGCGAGCAGTGCCATGGGCAGATGAGGCTGAGCAACAGCTTTCCAGGCTAGCTCTTTCTGGCTGCCAGCTCTCTGCAGACGTTCGCATTTTCAGAGCAGGGCTGCCGGAGGCACCCTGCACGGACGACCAAAAATACGTTTGAAGTTTGAGGGGGCAAGACAAGCAAGCAGCCCCAGTCTCTGTGCCTCTGTGCGAGCAGTGCCATGGGCAGATGAGGCTGAGGAACAGCTTTCCAGGCTAGCTCTTTCTGGCTCGAGCTATCTGCAGACGTTCGCATTTTCAGAGCAGGGCTGCCGGATGCCCCCTGCAAGGACTCCCAAAGCTACGTTTGAAGTTTGAGGGGGCAAGACAAGCAAGCAGCCCCAGTCTCTGTGCCTCTGTGCGAGCAGTGCCATGGGCAGATGAGGCTGAGCAACAGCTTTCCACGCTAGCTCTTTCTGGCTCGAGCTATCTGCACGCGTTCGCATTTTCAGAGCAGGGCTGCCGGAGGCGCCCGTCACGGACCCGCAAAACAATGTCTGAAGTTTGAGGGGGCAAGACAAGCAAGCAGCCCCAGTCTCTGTGCCTCTGTGCGAGCAGTGCCATGGGCAGATGAGGCTGAGCAACAGCTTTCCAGGCTAGCTCTTTCTGGCTGCGAGCTATCTGCAGACGTTCGCATTTTCGGAGCAGCGCTGCCGCAGGCACGCTGCACGAGCCCGAAAAGCTACGTTTGAAGTTTGAGGGGGCAAGACAAGCAAGCAGCCCCAGTCTCTGTGCGTCTGTGCAAGCAGTGCCATGGGCAGATGAGGCTGAGCAACAGCTTTCCAGGCTAGCTCTTTCTGGCTGCGAGCTATCTGCACATGTTCGCATTTTCAGAGCAGGGCTGCCAGAGGCGCCCAGCACGGACCACCTAATATACATTTGAAGTTTGAGGGGTCAAGACAAGCAAGCAGCCCCAGTCTCTGTGCCTCTGTGCGAGCAGTGCCATGGGCAGATGAGGCTGAGCAACAGCTTTCCAGGCTAGCTCTTTCTGGCTGCCAGCTCTCTGCAGACGTTCGCATTTTCAGAGCAGGGCTGCCGGAGGCGACCAGCATGGACCACCTAATATACGTTTGAAGTTTGAGGGGGCAAGACAAGCAAGCAGCCCCAGTCTCTGTGCCTCTGTGCGAGCAGTGCCATGGGCAGATGAGGCTGAGCAACAGCTTTCCAGGCTAGCTCTTTCTGGCTCGAGCTATCTGCAGACGTTCGCATTTTCAGAGCAGGGCTGCCGGATGCCCCCTGCAAGGACTCCCAAAGGTACGTTTGAAATTTGAGGTGACAAGACAAGCAAGCAGCCCCAGCCTCTGTGCCTCTGTGCGAGCAGTGCCATGGGCAGATGAGGCTGAGCAACAGCTTTCCACGCTAGCTCTTTCTGGCTGCGAGCTATCTGCACGCGTTCGCATTTTCAGAGCAGGGCTGCCGGAGGCGCCCGTCACGGACCCGCAAAACAACGTCTGAAGTTTGAGGGGGCAAGACAAGCAAGCAGCCCCAGTCTCTGTGCCTCTGTGCGAGCAGTGCCATGGGCAGATGAGGCTGAGCAACAGCTTTCCAGGCTAGCTCTTTCTGGCTGCGAGCTATCTGCAGACGTTCGCATTTTCGGAGCAGCGCTGCCGCAGGCACGCTGCACGAGCCCGAAAAGCTACGTTTGAAGTTTGAGGGGGCAAGACAAGCAAGCAGCCCCAGTCTCTGTGCGTCTGTGCAAGCAGTGCCATGGGCAGATGAGGCTGAGCAACAGCTTTCCAGGCTAGCTCTTTCTGGCTGCGAGCTATCTGCACATGTTCGCATTTTCAGAGCAGGGCTGCCAGAGGCGCCCAGCACGGACCACCTAATATACATTTGAAGTTTGAGGGGTCAAGACAAGCAAGCAGCACCAGTCTCTGTGCCTCTGTGCGAGCAGTGCCATGGGCAGATGAGGCTGAGCAACAGCTTTCCAGGCTAGCTCTTTCTGGCTGCCAGCTCTCTGCAGACGTTCGCATTTTCAGAGCAGGGCTGCCGGAGGCGACCAGCATGGACCACCTAATATACGTTTGAAGTTTGAGGGGGCAAGACAAGCAAACAGCCCCAGTCTCTGTGCCTCTGTGCAAGCAGTGCCATGGGCAGATGAGGCTGAGCAACAGCTTTCCAGGCTAGCTCTTTCTGGCTGCGATCTATCTGCAGACGTTCGCATTTTCAGAGCAGGGCTGCCGGAGGCACCCTGCACGGACGACCAAAAATACGTTTGAAGTTTGAGGGGGCAAGACAAGCAAGCAGCCCCAGTCTCTGTGCCTCTGTGCGAGCAGTGCCATGGGCAGATGAGGCTGAGCAACAGCTTTCCAGGCTAGCTCTTTCTGGCTCGAGCTATCTGCAGACGTTTGCATTTTCAGAGCAGGGCTGCCGGATGCCCCCTGCAAGGACTCCCAAAGGCACGTTTGAAATTTGAGGTGACAAGACAAGCAAACAGCCCCAGCCTCTGTGCCTCTGTGCGAGCAGTGCCATGGGCAGATGAGGCTGAGCAACAGATTTCCACGCTAGCTCTTTCTGGCTGCGAGCTATCTGCACGCGTTCGCATTTTCAGAGCAGGGCTGCCGGAGGCGCCCGTCACGGACCCGCAAAACAACGTTTGAAGTTTGAGGGGGCAAGACAAGCAAGCAGCCCCAGTCTCTGTGCCTCTGTGCGAGCAGTGCCATGGGCAGATGAGGCTGAGCAACAGCTTTCCAGGCTAGCTCTTTCTGGCTGCGAGCTATCTGCAGACGTTCGCATTTTCGGAGCAGCGCTGCCGCAGGCACGCTGCACGAGCCCGAAAAGCTACGTTTGAAGTTTGAGGGGGCAAGACAAGCAAGCAGCCCCAGTCTCTGTGCCTCTGTGCAAGCACTGCCATGGGCAGATGAGGCTGAGCAACAGCTTTCCAGGCTAGCTCTTTCTGGCTGCGAGCTCTCTGCACATGTTCGCATTTTCAGAGCAGGGCTGCCAGAGGCGCCCAGCACGGACCACCTAATATATATTTGAAGTTTGAGGGGTCAAGACAAGCAAGCAGCACCAGTCTCTGTGCCTCTGTGCGAGCAGTGCCATGGGCAGATGAGGCTGAGCAACAGCTTTCCAGGCTAGCTCTTTCTGGCTGCCAGCTCTCTGCAGACGTTCGCATTTTCAGAGCAGGGCTGCCGGAGGCGCCCAGCATGGACCACCTAATATACATTTGAAGTTTGAGGGGGCAAGACAAGCAAACAGCCCCAGTCTCTGTGCCTCTGTGCGAGCAGTGCCATGGGCAGATGAGGCTGAGCAACAGCTTTCCAGGCTAGCTCTTTCTGGCTGCGAGCTATCTGCAGACGTTCGCATTTTCGGAGCAGGGCTGCCGGAGGCGCCCAGCACGGACCACCTAATATACGTTTGAAGTTTGAGGGGTCAAGACAAGCAAACAGCCCCAGTCTCTGTGCCTCTGTGCAAGCAGTGCCATGGGCAGATGAGGCTGAGCAACAGCTTTCCAGGCTAGCTCTTTCTGGCTCGAGCTATCTGCAGACGTTCGCATTTTCAGAGCAGGGCTGCCGTAGGCTCCCTGCAAGGACTCCCAAAGGTACGTTTGAAATTTGAGGTGACAAGACAAGCAAGCAGCCCCAGTCTCTGTGCCTCTGTGCGAGCAGTGCCATGAGCAGATGAGGCTGAGCAACAGCTTTCCAGGCTAGCTCTTTCTGGCTGCGAGCTATCTGCAGACGTTCGCATTTTCAGAGCAGGTTTGCCGGATGCGCCCGGCACGGACCACCTAAGATACTTTTGAAGTTTGAGGGGTCAAGACAAGCAAGCAGCCCCAGTCTCTGTGCCTCTGTGTGAGCAGTGCCATGGGCAGATGAGGCTGAGCAACAGCTTTTCAGGCTAGCCCTTTCTGCCTGCGAGCTATCTGCAGACGTTCGCATTTTCGGAGCAGGGCTGCTGGAGGCACCCTGCACGAGCCCGAAAAGCTACGTTTGAAGTTTGAGGGGGCAAGACAAGCAAGCAGCCCCATTCTCTTAGCCTCTGTGCAAGCAGTGCCATGGGCAGATGAGGCTGAGCAACAGCTTTCCAGGCTAGCTCTTTCTGGCTGCCAGCTCTCTGCACACGTTAGCATTTTTAGAGCAGGGCTGCCGGAGGCACCCTGCACGAGCCCCCAAAGCTACGTTTGAAGTTTGAGGTGGCAAGACAAGCAAGCAGCCCCAGTCTCTGTGCCTCTGTGCGAGCAGTGCCATGGGCAGATGAGGCTGAGCAACAGGTTTCCAGGCTAGCTCTTTCTGGCTGCGAGCTATCTGCAGATGTTCAAATTTTCAGAGCAGGGCTGCCGGAGGTGCCCGTCACGGACCCCCAAAACAACGTTTGAAGTTTGAGGGGGCAAGACAAGCAAGCAGCCCCAGTCTCTGTGCCTCTGTGCCAGCAGTGCCATGAGCAGATGAGGCTGAGCAAGAGCTTTCCAGGCTAGCTCTTTCTGGCTGCAATCTATCTGCAGACGTTCGCATATTCAGAGCAGGGCTGCCGGAAGCGCCCGGCACGGACCACCTAAGCTACGTTTCAAGTTTGAGGGGGCAAGACAAGCAAGCAGCCCCAGTCTCTGTGCCTCTGTGCGAGCAGTGCCATGGGCAGATGAGGCTGAGCAACAGCTTTCCAGGCTAGCTCTTTCTGGCTGCGAGCTATCTGCAGACGTTCGCATTTTCAGAGCAGGGCTGCCAGAGGCCCCATGCACTGAGCACCTAAGCTAAGTTTGAAGTTTGAGGGGGAAGACAAGCAAGCAGCCCCAGTCTCTGTGCCTCTGTGCGAGCAGTGCCATGGGCAGATGAGGCTGAGCAACAGCTTTCCAGGCTAGCTCTTTCTGGCTGCGAGCTATCTGCAGACATTCGCATTTTCAGAGCAGGGCTGCCGGAGGCGCCCGTCACGGACCCCCAAAACAACGTTTGAAGTTTGAGGTGGCAAGACAAGCAAGCAGCCCCAGTCTCTGTGCCTCTGTGCGAGCAGTGCCATGGGCAGATGAGGCTGAGCAACAGCTTTCCAGGCTAGCTCTTTCTGGCTGCGAGCTATCTGCAGACGTTCGCATTTTCAGAGCAGGGCTTCCGGAGGCACCCTGCAAGGACGACCAAAAATACGTTTGAAGTTTGAGGGGGCAAGACAAGCAAGCAGCCCCAGTCTCTGTGCCTCTGTGCGAGCAGTGCCATGGGCAGATGAGGCTGAGCAACAGCTTTCCAGGCTAGCTCTTTCTGGCTCGAGCTATCTGCAGACGTTGGCATTTTCAGAGCAGGGCTGCTGGAGGCTCCCTGCAAGGACTCCCAAAGGTACGATTGAAATTTGAGGTGACAAGACAAACAAACAGCCTCAGTCTCTGTGCCTCTGTACGAGCAGTGCCATGGGCAGATGAGGCTGAGCAACAGCTTTCCAGGCTAGCTGTTTCTGGCTGCGAGCTATCTGCAGACGTTCGCATTTTCGGAGCAGGGCTGCCGTAGGCACCCTGCACGAGCCCCAAAAGCTACGTTTGAAGTTTGAGGGGGCAAGACAAGCAAGCAGCCCCAGTCTCTGCGCGTCTGTGCAAGCAGTGCCATGGGCAGATGAGGCTGAGCAACAACTTTCCAGGCTAGCTCTTTCTGGCTTGAGCTATCTGCAGACGTTCGCATTTTCAGAGCAGGGCTGCCGGAGGCCCCCTGCAAGGACTCCCAAAGGTATATTAGAAATTTGACGTGACAAGACAAGCAAACAGCCCCAGTCTCTGTGCCTCTGTGCGAGCAGTGCCATGGGCAGATGAGGCTGAGCAACAGCTTTCCACGCTAGCTCTTTCTGGCTGCGAGCTATCTGCAGACGTTCGCATTTTCAGAGCAGGGCTACCGTAGGCGCCCGTCACGGACCCGCAAAACAACGTTTGAAGTTTGAGGGGGCAAGACAAGCAAGCAGCCCCAGTCTCTGTGCGTCTGTGCAAGCAGTGCCATGGGCAGATGAGGCTGAGCAACAGCTTTCCAGGCTAGCTCTTTCTGGCTGCGAGCTATCTGCAGATGTTCGCATTTTCAGAGCAGGGCTGCCGGAGGCGCCCAGCACGGACCACCTAATATACGTTTGAAGTTTGAGGGGTCAAGACAAGCAAACAGCCCCAGTCTCTGTGCCTCTGTGCAAGCAGTGCCATGGGCAGATGAGGCTGAGCAACAGCTTTCCAGGCTAGCTCTTTCTGGCTCGAGCTATCTGCAGACGTTCGCATTTTCAGAGCAGGGCTGCCGTAGGCTCCCTGCAAGGACTCCCAAAGGTACGTTTGAAATTTGAGGTGACAAGACAAGCAAGCAGCCCCAGTCTCTGTGCCTCTGTGCGAGCAGTGCCATGGGCAGATGAGGCTGAGCAACAGCTTTCCAGGCTAGCTCTTTCTGGCTGCGAGCTATCTGCAGACGTTCGCATTTTCAGAGCAGGTTTGCCGGATGCGCCCGGCACGGACCACCTAAGATACTTTTGAAGTTTGAGGGGTCAAGACAAGCAAGCAGCCCCAGTCTCTGTGCCTCTGTGTGAGCAGTGCCATGGGCAGATGAGGCTGAGCAACAGCTGTTCAGGCTAGCCCTTTCTGGCTGCGAGCTATCTGCAGACGTTCGCATTTTCGGAGCAGGGCTGCTGGAGGCACCCTGCACGAGCCCGAAAAGCTACGTTTGAAGTTTGAGGGGGCAAGACAAGCAAGCAGCCCCATTCTCTTAGCCTCTGTGCAAGCAGTGCCATGGGCAGATGAGGCTGAGCAACAGCTTTCCAGGCTAGCTCTTTCTGGCTGCCAGCTCTCTGCACACGTTAGCATTTTTAGAGCAGGGCTGCCGGAGGCACCCTGCACGAGCCCCCAAAGCTACGTTTGAAGTTTGAGGTGGCAAGACAAGCAAGCAGCCCCAGTCTCTGTGCCTCTGTGCGAGCAGTGCCATGGGCAGATGAGGCTGAGCAACAGCTTTCCAGGCTAGCTCTTTCTGGCTGCGAGCTCTCTGCAGACGTTCGCATTTTCAGAGCAGGGCAGCCGGAGGCTCCCTGCAAGGACTCCCAAAGGTATGTTTGAAATTTGAGGTGACAAGACAAGCAAACAGCCCCAGTCTCTGTGCCTCTATGCGAGCAGTGCCATGGGCAGATGAGGCTGAGCAACAGCTTTCCAGGCTAGCTCTTTCTGGCTGCGAGCTATCTGCAGATGTTCAAATTTTCAGAGCAGGGCTGCCGGAGGTGCCCGTCACGGACCCCCAAAACAACGTTTGAAGTTTGAGGGGGCAAGACAAGCAAGCAGCCCCAGTCTCTGTGCCTCTGTGCGAGCAGTGCCATGGGCACATGAGGCTGAGCAAGAGCTTTCCAGGCTAGCTCTTTCTGGCTGCAATCTATATGCAGACGTTCGCATATTCAGAGCAGGGCTGCCGGAAGCGCCCGGCACGGACCACCTAAGCTACGTTTCAAGTTTGAGGGGGCAAGACAAGCAAGCAGCCCCAGTCTCTGTGCCTCTGTGCGAGCAGTGCCATGGGCAGATGAGGCTGAGCAACAGCTTTCCAGGCTAGCTCTTTCTGGCTGCGAGCTATCTGCAGACATTCGCATTTTCAGAGCAGGGCTGCCGGAGGCGCCCGTCACGGACCCCCAAAACAACGTTTGAAGTTTGAGGTGGCAAGACAAGCAAGCAGCCCCAGTCTCTGTGCCTCTGTGCGAGCAGTGCCATGGGCAGATGAGGCTGAGCAACAGCTTTCCAGGCTAGCTCTTTCTGGCTGCGAGCTATCTGCAGACGTTCGCATTTTCAGAGCAGGGCTGCCGGAAGCGCCCGGCACGGACCCCCAAAAAAAAGTTTGAAGTTTGAGGGGGCAAGACAAGCAAGCAGCCCCAGTCTCTGTGCCTCTGTGCGAGCAGTGCCATGGGCAGATGAGGTTGAGCAACAGCTTTCCAGGCTAGCTCTTGATGGCTGCGAGCTATCTGCAGACGTTCGCATTTTCGGAGCAGCACTGCCGGAAGCGCCCGGCACGGACCACCTAAGCTACGTTTGAAGTTTGAGGGGGCAAGACAAGCAAGCAGCCCCAGTCTCTGTGCCTCTGTGCGAGCAGTGCCATGGGCAGATGAGGCCGAGCAACAGCTTTCCAGGCTAGCTCTTTCTGGCTGCAAGCTATCTGCAGACGTTTTACATTTTCAGAGCAGGGCTGCCAGAAGCGCCCGGCACGGACAACCTAAGCTAAGTTTGAAGTTTGAGGGGGCAAGACAAGCAAGCAGTCCCAGTCTCTGTGCCTCTGTGCGAGCAGTGCCATGGGCAGATGAGGCTGAGCAACATCTTTCCAGGCTAGCTATTTCTGGCTGCGAGCTATCTGCAGACGTTCGCATTTTCAGAGCAGGGCTGCCGGAGGCCCCCTGCGCGGATCACCTAAGCTACGTTTCAAGTTTGAGGGGGCAAGACAAGCAAGCAGCCCCCGTCTCTGTGCCTCTGTGTGAGCAGTGCCATTGGCAGATGAGGCTGAGCAACAGCTTTCCAGGCTAGCTCTTTCTGGCTGCGACTTATCTGCAGACGTTCGCATTTCATAGCAGGGTTGCCGGAGGCGCCCAGCACGGACCACCTAAGCTACTTTTGAAGTTTGAGGGGTCAAGACAAGCAAGCAGCCCCAGTCTCTGTGCCTCTGTGCCAGCAGTGCCATGGGCAGATGAGGCTGAGCAACAGCTTTCCACGCTAGCTCTTTCTGGCTGCGAGGTATCTGCAGACGTTCGTATTTTTGGAGCAGTGCTGCCAGAGGCGCCCGGCACGGCCCCCCAAATATACGTTTGAAGTTTGAGGTTGCAAGACAAGCAAACAGCCCCAGTCTCTGTGCCTCTGTGCGAGCAGTGCCATGGGCAGATGAGGCTGAGCAACAGCTTTCCAGGCTAGCTCTTTCTGGCTGCGAGCTATCTGCACACGTTTTACATTTTCAGAGCAGGGCTGCCGGAGGAGTCCGGCACGGACCACCTAAGCTACGTTTGAAGTTTGAGGGGACAAGACAAGCAAGCAGCCCCAGTCTCTGTGCCTCTGTGCGAGCAGTGCCATGGGCAGATGAGGCTGAGCAACAGCTTTCCAGGCTAGCTCTTTCTGGCTGCGAGCTATCTGCAGACGTTCGCATTTCATAGCAGGTTTGCCGGAGGCGCCCAGCACGGACCACCTAAGCTACTTTTGAAGTTTGAGGGGTCAAGACAAGCAAGCAGCCCCAGTCTCTGTGCCTCTGTGCCAGCAGTGCCATGGGCAGATGAGGCTGAGCAACAGCTTTCCACGCTAGCTCTTTCTGGCTGCGAGGTATCTGCAGACGTTCGTATTTTTGGAGCAGTGCTGCCAGAGGCGCCCGGCACGGCCCCCCAAATATACGTTTGAAGTTTGAGGTTGCAAGACAAGCAAGCAGCCCCAGTCTCTGTGCCTCTGAGCGAGCAGTGCCATGGGCAGATGAGGCTGAGCAACAGCTTTCCAGGCTAGCTCTTTCTGCCTGCGAGCTATCTGCAGACGTTCGCATTTTCAGAGCAGGGCTGCCGGAGTCGCCCGGCACGGACCCCCAAAACTACCTTTGAAGTTTGAGGGGTCAAGACAAGCAAGCAGCCCCAGTCTCTGTGCCTCTGTGCGAGCAGTTCCATGGGCAGATGAGGCTGAGCAACAGCTTTCCAGGCTAGCTCTTTCTGGCTGCGAGCAATCTGCAGACGTTCGCATTTTCAGAGCAGGGCTGCCGGAGGAGTCCGGCACGGACCACCTAAGCTACGTTTGAAGTTTGAGGGGGCAAGACAAGCAAGCAGCCCCAGTCTCTGTGCCTCTGTGCGAGCAGTGCCATGGGCACATGAGGCTGAGCAACAGCTTTCCAGGCTAGCTCTTTCTGGCTGCGAGCTATCTGCACACGTTCGCATTTTCAGAGCAGGGCTGCCGGAGGCGCCTGGCACGGACCCCCAAACCTACGTCTGAAGTTTGAGGGGGCAAGACAAGCAAGCAGCCCCAGTCTCTGTGCCTCTGTGCGAGCAGTGCCATGAGCAGATGAGGCTGAGCAACAGCTTTCCAGGCTAGCCCTTTCTGGCTGCGAGCTATCTGCAAACGTTTTACATTTTCAGAGCAGGGTTGCCGGAGGCGCCCGGCACGGACCACCTAAGCTAAGTTTAAGTTTCAGGGGGCAAGACAAGCAAGCAGCCCCAGTCTCCGTGCCTCTGTGCGAGCAGTGCCATGGGCAGATGAGGCTGAGCAACAGCTTTCCAGGCTAGCTCTTTCTGGCTGCCAGCTCTATCTGCACACGTTCGCATTTTCAGAGCAGGGCTGCCGGAGTCGCCCGGCACGGACCCCCAAAACAACCTTTGAAGTTTGAGGGGTCAAGACAAGCAAGCAGCCCCAGTCTCTGTGCCTCTGTGCGAGCAGTGCCATGGGCAGATGAGGTTGAGTAACAGATTTCCACGCTAGCTCTTTCTGGCTGCGAGCTATCTGCAGACAATCGCATTTTCGGAGCAGGGCTGACTGAAGCGCCCGGCACGGACCACGTAATCTACGTTTGAAGTTTGAGGGGGAGAGACAAGCAAGCAGCCCCAGTCTCTGTGCCTCTGTGCGAGCAGTGCCATGGGCAGATGAGGCTGAGCAACAGCTTTCCAGGCGAGCTCTTTCTGGCTGCGAGCTATCTGCAGACGTTCGCATTTTCAGAGCAGGGCTGCCAGAGGCCCCATGCATTGAGCACCGAAGCTACGTTTGAAGTTTGAGGTGGCAATACAAGCAAACAGCCACAGTCTCTGTGCCTCTGTGCGAGCAGTGCCATGGGCAGATGAGGCTGAGCAACAGCTTTCCAGGCTAGCTCTTTCTGGCTGCGAGCTATCTGCAGACGTTCGCATTTTCAGAGCAGGGCTGCCGGAGGCACCCTGCACGAGCCCCCAAAGCTACGTTTGAAGTTTGAGGTGGGAAGACAAGCAAGCAGCCCCAGTCTCTGTGCCTCCGTGCGAGCAGTGCCATGGGCAGATGAGGCTGAGCAAGAGCTTTCCAGGCTAGCTCTTTCTGGCTGCGAGCAATCTGCAGACATTCGCATTTTCAGAGCAGGGCTGCCGGAGGAGTCCGGCACGGACAACCTAAGCTACATTTGAAGTTTGAGGTGGCAAGACAAGCAAGCAGCCCCAGTCTCTGTGCCTCTGTGCGAGCAGTGCCATGGGCAGATGAGGCTGAGCAACAGCTTTCCAGGCTAGCCCTTTCTGGCTGCGAGCTATCTGCAGACGTTTTACATTTTCAGAGCAGGGCTGCCAGAGGCGCCCGGCACGGACCACCTAAGCTAAGTTTAAGTTTCAGGGGGCAAGACAAGCAAGCAGCCCCAGTCTCTGTGCCTCTGTGCGAGCAGTGCCATGGGCAGATGAGGCTGAGCAACAGCTTTCCAGGCTAGCTCTTTCTGGCTGCAATCTATCTGCAGACGTTCGCATTTTCAGAGCAGGGCTGCCGGAGGCGCCCGGCACGGACCCCCAAAACAACCTTTGAAGTTTGAGGGGTCAAGACAAGCAAGCAGCCTCAGTCTCTGTGCCTCTGTGCAAGCAGTGCCATGGGCAGATGAGGCTGAGCAACAGCTTTCCAGGCTACCTCTTTCTGGCTGCGAGTTATCTGTCGACGTTCGCATTTCATAGCAGGGTTGCCGGAGGCGCCCGGCTCAGAACCCAAAGCTACGTTTGAAGTCTGAGGTGGCAAGACAAGCAAGCAGCCCCAGTCTCTGTGCCTCTGTGCGAGCAGTGCCATGGGCAGATCAGGCTGAGCAACAGCTTTCCAGGCTAGCTCTTTCTGGCTGCCAGATATCTGCAGACGTACGCATTTTCGGAGCAGGGCTGCTGGAGGGCCCCTGCGCGGACCACCTAAGCTACGTTTTAAGTTGAGGGGGCAAGACAAGCAAGCAGCCCCAGTCTCTGTGCCTTTGTGCGAGCAGTGCCATGGGCAGATGAGGCTGAGCAACAGCTTTCCAGGCTAGCTCTTTCTGGCTGCGAGCTATCTGCAGACGTTCGCATTTTCAGAGCAGGGCTGCCAGAGTCCCCATGCATTGAGCACCGAAGCTACGTTTGAAGTCTGAGGTGGCAAGACAAGCAAACAGCCCCAGTCTCTGTGCCTCTGTGCGAGCAGTGCCATGGGCAGATGAGGCTGAGCAACAGCTTTCCAGGCTAGCTCTTTCTGCCTGCGAGCTATCTGCAGACGTTCGCATTTTCAGAGCTGCGCTGCCGGAGGCGCCCGTCACGGACCCCCAAAACAACGTTTGAAGTTTGAGGGGGCAAGACAAGCAAGCAGCCCCAGTCTCTGTGCTTCTGTGCGAGCAGTGCCATGGGCAGATGAGGCTGAGCAACAGCTTTCCAGGCTAGCTCTTTCTGGCTGCGAGTTATCTGCAGACGTTCGCATTTTCAGAGCAGGGCTGCCGGAAGCGCCCGGCACGGACCACCTAAGCTACGTTTGAAGTTTGAGGGGGCAAGACAAGCAAGCAGCCCCAGTCTCTGTGCCTCTGTGCGAGCAGTGCCATGGGCAGATGAGGCTGAGCAACAGCTTTCCAGGCTAGCTCTTTCTGCCTGCGAGCTATCTGCAGATGTTAGCATTTTCAGAGCAAGGCTGCAAGAGGTGTCCGGCACGGACCACCTAAGCTACGTTTGAAGTTTGAGGGGGCAAGACAAGGAAACAGCCCCAGTCTCTGTGCCTCTCTGCGAGCAGTGCCATGGGCAGATGAGGCTGAGCAACAGCTTTCCAGGCTAGCTCTTTCTGGCTGTGTGCTATCTGCAGACGTTCGCATTTTCAGAGCAGGGTTGCTGGAGGCGCCCAGCACGGATCACCTAAGACACTTTTGAAGTTTGAGGGGGCAAGACAAGCAAGCAGCCCCAGTCTCTGTGCCTCTGTGCGAGCAGTGCCATGGGCAGATGAGGTTGAGCAACAGCTTTCCAGGCTAGCTCTCTCTGGCTGCGAGCTGTCTGCAGACGTTCACATTTTCAGAGCAGGGCTGCCGGAGGCTCCCTGCAAAGACTCCCAAAGCTATTTTTGAAATTTGAGGTGACAAGACAAGAAAACAGCCCCAGTCTCTGTGCCTCTGTGCGAGCAGTGCCATGGGCAGATGAGGCTGAGCAACAGCTTTCCAGGCTAGCTCTTTTTGGCTGCGAACTATCTGCAGACGTTCGCATTTTCAAAGCAGGGCTGCCAGAGGCGCCCGGCACGGACCACCTAAGCTACGTTTGAAGTTTGAGGGGGCAAGACAAGCAAGCAGCCCCAGTCTCTGTGCCTCTGTGCGAGCAGTGCCATGGGCAGATGAGGCTGAGCAACAGCTTTCCAGACTAGCTCTTTCTGGCTGCGAGCTATCTGCAGATGTTAGCATTTTCAGAGCAGGGCTGCCAGAGGTGCCTGGCACGGACCACCTAAGCTACGTTTGAAGTTTGAGGGGGCAAGACAAGCAAACAGCCCCAGTCTCTGTGCCTCTGTGCGAGCAGTGCCATGGGCAGATGAGGTTGAGCAACAGCTTTCCAGGCTAGGTCTCTCTGGCTGCGAGCTATCTGCAGACGTTCACATTTTCAGAGCAGGGCTGCCGGAGGCTCCCTGCAAGGACTCCCAAAGCTATGTTTGAAATTTGAGGTGACAAGACAAGAAAACAGCCCCAGTCTCTGTGCCTCTGTGCGAGCAGTGCCATGGGCAGATGAGGCTGAGCAACAGCTTTCCAGGCTAGCTCTTTTTGGCTGCGAACTATCTGCAGACGTTCGCATTTTCAGAGCAGGGCTGCCGGAGGCGCCCGGCACGGACCACCTAAGCTACGTTTGAAGTTTGAGGGGGCAAGACAAGCAAGCAGTCCCAGTCTCTGTGCCTCTGTGCGAGCAGTGCCATGGGCAGATGAGGCTGAGCAACAGCTTTCCAGGCTAGCTCTTTCTGGCTGCGAGCTATCTGCAGACTTTTGCATTTTCAGAGCAGGGTTGCCGGAGGCGCTCGGCATGGACCACCTAAGCTACGTTTGAAGTTTGAGGGGTCAAGACAAGCAAGCAGCCCCAGTCTCTGTGCCTCTGTGCAAGCAGTGCCATGGGCAGATGAGGCTGAGCAACAGCTTTCCAGGCTAGCTCTTTCTGGCTGCGAGTTATCTGTAGACGTTCGCATTTCATAGCAGGGTTGCCGGAGGCGCCCGGCTCAGAACCCAAAGCTACGTTTGAAGTTTGAGGTGGCAAGACAAGCAAGCAGCCCCAGTCTCTGTGCCTCTGTGCGAGCAGTGCCATGGGCAGATGAGGCTGAGCAACAGCTTTCCAGGCTACCTCTTTCTGGCTGCGTGCTATCTGCAGACGTACGCATTTTCGGAGCAGGGCTGCTGGAGGGCCCCTGCGCGGACCACCTAAGCTACGTTTTAAGTTGAGGGGGCAAGACAAGCAAGCAGCCCCAGTCTCTGTGCCTCTGTGCGAGCAGTGCCATGGGCAGATGAGGTTGAGCAACAGCTTTCCAGGCTAGCTCTTTCTGGCTGCGAGCTATCTGCAGACGTTCACATTTTCAGAGCAGGGCTGCCAGAGTCCCCATGCATTGAGCACCGAAGCTACGTTTGAAGTTTGAGGTGGCAAGACAAGCAAGCAGCCCCAGTCTCTGTGCCTCTGTGCGAGCAGTGCCATGGGCAGATGAGGCTGAGCAACAGCTTTCCAGGCTAGCTCTTTTTGGCTGCGTGCTATCTGCAGACGTTCGCATTTTCAGAGCAGGGCTGCCGGAGGCACCCTGCACGGACGACCAAAAATACGTTTGAAGTTTGAGGGGGCAAGACAAGCAAGCAGCCCCAGTCTCTGTGCCTCTGTGCGAACAGTGCCACGGGCAGATGAGGCTGAGCAACAACTTTCCTGAGTAGCTCTTTCTGGCTGCGAGCTATCTGCAGACGTTCGCATTTTCAGAGCAGGGGTGCCATAGTCCCCATGCATTGAGCACCGAAGCTACGTTTGAAGTTTGAACGTGGCAAGACAAGCAAGCAGCCCCAGTCTCTGTGCCTCTGTGCGAGCAGTGCCATGGGCAGATGAGGCTGAGCAACACCTTTCCAGGCTAGCTCTTTCTGGCTGCAAGCTATCTGCACACGTTTTACATATTCAGAGCAGGGCTGCCAGAAGTGCCCGTCACGGACCACCTAAGCTAAGTTTGAAGTTTGAGGGGGCAAGACAAGCAAGCAGCCCCAGTCTCTGTGCCTCTGTGCGAGCAGTGCCATGGGCAGATGAGGCTGAGCAACAGCTTTCCAGGCTAGCTCTTTGTGGCTGCGTGCTATCTGCAGACATTCGCATTTTCAGAGCAGGGCTGCCGGAGGCACCCTGCACGGACGACCAAAAATACGTTTGAAGTTTGAGGGGGCAAGACAAGCAAGCAGCCCCAGTCTCTGTGCCTCTGTGCGAACAGTGCCATGGGCAGATGAGGCTGAGCAACAACTTTCCTGAGTAGCTCTTTCTGGCTGCGAGCTAACTGCAGACGTTCGCATTTTCAGAGCAGGGCTGCCATAGTCCCCATGCATTGAGCACCGAAGCTACGTTTGAAGTTTGAACGTGGCAAGACAAGCAAGCAGCCCCAGTCTCTGTGCCTCTGTGCGAGCAGTGCCATGGGCAGATGAGGCTGAGCAACACCTTTCCAGGCTAGCTCTTTCTGGCTGCGAGCTATCTGCAGACGTTCGCATTTTCAGAGCAAGCCTGCTGGAGGCACCCTGCACGCACCCACAAAGCTACGTTTGAAGTTTGAGGTGGCAGGACAAGCAAGCAGCCCCAATCTCTGTGCTTCTGTGCGAGCAGTGCCATGGGCAGATGAGGCTGAGCAACAGCTTTCCAGGCTAGCTCTTTCTGGCTGAGAGCTATCTGCAGACGTTCGCATTTTCGGAGCAGTGCTGACGTAGGCACCCTGCACGAGCCCCAGAAGCTACGTTTGAAGTTTGAGGGGGCAAGACAAGCAAGCAGCCCCAGTCTCTGTGCCTTTGTGCAAGCAGTGCCATGGGCAGATGAGGCTGAGCAACAGGTTTCCACGCTAGCTCTTTCTGGCTGCGAGCTATCTGCAGATGTTAGCATTTTCGGAGCAGGGCTGCCAGAGGTGCCCGGCACAGACCACCTAAGCTACGTTTGAAGTTTGAGGGGGCAAGACAAGCAAACAGCCCCAGTCTGTGTGCCTCTGTGCGAGCAGTGCCATGGGCAGATGAGGCTGAGCAACAGCTTTCCAGGCTACCTCTTTCTGGCTGCGTGCTATCTGCAGACGTTCGCATTTTCAGAGCAGGGTTGCCGGAGGCGCCCAGCACGGACCACCTAAGATACTTTTGAAGTTTGAGGGGGCAAGACAAGCAAGCAGCCCCAGTCTCTGTGCCTCTGTGCGAGCAGTGCCATGGGCAGATGAGGTTGAGCAACAGCTTTCCAGGCTAGCTCTTTCTGGCTGCGAGCTATCTGCAGACGTTCACATTTTCAGAGCAGGGCTGCCAGAGTCCCCATGCATTGAGCACCGAAGCTACGTTTGAAGTTTGAGGTGGCAAGACAAGCAAGCAGCCCCAGTCTCTGTGCCTCTGTGCGAGCAGTGCCATGGGCAGATGAGGCTGAGCAACAGCTTTCCAGGCTAGCTCTTTTTGGCTGCGAACTATCTGCAGACGTTCGCATTTTCAGAGCAGGGCTGCCAGAGGCGCCCGGCACGGACCACCTAAGCTACGTTTGAAGTTTGAGGGGGCAAGACAAGCAAGCAGCCCCAGTCTCTGTGCCTCTGTGTGAGCAGTGCCATGGGCACATGAGGCTGAGCAACACCTTTCCAGGCTAACTCTTTCTGGCTGCGAGCTATCTGCAGACGTTCACATTTTCAGAGCAGGGTTGCCGGAGACGCCCAGCACGGACCCACAAAGCTACGTTTGAAGTTTGAGGTGGCAAGACAAGCAAGCAGCCCCAGTATCTGTGCCTCTGTGCGAGCAGTGCCATGGGCAGATGAGGCTGAGCAACAGCTTTCCACGCTAGCTCTTTCTGGCTGCCAGCTATCTGCAGACGTTCGCATTTTCAGAGCAGGGCTGCCAGAGTCCCCATGCATTGAGCACCGAAGCTACGTTTGAAGTTTGAGGTGGCAAGACAAGCAAGCAGCCCTAGTCTCTGTGCCTCTGTGCTAGCAGTGCCATGGGCAGATGAGGCTGAGCAACACCTTTCCAGGCTAGCTCTTTCTGGCTGCGAGCTATCTGCAGACGTTCGCATTTTCAGAGCAGGGCTACCGGAGGCGCCCGTCACGGACCCCCAAAACAACGTTTGAAGTTTGAGGGGGCAAGACAAGCAAGCAGCCCCAGTCTCTGTGCTTCTGTGCGAGTAGTGCCATGGGCAGATGAGGCTGAGCAACAGCTTTCCAGGCTAGCTCTTTCTGGCTGAGAGCTATCTGCAGACGTTCGCATTTTCAGAGCAGGGGTGCCGTAGGAACCCTGCACGAGCCCCAAAAGCTACGTTTGAAGTTTGAGGGGGCAAGACAAGCAAGCAGCCCCAGTCTCTGTGCCTCTGTGCAAGCAATGCCATGGGCAGATGAGGCTGAGCAACAGCTTTCCAGGCTAGCTCTTTCTGGATGCGAGCTATCTGCAGACGTTCGCATTTTCAGAGCAGGGCTGCCGGGGGCGCCCGGCACGGACCACCTAAGCTACGTTTGAAGTTTGAGGGGGCAAGACAAGCAAGCAGCCCCAGTCTCTGTGCCTCTGTGCGAGCAGTGCCATGGGCAGATGAGGCTGAGCAACAGCTTTCCAGGCTAGCTCTTTCTGGCTGCCAGCTGTCTGCAGACGTTCACATTTTCAGAGCAGGGCTGCCGGAGGCTCCCTGCAAGGACTCCCAAAGGTATGTTTGAAATTTGAGGTGACAAGACAAGAAAACAGCCCCAGTCTCTGTGCCTCTGTGCAAGCAATGCCATGGGCAGATGAGGCTGAGCAACAGCTTTCCAGGCTAGCTCTTTCTGGCTGAGAGCTATCTGCAGACGTTCGCATTTTCAGAGCAGGGGTGCCGTAGGAACCCTGCACGAGCCCCAAAAGCTACGTTTGAAGTTTGAGGGGGCAAGACAAGCAAGCAGCCCCAGTCTCTGTGCCTCTGTGCAAGCAATGCCATGGGCAGATGAGGCTGAGCAACAGCTTTCCAGGCTAGCTCTTTCTGGATGCGAGCTATCTGCAGACGTTCGCATATTCAGAGCAGGGCTGCCGGGGGCGCCCGGCACGGACCACCTAAGCTACGTTGTAAGTTTAGGGGGCAAGACAAGCAAGCAGCCCCAGTCTCTGTGCCTTTGTGCGAGCAGTGCCATGGGCAGATGAGGCTGAGCAACAGCTTTCCACGCTAGCTCTTTCTGGCTGCGAGCTATCTGCAGATGTTAGCATTTTCGGAGCAGGGCTGCCAGAGGTGCCCGGCACGGACCACCTAAGCTACGTTTGAAGTTTGAGGGGGCAAGACAAGCAAACAGCCCCAGTCTCTGTGCCTCTGTGCGAGCAGTGCCATGGGCAGATGAGGCTGAGCAACAGCTTTCCAGGCTACCTCTTTCTGGCTGCGTGCTATCTGCAGACGTTCGCATTTTCAGAGCAGGGTTGCCGGAGGCGCCCAGCACGGACCACCTAAGATACTTTTGAAGTTTGAGGGGGCAAGACAAGCAAGCAGCCCCAGTCTCTGTGCCTCTGTGCGAGCAGTGCCATGGGCAGATGAGGTTGAGCAACAGCTTTCCAGGCTAGCTCTTTCTGGCTGCGAGCTATCTGCAGACGTTCACATTTTCAGAGCAGGGCTGCCAGAGTCCCCATGCATTGAGCACCGAAGCTACGTTTGAAGTTTGAGGTGGCAAGACAAGCAAGCAGCCCCAGTCTCTGTGCCTCTGTGCGAGCAGTGCCATGGGCAGATGAGGCTGAGCAATAGCTTTCCAGGCTAGCTCTTTTTGGCTGCGAACTATCTGCAGACGTTCGCATTTTCAGAGTAGGGCTGCCAGAGGCGCCCGGCACGGACCACCTAAGCTACGTTTGAAGTTTGAGGGGGCAAGACAAGCAAGCAGCCCCAGTCTCTGTGCCTCTGTGCGAGCAGTGCCATGGGCAGATGAGGCTGAGCAACACCTTTCCAGGCTAACTCTTTCTGGCTGCGAGCTATCTGCAGACGTTCGCATTTTCAGAGCAGGGTTGCCGGAGACGCCCAGCACGGACCACCTAAGATACGTTTGAAGTTTGAGGGGTCAAGACAAGCAAGCAGCCCCAGTCTCTGTGCCTCTGTGCGAGCAGTGCCATGGGCAGATGAGGCTGAGCAACAGCTTTCCAGGCTAGCTCTTTCTGGCTGCAAGCTATCTGCACACGTTTTACATTTTCAGAGCAGGGCTGCCAGAAGTGCCCGTCACGGACCACCTAACCTAAGTATGAAGTTTGAGGGGGCAAGACAAGCAAGCAGCCCCAGTCTCTGTGCCTCTGTGCGAGCAGTGCCATGGGCAGATGAGGCTGAGCAACAGCTTTCCAGGCTAGCTCTTTCTGGCTGCGTGCTATCTGCAGACGTTCGCATTTTCAGAGCAAGCCTGCTGGAGGCACCCTGCACGCACCCACAAAGCTACGTTTGAAGTTTGAGGTGGCAGGACAAGCAAGCAGCCCCAGTCTCTGTGCCTCTGTGCGAGCAGTGCCATGGGCAGATGAGGCTGAGCAACAGCTTTCCACGGTAGCTCTTTCTGGCTGCGAGCTATCTGCAGACGTTCGCATTTTCAGAGCAGGGCTGCCAGAGTCCCCATGCATTGAGCACCGAAGCTACGTTTGAAGTTTGAGGTGGCAAGACAAGCAAGCAGCCCTAGTCTCTGTGCCTCTGTGCGAGCAGTGCCATGGGCAGATGAGGCTGAGCAACACCTTTCCAGGCTAGCTCTTTCTGGCTGCGAGCTATCTGCAGACGTTCGCATTTTCGGAGCACGGCTGCCGGAGGCGCCCGTCACGGACCCCCAAAACAACGTTTGAAGTTTGAGGGGGCAAGACAAGCAAGCAGCCCCAGTCTCTGTGCCTCTGTGCGAGCAGTGCCATGGGCAGATGAGGCTGAGCAACAGCTTTCCAGGCTAGCTCTTTCTGGCTGAGAGCTATCTGCAGACGTTCGCATTTTCAGAGCAGGGGTGCCGTAGGCAACCTGCACGAGCCCCAAAAGCTACGTTTGAAGTTTGGTGGGGCAAGACAAGCAAGCAGCCCCAGTCTCTGTGCCTCTGTGCAAGCAATGCCATGGGCAGATGAGGCTGAGCAACAGCTTTCCAGGCTACCTCTTTCTGGCTGCGTGCTATCTGCAGACGTTCGCATTTTCAGAGCAGGGTTGCCGGAGGCGCCCAACACGGACCACCTAAGATACGTGTGAAGTTTGAGGGGGCAAGACAAGCAAGCAGCCCCAGTCTCTGTGCCTCTGTGCGAGCAGTGCCATTGGCAGATGAGGTTGAGCAACAGCTTTCCAGGCTAGCTCTTTCTGGCTGCCAGCTATCTGCAGACGTTCACATTTTCAGAGCAGGGCTGCCGGAGGCTCCCTGCAAGGACTCCCAAAGGTATGTTTGAAATTTGAGGTGACAAGACATGAAAACAGCCCCAGTCTCTGTGCCTCTGTGCGAGCAGTGCCATGGGCAGATGAGGCTGAGCAACAGCTTTCCAGGCTAGCTCTTTTTGGCTGCGAGCTATCTGCAGACGTTCGCATTTTCAGAGCAGGGCTGCCAGAGGCGCCCGGCATGGACCACCTAAGCTACGTTTGAAGTTTGAGGTGGCAAGACAAGCAAGCACCCGCAGTCTCTGTGCCTCTGTGCGAGCAGTGCCATGGGCAGATGAGGCTGAGCAACAGCTTTCCAGGCTAGCTCTTTCTGGCTGCAAGGTATCTGCAGACGTTTTACATTTTCAGAGCAGGGCTGCCAGAGGCGCCCGGCACGGACCACCTAAGATACGTTTGAAGTTTGAGGGGTCAAGACAAGCAAGCAGCCCCAGTCTCTGTGCCTCTGTGCGAGCAGTGCCATGGGCAGATGAGGCTGAGCAACAGCTTTCCAGGCTAGATCTTTCTGGCTGCGCGCTATCTGCAGATGTTTGCATTTTCAGAGCAAGGCTGCCAGAGGCGCTCAGCACGAACCACCTATGCTACGTTCGAAGTTTGAGGTGGCAAGACAAGCAAGCAGCCCCAGTCTCTGTTCCTCTGTGCGAGCCGTGACATGGGCAGATGAGGCTGAGCAACAGCTTTCCAGGCGAGCTCTTTCTGGCTGCGAGCTATCTGCAGACGTTCGCATTTTCAGAGCAGGGTTGCCGGAGGCGCCCAGCACGGACCACCTAAGATACGTTTGAAGTTTGAGGGGTCAAGACAAGCAAGCAGCACCAGTCTGTGTGCCTCGGTGCGAGCAGTGCCATGGGCAGATGAGGCTGAGCAACAGCTTTCCAGGCTAGCTCTTTCTGGCTGCGAGCTATCTGCAGACGTTCGCATTTTCAGAGCAGGGCTGCCGGAGGCCCCATGCATTGAGCTCCGAATCTACGATTGAAGTTTGAGGTGGCAAGACAAGCAAGCAGCCCCAGTCTCTGTGCCTCTGTGCGAGCAGTGCCATGGGCAGATGAGGCTGAGCAACAACTTTCCAGGCTAGCTCTTTCTGATTGCGAGCTATCTGCAGACGTTCGCATTTTCACACCAGGGCTGCCGGAGGCGCCCTGCATGAGCCCCAAAAGCTACGTTTGAAGTTTGAGGGGGCAAGACAAGCAAGCAGTTCCAGTCTCTGTGCGTCTGTGCGAGCAGTGCCATGGGTAGATGAGGCTGAGCAACAGCTTTCCAGGCTAGCTCTTTCTGGCTGCAAGCTATCTGCAGACGTTTTACATTTTCAGAGCAGGGCTGCCAGAGGCGCCCGGCACGGGCCACCTAAGCTAAGTTTGAAGTTTGAGGTGGCAAGACAAGCAAGCAGCCCTAGTCTCTGTGCCTCTGTGCGAGCAGTGCCATGGGCAGATGAGGCTGAGCAACAGCTTTCCAGGCTAGCTCTTTCTGTCTCGAGCTATCTGCAGACGTTCGCATTTTCAGAGCAGGGCTGCCGGAGGCTCCCTGCAAGGACTCCCAAAGGTATATTTGAAATTTGAGGTGACCAGACAAGCAAACAGCCCCAGTCTCTGTGCCTCTGTGCGAGCAGTGCCATGGGCAGATGAGGCTGAGCAACAGCTTTCCAGACTAGCTCTTTTTGGCTGCGAGCTATCTGCAGATGTTCACATTTTTAGAGCAGGGCTGCCAGAGGCGCCCAGCACGGACCACCTAAGCTACGTTTGAAGTTTGAGGTGGCAAGACAAGCAAGCAGCCCCAGTCTCTGTGCCTCTGTGCGAGCAGTGCCATGGGCAGATGAGGCTGAGCAACAGCTTTCCAGGCTAGCTCTTTCTGGCTGCAAGCTATCTGCAGACGTTTTACGTTTTCAGAGCAGGGCTGCCAGAGGCGCCCGGCACGGACCACCTAAGATACGTTTGAAGTTTGAGGGGTCAAGACAAGCAAGCAGCCCCAGTCTCTGTGCCTCTGTGCGAGCAGTGCCATGGGCAGATGAGGCTGAGCAACAGCTTTCCAGGCTAGCTCTTTCTGGCTGCGAGCTATCTGCAGACGTTCGCATTTTCAGAGCAGGGCTGCCAGAGTCCCCATGCATTGAGCACCGAAGCTACGTTTGAAGTTTGAGGTGGCAAGACAAGCAAGCAGCCCTAGTCTCTGTGCCTCTGTGCGAGCAGTGCCATGGGCAGATGAGGCTGAGCAACACCTTTCCAGGCTAGCTCTTTCTGGCTGCGAGCTATCTGCAGACGTTCGCATTTTCAGAGCAGGGCTACCGGAGGCGCCCGTCACAGACCCCCAAAACAACGTTTGAAGTTTGAGGGGGCAAGACAAGCAAGCAGCCCCAGTCTCTGTGCTTCTGTGCGAGCAGTGCCATGGGCAGATGAGGCTGAGCAACAGCTTTCCAGGCTAGCTCTTTCTGGCTGAGAGCTATCTGCAGACGTTCGCATTTTCAGAGCAGGGGTGCCGTAGGCACCCTGCACGAGCCCCAAAAGCTACGTTTGAAGTTTGGTGGGGCAAGACAAGCAAGCAGCCCCAGTCTCTGTGCCTCTGTGCAAGCAATGCCATGGGCAGATGAGGCTGAGCAACAGCTTTCCAGGCTAGCTCTTTCTGGCTGCGTGCTTTCTGCAGACGTTCGCATTTTCAGAGCAGGGTTGCCGGAGGCGCCCAGCACGGACCACCTAAGATACGTGTGAAGTTTGAGGGGGCAAGACAAGCAAGCAGCCCCAGTCTCTGTGCCTCTGTGCGAGCAGTGCCATTGGCAGATGAGGTTGAGCAACAGCTTTCCAGGCTAGCTCTTTCTGGCTGCCAGCTATCTGCAGACGTTCACATTTTCAGAGCAGGGCTGCCGGAGGCTCCCTGCAAGGACTCCCAAAGGTATGTTTGAAATTTGAGGTGACAAGACAAGAAAACAGCCCCAGTCTCTGTGCCTCTGTGCGAGCAGTGCCATGGGCAGATGAGGTTGAGCAACAGCTTTCCAGGCTAGCTCTTTTTGGCTGCGAGCTATCTGCAGACGTTCGCATTTTCAGAGCAGGGCTGCCAGAGGCGCCCGGCATGGACCACCTAAGCTACGTTTGAAGTTTGAGGGGTCAAGACAAGCAAGCAGCCCCAGTCTCTGTGCCTCTGTGCGAGCAGTGCCATGGGCAGATGAGGCTGAGCAACAGCTTTCCAGGCTAGCTCTTTCTGGCTGCCAGCTATCTGCAGACGTTGGCATTTTCTGAGTAGGGCTGCCGGAGGCGCCCAGCACGGATCCCCAAAGCTACGTTTGAAGTTTGGTGGGGCAAGACAAGCAAGCAGCCCCAGTCTCTGTGCCTCTGTGCGAGCAGTGCCATGGGCAGATGAGGCTGAGCAACAGCTTTCCAGGCTAGCTCTTTCTGGCTGCGATCTATCTGCAGACGATTTACACTTTCAGAGCAGGGCTGCCAGAGGCGCCCGGCACGGACCACCTAATATACGTTTGAAGTTTGAGGTGGCAAGACAAGCAAGCAGCCCCAGTCTCTGTGCCTCTGTGCGAGCAGTGCCATGGGCAGATGAGGCTGAGCAACAGCTTTCCAGGCTAGCTCTTTGTGGCTCGAGCTATCTGCAGACGTTCGCATTTTCAGACCAGGGCTGTCGGAGGCTCCCTGCAAAGACCCCAAAGGTATGTTTGAAATTTGAGGTGACAAGACAAGCAAACAGCCCCAGTCACTGTGCCTCTGTGCGAGCAGTGCCATGGGCAGATGAGGCTGAGCAACAGCTTTCCAGGCTAGATCTTTCTGGCTGCGCGCTATCTGCAGATGTTTGCATTTTCAGAGCAAGGCTGCCAGAGGCGCTCAGCACGAACCACCTATGCTACGTTCGAAGTTTGAGGGGGCAAGACAAGCAAGCAGCCCCAGTCTCTGTGCCTCTGTGCGAGCCGTGACATGGGCAGATGAGGCTGAGCAACAGCTTTCCAGGCGAGCTCTTTCTGGCTGCGAGCTATCTGCAGACGTTCGCATTTTCAGAGCAGGGTTGCCGGAGGCGCCCAGCACGGACCACCTAAGATACGTTTGAAGTTTGAGGGGTCAAGACAAGCAAGCAGCACCAGTCTGTGTGCCTCGGTGCGAGCAGTGCCATGGGCAGATGAGGCTGAGCAACAGCTTTCCAGGCTAGCTCTTTCTGGCTGCGAGCTATCTGCAGACGTTCGCATTTTCAGAGCAGGGCTGCCGGAGGCCCCATGCATTGAGCACTGAAGCTACGTTTGAAGTTTGAGGGGGCAAGACAAGCAAGCAGCCCCAGTCTCTGTGCTTCTATGCGAGCAGTGCCATGGGCAGATGAGGCTGAGCAACAACTTTCCAGGCTAGCTCTTTCTGGCTGCGAGCTATCTGCAGACGTTCGCATTTTCACACCAGGGCTGCCGGAGGCGCCCTGCATGAGCCCCAAAAGCTACGTTTGAAGTTTGAGGGGGCAAGACAAGCAAGCAGTTCCAGTCTCTGTGCCTCTGTGCGAGCAGTGCCATGGGTAAATGAGGCTGAGCAACAGCTTTCCAGGCTAGCTGTTTCTGGCTGCAAGCTATCTGCAGACGTTTTACATTTTCAGAGCAGGGCTGCCAGAGGCGCCCGGCACGGGCCACCTAAGCTAAGTTTGAAGTTTGAGGTGGCAAGACAAGCAAGCAGCCTTAGTCTCTGTGCCTCTGTGCGAGCAGTGCCATGGGCAGATGAGGCTGAGCAACAGCTTTCCAGGCTAGCTCTTTCTGTCTCGAGCTATCTGCAGACGTTCGCATTTTCAGAGCAGGGCTGCCGGAGGCTCCCTGCAAGGACTCCCAAAGGTATATTTGAAATTTGAGGTGACCAGACAAGCAAACAGCCCCAGTCTCTGTGCCTCTGTGCGAGCAGTGCCATGGGCAGATGAGGCTGAGCAACAGCTTTCCAGACTAGCTCTTTTTGGCTGCGAGCTATCTGCAGATGTTCACATTTTTAGAGCAGGGCTGCCAGAGGCGCCCAGCACGGACCACCTAAGCTACGTTTGAAGTTTGAGGTGGCAAGACAAGCAAGCAGCACCAGTCTCTGTGCCTCTGTGCGAGCAGTGCCATGGGCAGATGAGGCTGAGCAACAGCTTTCCAGGCTAGCTCTTTCTGGCTGCAAGCTATCTGCAGACGTTTTACGTTTTCAGAGCAGGGCTGCCAGAGGCGCCCGGCACGGACCACCTAAGATACGTTTGAAGTTTGAGGGGTCAAGACAAGCAAGCAGCCCCAGTCTCTGTGCCTCTGTGCGAGCAGTGCCATGGGCAGATGAGGCTGAGCAACAGCTTTCCAGGCTAGCTCTTTCAGGCTGCCAGCTATCTGCAGACGTTCTCATTTTCAGAGCAGGGCAGCCGGAGGCGCCCGGCACGGACCCTCAAATATACTTTTGAAGTTTGAGGTGGCAAGACAAGCAAGCAGCCCCAGTCTCTGTGCCTCTGTGCGAGCAGTGCCATGGGCAGATGAGGCTGAGCAACAGCTTTCCAGGCTAGCTCTTTCTGGCTGCCAGCTATCTGCAGACGTTTTACGTTTTCAGAGCAGGGCTGCCAGAGGCGCCCGGCACGGACCACCTAAGATACGTTTGAAGTTTGAGGGGTCAAGACAAGCAAGCAGCCCCAGTCTCTGTGCCTCTGTGCGAGCAGTGCCATGGGCAGATGAGGCTGAGCAACAGCTTTCCAGGCTAGCTCTTTCAGGCTGCCAGCTATCTGCAGACGTTCTCATTTTCAGAGCAGGGCAGCCGGAGGCGGCCGGCACGGACCCTCAAATATACGTTTGAAGTTTGATGTGGCAAGACAAGCAAGCAGCCCCAGTCTCTGTGCCTCTGTGCGAGCAGTGCCATGGGCAGATGAGGCTGAGCAACAGCTTTCCAGGCTAGCTGTTTCTGGCTGCGAGCTATCTGCAGACATTCACTTTTTCAGAGCAAGCCTGCTGGATGCGCCCGTCACGGACCACCAAAACAAGGTTTGAAGTTTAAGGGGGCAAGACAAGCAAGCAGCCCCAGTCTCTGTGCCTCTGTGCGAGCAGTGCCATGGCCATATGAGGCTGAGCAACAGCTTTCCACGCTAGCTCTTTCTGGCTGCGAGCTATCTGCAGACGTTCGCATTTTCGTAGCAGGGCTGCCAGAGTCCCCATGCATTGAGCACCGAAGCTACGTTTGAAGTTTGAGGTGGCAAGACAAGCAAGCAGCCCCAGTCTCTGTGCCTCTGTGCGAGCAGTGCCATGGGCAGATGAGGCTGAGAAACAGCTTTCCATGGTAGCTCTTTCTGGCTGCGAGCTATCTGCAGACGTTCGCATTTTCAGAGCAGGGCTGCCAGAGTCCCCATGCATTGAGCACCGAAGCTACGTTTGAAGTTTGAGGGGGCAAGACAAGCAAGCAGCCCTAGTCTCTGTGCCTCTGTGCGAGCAGTGCCATGGGCAGATGAGGCTGAGCAACAGCTTTCCACGTTAGCTCTTTCTGACTGCGAGCTATCTGCAGACGTTCGCATTTTCAGAGCAGGGCTACCGGAGGCGCCCGTCACGGACCCCCAAAACAACGTTTGAAGTTTGAGGGGGCAAGACAAGCAAGCAGCCCCAGTCTCTGTGCTTCTGTGCGAGCAGTGCCATGGGCAGATGAGGCTGAGCAACAGCTTTCCAGGCTAGCTCTTTCTGGCTGAGAGCTATCTGCAGACGTTCGCATTTTCAGAGCAGGGGTGCCGTAGGCACCCTGCACGAGCCCCAAAAGCTACGTTTGAAGTTTGGTGGGGCAAGACAAGCAAGCAGCCCCAGTCTCTGTGCCTCTGTGCGAGCAATGCCATGGGCAGATGAGGCTGAGCAACAGCTTTCCAGGCTAGCTCTTTCTGGATGCGAGCTATCTGCAGACGTTCGCATATTCAGAGCAGGGCTGCCGGGGGCGCCCGGCATGGACCACCTAAGCTACGTTTGAAGTTTGAGGTGGCAAGACAAGCAAGCAGCCCCAATCTCTGTGCCTCTGTGCGAGCAGTGCCATGGGCAGATGAGGCTGAGCAACAGCTTTCCAGGCTAGCTCTTTCTGGCTGCGAGCTATCTGCAGATGTTATCATTTTCAGAGCAGGGCTGCCAGAGGTACACGGCACGGACCACCTAAGCTACGTTTGAAGTTTGAGGGGGCAAGACAAGCAAGCAGCCCCAGTCTCTGTGCCTCTGTGCGAGCAGTGCCATGGGCAGATGAGGCTGAGCAACAGCTTTCCAGGCTAGCTCTTTCTGGCTGCCAGCTATCTGCAGACGTTCGCATTTTCAGAGCAGGGCAGCCGGAGGCGCCCGGCACGGACCCCCAAATATACGTTTGAAGTTTCAGGTGGCAAGACAAGCAAGCAGCCCCAGTCTCTGTGCCTCTGTGCGAGCAGTGCCATGGGCAGATGAGGCTGAGAAAGAGCTTTCCAGGCTAGCTCTTTCTGGCTGCGAGCTATCTGCAGACGTTGGCATTTTCAGAGTAGGGCTGCCGGAGGTGCCCGGCACGGACCACCTAAAATACGTTTGAAGTTTGGTGGGGCAAGACAAGCAAGCAGCCCCAGTCTCTGTGCCTCTGTGCGAGCAGTGCCATGGGCAGATGAGGCTGAGCAACAGCTTTCCAGGCTAGCTCTTTCTGGCTGCGAGCTATCTGCAGACGATTTACACTTTCAGAGCAGGGCTGCCAGAGGCGCCCGGCACGGACCACCTAAGCTACGTTTGAAGTTTGAGGTGGCAAGACAAGCAAGCAGCCCCAGTCTCTGTGCCTCTGTGCGAGCAGTGCCATGGGCAGATGAGGCTGAGCAACAGCTTTCCAGGCTAGCTGTTTCTGGCTGCGAGCTATCTGCAGACATTCACTTTTTCAGAGCAAGCCTGCTGGAGGCGCCCGGCACGGACCACCAAAACAAGGTTTGAAGTTTGAGGGGGCAAGACAAGCAAGCAGCCCCAGTCTCTATGCCTCTGTGCGAGCAGTGCCATGGGCAGATGAGGCTGAGCAACAGCTTTCCACGCTAGCTCTTTCTGGCTGCGAGCTATCTGCAGACGTTCGCATTTTCAGAGCAGGGCTGCCAGAGTCCCCATGCATTGAGCACCGAAGCTACGTTTGAAGTTTGAGGTGGCAAGACAAGCAAGCAGCCCCAGTCTCTGTGCCTCTGTGCGAGCAGTGCCATGGGCAGATGAGGCTGAGCAACACCTTTCCAGGCTAGCTCTTTCTGGCTGCGAGCTATCTGCAGACGTTCGCATTTTCAGAGCAGGGCTGCCAGAGTCCCCATGCATTGAGCACCGAAGCTACGTTTGAAGTTTGAGGTGGCAAAACAAGCAAACAGCCCCAGTCTCTGTGCCTCTGTGCGAGCAGTGCCATGGGCAGATGAGGCTGAGCAACAGCTTTCCACGCTAGCTCTTTCTGACTGCGAGCTATCTGCAGACGTTCGCATTTTCAGAGCAGGGCTGCCGGAGGCGCCCGTCACGGACCCCCAAAACAACGTTTGAAGTTTGAGGGGGCAAGACAAGCAAGCAGCCCCAGTCTCTGTGCCTCTGTGCGAGCAGTGCCATGGGCAGATGAGGCTGAGCAACAGCTTTCCACGCTAGCTCTTTCTGACTGCGAGCTATCTGCAGACGTTCGCATTTTCAGAGCAGGGCTGCCAGAGTCCCCATGCATTGAGCACCGAAGCTACGTTTGAAGTTTGAGGTGGCAAAACAAGCAAACAGCCCCAGTCTCTGTGCCTCTGTGCGAGCAGTGCCATGGGCAGATGAGGCTGAGCAACACCTTTCCAGGCTAGCTCTTTCTGGCTGCGAGCTATCTGCAGACGTTCGCATTTTCAGAGCAGGGCTGCCGGAGGCACCCGTCACGGACCCCCAAAACAACGTTTGAAGTTTGAGGTGGCAAGACAAGCAAGCAGCCCCAGTCTCTGTGCCTCTGTGCGAGCAGTGCCATGGGCAGATGAGGCTGAGCAACAACTTTCCAGGCTAGCTCTTTCTGGATGTGAGCTCTCTGTAGATGTTTGCATTTTCAGAGCAAGGCTGCCAGAGGCGCTCAGCACGGACCACCTAAGCTACGTTCGAAGTTTGAGGTGGCAAGACAAGCAAGCAGCCCCAGTCTCTGTGCCTCTGTGCGAGCAGTGCCATGGGCAGATGAGGCTGAGCAACAGCTTTCCACGCTAGCTCTTTCTGACTGCGAGCTATCTGCAGACGTTCGCATTTTCAGAGCAGGGCTGCCAGAGTCCCCATGCATTGAGCACCGAAGCTACGTTTGAACTTTGAGGGGGCAAGACAAGCAAGCAGCCCCAGTCTCTATGCCTCTGTGCGAGCAGTGCCATGGGTAGATGAGGCTGAGCAACAGCTTTCCAGGCTAGCTCTTTCTGGCTGCAAGCTATCTGCAGACGTTTTACATTTTCAGAGCAGGGCTGCCAGAGGCGCCCGGCACGGACCACCTAAGCTAAGTTTGAAGTTTGAGGTGGCAAGACAAGCAAGCAGCCCCAGTCTCTGTGCCTCTGTGCGAGCAGTGCCATGGGCAGATGAGGCTGAGCAACAGCTTTCCAGGCTAGCTCTTTCTGTCTCGAGCTATCTGCAGACGTTCGCATTTTCAGAGCAGGGCAGCCGGAGGCTCCCTGCAAGGACTCCCAAAGGTATGTTTGAAATTTGAGGTGACAAGACAAGCAAACAGCCCCAGTCTCTGTGCCTCTGTGCGAGCAGTGCCATGGGCAGATGAGGCTGAGCAACAGCTAACCAGGCTAGCCCTTTCTGGCTGCCAGCTATCTGCAGACGTTCTCATTTTCAGAGCAGGGCAGCCGGAGGCGCCCGGCACGGACCCTCAAATATACTTTTGAAGTTTGAGGTGGCAAGACAAGCAAGCAGCCCCAGTCTCTGTGCCTCTGTGCGAGCAGTGCCATGGGCAGATGAGGCTGAGCAACAGCTTTCCAGGCTAGCTCTTTCTGGCTGCGAGCTATCTGCAGACGTTCGCATTTTCAGAGCAGGGCTGCCAGAGGCGCCCAGCACGGACCACCTAAGCTACGTTTGAAGTTTGAGGGGGCAAGACAAGCAAGCAGCCCCAGTCTCTGTGCCTTTGTGCGAGCAGTGCCATGGGCAGATGAGGCTGAGCAACACCTTTCCAGGCTAGCTCTTTCTGGCTGCAAGCTATCTGCAGACGTTTTACATTTTCAGAGCAGGGCTACCAGAGGCGCCCGGCACGGACCACCTAAGATACGTTTGAAGTTTGAGGTGGCAAGACAAGCAAGCACCCGCAGTCTCTGTGCCTCTGTGCAAGCAGTGCCATGGGCAGATGAGGCTGAGCAACAACTTTCCAGGCTAGCTCTTTCTGGCTGCGAGCTATCTGCAGACGTTCGCATTTTCACACCAGGGCTGCCGGAGTCGCCCTGCATGAGCCCCAAAAGCTACGTTTGAAGTTTGAGGGGGCAAGACAAGCAAGCAGCCCCAGTCTCTGTGCCTCTGTGCGAGCAGTGCCATGGGTAGATGAGGCTGAGCAACAGCTTTCCAGGCTAGCTCTTTCTGGCTGCAAGCTATCTGCAGACGTTTTACATTTTCAGAGCAGGGCTGCCAGAGGCGCCCGGCACAGGCCACCTAAGCTAAGTTTGAAGTTTGAGGTGGCAAGACAAGCAAGCAGCCCTAGTCTCTGTGCCTCTGTGCGAGCAGTGCCATGGGTAGATGAGGCTGAGCAACAGCTTTCCAGCCTAGCTCTTTCTGGCTGCGAGCTATCTGCAGACATTAACTTTTTCGGAGCAAGCCTGCTGGAGGCGCCCGGCACGGACCACCAAAACAAGGTTTGAAGTTTAAGGGGCAAGACAAGCAAGCAGCCCCAGTCTCTGTGCCTCTGTGCGAGCAGTGCCATGGCCAGATGAGGCTGAGCAACAGCTTTCCACGCTAGCTCTTTCTGGCTGCGAGCTATCTGCAGACGTTCGCATTTTCAGAGCAGGGCTGCCAGAGTCCCCATGTATTGAGCACCGAAGCTAAGTTTGAAGTTTGAGGTGGCAAGACAAGCAAGCAGCCCCAGTCTCTGTGCCTCTGTGCGAGCAGTGCCATGGGCAGATGAGGCTGAGCAACACCTTTCCAGGCTAGCTCTTTCTGGCTGCGAGCTATCTGCAGACGTTCGCAGTTTCAGAGCAGGGCTGCCGGAGGCGCCCGTCACGGACCCCCAAAACAACGTTTGAAGTTTGAGGGGGCAAGACAAGCAAGCAGCCCCAGTCTCTGTGCCTCTGTGCGAGCAGTGCCATGGGCAGATGAGGCTGAGCAACAGCTTTCCACGCTAGTTCTTTCTGGCTTAGATCTATCTGCAGACGTTCGCATTTTCAGAGCAGGGCTGCCAGAGTCCCCATGCATTGAGCACCAAAGCTACGTTTGAAGTTTGAGGTGACAAAACAAGCAAACAGCCCCAGTCTCTGTGCCTCTGTGCGAGCAGTGCCATGGGCAGATGAGGCTGAGCAACACCTTTCCAGGCTAGCTCTTTCTGGCTGCGAGCTATCTGCAGACGTTCGCATTTTCAGAGCAGGGCTGCCGGAGGCGCCCGTCACGGACCCCCAAAACAACGTTTGAAGTTTGAGGTGGCAAGACAAGCAAGCAGCCCCAGTCTCTGTGCCTCTGTGCGAGCAGTGCCATGGGCAGATGAGGCTGAGCAACAGCTTTCCACGCTAGCTCTTTCTGACTGCGAGCTATCTGCAGACGTTGGCATTTTCAGAGCAGGGCTGCCAGAGTCCCCATGCATTGAGCACCGAAGCTACGTTTGAACTTTGAGGGGGCAAGACAAGCAAGCAGCCCCAGTCTCTGTGCCTCTGTGCGAGCAGTGCCATGGGTAGATGAGGCTGAGCAACAGCTTTCCAGGCTAGCTCTTTCTGGCTGCAAGCTATCTGCAGACGTTTTACATTTTCAGAGCAGGGCTGCCAGAGGCGCCCGGCACGGACCACCTAAGCTAAGTTTGAAGTTTGAGGTGGCAAGACAAGCAAGCAGCCCCAGTCTCTGTGCCTCTGTGCGAGCAGTGCCATGGGCAGATGAGGCTGAGCAACAGCTTTCCAGGCTAGCTCTTTCTGTCTTGAGCTATCTGCAGACGTTCGCATTTTCAGAGCAGGGCTGCCGGAGGCTCCCTGCAAGGACTCCCAAAGGTATGTTTGAAATTTGAGGTGACAAGACAAGCAAACAGCCCCAGTCTCTGTGCCTCTGTGCGAGCAGTGCCATGGGCAGATGAGGCTGAGCAACAGCTAACCAGGCTAGCCCTTTCTGGCTGCGAGCTATCTGCAGACGTTCTCATTTTCAGAGCAGGGCAGCCGGAGGCGCCCGGCACGGACCCTCAAATATACTTTTGAAGTTTGAGGTGGCAAGACAAGCAAGCAGCCCCAGTCTCTGTGCCTCTGTGCGAGCAGTGCCATGGGCAGATGAGGCTGAGCAACAGCTTTCCAGGCTAGCTCTTTCTGGCTGCGAGCTGTCTGCAGACATTCAATTTTTCAGAGCAAGCCTGCTGGAGGCGCCCGGCACTGACCACCAAAACAAGGTTTTAAGTTTAAGCGGGCAAGACAAGCAAGCAGCCCCAGTCTCTGTGCCTCTGTGCGAGCAGTGCCATGGGCAGATGAGGCTGAGCAACAGCTTTCCAGGCTAGCTCTTTCTGGCTGCGAGCTATCTGCAGACGTTCGCATTTTCAGAGCAGGGCTGCCAGAGTCCCCATGCATTGAGCATCGAAGCTACGTTTGAAGTTTGAGGTGGCAAGACAAGCAAACAGCCCCAGTCTCTGTGCCTCTGTGCGAGCAGTGCCATGGGCAGATGAGGCTGAGCAACAGCTTTCCAGGCTCCGTCTTTCTGGCTGCGAGCTATCTGCAGACGTTCGCATTTTCAGAGCTGGGTTGCCGGAGGCGCCCAGCACGGACCACCTAAGATACGTTTCAAGTTTGAGGGGTCAAGACAAGCAAGCAGCACCAGTCTCTGTGCCTCGGTGCGAGCAGTGCCATGGGCAGATGAGGCTGAGCAACAGCTTTCCAGGCTAGCTCTTTCTGGCTGCGTGCTTTCTGCAGACGTTCGCATTTTCAGAGCAGGGCTGCCGGAGGCCCCATGCATTGAGCACCGAAGCTACGTTTCAAGTTTGAGGGGGCAAGACAAGCAAGCAGCCCCAGTCTCTGTGCCTCTGTGCCAGCAGTGCCATGGGTAGATGAGGCTGAGCAACAGCTTTCCAGGCTAGCTCTTTCTGGCTGCAAGCTATCTGCAGACGTTTTACATTTTCATAGCAGGGCTGCAGGAGGCGCCCGGCACGGGCCACCTAAGCTAAGTTTGAAGTTTGAGGTGGCAAGACAAGCAAGCAGCCCTAGTCTCTGTGCCTCTGTGCGAGCAGTGCCATGGGCAGATGAGGCTGAGCAACAGCTTTCCAGGCTAGCTCTTTCTGTCTCGAGCTATCTGCAGACGTTCGCATTTTCAGATCAGGGCTGCCGGAGGCTCCCTGCAAGGACTCCCAAAGGTATATTTGAAATTTGAGGTGACCAGACAAGCAAACAGCCCCAGTCTCTGTGCCTCTGTGCGAGCAGTGCCATTGGCAGATGAGGCTGAGCAACAGCTTTCCAGACTAGCTCTTTTTGGCTGCGAGCTATCTGCGGATGTTCGCATTTTTAGAGCAGGGCTGCCAGAGGCGCCCAGCACGGACCACCTAAGCTACGTTTGAAGTTTGAGGTGGCAAGACAAGCAAGCAGCCCCAGTCTCTGTGCCTCTGTGCGAGCAGTGCCATGGGCAGATGAGGCTGAGCAACAGCTTTCCAGGCTAGCTCTTTCTGGCTGCAAGCTATCTGCAGACGTTTTACATTTTCAGAGCAGGGCTGCCAGAGGCGCCCGGCACGGACCACCTAAGATACGTTTGAAGTTTGAGGGGTCAAGACAAGCAAGCAGCCCCAGTCTCTGTGCCTCTGAGCGAGCAGTGCCATGGGCAGATGAGGCTGAGCAACAGCTTTCCAGGCTAGCTCTTTCAGGCTGCCAGCTATCTGCAGACGTTCGCATTTTCAGAGCAGGGCAGCCGGAGGCGCCCGGCACGGACCCTCAAATATACGTTTGAAGTCTGAGGTGGCAAGACAAGCAAGCAGCCCCAGTCTCTGTGCCTCTGTGCGAGCAGTGCCATGGGCAGATGAGGCTGAGCAACAGCTTTCCAGGCTAGCTGTTTCTGGGTGCGAGCTATCTGCAGACATTCACTTTTTCAGAGCAAGCCTGCTGGAGGCGCCCGGCACGGACCACCAAAACAAGGTTTGAAGTTTAAGGGGGCAAGACAAGCAAGCAGCCCCAGTCTCTGTGCCTCTGTGTGAGCAGTGCCATGGGCAGATGAGGCTGAGCAACAGCTTTCCAGGCTAGCTCTTTCTGGCTGCGAGCTATCTGCAGACGTTCGCATTTTCAGAGCAGGGCTGCCAGAGTCCCCATGCATTGAGCACCGAAGCTACGTTTGAAGTTTGAGGTGGCAAGACAAGCAAGCAGCCCCAGTCTCTGTGCCTCTGTGCGAGCAGTGCCATGGGCAGATGAGGCTGAGCAACACCTTTCCAGGCTAGCTCTTTCTGGCTGCGAGCTATCTGCAGACGTTCGCATTTTCAGAGCAGGGCTGCCGGAGGCGCCCGTCACGGACCCCCAAAACAACGTTTGAAGTTTGAGGGGGCAAGACAAGCAAGCAGCCCCAGTCTCTGTGCCTCTGTGCGAGCAGTGCCATGGGCAGATGAGGCTGAGCAACAGCTTTCCACGCTAGCTCTTTCTGGCTGCGAGCTATCTGCAGACGTTCGCATTTTCAGAGCAGGGCTGCCAGAGTCCCCATGCATTGAGCACCGAAGCTACGTTTGAAGTTTGAGGTGGCAAAACAAGCAAACAGCCCCAGTCTCTGTGCCTCTGTGCGAGCAGTGCCATGGGCAGATGAGGCTGAGCAACACCTTTCCAGGCTAGCTCTTTCTGGCTGCGAGCTATCTGCAGACGTTCGCATTTTCAGAGCAGGGCTGCCGGAGGCGCCCGTCACGGACCCCCAAAACAACGTTTGAAGTTTGAGGTGGCAAGACAAGCAAGCAGCCCCAGTCTCTGTGCCTCTGTGCGAGCAGTGCCATGGGCAGATGAGGCTGAGCAACAACTTTCCAGGCTAGCTCTTTCTGGATGTGAGCTCTCTGCAGATGTTCGCATTTTCAGAGCAGGGCTGTCGGAGGCTCCCTGCAAGGACCCCAAAGGTATGTTTGAAATTTGATGTGACAAGACAAGCAAACAGCCCCAGTCTCTGTGCCTCTGAGCGAGCAGTGCCATGGGCAGATGAGGCTGAGCAACAGCTTTCCAGGCTAGATCTTTCTGGCTGCGCGCTATCTGCAGATGTTTGCATTTTCAGAGCAAGGCTGCCAGAGCCGCTCAGCACGGACCACCTAAGCTACGTTCGAAGTTTGAGGTGGCAAGACAAGCAAGCAGCCCCAGTCTCTGTGCCTCTGTGCGAGCAGTGCCATGGGCAGATGAGGCTGAGCAACAGCTTTCCACGCTAGCTGTTTCTGGCTGCGAGCTATCTGCAGACGTTCGCATTTTCAGAGCAGGGCTGCCGGAGGCTCCCTGCAAGGACTCCCAAAGGTATGTTTGAAATTTGAGGTGACAAGACAAGCAAACAGCCCCAGTCTCTGTGCCTCTGTGCGAGCAGTGCCATGGGCAGATGAGGCTGAGCAACAGCTTTCCAGGCTAGCTCTTTCTGGCTGCAAGCTATCTTAAGACGTTTTACATTTTCAGAGCAGGACTGCCAGAGGCGCCCGGCACGGACCACCTAAGATACGTGTGAAGTTTGAGGGGTGAAGACAAGCAAGCAGCCCCAGTCTCTGTGCCTCTGTGCCAGCAGTGCCATGGGCAGATGAGGCTGAGCAACAGCTTTCCAGGCTAGCCCTTTCTGGCTGCCAGCTATATGCAGACGTTCTCATTTTCAGAGCAGGGCAGCCGGAGTCGCCCGGCACGGACCCTCATATATACTTTTGAAGTTTGAGGTGGCAAGACAAGCAAGCAGCCCCAGTCTCTGTGCCTCTGTGCGAGCAGTGCCATGGGCAGATGAGGCTGAGCAACAGCTTTCCAGGCTAGCTCTTTCTGGCTGCGAGCTATCTGCAGACATTCACTTTTTCAGAGCAAGCCTGCTGGAGGCGCCCGGCACGGACCACCAAAACAAGGTTTTAAGTTTAAGGGGGCAAGACAAGCAAGCAGCCCCAGTCTCTGTGCCTCTGTGCGAGCAGTGCCATGGGCAGATGAGGCTGAGCAACAGCTTTCCACGCTAGCTCTTTCTGGCTGCGAGCAATCTGCAGACGTTCGCATTTTCAGAGCAGGGCTGCCAGAGTCCCCATGTATTGAGCACCGAAGCTACTTTTGAAGTTTGAGGTGGCAAGACAAGCAAACAGCCCCAGTCTCTGTGCCTCTGTGCGAGCAGTGCCATGGGCAGATGAGGTTGAGCAACAGCTTTCCAGGCTAGCTCTTTCTGGCTGCAAGCTATCTGCAGACGATTTACACTTTCAGAGCAGGGCTGCCAGAGGCGCCCGGCACGGACCACCTAAGCTACGTTTGAAGTTTGAGGGGGCAAGACAAGCAAGCAACCCCAGTCTCTATGCCTCTGTGCGAGCAGTGCCATGGGCAGATGAGACTGAGAAAGAGCTTTCCAGGCTAGCTCTTTCTGGCTGCGAGCTATCTGCAGACGTTGGCATTTTCAGAGCAGGGCTGCCAGAGGCGCCCTGCACGGACCCCTAAAGCTACGTTTGAAGTTTGGTGGGGCAAGACAAGCAAGCAGCCCCAATCTCTGTGCCTCTGTGCGAGCAGTGCCATGGGCAGATGAGGCTGAGCAACAGCTTTCCAGGCTAGCTCTTTCTGGCTGCGAGCTATCTGCAGACGTTCACATTTTCAGAGCAGGGCTGCCGAAGGCCCCATGCATTGAGCACCAAAGCTACGTTTGAAGTTTGAGGGCGCAAGACAAGCAAGCAGCCGCAGTCTCTGTGCCTCTGTGCGAGCAGTGCCTTGGGCAGATGAGGCTGAGCAACAGCTTTCCAGGCTAGCTCTTTCTGGCTGCGAGCTATCTGCAGACTTTTGCGTTTTCAGAGCAGGGCAGCCGGAGGCGCCCAGCACGGACCCCCAAATATACGTTTTAAGTTGAGGGGGCAAGACAAGCAAGCAGCCCCAGTCTCTGTGCCTCTGTGCGAGCAGTGCCATGGGCAGATGAGGCTGAGCAACAGCTTTCCAGGCTAGCTCTTTCTGGCTGCGAGCTATTTGCAGATGTTCGCATTTTCAGAGCAGGGCTGCTGGAGGCGCCCGTCACGGACACCCAAAACAACGTTTGAAGTTTGAGGGGGCAAGACAAGCAAGCAGCCCCAGTCTCTGTGCCTCTGTGCGAGCAGTGCCATGGGCAGATGAGGCTGAGCAACAGCTTTCCAGGCTAGCTCTTTCTGGCTGCGAGCTGTCTGCAGACGTTCGCATTTTCAGAGCAGGGCTGCCGGAGGCGCCCTGCATGAGCCCCAAAAGCTACGTTTGAAGTTTGAGGGGGCAAGACAAGCAAGCAGCCCCAGTCTCAGTGCTTCTGTGCGAGCAGTGCCATGGGCAGATGAGGCTGAGCAACAGCTTTCCAGGCTAGCTCTTTCTGGCTGCGAGCTATTTGCAGATGTTCGCATTTTCAGAGCAGGGCTGCCGGAGGCGCCCGTCACGGACCCCCAAAACAACGTTTGAAGTTTGAGGGGGCAAGACAAGCAAGCAGCCCCAGTCTCTGTGCCTCTGTGCGAGCAGTACCATGGGCAGATGAGGCTGAGCAACAGCTTTCCAGGCTAGCTCTTTCTGGCTGCGATCTATCTGCAGACGTTCGCATTTCCAGAGCAGGGCTGCCGGAGGCTCCCTGCAAGGACTCCCAAAGGTATGTTTGAAATTTGAGGTGACAAGACAAGCAAACAGCCCCAGTCTCTGTGCTTCTGTGCCTCTGTGCAAGCAGTGCCATGGGCAGATGAGGCTGAGCAACAGCTTTCCAGGCTAGCTCTTTCTGGCTGCGAGCTATCTGCAGACGTTCGCATTTTCGGAGCAGCGCTGCCGGAAGCGCCCGGCACGGACCACCTAAGCTACGTTTGAAGTTTGAGGGGGCAAGACAAGCAAGCAGCCCCAGTCTCTGTGCCTCTGTGCGAGCAGTGCCATGGGCAGATGAGGCTGAGCAACAGCTTTCCAGGCTAGCTCTTTCTCGCTGTGAGCTATCTGCAGATGTTCTCATTTTCAGAGCAGGGCTGCCAGAGGCGCCCGGCACGGACCACCTAAGCTACGTTTGAAGTTTGAGGAGGCAAGACAAGCAAGCAGCCCCAATCTCTGTGCCTCTGTGCGAGCAGTGCCATGGGCAGATGAGGCTGAGCAACAGCTTTCCAGGCTAGCTCTTTCTGGCTGCGAGCTATCTGCAGACGTTCACATTTTCGGAGCAGGGTTGCCGGAGGCGCCCGGCACGGACCCCCAAATATACGTTTGAAGTTTGAGGGGGCAAGACAAGCAAGCAGCCCCAGTCTCTGTGCCTCTGTGCGAGCAGTGCCATGGGCAGATGAGGCTGAGAAAGAGCTTTCCAGGCTAGCTCTTTCTGGCTGCGAGCTATCTGCAGACGTTGGCATTTTCAGAGCAGGGCTGCCGGAGGCGCCCTGCACAGACCCCCAAAGCTACGTTTGAAGTTTGGTGGGGCAAGACAAGCAAGCAGCCCCAGTCTCTGTGCCTCTGTGCGAGCAGTGCCATGGGCAGATGAGGGTGAGCAACAGCTTTCCAGGCTAGCTCTTTCTGCCTGCGATCTATCTGCAGACGTTCGCATTTTCAGAGCAGGGTTGCCGGAGGCGCCCGGCACGGACCACCTAAGCTACGTTTGAAGTTTGAAAAGGCAACAAAAGGAAGCAGCCCCAGTCTCTGTGTCTCTGTGCGAGCAGTGCCATGGGCAGATGAGGCCGACCAACAGCTTTGAAGGCTAGCTCTTTCTGTCTGCGAGCTATCTGCAGACGTTCGCATTTTCAGAGCAGGGTTGCCGGAGGCGCCCAGCACGGACCACCTAAGCTATTTTTGAAGTTTGAGGGGGCAAGACAAGCAAGCAGCCCCAGTCTCTGTGCCTCTATGCGAGCAGCGCCATGGGCAGATGAGGCTGAGCAACAGCTTTCCAGGCTAGCTCTTTCTGGCTGCGAGCTATCTGCAGACGTTCGCATTTTCGGAGCAGCGCTGCCGGAGGCCCCATGCATTGAGCACCGAAGCTACGTTTAAGTTTAAGGGGGCAAGACAAGCAAGCAGCCCCAGTCTCTGTGCCTCTGTGCGAGCAGTGCCATGGGCAGATGAGGCTGAGCAACAGCTTTCCAGGCTAGCTCTTTCTGGCTGCGATCTATCTGCAGACGTTTGCATTTTCAGAGCAGGGTTGACGGAGGCGCCCGGCACGGACCACCTAAGCTACGTTTGAAGTTTGAAGGTGCAGCACAAGGAAGCAGCCCCAGTCTCTGTGCCTCTGTGCGAGCAGTGCCATGGGCAGATGAGGCTGAGCAACAGCTTTCCAGGCTACCTCTTTCTGGCTGCGAGCTATCTGCAGACGTTCGCATTTTCAGAGCAGGGTTGCCGGAGGCGCCCAGCACGGACCACCTAAGCTACGTTTGAAGTTTGAGGTGGCAAGATAAGCAAGCAGCCCCAGTCTCTGTGCCTCTGTGCGAGCAGTGCCATGGACAGATGAGGCTGAGCAACAGCTTTCCTGGCTAGCTCTTTCTGGCTGCGAGCTGTCTGCAGACGTTCGCATTTTCGGAGCAGCGCTGCCGTAGGCCCCATGCATTGAGCACCGAAGCTACGTTTGAAGTTTGAGGGGGCAAGACAAGCAAGCAGCCCCAGTCTCTGTGCCTCTGTGCGAGCAGTGCCATGGGCAGATGAGGCTGAGCAACAGCTTTCCAGGCTAGCTCTTTCTGGCTGCGAGCTATCTACAGACGTTCGCTTTTTCATAACAGGGTTGCTGGAGGCGCCCGGCACGGACCCCCAAAACAACGTTTGAAGTTTGAGGGGGCAAGACAAGGAAGCAGCCCCAGTCTCTGTGCCTCTGTGCGAGCAGTGCCATGGGCAGATGAGGCTGAGAAAGAGCTTTCCAGGCTAGCTCTTTCTGGCTGCGAGCTATCTGCAGACGTTCGCATTTTCAGAGCAGGGCTGCTGGAGGCGCCCAGCACGGACCACCTAAGCTACGTTTGAAGTTTGAGGGGGCAAGACAAGCAAGCAGCCCCAGTCTCTGTGCCTCTGTGCGAGCAGTGCCATGGGCAGATGAGGCTGAGCAACAGCTTTCCAGGCTAGCTCTTTCTGTCTGCGAGCTATCTGCAGACGTTCGCATTTTCAGAGCAGGGTTGCCGGAGGCGCCCAGCACGGACCACCTAAGCTACGTTTGAAGTTTGAGGTGGCAAGACAAGCAAGCAGCCCCAGTCTCTGTGCCTCTGTGCGAGCAGTGCCATGGGCAGATGAGGCTGAGCAACAGCTTTCCTGGCTAGCTCTTTCTGGCTGCGAGCTATCTGCAGACGTTCGCATTTTCGGAGCAGCGCTGCCGTAGGCCCCATGCATTGAGCACCGAAGCTACGTTTGAAGTTTGGTGGGGCAAGACAAGCAAGCAGCCCCAGTCTCTGTGCCTCTGTGCGAGCAGTGCCATGGGCAGATGAGGCTGAGCAACAGCTTTCCAGGCTAGCTCTTTCTGGCTGCGTGCTATCTGCAGACTTTCTCATTTTCAGAGCAGGGTTGCCGGAGGCGCCCAGCACGGACCCCCAAAGCTACGTTTGAAGTTTGAGGGGGCAAGACAAGCAAGCAGCCCCAGAATCTGTGCCTCTGTGCGAGCAGTGCCATGGGCAGATGAGGCTGAGCAACAGCTTTCCAGGCTAGCTCTTTCTGGCTGAGAGCTATCTGCAGACGTTCGCATTTTCAGAGCAGGGCTTTCGGAGGCCCCCTGCACGGACCCCAAAGCTACGTGTGAAGTTTGAGGGGGCAAGACAAGCAAGCAGCCCCAGTCTCTGTGCCTCTGTGTGAGCAGTGCCATGGGGAGATGAGGCTGAGCAACAGTTTTCCAGGGGAGCTCTTTCTGGCTGCGAGCTATCTGCAGACTTTTGCATTTTCAGAGCAGGGCTGCCGGAGGCGCCCAGCACGGACCCCAAATATACGTTTTAAGTTGAGGGGGCAAGACAAGTAAGCAGCCCCAGTCTCTGTGCCTCTGTGCGAGCAGTGCCATGGGCAGATGAGGCCGAGCAACAGCTTTCCAGGCTAGCTCTTTCTGGCTCGAGCTATCTGCATACGTTCGCATTTTCAGAGCAGGGTTGCCGGAGGCGCCCGGCACGGACCACCTAAGCTACGTTTGAACTTTGATGTGGCAAGACAAGCAAGCAGCCCCAGTCTCTGTGCCTCTGTGCGAGCAGTGCCATGGGCAGATGAGGCTGAGCAACAGCTTTCCAGGCTAGCTCTTTCTGGCTGCGAGGTATCTGCAGACATTCGCATTTTCGGAGCAGGGTAGCCGGAGGCGCCCAGCACGGACCACCTAATATACGTTTGAAGTTTGAGGTGGCAAGACAAGCAAGCAGCCCCAGTCTCTGTGCCTCTGTGCGAGCAGTGCCATGGGTAGATGAGGCTGAGCAACAGCTTTCCAGGCTAGCTCTTTCTGGCTGCGAGCTATCTGCATACGTTCCCATTTTCAGAGCAGGGCTGCCGGAGGCGCCCGTCACGGACCCCCAAAACAACGTTTGAAGTTTGAGGGGGCAAGACAAGCAAGCAGCACCAGTCTCTGTGCCTCTGTGCGAGCAGTGCCATGGGCAGATGAGGTTGAGCAACAGCTTTCAAGGCTAGCTCTTTCTGGCTGCGAGCTATCTGCAGACGTTGGCATTTTCAGAGCAGGGCTGCCGGAGGCGCCCTGCACAGACCCCCAAAGCTACGTTTGAAGTTTGGTGGGGCAAGACAAGCAAGCAGCCCCAGTCTCTGTGCCTCTGTGCGAGCAGTGCCATGGGCAGATGAGGGTGAGCAACAGCTTTCCAGGCTAGCTCTTTCTGCCTGCGATCTATCTGCAGACGTTCGCATTTTCAGAGCAGGGTTGCCGGAGGCGCCCGGCACGGACCACCTAAGCTACGTTTGAAGTTTGAAGGGGCAACAAAAGGAAGCAGCCCCAGTCTCTGTGTCTCTGTGCGAGCAGTGCCATGGGCAGATGAGGCCGACCAACAGCTTTCAAGGCTAGCTCTTTCTGTCTGCGAGCTATCTGCAGACGTTCGCATTTTCAGAGCAGGGTTGCCGGAGGCGCCCAGCACGGACCACCTAAGCTACGTTTGAAGTTTGAGGGGGCAAGACAAGCAAGCAGCCCCAGTCTCTGTGCCTCTGTGTGAGCAGTGCCATGGGCAGATGAGGCTGAGCAACAGCTTTCCAGGCTAACTCTTTCTGGCTGCCAGCTATCTGCAGACGTTGGCATTTTCAGAGCAGGGCTGCCGGAGGCGCCCTGCACAGACCACCTAAGTTACGTTTGAAGTTTGAGGGGGCAAGACAAGCAAGCAGCCCCAGTCTCTGTGCCTCTGTGCGAGCAGTGCCATGGGCAGATGAGGCTGAGCAACAGCTTTCCAGGCTAGCTCTTTCTGGCTGCGAGCTATCTGCAGACGTTTTACATTTTCATAGCAGGGTTGCCGGAGGCGCCCGGCACGGACCACCTAAGCTACGTTTGAAGTTTGAAGGGGCAAGTCAAGTAAGCAGCCCCAGTGTCTGTGCCTCTGTGCGAGCAGTGCCATGGGCAGATGAGGCTGAGCAACAGCTTTCCAGGCTAGCTCTTTCTGGCTGCGAGCTATCTGCAGACGTTCGCATTTTCGGAGCAGCGCTGCCGGAAGCGCCCGGCACGGACCACCTAAGCTACGTTTGAAGTTTGGTGGGGCAAGACAAGCAAGCAGCCCCAGTCTCTGTGCCTCTGTGCGAGCAGTGCCATGGGCAGATGAGGCTGAGCAACAGCTTTCCAGGCTAGCTCTTTCTGGCTGCTAGCTATCTGCAGACCTTCTCATTTTCAGAGCAGGGTTGCCGGAGGCGCCCGGCACGGACCCCCAAATATACGTTGGAAGTTTGAGGGGGCAAGACAAGCAAGCAGCCCCAGTCTCTGTGCCTCTGTGCGAGCAGTGCCATGGGCAGATGAGGCTGAGCAACAGCTTTCCAGGCTAGCTCTTTCTGGCTCGAGCTATCTGCAGACGTTCGCATTTTCAGAGCAGGGCTGCCGGAGGCTCCCTGCAAGGACTCCCAAAGGTATGTTTGAAATTTGAGGTGACAAGACAAGCAAACAGCCCCAGTCTCTGTGCCTCTGTGCGAGCAGTGCCATGGGCAGATGAGGCTGAGCAACAGCTTTCCAGGCTAGCTCTTTCTCGCTGCGAGCTATCTGCAGACGTTTTACATTTTCAGAGCAGGGCTGCCAGAGGCGCTCAGCATGGACCACCAAAGCTACGTTTGAAGTTTGGTGGGGCAAGACAAGCAAGCAGCCCCAGCCTCTGTGCCTCTGTGCGAGCAGTGCCATGGGCAGATGAGGCTGAGCAACAGCTTTCCAGGCTAGCTCTTTCTGGCTGAGAGCTATCTGCAGACGTTCGCATTTTCAGAGCAGGGCTTTCGGAGGCCCCCTGCACGGACCCCGAAAGCTACGTTTGAAGTTTGATGTGGCAAGACAAGCAAGCAGCCCCAGTCTCTGTGCCTCTGTGCGAGCAGTGCCATGGGCAGATGAGGCTGAGCAACAGTTTTCCAGGGGAGCTCTTTCTGGCTGCGAGCTATCTGCAGACGTTCGCATTTTCAGAGCAGGGTTGCCGGAGGCGCCCGGCACGGACCACCTAAGCTACGTTTGAAATTTGAAGGGGCAAGACAAGCAAGCAGCCCCAGTCTCTGTGCCTCTGTGCGAGCAGTGCCATGGGCAGATGAGGCTGAGCAACAGCTTTCCAGGCTAGCTCTTTCTGGCTGCGAGCTATCTGCAGACGTTCGCATTTTCAGAGCAGGGTCGCCGGAGGCGCCCGGCACGGACCACCTAAGCTACGTTTGAAATTTGAAGGGGGAACACAAGCAAGCAGTCCCAGTCTCTGTGCCTCTGTGCGAGCAGTGCCATGGGCAAATGAGGCTGAGCAACAGCTTTCCAGGCTAGCTCTTTCTGGCTCGAGCTATCTGCAGACGTTCGCTTTTTCAGAGCAGGGTTGACGGAGGCGCCCGGCACGGACCACCTAAGCTACGTTTGAACTTTGAGGGGGCAAGACAAGCAAGCAGCCCCAGTCTCTGTGCCTCTGTGCGAGCAGTGCCATGGGCAGATGAGGCTGAGCAAGAGCTTTCCAGGCTAGCTCTTTCTGGCTGCCAGCTCTCTGCAGACGGTCGCATTTTCAGAGCATGGCTTCTGAAGCCCCCCTGCACGGACCCCCAAAACAACGTTTGAATTTTGAGGGGGCAAGACAAGCAAGCAGCCCCAGTCTCTGTGCCTCTGTGCGAGCAGTGCCTTGGGCAGATGAGGCTGAGCAACAGCTTTCCAGGCTAGCTCTTTCTGGCTGCGAGCTATCTGCAGACGTTCGCATTTTCAGAGCAGGGCTGCCGGGGGCGCCCGGCACGGACCCCCAAAATAACGTTTGAAGTTTGAGGTGGCAAGACAAGCAAGCAGCCCCAGTCTCTGTGCCTCTGTGCGAGCGGTGCCATGGGCAGATGAGGCTGAGCAAGAGCTTTCCAGGCTAGCTCTTTCTGGCTGCGAGCTATCTGCAGGCGTTCGCATTTTCAGAGCAATGCTGCTGAAGCCCCCCTGCACGGACCCCCAAAACAACGTTTGAATTTTGAGGGGGCAAGACAAGCAAGCAGCCCCAGTCTCTGTGCCTCTGTGCGAGCAGTGCCATGGGCAGTAGAGGCTGAGCAACAGCTTTCCAGGCTAGCTCTTTCTGGCTGCCAGCTATCTGCAGACGTTCGCATTTTCAGAGCAGGGCTGCCGGGGGCGCCCTGCACGGACCCCCAAAGCTACGTTTGAATTTTGGTGGGGCAAGACAAGCAAGCAGCCCCAGTCTCTGTGCCTCTGTGCGAGCAGTGCCATGGGCAGATGAGGCTGAGCAAGAGCTTTCCAGGCTAGCTCTTTCTGGCTGCCAGCTCTCTGCAGACGGTCGCATTTTCAGAGCAGGGCTGCCGGAGGCGCCCTGCACGGACCCCCAAAACAACGTTTGAAGTTTGAGGGGGCAAGACAAGCAAGCAGCCCCAGTCTCTGTGCCTCTGTGCGAGCAGTGCCATGGGCAGATGAGGCTGAGCAACAGCTTTCCAGGCTAGCTCTTTCTGACTGCGAGCTATCTGCAGTCGTTCGCATTTTCAGAGCAGGGCTGCCGGGGGCACCCGGCACTTACCCCCAAAACAACGTTTGAAGTTTGAGGGGGCAAGACAAGCAAGCAGCCCCAGTCTCTGTGCCTCTGTGCGAGCAGTGCCATGGGCAGATGAGGCTGAGCAACAGCTTGCCAGGCTAGCTCTTTCTGGCTGCGAGCTATCTGCAGACGTTCGCATTTTCAGAGCAATGCTGCTGAAGCCCCCCTGCACGGACCCCCAAAACAACATTTGAATTTTGAGGGGGCAAGACAAGCAAGCAGCCCCAGTCTCTGTGCCTCTGTGCGAGCAGTGCCATGGGCAGATGAGGCTGAGCAACAGCTTTCCAGGCTAGCTCTTTCTGGCTGCGAGGTATCTGCAGACGTTCGCATTTTCAGAGCATGGCTGCCGGGGGCGCCCGGCACGGACCCCCAAATCTACGTTTGAAGTTTGATGTGGCAAGACAAGCAAGCAGCCCCAGTCTCTGTGCCTCTGTGCGAGCCGTGCCATGGGCAAATGAGGCTGAGCAACAGCTTTCCAGGCTAGCTCTTTCTGGCTGCCAGCTCTCTGCAGACGTTCGCATTTTCAGAGCAGAGCTGCCGGAGGCGCCCGCCACGGACACCGAAAGCTACGTTTTAAGTTTGAGGGGGCAAGATAAGCAAGCAGCCCCAGTCTCTGTGCCTCTGTGCGAGCAGTGCCATGGGCAGATGAGGCTGAGCAACAGCTTTCCAGGCTAGCTCTTTCTGGCTGCCAGCTCTCTGCAGGCGTTCGCATTTTCAGAGCATGGCTGCTGAAGCCCCCCTGCACGGACCCCCAAAACAACGTTTGAATTTTGAGGGGGCAAGACAAGCAAGCAGCCCAAGTCTCTGTGCCTCTTTGCGAGCAGTGCCTTGGGCAGATGAGGCTGAGCAACTACTTTCCAGGCTAGCTCTTTCTGGCTGCGAGCTATCTGCAGACGTTCGCATTTTCAGAGCAGGGCTGCCGGAGGCCCCCTGCACGGACCCCCAGAGACACCTTTGAAGTTTGAGGGGGCAAGACAAGCAAGCAGCCCCAGTCTCTGTGCCTCTGTGCGAGCAGTGCCATGGGCAGATGAGGCTGAGCAACAGCTTTCCAGGCTAGCTCTTTCTGGCTGCGAGCTATCTGCAGACGTTCGCATTTTCAGAGCAGGGCTGCCGGGGGCGCCCGGCACGGACCCCCAAAATAACGTTTGAAGTTTGAGGTGGCAAGACAAGCAAGCAGCCCCAGTCTCTGTGCCTCTGTGCGAGCAGTGCCATGGGCAGATGAGGCTGAGCAAGAGCTTTCCAGGCTAGCTCTTTCTGGCTGCGAGCTATCTGCAGACGTTTTACATTTTCAGAGCAGGGCTGCCGGAGGCGCCCGGCACGGAGCCCCAAAATAACGTTTGAAGTTTGAGGTGGCAAGACAAGCAAGCAGTCCCAGTCTCTGTGCCTCTGTGCGAGCAGTGCCATGGGCAAATGAGGCTGAGCAACAGCTTTCCAGGCTAGCTCTTTCTGGCTCGAGCTATCTGCAGATGTTCGCTTTTTCAGAGCAGGGTTGCCGGAGGCGCCCGGCACGGACCACCTAAGCTACGTTTGAACTTTGAGGGGGCAAGACAAGCAAGCAGCCCCAGTCTCTGTGCCTCTGTGCGAGCAGTGCCATGGGCAGATGAGGCTGAGCAACAGCTTTCCAGGCTAGCTCTTTCTGGCTGCCAGCTCTCTGCAGACGGTCGCATTTTCAGAGCATGGCTGCTGAAGCCCCCCTGCACGGACCCCCAAAACAACGTTTGAATTTTGAGGGGGCAAGACAAGCAAGCAGCCCCAGTCTCTGTGCCTCTGTGCGAGCAGTGCCTTGGGCAGATGAGGCTGAGCAACAGCTTTCCAGGCTAGCTCTTTCTGGCTGCGAGCTATCTGCAGACGTTCGCATTTTCAGAGCAGGGCTGCCGGGGGCGCCCGGCACGGACCCCCAAAATAACGTTTGAAGTTTGAGGTGGCAAGACAAGCAAGCAGCCCCAGTCTCTGTGCCTCTGTGCGAGCAGTGCCATGGGCAGATGAGGCTGAGCAAGAGCTTTCCAGGCTAGCTCTTTCTGGCTGCGAGCTATCTGCAGACTTTTTACATTTTCAGAGCAGGGCTGCCGGGGGCGCCCGGCACGGACCCCCAAAATAACGTTTGAAGGTTGAGGGGGCAAGACAAGCAAGCAGCCCCAGTCTCTGTGCCTCTGTGCGAGCAGTGCCATGGGCAGATGAGGCTGAGCAAGAGCTTTCCAGGCTAGCTCTTTCTGGCTGCGAGCTATCTGCAGGCGTTCGCATTTTCAGAGCAATGCTGCTGAAGCCCCCCTGCACGGACCCCCAAAACAACATTTGAATTTTGAGGGGGCAAGACAAGCAAGCAGCCCCAGTCTCTGTGCCTCTGTGCGAGCAGTGCCATGGGCAGATGAGGCTGAGCAACAGCTTTCCAGGCTAGCTCTTTCTGTCTGCGAGGTATCTGCAGACGTTCGCATTTTCAGAGCATGGCTGCCGGGGGCGCCCGGCACGGACCCCCAAATCTACGTTTGAAGTTTGATGTGGCAAGACAAGCAAGCAGCCCCAGTCTCTGTGCCTCTGTGCGAGCCGTGCCATGGGCAGATGAGGCTGAGCAAGAGCTTTCCAGGCTAGCTCTTTCTGGCTGCGAGCTATCTGCAGGCGTTCGCATTTTCAGAGCATGGCTGCTGAAGCCCCCCTGCACGGACCCCCAAAACAACGTTTGAATTTTGAGGGGGCAAGACAGCAAGCAGCCCAAGTCTCTGTGCCTCTTTGCGAGCAGTGCCTTGGGCAGATGAGGCTGAGCAACTACTTTCCAGGCTAGCTCTTTCTGGCTGCAAGCTATCTGCAGACGTTCGCATTTTCAGAGCAGGGCTGCCGGAGGCCCCCCCCCCCCTGCACGGACCCCCAGAGACACCTTTGAAGTTTGAGGGGGCAAGACAAGCAAGCAGCCCCAGTCTCTGTGCCTCTGTGCGAGCAGTGCCATGGGCAGATGAGGCTGAGCAAGAGCTTTCCAGGCTAGCTCTTTCTGGCTGCCAGCTCTCTGCAGACGTTCGCATTTTCAGAGCAGGGATGCCGGAGGCCCCCTGCACGGACCCCCAAAATAACGTTTGAATTTTGAGGGGGCAAGACAAGCAAGCAGCCCCAGTCTCTGTGCCTCTTTGCGAGCAGTGCCTTGGGCAGATGAGGCTGAGCAACTACTTTCCAGGCTAGCTCTTTCTGGCTGCGAGCTATCTGCAGACGTTCGCATTTTCAGAGCAGGGCTGCCGGAGGCCCCCTGCACGGACCCCCAGAGACACCTTTGAAGTTTGAGGGGGCAAGACAAGCAAGCAGCCCCAGTCTCTGTGCCTCTGTGCGAGCAGTGCCATGGGCAGATGAGGCTGAGCAACAGCTTTCCAGGCTAGCTCTTTCTGGCTGCGAGCTATCTGCACACGTTCGCATTTTCAGAGCAGGGCTGCCGGGGGCGCCCGGCACGGACCCCCAAAATAACGTTTGAAGTTTGAGGTGGCAAGACAAGCAAGCAGCCCCAGTCTCTGTGCCTCTGTGCGAGCAGTGCCATGGGCAGATGAGGCTGAGCAAGAGCTTTCCAGGCTAGCTCTTTCTGGCTGCGAGCTATCTGCAGACGTTTTACATTTTCAGAGCAGGGCTGCCGGAGGCGCCCGGCACGGAGCCCCAAAATAACGTTTGAAGTTTGAGGGGGCAAGATAAGCAAGCAGCCCCAGTCTCTGTGCCTCTGTGCGAGCAGTGCCATGGGCAGATGAGGCTGAGCAACAGCTTTCCAGGCTAGCTCTTTCTGGCTGCGAGCTCGCTGCAGAAGTTCGCATTTTCGGAGCAGGGCTGTTGGAGGCCCCCTGCACGGACCCCCAAATCTACGTTTGAAGTTTGAGGGGGCAAGACAAGCAAGCAGCCCCAGTCTCTGTGCCTCTGTGCGAGCAGTGCCATGGGCAGATGAGGCTGAGCAACAGCTTTCCAGGCTAGCTCTTTCTGGCTGCGAGCTACCTGCAGACGTTCGCATTTTCAGAGCAGGGATGCCGGAGGCGCCCTGCACGGACCCCCAAAGTTACGTTTGAAGTTTGGTGGGGCAAGACAAGCAAGCAGCCCCAGTCTCTGTGCCTCTGTGCGAGCAGTGCCATGGGCAGATGAGGCTGAGCAACAGCTTTCCAGGCTAGCTCTTTCTGACTGCGAGCTATCTGCAGACGTTCGCATTTTCAGAGCAGGGCTGCCGGGGGCGCCCGCACTTACCCCCAAAACAACGTTTGAAGTTTGAGGGGGCAAGACAAGCAAGCAGCCCCAGTCTCTGTGCCTTTGTGGGAGCAGTGCCATGGGCAGATGAGGCTGAGCAACAGCTTTCCAGGCTAGCTCTTTCTGGCTGCGAGCTATCTGCAGGCGTTCGCATTTTCAGAGCACTGCTGCTGAAGCCCCCCTGCACGGACCCCCAAAACAACGTTTGAATTTTGAGGGGGCAAGGCAAGCAAGCAGCCCCAGTCTCTGTGCCTCTTTGCGAACAGTGCCTTGGGCAGATGAGGCTGAGCAAGAGCTTTCCAGGCTAGCTCTTTCTGGCTGCCAGCTCTCTGCAGACGTTCGCATTTTCAGAGCAGGGATGCCGGAGGCGCCCCCCTGCACGGACCCCCAAAGATAAGTTTGAAGTTTGGTGGGGCAAGACAAGCAAGCAGCCCCAGTCTCTGTGCCTCTGTGCGAGCAGTGCCATGGGCAGATGAGGCTGAGCAACAGCTTTCCAGGCTAGCTCTTTCTGACTGCGAGCTCTCTGCAGACGTTCGCATTTTCAGAGCAGGGCTGCCGGGGGCGCCCGGCACTTACCCCCAAAACAACGTTTGAAGTTTGAGGGGGCAAGACAAGCAAGCAGCCCCAGTCTCTGTGCCTCTGTGCGAGCAGTGCCATGGGCAGATGAGGCTGAGCAAGAGCTTTCCAGGCTAGCTCTTTCTGGCTACGAGCTATCTGCAGGCGTTCGCATTTTCAGAGCAATGCTGCTGAAGCCCCCCTGCACGGACCCCCAAAACAACTTTTGAATTTTGAGGGGGCAAGACAAGCAAGCAGCCCCAGTCTCTGTGCCTCTGTGCGAGCAGTGCCATGGGCAGATGAGGCTGAGCAACAGCTTTCCAGGCTAGCTCTTTCTGGCTGCGAGCTATCTGCAGACGTTCGCATTTTCAGAGCATGGCTGCCGGGGGCGCCCGGCACGGACCCCCAAATCTACGTTTGAAGTTTGATGTGGCAAGACAAGCAAGCAGCCCCAGTCTCTGTGCCTCTGTGCGAGCAGTGCCATGGGCAGATGAGGCTGAGCAACAGCTTTCCAGGCTAGCTCTGTCTGGCTGCCAGCTCTCTGCAGACGTTCGCATTTTCAGAGCAGGGCTGCCGGAGGCGCCCTGCACGGACCCCCAAAGCTACGTTTGAAGTTTGGTGGGGCAAGACAAGCAAGCAGCCCCAGTCTCTGTGCCTCTGTGCGAGCAGTGCCATGGGCAGATGAGGCTGAGCAACAGCTTTCCAGGCTAGCTCTTTCTGGCTGCCAGCTCTCTGCAGACGGTCGCATTTTCAGAGCAGGGCTGCCCGAGGCGCCCTGCACGGACCCCCAAAACAACGTTTGAAGTTTGAGGGGGCAAGACAAGCAAGCAGCCCCAGTCTCTGTGCCTCTTTGCGAGCAGTGCCTTGGGCAGATGAGGCTGAGCAACAGCTTTCCAGGCTAGCTCTTTCTGGCTGCGAGCTATCTGCAGACGTTCGCATTTTCAGAGCAGGGCTGCCGGGGGCGCCCGGCACGGACCCCCAAAATAACGTTTGAAGTTTGAGGTGGCAAGACAAGCAAGCAGCCCCAGTCTCTGTGCCTCTGTGCGAGCAGTGCCATGGGCAGATGAGGCTGAGCAAGAGCTTTCCAGGCTAGCTCTTTCTGGCTGCGAGCTATCTGCAGACTTTTTACATTTTCAGAGCAGGGCTGACAGAGGTGCCCGGCACGGACCCCCAAAATAACGTTTGAAGTTTGAGGTGGCAAGACAAGCAAGCAGCCCCAGTCTCTGTGCCTCTGTGCGAGCGGTGCCATGGGCAGATGAGGCTGAGCAAGAGCTTTCCAGGCTAGCTCTTTCTGGCTGCGAGCTATCTGCAGGCGTTCGCATTTTCAGAGCAATGCTGCTGAAGCCCCCCTGCACGGACCCCCAAAACAACATTTGAATTTTGAGGGGGCAAGACAAGCAAGCAGCCCCAGTCTCTGTGCCTCTGTGTGAGCAGTGCCATGGGCAGATGAGGCTGAGCAACAGCTTTCCAGGCTAGCTCTTTCTGGCTGCGAGCTATCTGCAGACGTTCGCATTTTCAGAGCATGGCTGCCGGGGGCGCCCGGCACGGACCCCCAAATCTACGTTTGAAGTTTGATGTGGCAAGACAAGCAAGCAGCCCCAGTCTCTGTGCCTCTGTGCGAGCAGTGCCATGGGCAGATGAGGCTGAGCAAGAGCTTTCCAGGCTAGCTCTTTCTGGCTGCCAGCTCTCTGCAGACGTTCGCATTTTCAGAGCAGGGGTGCCGGAGGCGCCCTGCACGGACCCCCAAAGCTACGTTTGAAGTTTGGTGGGGCAAGACAAGCAAGCAGCCCCAGTCTCTGTGCCTCTGTGCGAGCAGTGCCATGGGCAGACGAGGCTGAGCAAGAGCTTTCCAGGCTAGCTCTTTCTGGCTGCCAGCTCTCTGCAGACGGTCGCATTTTCAGAGCAGGGCTGCCGGAGGTGCCCTGCACGGACCCCCAAAAAAACGTTTGAACTTTGAGGGGGCAAGACAAGCAAGCAGCCCCAGTCTCTGTGCCTCTGTGCGAGCAGTGCCATGGGCAGATGAGGCTGAGCAACAGCTTTCCAGGCTAGCTCTTTCTGGCTGCGAGCTATCTGCAGACGTTCGCATTTTCAGAGCAAGGCTGCCGAAAGTGCCCGGCACGGACCACCAAAGCTACATTTGAATTTTGAGAGGGGGAAAGAGAAGCAAGCAGCCCCAGTCTCTGTGCCTCTGTGCGAGCAGTGCCATGGGCAGATGAGGCTGAGCAAGAGCTTTCCAGGCTAGCTCTTTCTGGCTGCGAGATATCTGCAGACTTTTTACATTTTCAGAGCAGGGCTGCCGGAGGCGCCCGGCACGGACCCCCAAAATAACGTTTGAAGTTTGAGGTGGCAAGACAAGCAAGCAGCCCCAGTCTCTGTGCCTCTGTGCGAGCGGTGCCATGGGCAGATGAGGCTGAGCAAGAGCTTTCCAGGCTAGCTCTTTCTGGCTGCGAGCTATCTGCAGGCATACGCATTTTCAGAGCAATGCTGCTGAAGCCCCCCTGCACGGACCCCCAAAACAACGTTTGAATTTTGAGGGGGCAAGACAAGCAAGCAGCCCCAGTCTCTGTGCCTCTGTGCGAGCAGTGCCATGGGCAGATGAGGCTGAGCAACAGCTTTCCAGGCTAGCTCTTTCTGGCTGCGAGCTACCTGCAGACGTTCGCATTTTCAGAGCATGGATGCCGGAGGCGCCCAGCACGGACCCCCAAAGCTACGTTTGAAGTTTGGTGGGGCAAGACAAGCAAGCAGCCCCAGTCTCTGTGCCTCTGTGCGAGCAGTGCCATGGGCAGATGAGGCTGAGCAAGAGCTTTCCAGGCTAGCTCTTTCTGGCTGCCAGCTCTCTGCAGACGGTCGCATTTTCAGAGCAGGGCTGCCGGAGGCGCCCTGCACGGACCCCCAAAACAACGTTTGAAGTTTGAGGGGGCAAGACAAGCAAGCAGCCCCAATCTCTGTGCCTCTGTGCGAGCAGTGCCATGGGCAGATGAGGGTGAGCAACAGCTTTCCAGGCTAGCTCTTTCTGACTGCGAGCTATCTGCAGTCGTTCGCATTTTCAGAGCAGGGCTGCCGAGGGCGCCCGGCACTTACCCCCAAAACAACGTTTGAAGTTTGAGGGGGCAAGACAAGCAAGCAGCCCCAGTCTCTGTGCCTCTGTGCGAGCAGTGCCATGGGCAGATGAGGCTGAGCAAGAGCTTTCCAGGCTAGCTCTTTCTGGCTGCGAGCTATCTGCAGGCGTTCGCATTTTCAGAGCAATGCTGCTGAAGCCCCCCTGCACGGACCCCCAAAACAACATTTGAATTTTGAGGGGGCAAGACAAGCAAGCAGCCCCAGTCTCTGTGCCTCTGTGCGAGCAGTGCCATGGGCAGATGAGGCTGAGCAACAGCTTTCCAGGCTAGCTCTTTCTGGCTGCGAGCTATCTGCAGACGTTCGCATTTTCAGAGCAGGGATGCCGGAGGCGCCCTGCACGGACCCCCAAAGCTACGTTTGAAGTTTGGTGGGGCAAGACAAGCAAGCAGCCCCAGTCTCTGTGCCTCTGTGCGAGCAGTGCCATGGGCAGATGAGGCTGAGCAAGAGCTTTCCAGGCTAGCTCTTTCTGGCTGCCAGCTCTCTGCAGACGGTCGCATTTTCAGAGCAGGGCTGCCGGAGGTGCCCTGCACGGACCCCCAAAACAACGTTTGAAGTTTGAGGGGGCAAGACAAGCAAGCAGCCCCAGTCTCTGTGCCTCTGTGCGAGCAGTGCCATGGGCAGATGAGGCTGAGCAACAGCTTTCCAGGCTAGCTCTTTCTGGCTGCGAGCTATCTGCAGACGTTCGCATTTTCAGAGCAAGGCTGCCGAAAGTGCCTGGCACGGACCACCTAAGCTACATTTGAATTTTGAGAGGGGGAAAGAGAAGCAAGCAGCCCCAGTCTCTGTGCCTCTGTGCGAGCAGTGCCTTGGGCAGATGAGGCTGAGCAACAGCTTTCCAGGCTAGCTCTTTCTGGCTGCGAGCTATCTGCAGACGTTCGCATTTTCAGAGTAGGGCTGCCGGAGGCGCCCGGCAAGGACCCCCAAAGCTACGTTTGAAGTTTGAAGAGGCAAGACAAGCAAGCGGCCGCAGTCTCTGTGCCTCTGTGCGAGCCGTGCCATGGGCAGATGAGGCTGAGCAACAGCGTTCCAGGCTAGCTCTTTCTGGCTGCGAGCTATCCGCAGACGTTCGCATTTTCAGAGCAGAGCTGCCGGAGGCGCCCGCCACGGACACTGAAAGCTACGTTGAAGTTTGAGGGGGCAAGACAAGCAAGCAGCCCCAGTCTCTGTGCCTCTGTGCGAGCAGTGCCATGGGCAGATGAGGCTGAGCAAGAGCTTTCAGGCTAGCTCTTTCTGGCTGCGAGCTATCTGCAGGCGTTCGCATTTTCAGAGCATGGCTGCTGAAGCCCCCCTGCACGGACCCCCAAAACAACGTTTGAATTTTGAGGGGGCAAGACAAGCAAGCAGCCCCAGTCTCTGTGCCTCTTTGCGAGCAGTGCCTTGGGCAGATGAGGCTGAGCAACTACTTTCCAGGCTAGCTCTTTCTGGCTGCGAGCTATCTGCAGACGTTCGCATTTTCAAAGCAGGGCTGCCGGAAGCGCCCGGCACGGACCACCTAAGATACGTTTGAAGTTTGAGGTTGCAAGACAAGCAAGCAGCCCCAGTCTCTGTGCCTCTGTGCGAGCAGTGCCATGGGCAGATGAGGCTGAGCAAGAGCTTTCCAGGCTAGCTCTTTCTGGCTGCCAGCTCTCTGCAGACATTCGCATTTTCAGAGCAGGGATGCCGGAGGCCCCCTGCACGGAACCCCAAAGACACCTTTGAAGTTTGAGGGGGCAAGACAAGCAAGCAGCCCCAGTCTCTGTGCCTCTGTGCGAGCAGTGCCATGGGCAGATGAGGCTGAGCAACAGCTTTCCAGGCTCGCTCTTTCTGGCTGCGAGCTATCTGCAGACGTTCGCATTTTCAGAGCAGGGCTGCCGGGGGCGCCCGGCACGGACCCCCAAAATAACGTTTGAAGTTTGAGGTGGCAAGACAAGCAAGCAGCCCCAGTCTCTGTGCCTCTGTGCGAGCAGTGCCATGGGCAGATGAGGCTGAGCAAGAGCTTTCCAGGCTAGCTCTTTCTGGCTGCGAGCTATCTGCAGACGTTTTACATTTTCAGAGCAGGGCTGCCGGAGGCGCCCGGCACGGACCCCCAAAATAACGTTTGAAGTTTGAGGTGGCAAGACAAGCAAGCAGCCCCAGTCTCTGTGCCTCTGTGCGAGCAGTGCCATGGGCAGATGAGGCTGAGCAACAGCGTTCCAGGCTAGCTCTTTCTGGCTGCGAGCTATCTGCAGACGTTCGCATTTTCAGAGCAGGGCTGCCGGAGGCGCCCGGCACGGACCCCCAAACATACGTTTGAAGTTTGAGGGGGCAAGATAAGCAAGCAGCCCCAGTCTCTGTGCCTCTGTGCGAGCAGTGCCATGGGCAGATGAGGCTGAGCAACAGCTTTCCAGGCTAGCTCTTTCTGGCTGCGAGCTCGCTGCAGACGTTCGCATTTTCGGAGCAGGGCTGCTGGAGGCCCCCTGCACGGACCCCCAAATCTACGTTTGAAGTTTGAGGGGGCAAGACAAGCAAGCAGCCCCAGTCTCTGTGCCTCTGTGCGAGCAGTGCCATGGGCAGATGAGGCTGAGCAACAGCTTTCCAGGCTAGCTCTTTCTGGCTGCGAGCTACCTGCAGACGTTCGCATTTTCAGAGCAGGGATGCCGGAGGCGCCCTGCACGGACCCCCAAAGCTACGTTTGAAGTTTGGTGGGGCAAGACAAGCAAGCAGCCCCAGTCTCTGTGCCTCTGTGCGAGCAGTGCCATGGGCAGATGAGGCTGAGCAACAGCTTTCCAGGCTAGCTCTTTCTGGCTGCCAGCTCTCTGCAGACGTTCGCATTTTCAGAGCAGGGATGCCGGAGGCCCCCTGCACGGACCCCCAAAGACACCTTTGAAGTTTGAGGGGGCAAGACAAGCAAGCAGCCCCAGTCTCTGTGCCTCTGTGCGAGCAGTGCCATGGGCAGATGAGGCTGAGCAACAGCTTTCAAGGCTAGCTCTTTCTGGCTGCGAGCTATCTGCAGGCGTTCGCATTTTCAGAGCAATGCTGCTGAAGCCCCCCTGCACGGACCCCCAAAACAACGTTTGAATTTTGAGGGGGCAAGACAAGCAAGCAGCCCCAGTCTCTGTGCCTCTGTGCGAGCAGTGCCATGGGCAGATGAGGCTGACCAACAGCTTTCCAGGCTAGCTCTTTCTGGCTGCGAGCTATCTGCAGACTTTCGCATTTTCAGAGCAGGGCTGCCGGGGGCGCCCGGCACGGACCCCCAAATCTACGTTTGAAGTTTGATGTGGCAAGACAAGCAAGCAGCCCCAGTCTCTGTGCCTGTGTGTGAGCAGTGCCATGGGCAGATGAGGCTGAGCAACAGCGTTCCAGGCTAGCTCTGTCTGGCTGCCAGCTCTCTGCAGACGTTCGCATTTTCAGAGCAGGGCTGCCGGAGGCGCCCTGCACGGACCCCCAAAGCTACGTTTGAAGTTTGGTGGGGCAAGACAAGCAAGCAGCCCCAGTCTCTGTGCCTCTGTGCGAGCAGTGCCATGGGCAGATGAGGCTGAGCAACAGCTTTCCAGGCTAGCTCTTTCTGGCTGCCAGCTCTCTGCAGACGGTCGCATTTTCAGAGCAGGGCTGCCGGAGGCGCCCGGCACTTACCCCCAAAACAACGTTTGAAGTTTGAGGGGGCAAGACAAGCAAGCAGCCCCAGTCTCTGTGCCTCTGTGCGAGCAGTGCCATGGGCAGATGAGGCTGAGCAAGAGCTTTCCAGGCTAGCTCTTTCTGGCTGCGAGCTATCTGCAGGCGTTCGCATTTTCAGAGCAATGCTGCTGAAGACCCCCTGCACGGACACCCAAAACAACGTTTGAATTTTGAGGGGGCAAGACAAGCAAGCAGCCCCAGTCTCTGTGCCTCTGTGCGAGCAGTGCCATGGGCAGATGAGGCTGACCAACAGCTTTCCAGGCTAGATCCTTCTGACTGTGAGCTATCTGCAGATGTTCGCATTTTCAGAGCAGGGCTGCCCGGGGCGCCCGGCACGGACCCCCAAAATAACGTTTGAAGTTTGAGGTGGCAAGACAAGCAAGCAGCCCCAGTCTCTGTGCCTCTGTGCGAGCAGTGCCATGGGCAGATGAGGCTGAGCAAGAGCTTTCCAGGCTAGCTCTTTCTCGCTGCGAGCTATCTGCAGACGTTTTACATTTTCAGAGCAGGGCTGCCGGAGGTGCCTGGCACGGACCCCCAAAATAACGTTTGAAGTTTGAGGGGGCAAGACAAGCAAGCAGCCCCAGTCTCTGTGCCTCTGTGCGAGCAGTGACATGGGCAGATGAGGCTGAGCAACAGCTTTCCAGGCTAACTCTTTCTGGCTGCGAGCTATCTGCAGACGTTCGCATTTTCAGAGCAGGGCTGCCGGGGGCGCCCGGCACGGACCGCCTAAGCTACGTTTGAAGTTTGAGGGGGCAAGACAAGCAAGCAGCCCCAGTCTCTATGCCTCTGTGCGAGCAGTGCCGTGGGCAGATGAGGCTGAGCAACAGCTTTCCAGGCTAGCTCTTTCTGGCTGCCAGGTATCTGCAGACGTTCGTATTTTCAGAGCAGGGCTGCCGGAGGCGCCCGGCACGGACCACTGAAGCTACGTTTGAAGTTTGATGTGGCAAGACAAGCAAGCAGCCCCAGTCTCTGTGCCTCTGTGCGAGCAGTGCCATGGGCAGATGAGGCTGAGCAAGAGCTTTCCAGGCTAGCTCTTTCTGTCTGCGAGCTATCTGCAGACGTTTTACATTTTCAGAGTAGGGCTGCCGGAGGCGCCCGGCACGGACCCCCAAAATAACGTTTGAAGTTTGAGGTGGCAAGACAAGCAAGCAGCCCCAGTCTCTGTGCCTCTGTGCGAGCAGTGCCATGGGCAGATGAGGCTGAGCAACAGCGTTCCAGGCTAGCTCTTTCTGGCTGCGAGCTATCTGCAGACGTTCGCATTTTCAGAGCAGGGCTGCCGGAGGCGCCCGGCAAGGACCCCCAAACATACGTTTGAAGTTTGAGGGGGCAAGATAAGCAAGCAGCCCCAGTCTCTGTGCCTCTGTGCGAGCAGTGCCGTGGGCAGATGAGGCTGAGCAACAGCTTTCCAGGCTAGCTATTTCTGCCTGCGAGCTCGCTGCAGACGTTCGCATTTTCGGAGCAGGGCTGCTGGAGGCCCCCTGCACGGACCCCCAAATCTACGTTTGAAGTTTGAGGGGGCAAGACAAGCAAGCAGCCCCAGTCTCTGTGCCTCTGTGCGAGCAGTGCCATGGGCAGATGAGGCTGAGCAACAGCTTTCCAGGCTAGCTCTTTCTGGCTGCGAGCTACCTGCAGACGTTCGCATTTTCAGAGCAGGGATGCCGGAGGCGCCCTGCACGGACCCCCAAAGCTACGTTTGAAGTTTGGTGGGGCAAGACAAGCAAGCAGCCCCAGTCTCTGTGCCTCTGTGCGAGCAGTGCCATGGGCAGATGAGGCTGAGCAACAGCTTTCCAGGCTAGCTCTTTCTGACTGCGAGCTATCTGCAGACGTTCGCATTTTCAGAGCAGGGCTGCCGGAGGCGCCCGGCACTTACCCCCAAAACAACGTTTGAAGTTTGAGGGGGCAAGACAAGCAAGCAGCCCCAGTCTCTGTGCCTCTGTGCGAGCAGTGCCATGGGCAGATGAGGCTGAGCAAGAGCTTTCCAGGCTAGCTCTTTCTGGCTGCGAGCTATCTGCAGGCGTTCGCATTTTCAGAGCAATGCTGCTGAAGACCCCCTGCACGGACACCCAAAACAACGTTTGAATTTTGAGGGGGCAAGACAAGCAAGCAGCCCCAGTCTCTGTGCCTCTGTGCGAGCAGTGCCATGGGCAGATGAGGCTGACCAACAGCTTTCCAGGCTAGCTCTTTCTGGCTGCGAGCTATCTGCAGACTTTCGCATTTTCAGAGCAGGGCTGCCGGGGGCGCCCGGCACGGACCCCCAAATCTACGTTTGAAGTTTGATGTGGCAAGACAAGCAAGCAGCCCCAGTCTCTGTGCCTGTGTGCGAGCAGTGCCATGGGCAGATGAGGCTGAGCAACAGCGTTCCAGGCTAGCTCTGTCTGGCTGCCAGCTCTCTGCAGACGTTCGCATTTTCAGAGCAGGGCTGCCGGAGGCGCCCTGCACGGACCCCCAAAGCTACGTTTGAAGTTTGGTGGGGCAAGACAAGCAAGCAGCCCCAGTCTCTGTGCCTCTGTGCGAGCAGTGCCATGGGCAGATGAGGCTGAGCAACAGCTTTCCAGGCTAGCTCTTTCTGCCTGCCAGCTCTCTGCAGACGGTCGCATTTTCAGAGCAGGGCTGCCGGAGGCGCCCGGCACTTACCCCCAAAACAACGTTTGAAGTTTGAGGGGGCAAGACAAGCAAGCAGCCCCAGTCTCTGTGCCTCTGTGCGAGCAGTGCCATGGGCAGATGAGGCTGAGCAAGAGCTTTCCAGGCTAGCTCTTTCTGGCTGCGAGCTATCTGCAGGCGTTCGCATTTTCAGAGCAATGCTGCTGAAGACCCCCTGCACGGACACCCAAAACAACGTTTGAATTTTGAGGGGGCAAGACAAGCAAGCAGCCCCAGTCTCTGTGCCTCTGTGCAAGCAGTGCCATGGGCAGATGAGGCTGAGCAACAGCTTTCCAGGCTAGCTCTTTCTGGCTGCGAGCTATCTGCAGACGTTCGCATTTTCAGAGCAGGGCTGCCCGGGGCGCCCGGCACGGACCCCCAAAATAACGTTTGAAGTTTGAGGGGGCAAGACAAGCAAGCAGCCCCAGTCTCTGTGCCTCTGTGCGAGCAGTGACATGGGCAGATGAGGCTGAGCAACAGCTTTCCAGGCTAACTCTTTCTGGCTGCGAGCTATCTGCAGACGTTCGCATTTTCAGAGCAGGGCTGCCGGGGGCGCCCGGCACGGACCACCTAAGCTACGTTTGAAGTTTGAGGGGGCAAGACAAGCAAGCAGCCCCAGTCTCTATGCCTCTGTGCGAGCAGTGCCGTGGGCAGATGAGGCTTAGCAACAGCTTTCCAGGCTAGCTCTTTCTGGCTGCGAGCTATCTGCAGACGTTCGTATTTTCAGAGCAGGGCTGCCGGAGGCGCCCGGCACGGACCACTGAAGCTACGTTTGAAGTTTGATGTGGCAAGACAAGCAAGCAGCCCCAGTCTCTGTGCCTCTGTGCGAGCAGTGCCATGGGCAGATGAGGCCGAGCAAGAGCTTTCCAGGCTAGCTCTTTCTGGCTGCGAGCTATCTGCAGACGTTCGCATTTTCAGAGCAGGGCTGCCGGAGGCGCCCGGCACGGACCACCAAAACTACGTTTGAAGTTTGAAGTGGCAAGACAAGCAAGCAGCCCCAGTCTCTGTGCCTCTTTGCAAGCAGTGCCATGGGCAGATGAGGCTGAGCAACAGCTTTCCAGGCTAGCTCTTTCTGGCTGCGAGCTATCTGCAGACGTTCGCATTTTCAGAGCAGGGCTGCCGGGGGCGCCCGGCACAGACCCCCAAAACAACGTTTGAAGTTTGAGGGGGCAAGACAAGCAAGCAGCCCCAGTCTCTGTGCCTCTGTGCGAGCAGTGCCATGGGCAGATGAGGCTGAGCAAGAGCTTTCCAGGCTAGCTCTTTCTGGCTGCCAGCTCTCTGCAGACGGTCGCATTTTCAGAGCAGGGCTGCCGGAGGCGCCCTGCACGGACCCCCAAAGCTACGTTTGAAGTTTGGTGGGGCAAGACAAGCAAGCAGCCCCAGTCTCTGTGCCTCTGTGCGAGCAGTGCCATGGGCAGATGAGGCTGAGCAAGAGCTTTCCAGGCTAGCTTTTTCTGGCTGCGAGCTATCTGCAGACGTTCGTATTTTCAGAGCAGGGCTGCCGGAGGCGCCCGGCACGGACCACTGAAGCTACGTTTGAAGTTTGAGGGGGCAAGACAAGCAAGCAGCCCCAGTCTCTGTGCCTCTGTGCGAGCAGTGCCATGGGCAGATGAGGCTGAGCAAGAGCTTTCCAGGCTAGCTCTTTCTGGCTGCCAGCTCTCTGCAGACGGTCGCATTTTCAGAGCAGGGATGCCGGAGGCGCCCTGCACGGACCCCCAAAGCTACATCTGAAGTTTGGTGGGGCAAGACAAGCAAGCAGCCCCAGTCTCTGTGCCTCTGTGCGAGCAGTGCCATGGGCAGATGAGGCTGAGCAAGAGCTTTCCAGGCTAGCTCTTTCTGGCTGCGAGCTATCTGCAGACGTTCGTATTTTCAGAGCAGGGCTGCCGGAGGCGCCCGGCACGGACCACTGAAGCTACGTTTGAAGTTTTATGTGGCAAGACAAGCAAGCAGCCCCAGTCTCTGTGCCTCTGTGCGAGCAGTGCCATGGGCAGATGAGGCTGAGCAACAGCTTTCCAGGCTAGCTCTTTCTGGCTGCGAGCTATCTGCAGACGTTCGCATTTTCAGAGCAGGGCTGCTGGAGGCGCCCGGCACGGACCGCCAAATATACGTTTTAAGTTTGAGGGGGCAAGACAAGCAAGCAGCCCCAGTCTCTGTGCCTCTGTGCGAGCAGTGCCATGGGCAGATGAGGCTGAGCAAGAACTTTCCAGGCTAGCTCTTTCTGGCTGCCAGCTCTCTGCAGACGTTCGCATTTTTACAGCAGGGCTGCCGGAGGATCCCTGCACGGACCCCCAAAGCTACGTTTGAAGTTTGGTGGGGCAAGACAAGCAAGCAGCCCCAGTCTCTGTGCCTCTGTGCGAGCAGTGCCATGGGCAGATGAGGCTGAGCAAGAGCTTTCCAGGATAGCTCTTTCTGGCTGCCAGCTCTCTGCAGACGGTCGCATTTTCAGAGCAGGGCTGCCGGAGGCGCCCTGCACGGACCCCCAAAACAACGTTTGAAGTTTGAGGGGGCAAGACAAGCAAGCAGCCCCAGTCTCTGTGCCTCTGTGCGAGCAGTGCCATGGGCAGATGAGGCTGAGCAACAGCTTTCCAGGCTAGCTCTTTCTGGCTGCGAGCTATCTGCAGACGTTCGCATATTCAGAGCAAGGCTGCCGAAAGTGCCCGCCACGGACCACCTAAGCTACGTTTGAATTTTGAGAGGGGGCAAGACAAGCAAGCAGCCCCAGTCTCTGTGCCTCTGTGTGAGCAGTGCCTTGGACAGATGAGGCTGAACAACAGCTTTCCAGGCTAGATCTTTCTGGCTGCGAGCTATCTGCAGGCATTCGCATTTTCAGAGCAGGGCTGCCGGAGGCGCCCAGCAAGGACCCCCAAAGCTACGTTTGAAGTTTGAGGGGGCAAGACAAGCAAGCGGCCCCTGTCTCTGTGCCTCTGTGCGAGCAGTGCCATGGGCAGATGAGGCTGAGCAACAGCTTTCCAGGCTAGCCCTTTCTGGCTGCCAGCTCTCTGCAGACGTTCGCATTTTCAGAGCAGGGCTGCCGGAGGCGCCCTGCACGGACCACCAAAGATACTTTTGAAGTTTGAGGTAGCAAGACAAGCAAGCAGCCCCAGTCTCTGTGCCTCTGTGCGAGCAGTGCCATGGGCAGATGAGGCTGAGCAACAGCGTTCCAGGCTAGCTCTTTCTGGCTGCCAGCTACCTGCAGACGTTCGCATTTTCAGAGCAGGGCTGCTGGAGGCACCCGGCACGGACCACCAAAACTACGTTTGAAGTTTGAGGTGGCAAGACAAGCAAGCAGCCCCAGTCTCTGTGCCTCTGTGCGAGCAGTGCCATGGGCAGATGAGGCTGAGCAACAGCTTTCCAGGCTAGCTCTTTCTGGCTGCGAGCTATCTGCAGACGTTCGCATTTTCAGAGCAGGGCTGCCGGGGGCGCCCGGCACGGACCCCCAAATATACGTTTGAAGTTTGAGGGGGCAAGACAAGCAAGCAGCCCCAGTCTCTGTGCCTCTGTGCGAGCAGTGCCATGGGCAGATGAGGCTGAGCAACAGCTTTCCAGGCTAGCTCTTTCTGGCTGCCAGCTCTCTGCAGGCGTTCGCATTTTTACAGCAGGGATGCCGGAGGCGCCCTGCACGGACCCCCAAAGCTACGTTTGAATTTTGAGAGGGGGAAAGACAAGCAAGCAGCCCCCAGTCTCTGTGCCTCTGTGCGAGCAGTGCCATGGGCAGATGAGGCTGAGCAACAGCTTTCCACACTAGCTCTTTCTGGCTGCCAGCTCTCTGCAGACGTTCGCATTTTCAGAGCAGGGGTGCCGGAGGCCCCCTGCATGGACCCCCAAAGCTACGTTTGAAGTTTGGTGGGGCAAGACAAGCAAGCAGCCCCAGTCTCTGTGCCTCTGTGCGAGCAGTGCCATGGGCAGATGAGGCTGAGCAACAGCTTTCCAGGATAGCTCTTTCTGGCTGCCAGCTACCTGCAGACGTTCGCATTTTCAGAGCAGGGCTGCCCGGAGCGCCCGGCACGGACCCCCATAATAACGTTTGAAGTTTGAGGTGGCAAGACAAGCAAGCAGCCCCAGTCTCTGTGCCTCTGTGCGAGCAGTGCCATGGGCAGATGAGGCTGAGCAAGAGCTTTCCAGGCTAGCTCTTTCTGGCTGCAAGCTATCTGCAGACGTTCGTATTTTCAGAGCAGGGCTGCCGGAGGCGCCCGGCACGGACCACTGAAGCTACGTTTGAAGTTTGATGTGGCAAGACAAGCAAGCAGCCCCAGTCTCTGTGCCTCTGTGCGAGCAGTGCCATGGGCAGATGAGGCTGAGCAACAGCTTTCCAGGCTAGCTCTTTCTGGCTGCGAGCTATCTGCAGACGTTCGCATTTTCAGAGCAGGGCTGCTGGAGGCGCCCGGCACGGACCCCCAAATATACGTTTGAAGTTTGAGGGGGCAAGACAAGCAAGCAGCCCCAGTCTCTGTGCCTCTGTGCGAGCAGTGCCATGGGCAGATGAGGCTGAGCAAGAGCTTTCCAGGCTAGCTCTTTCTGGCTGCCAGCTCTCTGAAAACGTTCGCATTTTCAGAGTAGGGCTGCCGGAGGCGCCCTGCACGGACCCCCAAAGCTACGTTTGAAGTTTGGTGGGGCAAGACAAGCAAGCAGCCCCAGTCTCTGTGCCTCTGTGCGAGCAGTGCCATGGGCAGATGAGGCTGAGCAACAGCTTTCCAGGATAGCTCTTTCTGGCTGCCAGCTCTCTGCAGACGTTCGCATTTTCAGATCAGGGCTGCCGGAGGCGCCCGGCATGGACCCCCAAAACAATGTTTGAAGTTTGAGGGGGCAAGACAAGCAAGCAGCCCCAGTCTCTGTGCCTCTGTGCGAGCAGTGCCATGGGCAGATGAGGCTGAGCAACAGCTTTCCAGGCTAGCTCTTTCTGGCTGCGATCTATCTGCAGACGTTCGCATATTCAGAGCAAGGCTGCCGAAAGTGCCCGCCACGGACCACCTAAGCTACGTTTGAATTTTGAGAGGGGGCAAGACAAGCAAGCAGCCCCAGTCTCTGTGCCTCTGTGTGAGCAGTGCCTTGGACAGATGAGGCTGAACAAGAGCTTTCCAGGCTAGATCTTTCTGGCTGCGAGCTATCTGCAGGCATTCGCACTTTCAGAGCAGGGCTGCCGGAGGCGCCCAGCAAGGACCCCCAAAGCTACGTTTGAAGTTTGAGGAGGCAAGACAAGCAAGCGGCCCCTGTCTCTGTGCCTCTGTGCGAGCAGTGCCATGGGCAGATGAGGCTGAGCAACAGCTTTCCAGGCTAGCCCTTTCTGGCTGCCAGCTCTCTGCAGACGTTCGCATTTTCAGAGCAGGGCTGCCGGAGGCGCCCTGCACGGACCACCAAAGATACTTTTGAAGTTTGAGGTAGCAAGACAAGCAAGCAGCCCCAGTCTCTGTGCCTCTGTGCGAGCAGTGACATGGGCAGATGAGGCTGAGCAACAGCGTTCCAGGCTAGCTCTTTCTGACTGCGAGCTATCTGCAGTCGTTCGCATTTTCAGAGCAGGGCTGCTGGAGGCACCCGGCACGGACCACCAAAATTAAGTTTGAAGTTTGAGGTGGCAAGACAAGCAAGCAGACCCAGTCTCTGTGCCTCTGTGCAAGCAGTGCCATGGGCAGATGAGGCTGAGCAACAGCTTTCCAGGCTAGCTCTTTCTGGCTGGCAGCTCTCTGCAGGCGTTCGCATTTTTACAGCAGGGATGCCGGAGGCGCCCTGCACGGACCCCCAAAGCTACGTTTGAATTTTGAGAGGGGGAAAGACAAGCAAGCAGCCCCAGTCTCTGTGCCTCTGTGCGAGCAGTGCCATGGGCAGATGAGGCTGAGCAAGAGCTTTCCACACTAGCTCTTTCTGGCTGCCAGCTCTCTGCAGACGTTCGCATTTTCAGAGCAGGGGTGCCGGAGGCCCCCTGCATGGACCCCCAAAGCTACGTTTGAAGTTTGGTGGGGCAAGACAAGCAAGCAGCCCCAGTCTCTGTGCCTCTGTGTGAGCAGTGCCATGGGCAGATGAGGCTGAGCAACAGCTTTCCAGGCTAGCTCTTTCTGGCTGCGAGCTCGCTGCAGACGTTCGCATTTTCAGAGCAGGGCTGCCGGAGGCGCCCTGCACGGACCACCAAACATACTTTTGAAGTTTGAGGTAGCAAGACAAGCAAGCAGCCCCAGTCTCTGTGCCTCTGTGCGAGCAGTGCCATGGGCAGATGAGGCTGAGCAACAGCGTTCCAGGCTAGCTCTTTCTGGCTGCGAGCTCTCTGCAGGCGTTCGCATTTTCAGAGCAGGGCTGCCCGGGGCGCCCGGCACGGACCCCCAAAATAACGTTTGAAGTTTGAGGGGGCAAGACAAGCAAGCAGCCCCAGTCTCTGTGCCTCTGTGCGAGCAGTGCCATGGGCAGATGAGGCTGAGCAAGAGCTTTCCAGGCTAGCTCTTTCTGGCTGCCAGCTCTCTGCAGACGTTTTACATTTTCAGAGTAGGGCTGCTGGAGGCGCCCGGCACGGACCCCCAAATATACGTTTGAAGTTTGAGGGGGCAAGACAAGCAAGCAGCCCCAGTCTCTGTGCCTCTGTGCGAGCAGTGCCATGGGCAGATGAGGCTGAGCAAGAGCTTTCCAGGCTAGCTCTTTCTGGCTGCCAGCTCTCTGCAGACGTTCGCATTTTCAGAGCAGGGATGCCGGAGGCCCCCTGCACGGACCCCCAAATATACGTTTGAAGTTTGGTGGGGCAAGACAAGCAAGCAGCCCCAGTCTCTGTGCCTCTGTGCCAGCAGTGCCATGGGCAGATGAGGCTGAGCAACAGCTTTCCAGGCTAGCTCTTTCTGGCTGCGAGCTCTCTGCAGGCGTTGGCATTTTCAGGTCACGGCTGCCGGAGGCGCCCGGCACTTACCGCCAAAACAACGTTTCAAGTTTGAGGGGGCAAGACAAGCAAGCAGCCCCAGTCTCTGTGCCTCTGTGCGAGCAGTGCCATGGGCAGATGAGGTTGAGCAACAGCTTTCCAGGCTAGCTCTTTCTGGCTGCGAGCTATCTGCAGATGTTCGCATTTTCAGAGCAAGGCTGCCGGAGGCGCCCGGCAAGGACCCCCAAAGCTACTTTTTAAGTTAGAAGAGGCAAGACAAGCAAGCGGCCCCTGTCTCTGTGCCTCTGTGCGAGCAGTGCCATGGGCAGATGAGGCTGAGCAACAGCTTTCCAGGCTAGCTCTTTCTGGCTGCGAGCTATCTGCAGACGTTCGCATTTTCAGAGCAGGGCTGCAGGAGGCGCCCTGCACGGACCCCCAAGTATACGTTTGAAGTTTGAGGGGGCAAGACAAGCAAGCAGCCCCAGTCTCTGTGCCTCTGTGCCAGCAGTGCCATGGGCAGATGAGACTGAGCAACAGCTTTCCAGGCTAGCCCTTTCTGGCTGCCAGCTCTCTGCAGACGTTCGCATTTTCAGAGCAGGGCTTCCGGAGGCCCCCTGCATGGACCCCCAAAGCTACGTTTGAAGTTTGGTGGGGCAAGAGAAGCAAGCAGCCCCAGTCTCTGTGCCTCTGTGCGAGCAGTGCCATGGGCAGATGAGGCTGAGCAACAGCTTTCCAGGCTAGCTCTTTCTGGATGTGAGCTATCTGCAGGCATTCGCATATTCAGAGCAAGGCGACCAGAGTCGAACAGCATGGACCACTTAAGCTACGTTTGAAGTTTGAGGGGGCAAGACAAGCAAGCAGCCCCAGTCTCTGTGCCTCTGTGCGAGCAGTGCCTTGGGTAGATGAGGCCGAGCAACAGCTTTCAAGGCTAGCTCTTTTTGGCTGCGAGCTACCTGCAGACGTTCGCATTTTCAGAGCAGGGCTGCCGGGGGCGCCCGGCACAGACCCCCAAATATACTTTTGAAGTTTGAGGGGGCAAGACAAGCAAGCAGCCCCAGTCTCTGTGCCTCTGTGCGAGCAGTGCCATGGGCAGATGAGGCTGAGCACCAGCTTTCCAGGCTATCTCTTTCTGGCTGCCAGCTCTCTGCAGACGTTCGCATTTTCAGAGCAGGTCTGCCGGAGTCTCCCTGCACGGACCCCCAAAGCTACGTTTGAAGTTTGGTGGGGCAAGACAAGCAAGCAGCCCCAGTCTCTGTGCCTCTGTGCGAGCAGTGCCTTGGGCAGATGAGGCTGAATAACAGCTTTCCAGGCTAGCCCTTTCTGGCTGCGAGCTATCTGCAGGCATTCGCATTTTCAGAGCAGGGCTGCCTGAGGCGCCCGGCAAGGACCCCCAAAGCTACTTTTCAAGTTTGAAGAGGCAAGAGAAGCAAGCGGCCCCTGTCTCTGTGCCTCTGTGCGAGCAGTGCCATGGGCAGATGAGGCTGAGCAAGAGCTTTCCAGGCTAGCTCTTTCTGGCTGCGAGCTCTCTGCAGACGTTCGCATTTTCAGAGCAGGGCTGCCGGAGGCCCCCCTGCACGGACCCCCAAAGCTACGTTTGAAGTTTGGTGGGGCAAGACAAGCAAGCAGCCCCAGTCTCTGTGCCTCTGTGCGAGCAGTGCCATGGGCAGATGAGGCTGAGCAACAGCTTTCCAGGCTAGCTCTTTCTGGTTGCGAGCTATCTGCAGACGTTCGGATTTTAAGAGCAAGGCTGCAGGAGGCGCCCTGCACGGACCCCCAAATATACGTTTGAAGTTTGAGGGGGCAAGACAAGCAAGCAGCCCCAGTCTCTGTGCCTCTGTGCGAGCAGTGCCATGGGCAGATGAGGCTGAGCAACCGCTTTCCAGGCTAGCCCTTTCTGGCTGCCAGCTCTCGGCAGACGTTCGCATTTTCAGAGCAGGGCTGCCGGAGGCGCCCTGCATGGACCCCCAAAGCTACGGTTCAAGTTTGAGGGAGCAAGACAAGCAAGCAGCCCCAGTCTCTGTGCCTCTGTGCGAGCAGTGCCATGGGCAGATGAGGCTGAGCAAGAGCTTTCCAGGCTAGCTCTTTCTGGCTGCCAGCTCTCTGCAGACGTTCGCATTTTCAGAGCAGGGCTGCCGGGGGCGCCCGGCACGGACCACCAAATATACGTTTGAAGTTTGAGGGGGCAAGACAAGCAAGCAGCCCCAGTCTCTGTGCCTCTGTGCGAGCAGTGCCATGGGCAGATGAGGCTGAGCAACAGCTTTCCAGGCTAGCTCTTTCTGCCTGCGAGCTATCGGCAGACGTTCGCATTTTCGGAGTAGGGCGACCAGAGTCGACCGGCATGGACCGCTTAAGCTACGTTTGAAGTTTGGTGGGGCAAGACAAGCAAGCAGCCCCAGTCTCTGTGCCTCTGTGCGAGCAGTGCCATGGGCAGATGAGGCTGAGCAACAGCTTTCCAGGCTAGCTCTTTCTGGCTGCGAGATCTCTGCAGACGTTCGCATTTTCAGAGCAAGGCTGCAGGAGGCGCCCTGCACGGACCCCCAAATATACGTTTGAAGTTTGAGGGGGCAAGACAAGCAAGCAGCCCCAGTCTCTGTGCCTCTGTGCGAGCAGTGCCATGGGCAGATGAGGCTGAGCAACAGCTTTCCAGGCTAGCCCTTTCTGGCTGCCAGCTCTCTGCAGACGTTCGCATTTTCAGAGCAGGGCTGCCGGAGGCGCCCTGCATGGACCCCCAAAGCTACGTTTCAAGTTTGAGCGAGCAAGAAAAGCAAGCAGCCCCAGTCTCTGTGCCTCTGTGCAAGCAGTGCCATGGGCAGATGAGGCTGAGCAACAGCTTTCCAGGCTAGCTCTTTCTGGCTGCGAGCTACCTGCACACGTTCGCATTTTCAGAGCAGGGCTGCCGGGGGCCCCAGGCACGGACCCCCAAAGCTACGTTTCAAGTTTGAGGGGGCAAGACAAGCAAGCAGCCCCAGTCTCTGTGCCTCTGTGCGAGCAGTGCCATGGGCAGATGAGGCTGAGCAACAGCTTTCCAGGCTAGCTCTTTCTGGCTGCGAGCTATCGGCAGACGTTCGCATTTTCAGAGCAAGGCTGCCGAAAGTGCCCGGCACGGACCACCTAAGCTACGTTTGAATTTTGAGAGGGGGAAAGACAAGCAAGCAGCCCCAGTCTCTGTGCCTCTGTGCGAGCAGTGCCATGGGCGGATGAGGCTGAGCAACAGCTTTCCAGGCTAGCTCTTTCTCGCTGCGAGCTACCTGCAGGCATTCGCATTTTCAGAGCAGGGCTGCCGGAAGCGCCCGGCACGGACCCCCAAAATAACGTTTGAATTTTGAGGGGGCAAGACAAGCAAGCAGCCCCAGTCTCTGTGCCTCTGTGTGAGCAGTGCCGTGGGCAGATGAGGCTGAGCACGAGCTTTCCAGGCTAGCTCTTTCTGGCTGCCAGCTCTCTGCAGACGTTCGCATTTTCAGAGCAGGGCTGCCGGAGGCGCCCGGCATGGACCACCAAAACTACGTTTGAAGTTTGAGGTGGCAAGACAAGCAAGCAGCCCCAGTCTCTGTGCCTCTGTGCAAGCAGTGCCATGGGCAGATGAGGCTGAGGGACAGCTTTCCAGGCTAGCTCTTTCTGGCTGCGAGCTATCTGCAGACGTTCGCATTTTCAGAGCAAGGCTGCCGAAAGTGCCCGGCACGGACCACCTAAGCTACGTTTGAATTTTGAGAGGGGGAAAGACAAGCAAGCAGCCCCAGTCTCTGTGCCTCTGTGCGAGCAGTGCCATGGGCAGATGAGGCTGAGCAACAGCTTTCCAGGCTAGCTCTTTCTGGCTGCGAGATACCTGCAGACGTTCGCATTTTCAGAGCAGGGCTGCCGGGGGCGCCCGGCACGGACCACCAAATATACGTTTGAAGTTTGAGGGGGCAAGACAAGCAAGCAGCCCCAGTCTCTGTGCCTCTTTGCGAGCAGTGCCTTGGGCAGATGAGGCTGAGCAACTACGTTCCAGGCTAGCTCTTTCTGGCTGCGAGCTATCTGCAGACGTTCGCATTTTCAGAGCAGGGCTGCCGGAGGCGCCCGGCAAGGACCCCCAAAGCTACGTTTGAAGTTTGAAGGGGCAAGACAAGCAAGCAGCCCCAGTCTCTGTGCCTCTGAGCGAGCAGTGCCATGGGCAGATGAGGCTGAGCAAGAGCTTTCCAGGCTAGCTCTTTCTGGCTGCGAGCTATCTGCAGACATTCGAATTTTCAGAGCAGGGCGACCAGAGTCGACCAGCATGGACCACTTAAGCTACGTTTGAAGTTTGAGGGGGAAAGACAAGCAAGCAGCCCCAGTCTCTGTGCCTCTTTGCGAGCAGTGCCTTGGGCAGATGAGGCTGAGCAACAGCTTTCCAGGCTAGCTCTTTCTGGCTGCGAGCTATCGGCAGACGTTCGCTTTTTCGGAGTAGGGCCACCAGAGTCGACCGCTATGGACCACTTAAGCTACGTTTGAAGTTTGAGGGGGCAAGACAAGCAAGCAGCCCCAGTCTCTGTGCCTCTGTGTGAGCAGTGCCATGGGCAGATGAGGCTGAGCAAGAGCTTTCCAGGCTAGCTCTTTCTGGCTGCGAGCTATCTGCAGACGTTCGCATTTTCAGAGCAGGGCTGCCGGGGGCGCCCGGCACGGACCCCCAAATATACGTTTGAAGTTTGAGGGGGCAAGACAAGCAAGCAGCCCCAGTCTCTGTGCCTCTGTGCGAGCAGTGCCATGGGCAGATGAGGCTGAGCAACAGCTTTCCAGGCTAGCTCTTTCTGGCTGCGAGCTCTCTGCAGGCGTTCGCATTTTCAGAGCAGGGCTGCCGGAGGCGCCCTGCATGGACCACCTAAGCTACGTTTCAAGTTTGAGAGGGGGAAAGACGAGCAAGCAGCCCCAGTCTCTGTGCCTCTGTGCGAGCAGTGCCATGGGCAGATGAGGCTGAGCAACAGCTTTCCAGGCTAGCTCTTTCTGGCTGCGAGATACCTGCAGACGTTCGCATTTTCAGAGCAGGGCTGCCGGGGGCGCCCGGCACGGACCCCCAAAATAAAGTTTGAATTTTGAGGGGGCAAGACAAGCAAGCAGCCCCAGTCTCTGTACCTCTGTGCAAGCAGTGCCATGGGCAGATGAGGCTGAGCGACAGCTTTCCAGGCTAGCTCTTTCTGGCTGCGAGCTATCTGCAGACGTTCGCATTTTCAGAGCAGGGCTGCCGGGGGCGCCCGGCATGGACCCCCAAATATACGTTTGAAGTTTGAGGGGGCAAGACAAGCAAGCAGCCCCAGTCTCTGTGCCTCTGTGCAAGCAGTGCCATGGGCAGATGAGGCTGAGCAACAGCTTTCCAGGCTAGCTCTTTCTGGCTGCGAGCTATCTGCAGACGTTCGCATTTTCAGACCAGGGCTGCTGGAGGCACCCGGCACGGACCCCCAAATATACTTTTGAAGTTTGAGGGGGCAAGACAAGCAAGCAGCCCCAGTCTCTGTGCCTCTGTGCGAGCAGTGCCATGGGCAGATGAGGCTGAGCAACAGCTTGCCAGGCTAGCTCTTTCTGGCTGCGAGCTATCTGCAGACGTTCGCATTTTCAGAGCAGGGCTGCCGGGGGCGCCCGGCACGGACCCCCAAATATACGTTTGAAGTTTGAGGGGGCAAGACAAGCAAGCAGCCCCAGTCTCTGTGCCTCTGTGCGAGCAGTGCCATGGGCAGATGAGGCTGAGCAACAGCTTTCCAGGCTAGCTCTTTCTGGCTGCGAGCTCTCTGCAGGCGTTCGCATTTTCAGAGCAGGGCTGCCGGAGGCGCCCTGCATGGACCACCTAAGCTACGTTTCAAGTTTGAGAGGGGGAAAGACGAGCAAGCAGCCCCAGTCTCTGTGCCTCTGTGCGAGCAGTGCCATGGGCAGATGAGGCTGAGCAACAGCTTTCCAGGCTAGCTCTTTCTGGCTGCGAGATACCTGCAGACGTTCGCATTTTCAGAGCAGGGCTGCCGGGGGCGCCCGGCACGGACCCCCAAAATAAAGTTTGAATTTTGAGGGGGCAAGACAAGCAAGCAGCCCCAGTCTCTGTACCTCTGTGCAAGCAGTGCCATGGGCAGATGAGGCTGAGCGACAGCTTTCCAGGCTAGCTCTTTCTGGCTGCGAGCTATCTGCAGACGTTCGCATTTTCAGAGCAGGGCTGCCGGGGGCGCCCGGCATGGACCCCCAAATATACGTTTGAAGTTTGAGGGGGCAAGACAAGCAAGCAGCCCCAGTCTCTGTGCCTCTGTGCAAGCAGTGCCATGGGCAGATGAGGCTGAGCAACAGCTTTCCAGGCTAGCTCTTTCTGGCTGCGAGCTATCTGCAGACGTTCGCATTTTCAGAGCAGGGCTGCCGGGGGCGCCCGGCACGGACCCCCAAAATAACGTTTGAATTTTGAGGGGGCGAGACAAGCAAGCAGCCCCAGTCTCTGTGCCTCTGTGCAAGCAGTGCCATGGGCAGATGAGGCTGAGCAACAGCTTGCCAGGCTAGCTCTTTCTGGCTGCGAGCTATCTGCAGACGTTCGCATTTTCAGAGCAGGGCTGCCGGAGGCGCCCGGCACGGACCACCAAAACTACGTTTGAAGTTTGAGGTGGCAAGACAAGCAAGCAGCCCCAGTCTCTGTGCCTCTGTGCAAGCAGTGCCATGGGCAGATGAGGCTGAGCGACAGCTTTCCAGGCTAGCTCTTTCTGGCTGCGAGCTATCTGCAGACGTTCGCATTTTCAGAGCAGGGCTGCCGGGGGCGCCCGGCATGGACCCACAAATATACGTTTGAAGTTTGAGGGGGCAAGACAAGCAAGCAGCCCCAGTCTCTGTGCCTCTGTGCGAGCAGTGCCATGGGCAGATGAGGCTGAGCAAGAGCTTTCCAGGCTAGCTCTTTCTGGCTGCCAGCTCTCTGCAGACGGTCGCATTTTCAGAGCAGGGCTGCCGGAGGCGCCCGGCACTTAGCCCCAAAACAACATTTGAAGTTTGAGGGGGCAAGACAAGCAAGCAGCCCCAGTCTCTGTGCCTCTGTGCAAGCAGTGCCATGGGCAGATGAGGTTGAGCAACAGCTTTCCAGGCTAGCTCTTTCTGGCTGCGAGCTATCTGCAGATGTTCGCATTTTCAGAGCAAGGCTGCCGAAAGTGCCCGGCACGGACCACCTAAGCTACGTTTGAATTTTGAGGGGACAAGACAAGCAAGCAGCCCCAGTCTCTGTGCCTCTGTGCGAGCAGTGCCTTGGGCAGACGAGGCCGAGCAACAGCTTTCCAGGCTAGCTCTTTTTGGCTGCGACCTACCTGCAGACGTTCGCATTTTCAGAGCAGGGCTGCCGGGGGCGCCCGGCACGGACCTCCAAATATACGTTTGAAGTTTGAGGTGGCAAGACAAGCAAGCAGCCCCAGTCTCTGTGCCTCTGTGCGAGCACTGCCATGGGCAGATGAGGCTGAGCAACAGCTTTCCATGCTAGCTCTTTCTGGCTGCGAGCTCTCTGCAGACTTTGTCATTTTCAGGTCACGGCTGCCGCAGGCGCCCGGCACTTACCCCCAAAACAACGTTTGAAGTTTGAGGGGCCAAGACAAGCAAGCAGCCCCAGTCTCTGTGCCTCTGTGCGAGCAGTGCCATGGGCAGATGAGGCTGAGCAACAGCTTGCCAGGCTAGCTCTTTCTGGCTGCGAGCTATCTGCAGACGTTCGCATTTTCAGAGCAGGGCTGCAGGAGGCGCCCTGCACGGACCCCCATATATACGTTTGAAGTTTGAGGGGGCAAGACAAGCAAGCAGCCCCAGTCTCTGTGCCTCTGTGCGAGCAGTGCCATGGGCAGATGAGGCTGAGCAACAGCTTTCCAGGCTAGCTCTTTCTGGCTGCGAGCTATCTGCAGACGTTCGCATTTTCGGAGCAGGGTGCCGGAGGCGCCCGGCACCTACCACCAAAGATTCTTTTGAAATTTGAGGGGTCAAGACAAGCAAGCAGCCCCCGTCTCTGTGCCTCTGTGCGAGCAGTGCCTTGGGCAGATGAGGCTGAGCAACAGATTTCCAGGCTAGCTCTTTCTGGCTGCCAGCTCTCTGCAGACGTTCGCATTTTCAGAGCACGGCTGCCGGAGGCCCCCTGCACGGACCCCCAAAGCTACGTTTGAAGTGTGGTGGGGCAAGACAAGCAAGCAGCCCCAGTCTCTGTGCCTCTGTGCGAGCAGTGCCATGGGCAGATGAGGCTGAGCAAGAGCGTTCCAGGCTAGCTCTTTCTGGCTGCCAGCTCTCTGCAGACGTTCGCATTTTCAGAGCAGGGCTGCCGGAGGCGCCCGTCACTTACCGCCAAAACAACGTTTGAAGTTTGAGGGGGCAAGACAAGCAAGCAGCCCCAGTCTCTGTGCCTCTGTGCGAGCAGTGCCATGGGCAGATGAGGCTGAGCAAGAGCTTTCCAGGCTAGCTCTTTCTGGCTGCGAGCTATCTGCAGGCGTTCGCATTTTCAGAGCAATGCTGCTGAAGCCCCCCTGCACGGACCCCCTAAAAAACGTTTGAATTTTGAGGGGGCATGACAAGCAAGCAGCCCCAGTCTCTGTGCCTCTTTGCGAGCAGTGCCTTGGGCAGATGAGGCTGAGCAACAGCTTTCCAGGCTAGCTCTTTCTGGCTGCGAGCTATCGGCAGACGTTCGCTTTTTCGGAGTAGGGCCACCAGAGTCGACCGGCATGGACCACTTAAGCTAAGTTTGAAGTTTGAGGGGGCAAGACAAGCAAGCAGCCCCAGTCTCTGTGCCTCTGTGTGAGCAGTGCCATGGGCAGATGAGGCTGAGCAACAGCTTTCCAGGCTAGCTCTTTCTGGCTGCGAGCTATCTGCAGACGTTCGCATATTCAGAGCAAGGCTGCCGAAAGTGCCCGGCACGGACCACCTAAGCTACGTTTGAATTTTGAGAGAGGGCAAGACAAGCAAGCAGCCCCAGTGTCTGTGCCTCTGTGTGAGCAGTGCCTTGGGCAGATGAGGCTGAGCAACAGCTTTCCAGGCTAGCTCTTTCTGGATGTGAGCTATCTGCAGACGTTCGAATTTTCAGAGCAGGGCGACCAGAGTCGACCAGCATGGACCACTTAAGCTATGTTTGAAGTTTGAGGGGGCAAGACAAGCAAGCTCCCCAGTCTCTGTGCCTCTGTGCGAGCAGTGCCATGAGCAGATGAGGTTGAGCAACAGCTTTCCAGGCTAGCTCGTTCTGGCTGCGAGCTATCTGCAGATGTTCGCAATTTCAGAGCAAGGCTGCCGAAAGTGCCCGGCACGGACCACCCAAGCTACGTTTGAATTTTGAGGGGGCAAGACAAGCAAGCAGCCCCAGTCTCTGTGCCTCTGTGCGAGCAGTGCCTTGGGCAGATGAGGCCGAGCAACAGCTTTCCAGGCTAGCTCTTTTTGGCTGCGACCTACCTGCAGACGTTCGCATTTTCAGAGCAGGGCTGCCTGGGGCGCCCGGCACGGACCCCCAAATATACGTTTGAAGTTTGAGGGGGCAAGACAAGCAAGCAGCCCCAGTCTCTGTGCCTCTGTGCGAGTAGTGCCATGGGCAGATGAGGCTGAGCACCAGCTTTGCAGGCTAGCTCTTTCTGGCTGCCAGCTCTCTGCAGACGTTCGCATTTTCAGAGCAGGGCTGCCGGAGTCTCCCTGCACGGACCCCCAAAGCTACGTTTGAAGTTTGGTGGGGCAAGACAAGCAAGCAGCCCCAGTCTCTGTGCCTCTGTGCGAGCAGTGCCATGGGCAGATGAGGCTGAGCAACAGCTTTCCATGCTAGCTCGTTCTGGATGCGAGCTGTCTGCAGACGTTGGCATTTTCAGGTCACGGCTGCCGCAGGCGCCCGGCACTTACCCCCAGAACAAAGTTTGAAGTTTGAGGGGCCAAGACAAGCAAGCAGCCCCAGTCTCTGTGCCTCTGTGCGAGCAGTGCCATGGGCAGATGAGGCTGAGCAACAGCTTTCCAGGCTAGCACTTTCTGGCTGCGAGCTATCTGCAGACGTTCGCATTTTCAGAGCAGGGCTGCCGGAGGCCCCCTGCACGGACACCCAAATCTACGTTTGAAGTTTGAGGGGGCAAGACAAGCAAGCAGCCCCAGTCTCTGTGCCTCTGTGCGAGCAGTGCCATGGGCAGATGAGGCTGAGCAACAGCTTTCCAGGCTAGCTCTTTCTGGCTGCGAGCTCTCTGCAGACGTTCGCATTTTCAGAGCAAGGCTGCAGGAGGCGCCCTGCACGGACCCCCAAATATACGTTTGAAGTTTGGTGGGGCAAGACAAGCAAGCAGCCCCAGTCTCTGTGCCTCTGTGCGAGCAGTGCCATGGGCAGATGAGGCTGAGCAACAGCTTTCCAGGCTAGCCCTTTCTGGCTGCCAGCTCTCTGCAGACGTTCGCATTTTCAGAGCAGGGCTGCCGGAGGCGCCCTGCATGGACCCCCAAAGCTACGTTTCAAGTTTGAGGGAGCAAGAAAAGCAAGCAGCCCCAGTCTCTGTGCCTCTGTGCAAGCAGTGCCATGGGCAGATGAGGCTGAGCAACAGCTTTCCAGGCTAGCTCTTTCTGGCTGCGAGCTACCTGCAGACGTTCGCATTTTCAGAGCAGGGCTGCCGGGGGCGCCCGGCACGGACCCCCAAAGCTACGTTTCAAGTTTGAGGGGGCAAGACAAGCAAGCAGCCCCAGTCTCTGTGCCTCTGTGCGAGCAGTGCCATGGGCAGATGAGGCTGAGCAATAGCTTTCCAGGCTAGCTCTTTCTGGCTGCGAGCTATCGGCAGACGTTCGCATTTTCAGAGCAGGGCTGCCGAAAGTGCCCGGCACGGACCACCTAAGCTACGTTTGAATTTTGAGAGGGGGAAAGACAAGCAAGCAGCCCCAGTCTCTGTGCCTCTGTGCGAGCAGTGCCATGGGCAGATGAGGCTGAGCAACAGCTTTCCAGGCTAGCTCTTTCTCGCTGCGAGCTACCTGCAGGCATTCGCATTTTCAGAGCAGGGCTGCTGGGGGCGCCCGGCACGGACCCCCAAAATAACGTTTGAATTTTGAGGGGGCAAGACAAGCAAGCAGCCCCAGTCTCTGTGCCTCTGTGCGAGCAGTGCCATGGGCAGATGAGGCTGAGCAACAGCTTTCCAGGCTAGCTCTTTCTGGCTGCGAGCTATCTGCAGACGTTCGCATTTTCAGAGCAGGGCTGCCGGAGGCGCCCGGCACGGACCACCAAAACTACGTTTGAAGTTTGAGGTGGCAAGACAAGCAAGCAGCCCCAGTCTCTGTGCCTCTGTGCAAGCAGTGCCATGGGCAGATGAGGCTGAGCGACAGCTTTCCAGGCTAGCTCTTTCTGGCTGTGAGCTATCTGCAGACGTTCGCATTTTCAGAGCAAGGCTGCCGAAAGTGCCCGGCACGGACCACCTAAGCTACGTTTGAATTTTGAGAGGGGGAAAGACAAGCAAGCAGCCCCAGTCTCTGTGCCTCTGTGCGAGCAGTGCCATGGGCAGATGAGGCTGAGCAACAGCTTTCCAGGCTAGCTCTTTCTGGCTGCGAGATACCTGCAGACGTTCGCATTTTCAGAGCAGGGCTGCCGGGGGCGCCCGGCACGGACCACCAAATATACGTTTGAAGTTTGAGGGGGCAAGACAAGCAAGCAGCCCCAGTCTCTGTGCCTCTTTGCGAGCAGTGCCTTGGGCAGATGAGGCTGAGCAACTACGTTCCAGGCTAGCTCTTTCTGGCTGCGAGCTATCTGCAGACGTTCGCATTTTCAGAGCAGGGCTGCCGGAGGCGCCCGGCAAGGACCCCCAAAGCTACGTTTGAAGTTTGAAGGGGCAAGACAAGCAAGCAGCCCCAGTCTCTGTGCCTCTGTGCGAGCGGTGCCATGGGCAGATGAGGCTGAGCAAGAGCTTTCCAGGCTAGCTCTTTCTGGCTGCGAGCTATCTGCAGACATTCGAATTTTCAGAGCAGGGCGACCAGAGTCGACCAGCATGGACCACTTAAGCTACGTTTGAAGTTTGAGGGGGAAAGACAAGCAAGCAGCCCCAGTCTCTGTGCCTCTTTGCGAACAGTGCCTTGGGCAGATGAGGCTGAGCAACAGCTTTCCAGGCTAGCTCTTTCTGGCTGCGAGCTATCGGCAGACGTTCGCTTTTTCGGAGTAGGGCCACCAGAGTCGACCGCTATGGACCACTTAAGCTACGTTTGAAGTTTGAGGGGGCAAGACAAGCAAGCAGCCCCAGTCTCTGTGCCTCTGTGTGAGCAGTGCCATGGGCAGATGAGGCTGAGCAAGAGCTTTCCAGGCTAGCTCTTTCTGGCTGCGAGCTATCTGCAGACGTTCGCATTTTCAGAGCAGGGCTGCCGGGGGCGCCCGGCACGGACCCCCAAATATACGTTTGAAGTTTGAGGGGGCAAGACAAGCAAGCAGCCCCAGTCTCTGTGCCTCTGTGCGAGCAGTGCCATGGGCAGATGAGGCTGAGCAACAGCTTTCCAGGCTAGCTCTTTCTGGCTGCGAGCTATCTGCAGGCGTTCGCATTTTCAGAGCAGGGCTGCCGGAGGCGCCCTGCATGGACCCCCAAAGCTACGTTTCAAGTTTGAGGGAGCAAGAAAAGCAAGCAGCCCCAGTCTCTGTGCCTCTGTGCGAGCAGTGCCATGGGCAGATGAGGCTGAGCAACAGCTTTCCAGGCTAGCTCTTTCTGGCTGCGAGATACCTGCAGACGTTCGCATTTTCAGAGCAGGGCTGCCGGGGGCGCCCGGCACGGACCACCAAATATACGTTTGAAGTTTGAGGGGGCAAGACAAGCAAGCAGCCCCAGTCTCTGTGCCTCTGTGCGAGCAGTGCCATGGGCAGATGAGGCTGAGCAACAGCTTTCCAGGCTAGCTCTTTCTGCCTGCGAGCTATCGGCAGACGTTCGCATTTTCGGAGGAGGGTGACCAGAGTCGACCGGCATGGACCGCTTAAGCTACGTTTGAAGTTTGAGGGGGCAAGACAAGCAAGCAGCCCCAGTCTCTGTGCCTCTGTGCGAGCAGTGCCATGGGCAGATGAGGCTGAGCAACAGCTTTCCAGGCTAGCTCTTTCTGGCTGCGAGCTCTCTGCAGACGTTCGCATTTTCAGAGCAAGGCTGCCGAAAGTGCCCGGCAAGGACCACCTAAGCTACGTTTGAATTTTGAGAGGGGGAAAGACGAGCAAGCAGCCCCAGTCTCTGTGCCTCTGTGCGAGCAGTGCCATGGGCAGATGAGGCTGAGCAACAGCTTTCCAGGCTAGCTCTTTCTGGCTGCGAGCTATCTGCAGACGTTCGCATTTTCAGAGCAGGGCTGCCGGGGGCGCCCGGCACGGACCCCCAAAATAACGTTTGAATTTTGAGGGGGCGAGACAAGCAAGCAGCCCCAGTCTCTGTGCCTCTGTGCAAGCAGTGCCATGGGCAGATGAGGCTGAGCAACAGCTTTCCAGGCTAGCTCTTTCTGGCTGCGAGCTATCTGCAGACGTTCGCATTTTCAGAGCAGGGCTGCCGGGGGCGCCCGGCATGGACCCCCAAATATACGTTTGAAGTTTGAGGGGGCAAGACAAGCAAGCAGCCCCTATCTCTGTGCCTCTGTGCAAGCAGTGCCATGGGCAGATGAGGCTGAGCAACAGCTTTCCAGGCTAGCTCTTTCTGGCTGCGAGCTATCTGCAGACGTTCGCATTTTCAGAGCAGGGCTGCTGGAGGCACCCGGCACGGACCCCCAAATATACGTTTGAAGTTTGAGGGGGCAAGACAAGCAAGCAGCCCCAGTCTCTGTGCCTCTGTGCGAGCAGTGCCATGGGCAGATGAGGCTGAGCAAGAGCTTTCCAGGCTAGCTCTTTCTGGCTGCCAGCTCTCTGCAGACGGTCGCATTTTCAGAGCAGGGCTGCCGGAGGCGCCCGGCACTTAGCCCCAAAACAACGTTTGAAGTTTGAGGGGGCAAGACAAGCAAGCAGCCCCAGTCTCTGTGCCTCTGTGCGAGCAGTGCCATGGGCAGATGAGGCTGAGCAACAGCTTTCCAGGCTAGCTCTTTCTGGCTGCGAGCTCTCTGCAGACGTTCGCATTTTCAGAGCAAGGCTGCCGAAAGTGCCCGGCACGGACCACCTAAGCTACGTTTGAATTTTGAGAGGGGGAAAGACAAGCAAGCAGCCCCAGTCTCTGTGCCTCTGTGCGAGCAGTGCCATGGGCAGATGAGGCTGAGCAACAGCTTTCCAGGCTAGCTCTTTCTGGCTGCGAGATACCTGCAGACGTTCGCATTTTCAGAGCAGGGCTGCCGGGGGCGCCCGGCACGGACCACCAAATATACGTTTGAAGTTTGAGGGGGCAAGACAAGCAAGCAGCCCCAGTCTCTGTGCCTCTTTGCGAGCAGTGCCTTGGGCAGATGAGGCTGAGCAACTACGTTCCAGGCTAGCTCTTTTTGGCTGCGAGCTATCTGCAGACGTTCGCATTTTCAGAGCAGGGTTGCCGGAGGCGCCCGGCAAGGACCCCCAAAGCTACATTTGAAGTTTGAAGGGGCAAGACAAGCAAGCAGCCCCAGTCTCTGTGCCTCTGAGCGAGCAGTGCCATGGGCAGATGAGGCTGAGCAACAGCTTTCCAGGCTAGCTCTTTCTGGCTGCGAGCTATCTGCAGACGTTCGCATTTTCAGAGCAGGGCTGCCGGAGGCGCCCTGCACGGACCCCCAAAGCTACGTTTGAAGTTTGAGGTGGCAAGACAAGCAAGCAGCCCCAGTCTCTGTGCCTCTGTGCGAGCAGTGCCATGGGCAGATGAGGCTGAGCAAGAGCTTTCCAGACTAGTTCTTTCTGGCTGCCAGCTCTCTGCAGACGTTCGCATTTTCAGAGCAGGAGTGCCGGAGGCCCCCTGCATGGACCCCCAAAGATACGTTTGAAGTTTGGTGGGGCAAGACAAGCAAGCAGACCCAGTCTCTGTGCCTCTGTGTGAGCAGTGCCATGGGCAGATGAGGCTGTGCAAGAGCTTTCCAGGCTAGCTCTTTCTGGTTGCGAGCTATCTGCAGACATTCGAATTTTCAGAGCAGGGCGACCAGAGTCGACCAGCATGGACCACTTAAGCTACGTTTGAAGTTTGAGGGGGCAAGACAAGCAAGCAGCCCCAGTCTCTGTGCCTCTGTGCGAGCAGTGCCATGGGCAGATGAGGTTGAGCAACAGCTTTCCAGGCTAGCTCTTTCTGGCTGCGAGCTATCTGCAGATGTTCGCATTTTCAGAGCAAGGCTGCCGAAAGTGCCCGGCACGGACCACCTAAGCTACGTTTGAATTTTGAGGGGACAAGACAAGCAAGCAGCCCCAGTCTCTGTGCCTCTGTGCGAGCAGTGCCTTGGGCAGACGAGGCCGAGCAACAGCTTTCCAGGCTAGCTCTTTTTGGCTGCGACCTACCTGCAGACGTTCGCATTTTCAGAGCAGGGCTGCCGGGGGCGCCCGGCACGGACCTCCAAATATACGTTTGAAGTTTGAGGTGGCAAGACAAGCAAGCAGCCCCAGTCTCTGTGCCTCTGTGCGAGCAGTGCCATGGGCAGATGAGGCTGAGCACCAGCTTTCCAGGCTAGCCCTTTCTGGCTGCCAGCTCTCTGCAGACGTTCGCATTTTCAGAGCAGGGCTGCCAGAGTCTCCCTGCACGGACCCCCAAAGCTACGTTTGAAGTTTGGTGGGGCAAGACAAGCAAGCAGCCCCAGTCTCTGTGCCTCTGTGCGAGCAGTGCCATGGGCAGATGAGGCTGAGCAACAGCTTTCCATGCTAGCTCTTTCTGGCTGCGAGCTCTCTGCAGACGTTGGCATTTTCAGGTCACGGCTGCCGCAGGCGCCCGGCACTTACCCCCAAAACAACGTTTGAAGTTTGAGGGGCCAAGACAAGCAAGCAGCCCCAGTCTCTGTGCCTCTGTGCGAGCAGTGCCATGGGCAGATGAGGCTGAGCAACAGCTTGCCAGGCTAGCTCTTTCTGGCTGCGAGCTATCTGCAGACGTTCGCATTTTCAGAGCAGGGCTGCAGGAGGCGGCCTGCACGGACCCCCATATATACGTTTGAAGTTTGAGGGGGCAAGACAAGCAAGCAGCCCCAGTCTCTGTGCCTCTGTGCGAGCAGTGCCATGGGCAGATGAGGCTGAGCAACAGCTTTCCAGGCTAGCTCTTTCTGGCTGCGAGCTATCTGCAGACGTTCGCATTTTCGGAGCAGGGTGCCGGAGGCGCCCGGCACCTACCACCAAAGATTCTTTTGAAGTTTAAGGGGTCAAGACAAGCAAGCAGCCCCAGTCTCTGTGCCTCTGTGCGAGCAGTGCCTTGGGCAGATGAGGCTGAGCAACAGATTTCCAGGCTAGCTCTTTCTGGCTGCCAGCTCTCTGCAGACGTTCGCATTTTCAGAGCACGGCTGCCGGAGGCCCCCTGCACGGACCCCCAAAGCTACGTTTGAAGTGTGGTGGGGCAAGACAAGCAAGCAGCCCCAGTCTCTGTGCCTCTGTGCGAGCAGTGCCATGGGCAGATGAGGCTGAGCAAGAGCGTTCCAGGCTAGCTCTTTCTGGCTGCCAGCTCTCTGCAGACGTTCGCAATTTCAGAGCAGGGCTGCCGGAGGCGCCCGTCACTTACCGCCAAAACAACGTTTGAAGTTTGAGGGGGCAAGACAAGCAAGCAGCCCCAGTCTCTGTGCCTCTGTGCGAGCAGTGCCATGGGCAGATGAGGCTGAGCAAGAGCTTTCCAGGCTAGCTCTTTCTGGCTGCGAGCTATCTGCAGGCGTTCGCATTTTCAGAGCAATGCTGCTGAAGCCCCCCTGCACGGACCCCCTAAAAAACGTTTGATTTTTGAGGGGGCATGACAAGCAAGCAGCCCCAGTCTCTGTGCCTCTTTGCGAGCAGTGCCTTGGGCAGATGAGGCTGAGCAACAGCTTTCCAGGCTAGCTCTTTCTGGCTGCGAGCTATCGGCAGACGTTCGCTTTTTCGGAGTAGGGCCACCAGAGTCGACCGGCATGGACCACTTAAGCTACGTTTGAAGTTTGAGGGGGCAAGACAAGCAAGCAGCCCCAGTCTCTGTGCCTCTGTGTGAGCAGTGCCATGGGCAGATGAGGCTGAGCAACAGCTTTCCAGGCTAGCTCTTTCTGGCTGCGAGCTATCTGCAGACGTTCGCATATTCAGAGCAAGGCTGCCGAAAGTGCCCGGCACGGACCACCTAAGCTACGTTTGAATTTTGAGAGAGGGCAAGACAAGCAAGCAGCCCCAGTGTCTGTGCCTCTGTGTGAGCAGTGCCTTGGGCAGATGAGGCTGAGCAACAGCTTTCCAGGCTAGCTCTTTCTGGATGTGAGCTATCTGCAGACGTTCGAATTTTCAGAGCAGGGCGACCAGAGTCGACCAGCATGGACCACTTAAGCTATGTTTGAAGTTTGAGGGGGCAAGACAAGCAAGCTCCCCAGTCTCTGTGCCTCTGTGCGAGCAGTGCCATGGGCAGATGAGGCTGAGCAACAGCTTTCCAGGCTAGCTCGTTCTGGCTGCGAGCTATCTGCAGATGTTCGCAATTTCAGAGCAAGGCTGCCGAAAGTGCCCGGCACGGACCACCCAAGCTACGTTTGAATTTTGAGGGGGCAAGACAAGCAAGCAGCCCCAGTCTCTGTGCCTCTGTGCGAGCAGTGCCTTGGGCAGATGAGGCCGAGCAACAGCTTTCCAGGCTAGCTCTTTTTGGCTGCGACCTACCTGCAGACGTTCGCATTTTCAGAGCAGGGCTGCCTGGGGCGCCCGGCACGGACCCCCAAAGCTACGTTTGAAGTTTGGTGGGGCAAGACAAGCAAGCAGCCCCAGTCTCTGTGCCTCTGTGCGAGCAGTGCCATGGGCACATGAGGCTGAGCAACAGCTTTCCATGCTAGCTCGTTCTGGATGCGAGCTGTCTGCAGACGTTGGCATTTTCAGGACACGGCTGCCGCAGGCGCCCGGCACTTACCCCCAGAACAACGTTTGAAGTTTGAGGGGCCAAGACAAGCAAGCAGCCCCAGTCTCTGTGCCTCTGTGTGAGCAGTGCCATGGGCAGATGAGGCTGAGCAACAGCTTTCCAGGCTAGCACTTTCTGGCTGCGAGCTATCTGCAGACGTTCGCATTTTCAGAGCAGGGCTGCCGGAGGCCCCCTGCACGGACACCCAAATCTACGTTTGAAGTTTGAGGGGGCAAGACAAGCAAGCAGCCCCAGTCTCTGTGCCTCTGTGCGAGCAGTGCCAAGGCAGATGAGGCTGAGCAACAGCTTTCCTGGCTAGCTCTTTCTGGCTGCGAGCTATCTGCAGACGTTCGCATTTTCGGAGCAGGGCTGCTGGAGGCCCCCTGCACGGACCCCCAAAGCTACGTTTGAAGTTTGGTGGGGCAAGGCAAGCAAGCAGCCCTAGTATCTGTGCCTCTGTGCCAACAGTTCCATGGGCAGATGAGGCTGAGCAACAGCTTTCCAGGCTAGCTCTTTCTGGCTGCGAGCTATCTGCAGACGTTCGCATTTTCAGAGCAGGCCTGCTGGAGGCGCCCGGCACTTACCCCCAAAACAACGTTTGAAGTTTGAGGGGGCAAGACAAGCAAGCAGCGCCAGTCTCTGTGCCTCTGTGTGAGCAGTGCCATGGGCAGATGAGGCTGAGCAACAGCTTTCTTGGCTAGCTCTTTCTGGCTGCGAGCTATCTGCAGACGTTCACGTTTTCAGAGCAGGGCTGCCGGAGGCGCCCGTCATGCACCCCCAAATATACGTTTGAAGTTTGGTGGGGCAAAGACAAGCAAGCAGCCCCAGTCTCTGTGCCTCTGTGCGAGCAGTGCCATGGGCAGATGAGGCTGAGCAACAGCTTTCCAGGCTAGCTCTTTCTGGCTGCGAGCTATCTGCAGACGTTCGCATTTTCAGAGCAGGGCTGCCGGAGGCGCCCGGCACGTGCTCCCAAAGTTACTTTTGAAGTTTGAAGTGGCAAGACAAGCAAGCAGCCCCAGTCTCTGTGCCTCTGTGCCAGCAGTGCCATGGGCAGATGGGGCTAAGCAACAGCTTTCCAGGCTAGATCTTTCTGGCTGCGAGCTACCTGTAGATGATCGCATTTTCAGAGCAGGGCGGCCAGAGGCGCCCGGCACGTAGCACCTAAGCAACGTTTGAAGTTTGATGTGGCAAGACAAGCAAGCAGCCCCAGTCTCTGTGCGAGCAGTGTCATGGGCAGATGAGGCTGAGCAACAGCTTTCCAGGCTAGCCCCTTCTGGCTGCGAGCTATATGCAGACGTTCGCATTTTGGAAGCAGGGCTGCCTAAGGAACCCTGCAAGAAACCCCGAAGCTACGTATGAAGTTGGACTGGGAAGACAAGCAAGCAGCCCCAGTCTCTGTGCCTCTGTGCGAGCAGTGCCATGGGCAGATAGGGCTAAGCAACAGCTTTCCTGGCTAGCTCTTTCTGGCTGCGAGCTACCTGTAGATGATCGCATTTTCAGAGCAGGTCTGATAGACGCCACCTGCAGCTACCACCTAAGATACGTTTGAAGTTTGAGGGGGCAAGACAAGCAAGCAGCCCCAGTCTCTGTGCCTCTGTGCGAGCAGTGCCATGGGCACATGAGGCTAAGCAACAGCTTTCCAGGCTAGCCCCTTCTGGTTGCGAGCTATATGCAGACATTAGCATTTTTGAAGCAGGGCTGCCTGAGGAAACCTGCAAGAAACCTCGAAGCTACGTTTGAAGTTTGGTGGGGCAAGACAAGCAAGCAGCCCCAGTCTCCTTGCCTCTGTGCGAGCAGTGACATGGGCAGATGAGGCTGAACAATAGCATTACAGGCCAGCTCTTTCTGGCTGCGAGCTATCTGCAGACGTTCGCATTTTTGGAGCAGGCCTGCTGGACGTCCCCTGCAAGAACAACCTAAGCTACGTTTGAAGTTTGAGGGGGCAAGACAAGCAAGCAGCCCCACTCTCTGTGCCTCTGTCCGAGCAGTGCCATGGGCAGAGGAGGCTGAGCAACAGCTTTCCAGGCTAGCTCTTTCTGATTGCGAGATATCTGCAGACGTTCGCATTTTAAGAGCAGGGCTGCCGGAGACACACGGCACGGACCACCTAAGATACTTTTGAAGTTTCTGGGGGCAAGACAAGAAAGCAGCCCTAGGCTCTGTGCCTCTGTGCGAGCAGTGTCATTGGCAGATGACGCTGAGCAACAGCTTTCCAGGCTAGCTCTTTCTGACTCCGAGCTAGCTGCATACGTTCGCATTTTCAGAGCGGGGCTACTGGAGGCCCCCGGCACGGACTCCCAAATCTACGTTTGAATTTTAAGGGGGCAAGACAAGCAAGCAGCCCCAGTCTCTGTGCCTCTGTGCCAGCAGTGCCATGGGCAGATGAGGCTGAGCAACAGCATTGCAGGCCAGCTCTTTCTGGCTGCGAGCTATCTGCAGACGTTCACATTTTTGGAGCAGGGCTGCCGGAGGCCTCCTGCACGGACCAGCTAAGCTACGTTTGAAGTTTGAGGGGGCAAGACAAGCAAGCAGCCCCAGTCTCTGTGCCTCTGTGCGAGCAGTGCCATGGGCAGATGAGGCTGAGCAACCGCTTTCCAGGCTAGCTCTTTCTGGCTGCGAGCTATCTGCAGACGTTCGCATTTTCAGAGCAGGGCTGCCGGAGGCGCCCGGCACGTGCTCCCAAAGTTACTTTTGAAGTTTGAAGTGGCAAGACAAGCAAGCAGCCCCAGTCTCTGTGCCTCTGTGCGAGAAGTGCCATGGGCAGATGGGGCTAAGCAACAGCTTTCCAGGCTAGATCTTTCTGGCTGCGAGCTACCTGTAGATGATCGCATTTTCAGAGCAGGGCGGCCGGAGGCGCCCGGCACGTAGCACCTAAGCAACGTTTGAAGTTTGATGTGGCAAGACAAGCAAGCAGCCCCAGTCTCTGTGCGAGCAGTGTCATGGGCAGATGAGGCTGAGCAACAGCTTTCCAGGCTAGCCCCTTCTGGCTGCGAGCTATATGCAGACGTTCGCATTTTGGAAGCAGGGCTGCCTAAGGAACCCTGCAAGAAACCCCGAAGCTACGTATGAAGTTGGACTGGGAAGACAAGCAAGCAGCCCCAGTCTCTGTGCCTCTGTGAGAGCAGTGCCATGGGCAGATGAGGCTGAGCAACAGCTTTCCAGGCTAGCTCTTTCTGGCTGCGAGCTATCTGCAGACGTCGGCATTTTTGGAGCAGGGCTGCTGGAGGCGCCCGGCACGGACTCCAAAAGTTACGTTTGAAGTTTGGTGGGGCAAGACAAGCAAGCAGCCTCAGTCTCTGTGCCTCTGTGCCAGCAGTGCCATGGGCAGATGAGGCTGAGAAACAGCTTTCCAGCCTAGCTCTTTCTGGCTGAGAGCTATCTGCAGACGTTGGCATTTTCGGAGCAGCGCTGCCGGAGGCGTCCGGCACGGACTCCAAAAGTTACTCTTGAGGTTTGAGTTGGCAAGACAAGCAAGAAGCCCCAGTCTCTGTGCCTCTGTGCGAGCAGTGCCATGGGCAGATAGGGCTAAGCAACAGCTTTCCAGGCTAGCTCTTTCTGGCTGCGAGCTACCTGTAGATGATCGCATTTTCAGAGCAGGTCTGATAGACGCCACCTGCAGCTACCACCTAAGATACGTTTGAAGTTTGAGGGGGCAAGACAAGCAAGCAGCCCCAGTCTCTGTGCCTCTGTGCGAGCAGTGCCATGGGCACATGAGGCTAAGCAACAGCTTTCCAGGCTAGCCCCTTCTGGTTGCGAGCTATATGCAGACATTAGCATTTTTGAAGCAGGGCTGCCTGAGGAAACCTGCAAGAAACCTCGAAGCTACGTTTGAAGTTTTGTGGGGCAAGACAAGCAAGCAGCCCCAGTCTCCTTGCCTCTGTGCGAGCAGTGACATGGGCAGATGAGGCTGAGCAATAGCATTACAGGCCAGCTCTTTCTGGCTGCGAGCTATCTGCAGACGTTCGCATTTTTGGAGCAGGCCTGCTGGACGTCCCCTGCAAGAACAAGCTAAGCTACGTTTGAAGTTTGAGGGGGCAAGACAAGCAAGCAGCCCCACTCTCTGTGCCTCTGTCCGAGCAGTGCCATGGGCAGAGGAGGCTGAGCAACAGCTTTCCAGGCTAGCTCTTTCTGATTGCGAGCTATCTGCAGACGTTCGCATTTTAAGAGCAGGGCTGCCGGAGACACACGGCACAGACCACCTAAGATACTTTTGAAGTTTCTGGGGGCAAGACAAGAAAGCAGCCCTAGGCTCTGTGCCTCTGTGCGAGCAGTGTCATTGGCACATGACGCTGAGCAACAGCTTTCCAGGCTAGCTCTTTCTGACTCCGAGCTAGCTGCATACGTTCGCATTTTCAGAGCGGGGCTACTGGAGGCCCCCGGCACGGACTCCCAAATCTACGTTTGAATTTTAAGGGGGCAAGACAAGCAAGCAGCCCCAGTCTCTGTGCCTCTGTGCCAGCAGTGCCATGGGCAGATGAGGCTGAGCAACAGCATTGCAGGCCAGCTCTTTCTGGCTGCGAGCTATCTGCAGACGTTCACATTTTTGGAGCAGGGCTGCTGGAGGCCCCCTGCACGGACCAGCTAAGCTACGTTTGAAGTTTGAGGGGGCAAGACAAGCAAGCAGCCCCAGTCTCTGTGCCTTTGTGCGAGCAGTGCCATGGGCAGATGAGGCTGAGCAAGAGTTTTCCAGGCTAGCTCTTTCTGGCTGCGAGCTATCTGCAGACGTTCACATTTTCAGAGCAGGGCTGCTGGAGGCGCCCGGCACGGATTCCCAAACATACGTTTGAAGTTTGAGGTGGCAAGACAAGCAAGCAGCCCCAGTCTCTTTGCCTCTGTGTGAGCAGTGCCATGGGCAGATGAGGCTGAGCAACAGCTTTCCTGGCTAGCTCTTTCTGGCTGCGAGCTATCTGCAGACGTTCGCGATTTCAGAGCAGGGCTGCCGGAGGCGACCGTCATGCACCCCCAAAACAACGTTTGAAGTTTGAGGGGGCAAGACAAGCAAGCAGACCCAGTCTCTGTGCCTCTGTGCGAGCAGTGCCTTGGGCAGATGAGGCTGAGCAACAGCTTTCCAGGCTAGCTCTTTCTGCCTGCGAGCTATCGGCAGACGTTCGCTTTTTCGGAGTACGGCCACCAGAGTCGACCGGCATGGACCACTTAAGCTACGTTTGAAGTTTGAGGGGGCAAGACAAGCAAGCAGCCCCAGTCTCTGTGCCTCTGTGTGAGCAGTGCCATGGGCAGATGAGGCTGAGCAACAGCTTTCCAGGCTAGCTCTTTCTGGCTGCGAGCTATCTGCAGACGTTCGCATATTCAGAGCAAGGCTGCCGAAAGTGCCCGGCACGGACCACCTAAGCTAAGTTTGAATTTTGAGAGATGGCAAGACAAGCAAGCAGCCCCAATCTCTGTGCCTCCGTGTGAGCAGTGCCTGGGGCAGATGAGGCTGAGCAACAGCTTTCCAGGCTAGCTCTTTCTGGATGTGAGCTATCTGCAGACGTTCGAATTTTCAGAGCAGGGCGACCAGAGTCGACCAGCATGGACCACTTAAGCTACGTTTGAAGTTTGAGGGGGCAAGACAAGCAAGCTCCCCAGTCTCTGTGCCTCTGTGCGAGCAGTGCCATGGGCAGATGAGGTTGAGCAACAGCTTTCCAGGCTAGCTCGTTCTGGCTGCGAGCTATCTGCAGATGTTCGCATTTTCAGAGCAAGGCTGCCGAAAGTGCCCGGCACGGACCACCTAAGCTACGTTTGAATTTTGAGGGGGCAAGACAAGCAAGCAGCCCCAGTCTCTGTGCCTCTGTGCGAGCAGTGCCTTGGGCAGATGAGGCTGAGCAACAGCTTTCCAGGCTAGCTCTTTTTGGCTGCGACCTACCTGCAGACGTTCGCATTTTCAGAGCAGGGCTGCCTGGGGCGCCCGGCACGGACCCCCAAATATACGTTTCAAGTTTGAGGGGGCAAGACAAGCAAGCAGCCCCAGTCTCTGTGCCTCTATGCGAGCAGTGCCATGGGCAGATGAGGATGAGCACCAGCTTTGCAGGCTAGCTCTTTCTGGCTGCCAGCTGTCTGCAGACGTTCGCATTTTCAGAGCAGGGCTGCCGGAGTCTCCCTGCACGGACCCCCAAAGCTACGTTTGAAGTTTGGTGGGGCAAGACAAGCAAGCAGCCCCAGTCTCTGTGCCTCTGTGCGAGCAGTGCCATGGGCAGATGAGGCTGAGCAACAGCTTTCCATGCTAGCTCTTTCTGGCTGCGAGCTCTCTGCAGACGTTGGCTTTTTCAGGTCAGGGCTGCCGCAGGCGCCCGGCACTTACCCCCAAAACCACGTTTGAAGTTTGAGGGGCCAAGACAAGCAAGCAGCCCCAGTCTCTGTGCCTCTGTGCGAGCAGTGCCATGGGCAGATGAGGCTGAGCAACAGCTTTCCATGCTAGCTCTTTCTGGCTGCGAGCTATCTGCAGACGTTGGCATTTTCAGGTCACGGCTGCCGGAGCCGCCCGGCACTTACCCCCAAAACAACGTTTGAAGTTTGAGGGGCCAAGACAAGCAAGCAGACCCAGTCTCTGTGCCTCTGTGCGAGCAGTGCCATGGGCAGATGAGGCTGAGCAACAGCTTTCCTGGCTAGCTCTTTCTGGCTGCGAGCTATCTGCAGACGTTCGCATTTTCAGAGCAGGGCTGCTGGAGGCCCCCTGCACGGACCCCCAAAGCTACGTTTGAAGTTTGGTGGGGCAAGACAAGCAAGCAGCCCTAGTATCTGTGCCTCTGTGCGAGCAGTTCCACGGGCAGATGAGGCTGAGCAACAGCTTTCCAGGCTAGCTCTTTCTGGCTGCGAGCTATCTGCAGACGTTCGCATTTTCAGAGCAGGCCTGCTGGAGGCGCCCGGCACTTACCCCCAAAACAACGTTTGAAGTTTGAGGGGGCAAGACAAGCAAGCAGCCCCAGTCTCTGTGCCTCTGTGCGAGCAGTGCCATGGGCAGATGAGGCTGAGCAAGAGCTTTCCAGGCTAGCTCTTTCTGGCTGCGAGGTATCTGCAGGCATTCGCATTTTCAGAGCAATGCTGCTGAAGCCCCCCTGCATGGACCACCTAAGCTACGTTTGAATTTTGAGGGGGCAAGACAAGAAAGCAGTTCCAGTCTCTGTGCCTCTGTGCGAGCAGTGCCTTGGGCAGATGAGGCTGAGCAACTACTTTCCAACCTAGCTCTTTCTGGCTGCGAGCTATCTGCAGACGTTCGCATTTTCACAGCAGGGCTCCCGAAGGCGCCCGGCAAGGACACTCAAAGCTACGTTTGAAGTTTGAAGAGGCAAGACAAGCAAGCAGCCACCAGTCTCTGTGCCTCTGTGGGAGCAGTGCCATGGGCAGATGAGGCTGAGCAAGAGCTTTCCAGGCTAGCTATTTCTGGCTGCGAGCTATCTGCAGACATTCGCATTTTCAGAGCAGGGCTGCCTGAGGCGCCCTGCACGGACCACCAAAGCTACGTTTGAAGTTTGGTGGGGTAAGACAAGCAAGCAGCCCCAGTCTCTGTGCCTCTGTGCGAGCAGTGCCATGGGCAGATGAGGCTGAGCAACAGCTTTCCAGGCTAGCTGTTTCTGGCTGCGAGCTATCTGCAGACGTTCGCATTTTCAGAGCAGGGCTGCCGGAGGCGCCCGGCACGTGCTCCCAAAGTTACTTTTGAAGTTTGAAGTGGCAAGACAAGCAAGCAGCCCCAGTCTCTGTGCCTCTGTGCGAGCAGTGCCATGGGCAGATGGGGCTAAGCAACAGCTTTCCAGGCTAGATCTTTCTGGCTGTGAGCCACCTTTAGATGATCGCATTTTCAGAGCAGGGCTGCCGGAGGCGCCCGGCACGTAGCACCTAAGCAACGTTTGAAGTTTGATGTGGCAAGACAAGCAAGCAGCCCCAGTCTCTGTGCGAGCAGTGTCATGGGCAGATGAGGCTGAGCAACAGCTTTCCAGGCTAGCCCCTTCTGGCTGCGAGCTATATGCAGACGTTCGCATTTTGGAAGCAGGGCTGCCTAAAGAACCCTGCAAGAAACCCCGAAGCTACGTATGAAGTTGGACTGGGAAGACAAGCAAGCAGCCCCAGTCTCTGTGCCTCTGTGAGAGCAGTGCCATGGGCAGATGAGGCTGAGCAACAGCTTTCCAGGCTAGCTCTTTCTGGCTGCGAGCTATCTGCAGACGTCGGCATTTTCGGAGCAGGGCTGCTGGAGGCGCCCGGCACGGACTCCAAAAGTTACGTTTGAAGTTTGGTGGGGCAAGACAAGCAAGCAGCCCCAGTCTCTGTGCCTCTGTGCCAGCAGTGCCATGGGCAGATGAGGCTGAGCAACAGCTTTCCAGCCTAGGTCTTTCTGGCTGAGAACTATCTGCAGACGTTGGCATTTTCGGAGCAGCGCTGCCGGAGGCGTCCGGCACGGACTCCAAAAGTTACTCTTGAGGTTTGAGTTGGCAAGACAAGCAAGAAGCCCCAGTCTCTGTGCCTCTGTGCGAGCAGTGCCATGGGCAGATGAGGCTAAGCAACAGCTTTCCAGGCTAGCCCCTTCTGGTTGCGAGCTATATGCAGACATTAGCATTTTTGAAGCAGGGCTGCCTGATGAACCCTGCAAGAAACCTCGAAGCTACGTTTGAAGTTTGGTGGGGCAAGACAAGCAAGCAGCCCCAGTCTCCTTGCCTCTGTGCGAGCAGTGCCATGGGCAGAGGAGGCTGAGCAACAGCTTTCCAGGCTAGCTCTTTCTGATTGCGAGCTATCTGCAGACGTTCGCATTTTAAGAGCAGGGCTGCCGGAGACACACGGCACGGACCACCTAAGATACTTTTGAAGTTTCTGGGGACAAGACAAGAAAGCAGCCCTAGGCTCTGTGCCTCTATGCGAGCAGTGTCATTGGCAGATGACGCCGAGCAACAGCTTTCCAGGCTAGCTCTTTCTGACTCCGAGCTAGCTGCATACGTTCGCATTTTAAGAGCGGGGCTACTGGAGGCCCCCGGCACGGACTCCCAAATCTACGTTTGAATTTTAAGGGGGCAAGACAAGCAAGCAGCCCCAGTCTCTGTGCCTCTGTGTGAGCAGTGCCATGGGCAGATGAGGCTAAGCAACAGCTTTCCTGGCTAGCTCTTTGTGGCTGCAAGCTATCTGCAGACGTTCGCATTTTCGGAGCACGGCTGCCGGAGGCGCCGGCACAAACTCCAAAATTTACGTTTGAAGTTTGAGGTGGCAAGACAAGCAAGCAGCCCCAGTCTCTGTGCCTCTGTGCCAGCAGTGCCGTGGGCAGATGAGGCTGGACAACAGATTTCCTGGCTAGCTCTTTCTGGCTGCAAGCTATCTGCCGACTTTCGCAATTTCAGAGCAGGCCTGCTGGACGTCACCTTCAAGGACCACATAAGATACGTTTCAAGTTTGAGGGGACAAGACAAGCAAGCAGCCCCAGTCTCTGTGCCTCTGTGCGAGCAGTGCCATGGGCAGATGAGGCTGAGCAACAGCATTGCAGGCCAGCTCTTTCTGGCTGCGAGCTATCTGCAGACGTTCACATTTTTGGAGCAGGGCTGCCGGAGGCCCCCTGCACGGACCAGCTAAGCTACGTTTGAAGTTTGAGGGGGCAAGACAAGCAAGCAGCCCCAGTCTCTGTGCCTCTGTGCGAGCAGTGCCATGGGCAGATGAGGCTGAGCAAGAGTTTTCCAGCGTAGCTCTTTCTGGCTGCGAGCTATCTGCAGACGTTCACATTTTCAGAGCAGGGCTGCTGGAGGCGCCCGGCACGGACTCCCAAACGTACGTTTGAAGTTTGAGGTGGCAAGACAAGCAAGCAGCCCCAGTCTCTTTGCCTCTGTGTGAGCAGTGCCATGGGCAGATGAGGCTGAGCAACAGCTTTCCTGGCTAGCTCTTTCTGGCTGCGAGCTATCTGCAGACGTTCACATTTTCGGAGCAGGGCTGCTGGAGGCGCCTGGCACCGACTTCAAAAGTTACTTTTGAACTTTGGTGGGGCAAGACAAGCAAGCAGCCCCCAGTCTCTGTGCCTCTGTGCGAGCAGTGCCATGGGCAGATGAGGCTAAGCAACAGCTTTCCTGGCTAGATATTTCTGGCTGCGAGCTATCTGCAGACATTCGCATTTTCGGAGCAGGGCTGCTGGAGGCGCCCGGCACGGACTCCAAAAGTTACGTTTGAAGTTTGAGGGGGCAAGACAAGCAAGCAGCCCCAGTCTCTGTGCCTCTGTGCGAGCAGTGCCATGGGCAGATGAGGCTGAGCAACAGCTTTCCAACGTAGCTCTTTCTGGCTGCGAGCTATCTACAGACTTTCGCATTTTTTGAGCAGGGCTGATAGACGCTGCCTGCAGCTAGCACCTAAGATACTTTTCAAGTTTGAGGGGGCAAGACAAGCAAGCAGCCCCAGTCTCTGTGCCTCTGTGTCAGCAGTGCCATGGGCAGATGAGTCTGAGAAACAGCTTTCCTGGCTAGCACTTTCTGGCTGCGAGCTATCTGCAGACGTTCACATTTTCAGAGCAGGGCTGCTGGAGGCGCCCGGCACCGACTTCAAAAGTTACTTTTCAAGTTTGGTGGGGCAAGACAAGCAAGCAGCCCCAGTCTCTGTGCCTCTATGCGAGCAGTGCCATGGGCAGATGAGGCTGAGCAACCGCTTTCCAGGCTACCTCTTTCTGGCTGCGAGCTATCTGCAGACTTTCGCATTTTCGGAGCAGGGCTGATAGACGCCACCTGCAGCTACCACCTAAGATACGTTTGAAGTTTCAGGGGGCAAGACAAGCAAGCAGCCCCAGTATCTGTGCCTCTGTGCGAGCAGTGCCATGGGCAGATGAGGCTGAGCAACAGCTTTCCAGGCTAGCCCCTTCTGGCTGCGAGCTATATGCAGACATTCGCATTTTGGAAGCAGGGCTGCCTGAGGACACCTGCAAGAAACCTCGAAGCTACGTTTGAAGTTTGAGGTGGCAAGACAAGCAAGCAGCCCCAGTCTCTGTGCCTCTGTGCGAGCAGTGCCATGGGCAGATGAGGCTGAGCAACAGCTTTCCAGGCTAGCTCTTTCTGGCTGCGAGCTACCTGTAGATGATCGCATTTTCAGAGCAGGCCTGCTGGACGTCCCCTGCAAGAACAACCTAACATACGTTTGAAGTTTGAGGGGGCAAGACAAGCAAGCAGCCCCAGTCTCTGTGCCTCTGTGCGAGCAGTGCCATGGGCAGATGAGGCTGAGCAACAGCTTTCCAGGCTAGCTCTTTCTGGCTGCGAGCTATCTGCAGACGTTCGCATTTTCAGAGCAGTGCTGCTGGAGGTGCGCAACACAGACCACCTAAGATACATTTGAAGTTTGAGGGGGCAAGACAAGTAAGCAGCCCCAGTCTCTGTGCCTCTGTGCGAGCAGTGCCATGGGCAGATGAGGCTCAGCAACAGCCTTCCAGGCTAGCCCCTTCTGGCTGCGAGCTATCTGCAGACGTTCGCATTTTTGGAGCAGGGCTGATAGACGCCACCTGCAGCTACCACCTAAGATACTTTTGAAGTTTGAGGGGGCAAGACAAGAAAGCAGCACCAGTCTCTGTGCCTCTGTGCGAGCAGTGCCATGTGCAGATGAGGCTGAGCAAGAGCTTAGCAGGCTAGCTCTTTCTGACTGCGAGCTATTTGCAGATGTTCGCATTTTCAGAGCAGGGCTGCCGGAAATGCCCGGCTCGGACCACCTAAGCTAATTTAGAAGTTTGAGGTGGCAAGACAAGCAAGCAGCCCCAGTCTCTGTGCCTCTGTGCGAGCAGTGCCATGGGAAGATGAGGCTGAGCAACAGCTTTCCAGGCTAGCCCCTTCTGGCTGCGAGCTATCTGCAGACGTTCGCATTTTGGCAGCAAGGCAGTGGGAGACGCACGGCACGGACCCCCAATGCTAGGTTTGAAGTCTGAGGGGGCAAGACAAGCAAGCAGCCCCAGTCTCTGTGCCTCTGTGCAAGCAGTGCCATGGGCAGATGAGGCTGAGCAACAGCTTTCCAGGCTACCTCTTTCTGCCTGCGAGCTATCTGCATACGTTTGGATTTTCAGAGCGGGGCTGCTGGAGGCCCCCTGCACGGACTCCCAAATCTACTTTTGAAGTTTGAGGGGGCAAGACAAGCAAGCAGCCCCAGTCTCTGTGCCTCTGTGCCACCAGTGCCATGGGCAGATGATGCTAAGCAAC